>NW_027361754.1:46512500-47190000 GCF_039654945.1 Dendrobates tinctorius
CTCAGAAATCGCAGGTTAACAGCAGCTCAGATTAGAGACCAGGTCAATGCCACACAGAGTTCTAGCAGCAGACACATCTCTACAACAACTGTTAAGAGGAGACTTTGTGCAGCAGGCCTTCATGGTAAAATAGCTGCTAGGAAACCACTGCTAAGGACAGGCCACAAGCAGAAGAGACTTGTTTGGGCTAGAGAACACAAGGAATGGACATTAGACCAGTGGAAATCTGTGCTTTGGTCTGATGAGTCCAAATTTGAGATCTTTGGTTCCAACCACCATGTCTTTGTGCGACGCAGAAAAGGTGAAGGGATGGACTCTACATGCCTGGTTCCCACTGTGAAGCATGGAGGAGGAGGTGTGATGGTGTGGGGGTGCTTTGCTGGTGACACTGTTGGGGATTTATTCAAAATTGAAGGCATACTGGACCAGCATGGCTACCACAGCATCTTGCAGCGGCATGCTATTCCATCCGGTTTGTGTTTAGTTGGACCATCATTTATTTTTCAACAGGACAATGGCCTCAAACACACCTCCAAGATGTGTAAGGGCTATTTGACCAAGATGGAGAGTGATGGGGTGCTACGCCAGATGACCTGGCCTCCACAGTCACCAGACCTGAACCCAATCGAGATGGTTTGGGGTGAGCTGGACCGCAGAGTGAAGGCAAAAGGGCCAACAAGTGCTAAGCATCTCTGGGAACTCCTTCAAGACTGTTGGAAGACCATTTCCGGTGACTAACTCTTGAAGCTCATCAAGAGAATGCCAAGAGTGTGCAAAGCAGTAATCAAAGCAAAAGGTGGCTATTTTGAAGAACCTAGAATAGAAGACATATTTTCAGTTGTTTCACACTTTTTTGTTAATTATATAATTCCACATGTGTTAATTCATAGGTTTGATGCCTTCAGAGTGAATCTACAATTTTAATAGTCATGAAAATATAGAAAACTCTTTGAATGAGAAGCTGTGTCCAAACTTTTGGTCTGAGCTGTGTATATATATATATATATATATATATATATATATATATATATATATATATATATATATATATATATATATATATATATATATATACACTCACTGGCCACTTTATTAGGTACACCATGCTAGTAACGGGTTGGACCCCCTTTTGCCTTCAGAACTGCCTCAATTCTTCGTGGCAGAGATTCAACAAGGTGCTGGAAGCATTCCTCAGAGATTTTGGACCATATTGACATGATGGCATCACACAGTTGGCGCAGATTTGTCGGCTGCACATCCCTGATGCGAATCTCCCGTTCCACCACATCCCAAAGATGCTCTATTGGATTGAGATCTGGTGACTGAGGAGGCCATTTGAGTACAGTGAACTCATTGTCATGTTCAAGAAACCAATCTGAGATGATTCGAGCTTTATGACATGGCGCATTATCCTGCTGAAAGTAGCCATCAGATGTTGGGTACATTGTGGTCATAAAGGGATGGACATGGTCAGCAACAATACTCAGGTAGGCTGTGGCGTTGCAACGATGCTCAATTGGTACCAAGGGGCCCAAAGAGTGCCAAGAAAAAATTCCCCACACCATGACACCACCACCACCAGCCTGAACCGTTGATACAAGGCAGGATGGATCCATGCTTTCATGTTGTTTACGCCAAATTCTGACCCTACCATCCGAATGTCGCAGCAGAAATCGAGACTCATCAGACCAGGCAACGTTTTTCCAATCTTCTACTGTCCAATTTCGATGAGCTTGTGCAAATTGTAGCCTCAGTTTCCTGTTCTTAGCTGAGAGGAGTGGTACCCGGTGTGGTCTTCTGCTGCTGTAGCCCATCTGCCTCAAAGTTCGACGCACTGTGCGTTCAGAGATGCTCTTCTGCCTACCTTGGTTGTAACGGGTGGCAATTTGAGTCACTGTTGCCTTTCTATCAGCTCGAACCAGTCTGCCCATTCTCCTCTGACCTCTGGCATCAACAAGGCATTTCCGGCCACAGAACTGCCGCTCACTGGATTTTTTTTCTTTTTCGGACCATTCTCTGTAAACCCTAGAGATGGTTGTGCGTGAAAATCCCAGTAGATCAGCAGTTTCTGAAATACTCAGACCAGCCCTTCTGGCACCAACAATCATGCCACGTTCAAAGGCACTCAAATCACCTTTCTTCCCCATACTGATGCTCGGTTTGAACTGCAGGAGATTGTCTTGACCATGTCTACATGCCTAAATGCACTGAGTTGCCGCCATGTGATTGGCAGATTAGAAATTAAGTCTTAACACACAGTTGGACAGGTGTACCTAATAAAGTGGCCAGTGAGTGTATATATATATATACACACACACACACATACATGCACACATACATACATACACAAACAGACAAACAAGCAGTAGAGCAACAATGTTTTGAAATTTTGAACGTAAGACTACCATTATTTTATAGACAATCATCTTAGCCATCTCAGACATAAATTTGACTTGCAACTATTTAACATATGATTAGTTATGCAGATTCTTGTTATGTCACTGAATTATTACTTTTTTGCTCCTAAAAATCTAAATTTAAATGTTAATATTTTATAAATCCACCTTTGGCTTTTAACACGGTCTGAATCCTTCTGGGCTGCTCTTGATCGAATTCAAGCATGTCTCAGCCAAAATCTGATTCCAGGTCACTTTTACAAGTTCCCAGACTTGGTGCACACTGGTCGCCTCATTTGGGTATGTATACAAGTTATCTTCAACTCTACCCACAAGTGTTCGCTTGGGTTGACGTCTGGGGAGTGTCGAGGCCAATCCAGCAACTCTACTTCATGGTCACTAAATCATTTCTTCACCAATCTCGACATTTGCTTCGGGCTATTGACCTGCTGAAACACTCTATTGACCTGCTGAAACACTATGTCGACCTTTTCATACCCATAGTACTCGAGTGTATGAAGTAACTCGTCTTGTAGGATACTCACATATAGCTCAGCATTGAGACCGTCATCGATTCTGTCAAGTATCCAACACCTTCTGCTGTGAAACAACCCAACATCATCAGGTTTCCTCCACTGTACTTGACATTTCCTTCAATTTCTCAATCCAGTCCCTGTTTCCCTTGTTTCTTCAAGACCCATTTGCACCCATCAGAACCCAGTCTATTGACTTTAGTCTCATCAATTCAAATCACCCATTTCCAATCTTTTACTGTCCACTTTTCAAAATTTTTGTAAACTCAAGTCGGAGCTTCTTATGACGATATTGAAGTCGAAGTTTCGCTTTTTTTTGGGCCACCATTCCTGACTTGCGTAACGTGCATCGCACAGTGCTTGCATTGACGTCTGTTATCTCACTATTATGAAGCCTATGAGCCTCCTCCACTGCCGTGAACAGATAGACCTTGTGGTAAACTGACTTACTGACTCCGATATTTTGCCTGGACGTCTACCTCTTGGCCTCTTGAATGGATGGATTGACTTCATGTCTGATTCTTCCAACTGTCATGGCACTCACATGATGCAGTTTGACAATTTCCTTCCTTGAGAGACCGCTATCGATGAGTTGGATAATGCTGTCTCTCTATTTTTGGGAAATCTTCTTCATGGCTGCTCCTCGATTCTAATCAGTGACCTTTTGCTTGGGAATCAGCCTAATAACACACTGAGCTATTAGAGAATGTGAGAAAAGGTTGTAATTTGTAGTATTCAGGAAGAAAAATATTTTTCCATCACCAGGAGCAAAACAGTAACAATGCAGTGACATGACGAGAATCTGCATAACTAATCATATGCTAAATAGCTGCAAGGCTAATTTATATATGAGATAGCCAAGATGATTGTCTATAAAATGATGGTAGTTTCACGTTCTAAGCTGTAGTGGATGATGAGATATGGAGCCTGAAAGCCAAAAGTTCAAAACATTGTTAACCTTTTGCTTGTCAGTGTATATATTATTTTTTTTATAAAACATAATTTAGCTGGTGCTATGAGTAAAAATGTATCTAGGTAACCTGAGGTACTACAGGAATTGACAGGGAAACACATTTGGAACTATACCTATTCAGTCATTTTTCCTGGTCTCTATTAGGTCAAAATTCATGTTTTGGTCCCATGCAAATTAAGCTTGCAAATGCACTAGTTGGACTATCAGTGCACTTTCAGTCCTCGGCTCCACACCCACGTCTTCATTGCGAATAGAACCTGTCTGTACATGTCCTGGCTGGGTGTTGGTGTTGGGAGGGGATTATGCCAGTGCATGTCGCCTGTAACTGATGGTGTTGGCTGTCCAGGACCACGAACTCCACAGATTAATAAAGGAGACTTCAGTTCAAACAAAACATACGGTAACTTGATTCGGGTTATGTACAAGGAATAGCGAGTACAAAGTCTTACGCACGTTTCCATCACAGTAAGAAGCCTTTCATTTCCCACTCTATCCTTCCTCTGTAGGCTACTCCAGGACTCTGCAGCTTATAGGTTTCGTCTCTACGTCATCACAACCCAGCCTCTTGGCCACAGTCCTCATCAGCAAGTTTCTTTTTTAGTCACTCAGTGGTTCCGAGTCCTATCACTATGGAGACCCTGAATCAACCGCTCGGGACCCCAATGATCTCAGGCTCTCAGTCCTCTTTAGGGCCATTACCTTCGGCACTAGCAAACTCTAGGGTTTCTATTGATTTGGCCCCTTGTCCGCCATCGCCTTCCGTAAGAGTTCTCAGTCTCGTCAGTAATTCTCTCGCTATTCCTCATGCCGTCTCCTCTATCTGTAAATCATCCCTTGGCAGCACTACTCACTTGTTACTCTCCAAATGCTATCTAACTAACTATCAGGGAGTGGTCTGCTTTCCCTAGCACTAGCCTCTCACACTGTGGGATAGTCCCATTCTTAACTCTCACCCTGCTGTCTGTTGCTAGGCAGAACTCCCCTTCAACACTATTTTACAGTCAACTATCTAGGTCTTATACTGTACACTACCAGCACTATACTAATACTTATACTCTACCTTACTCTATCACATCCTATATTACTATACACTATCCCTATTACACTTTCAATGCTTATCACACTCTATATATCACACAGGAACATGTTACATTTCACAAGGTACATTACATTAGGATATTTCGCAAAGACACAGCACACTGTTCACATTGCACAACATTGATGCGATTTGTGTCTTCAGGGATAGGAATGTGACAGTCCAATCCACACCTCTTACACACGCCCCTGGCTAGCCATGGCTAGAGCTAGGCCCTGTGCTCCTTTGTATTCAGTCAGGTGGGGGAAGCTGAGCAGTCTGTGTGTTAGGGTACCGTTACACCTAGCGATGCACCAGCGATCCCGACTAGCGATATGACGCGGTCAGGATCGCTGGTGCATCGCTAGGTGGTCGCTAGTGAGCTGCCACACAGGCAGATCTCACCAGCGACATAGCGGGGGTCGCTACTTACCTGTCAGACGCGGCGATACTGCGTCCTCCCGCCCGGCTCTACGCGTCGCTCGTCGGCGCCACAGGAAGCCCAGCAGGAAGTGGCCGACGAGGAATGGTCCAGGAGCGCGATCAGCGATAACCAGCGGGGGAGCAGGTCGGAGGTATGTATCACATGCAGCAATATCGCTAGCAATATCGCTGCAACGTCACAAAATCGGTGACTTTACAGTGATATTGCTAGCGATATCGCAGTGTGTAACGGGGGCTTTAGAGTTGGAGAGGGACCAGCAAATGTGAGCTGTCTGGGAGGTGAAAACTCCTCTGTGTAGTGCAGCTGGAGAGAAGTCAGTGTTGATTTAGACTGTGCTTGAGATAACCAATGCCCTTGCTGTGGTGTGATTACAACCATGCTACTGTACTGTGCCTACCCTGACAAAAGGACTGTGTGGTTTATTATACATTTTTGGGATAAAGAAAAGCTGTTACATGTTATTTCCTTATGCTGGAGAAAGCATTTTCATTTGGAGTGCAGAAAAATGTAATAAACCTTACCTTGTTTTGCACCAAGACCTCATCCTGTGCTAAACAAGTGCCTACTGCTGAGCATGAATCCCTACAGTATCAAATAGCAAGTGTGGGATGGAACAGTAGAAACACTTTAATAATGAATCGTGCTTCACTATCTACCAGTCAAACATGCCCAACCTGACAGTCAACCAAATGGATGTGAAACACTGAAACCTTATTCCAAAATCCAGTAAAACGCCTTCCCCGAAGAATCCAAGCAAAAACAACAACCTCTATGGTTTTGACAGAGGCAAACAAAGACAGAAGAAGCCACTGTACTTGAACAATATATGGGCCCTATGTAGTCCAAAACAGGGGTAGAGAAATCATTGGTAGAACCTATCCACCTGCTCAGGGGTCCAAGAGGTAAGGACCCCATTACCACCTCTAAAGTAACAAAGGGGAGCATTATCATGAATTATTGGATTGCAAAAAGCTTGCATGCTGTTTTTAGTCTTCGGTATATACTCGTATTAAGGAATTATTACTAAGCAATAACCTAAAGCAAAACTAGAATAAAGGGAAAATAATCTGTATATATTTCACAGATATTATTATATCAATGGTTAGACACTTACTTGAGGTTCATATTTTTCCACCGTGGCTAAGTGAGAAGAACTGTCATATCCCCCAACTGCATAGAGGTTACCATCTAAAAATATTAAAAAGTAAAATACAAAAAATAATTAGCATCTCATATTCTCCTCCTTGTCCCCACATCTGCCCTAGAGCTGGCCATAAACATGGGATTTACGTCAATTTCGTTGGGACCAATCATCTAATATGGGGAAGAGAATAATCACGGAGCTAGGTGCAACGTGCCAGAGCTCTCCCTCATATACTATTATTTTGTGAAGATGGGCACAAGGAGCATCACACGTCATTGCTAGGAAAGGGGATATTAAAGTATTATAAGTAGAAAAAGACTCACCAAGTGTTGCCACACGGACATATCTGCGTCTAGTACTCATCGCAGCGATGGACGTCCATGTTCCGGTGAGGGGGTCATAACGCTCTGCACTGAAATGATAGCGCAATATTAGTAATGACATAAGAGTAACCATCTACCAGTAATTAATGATAATCTCACCAATGTGTAAAACCTTTGCATATACACCATTCTTACTATTAGGCAAGGCCTGTTAAAACAGGGGCAGACATTCATTGGTGCAACTGCAGAGGGGCACGGGTGGTAAGGGGACCACTACCACCTCCAAAAAAGGTGCATTATGATAAGCTATTGGTCTGGAAAGAGCCCATATATTGTTCTTGCACAAGGACCCTTTTCAGTCTGTGTCCGCCAGTGCATCCAAGGATGTACACGTCTCTCTGCCCATTAGTATTTGCAATAGAGCCACCATTATAAGGGGTTATACACTACTTCGGGGCTTTCCATTATCTGGTCTCCTGGCTTCCCTTCCAGTGGGAGTCATCAGGCAACCACTGCAGCCAATCAGTATCAACAGCAGTGGGGACTGTTTATTCGATTGGTTGCAAGAGTCACCCAAAGCCCCCTATAGCAAGCGAAGGCAAGAGAGCCGCACAGGGCAACTGGAGCAATGCAGAAGAGCGGCAGGGGTCTGATAGTTCAGAATGAGTTTTTTTCTATCTTAGTTTACAATTGGCTCCATGGTGGTGCTAAAGGGCATGTCACACTAAGAGATATCGCTAGCAATATCGCTATAACTAGTGACGTTATAGCGATATTGCTAGCGATATCTCTGTGTCTGATACTTACCTACGACCGGCTCCCCCGCTGATTATCGCTGATCGCGCGAGAACGTTCAGGACTGTTTCTCGTCGTCAGCTTCCTGCTGTGAGGACGAGCGACGCGTGGAGCCGGGCGGGAGGACGCAGGATCGCCTAGTGTGACAGGTAAGTAGCGATCCCCGTCCCCAGCGATGTCGCTAGTGAGATCTGCCTGTGTGGCAGCTCACTAGCGACCACTTAGCGATGTACCAGCGATCCTGACCGCGTCATATCGCTGGTCGGGATCGCTGGTACATCGCTAAGTGTGACAGTACCTTAAGTTAAAGTAGCGGAAAACTTTTAAAAGGGTTGTCTAATGAATTTACCTATCCCCAGAAGAACAGTGTATTTTTATCCCGACGGGGCACTTTTACTTCTGTTACAAAATGGAGTGGCAGGTGGCATACCTGACCGCCAATCTATTCATTCTCTATGGGAATGCTGGAAAAAGTCACGTGCAACGTTTCATAGGGAAAGAATGGAGCAACAGTAGGGTAGACGCATTTCAATGGGGATAAAAGTGCTCCATTTTGACAATTGATGCGGGTCATAGCTGTTGGACCGTCACTGATCAATAATTATCACCTATCCTGTGGGTAGTTGACAAGGAGGTTTACTGGTATGATATGCTATAGGCAGTAGTATTGATTAATAAGGGACTGGATACCGAGACCGCCAACCAATTGCTCGCCAAGGGGAAGAGGCAGGAGCGGTATGTAGACTTTCCAGTGAGCCACTCCATCGCTCTACTCACACTCAAAAAAAGCTGCCCCTTAGAACAATCAGTGGGAGGGTCTCAACACTAATAAAATAGGAGCATTTTTAATAGTTAAGTTACCCTTTAAAAGGAACATCATGTGGCTGACAAATATTAAGGTCAGTGAGGAGGTCTCCGATCCATTCTTAGCACAAGGGACCCCGGTTATCCTCTGCACCCCAGATATTGCCAATAATCCTGCTAATTACTAGTATTATTAGTATTCTGCACCTGTTCAGACAAGAAGCACCATCATATCCCCCGGCACCATACAGCAGTCTGTGGTTTGCTGGTTAGGCAGTGTGAAGATTGGACCTGATATGTCTATGTCTGGATCTGGTCAATCTTTATCTGTGCTCGCCCTTTCTGGCACCATGGGAGTGATTCAGAAACGCTTCAGGTACATTTTGCATTTAATGTGGTCTTGCTTTTAATACATTTAGGAGGCCGTAATGGCACAGCAAATATAAAAAACGTAGAGTAGGACTGCCCCATGTGAGAATGCCTTGGCGTGGCGGAGTGGCTCAAAGAATTGATCAATTCTTTGCTCAATATCTCATTTTTTAAGTACAATTAGAAATCAATATGTGCATATACACTTTATGTATTTGCGTTCTGACCATAGGCAGCGCTGGCTTCTCTCTCTTTTGTTATTTGATATTGGCTGTGGTTGACAACCACTGTTGCGTGCGCTCTGGGTTATGCACGCCTTTCTTTCTGTATTCATTGTGATTGATCTAGGCGGCTGTACACACATACAGCAGCCCTGCCCCAGGTTCTGTTTGATTGTGCACCTGTGTCTGGGCCTGTTTCACCCTTCATCTGTGGTTGCTGGTTAGGCAGTGTGGAGATTGGACTTGATATGTCTATGCCTGGACCTGGTCAATCTTTATCTGCGTTCGCCCTTTCTTGCGCCATGGGAGTGATTCAGAAACGCTTCAGGTACATTTTGCATTTAATGTGGTCTTGCTTTTAATA
This sequence comes from Dendrobates tinctorius, assembly GCF_039654945.1. Lineage (NCBI taxonomy): Eukaryota > Metazoa > Chordata > Amphibia > Anura > Dendrobatidae > Dendrobates > Dendrobates tinctorius. The sequence continues at coordinate 46,521,943 of NW_027361754.1, forward strand.
CATTTAGGAGGCCGTAATGGCACAGCGAATATAAAAACGTAGAGTAGGACTGCCCCATGTGAGAATTGGCATGGCGGGGTGGCTCAAAGAATTGATTAATTGTTTGCTAAATGTCTCATTTTTGAAGTACAGTTAGAAGTCAATATGTGCATATGTGTAGTATATACCAGGAAACAGTCTTTAGAATACACTGGCAAGATACGGGTTAATAAGCACTTCTGAGCCTTGTAGTGCCACAACAATAGAAAGGCATAGAGGAATATATCCTGTTCGTGACGCCACTTTTATTGAAACAGCCCTGGTATGGGGCCATTCCGTTCACTGTTATCCACCCCCACGCAGTGTCCACAGCCGATAGAATAACCACAGACAACAGGCCTCGGAGATAACAGCTGCTTTACTTCAGCAGAACGGGGAGAAATAACATGGAGTTATGGTATCAGTTCACTTGGGGAATCCACGGCCAATACAGTTCAGGATTGGATTCTGACGCAGAATTGAGGTTCTGGAGCTTTAAGAACCTGTATTAGTTAGGAGCAGAACTTGTAGATAATTATAAGAAGTTCAAAGTCTCTTGGTGGCATTAAGGCAGAAGAGGGAATATATGGCAATATGTACAGACCTGAAATCCCGTATTCACTCTCTCAGCTGGTCACGGTACATGCAGAAATATACTTGAAGTAAATAATGGATAATTTGCGGTGAGGCAGGGGAACCTCAATTTCCATAACACGCAGAGCAATAGGTTCTTCTGTACACATTTAGTGTGACCTAATGCTGGAGAAACATGCCTTAAACCGGTCAGCGGGGATCCAGGATAAAAAGGCGTAAAAGTCTTCAGCTATCTTGGCTGTAAAAGTCAGGGGAAGATCCAAGGCATTAGGCCTGGCTGTAAGTCTTGAGATGTAGAGAAAGATGAACCTCCAGGCTTGGAGCCTAGAGGGGGTCGGGAGACCCCTCACATGAGGTCTGCTCTGGGTCACATCTTGAACCAGACTCCTCAGGGAACGTTGCAGAACCCTGGTGACAGGGTCACTGACTAATAAATAGGATAACTCTCAATTCTTGTGTCAGATTTCACATTGTGAGAATAATATATAAATCATGAATATATGAGATAAGTGAGTAATGGATTCATTTAAACCATATAACAGTAAAAGGATAACTTAGGAGTGAGTTGAGGTATACAAAAGCTACTCACGGTCCAGAGTTACTTAAAGTGACATACCCAGTCTGGACCAGGTCACTACATATGCACTTTATGTATCTGTGTTCTGACCATAGGCAGCGCTGGCTTCTCTCTCTTTTTTATTTGATTACTAGTATTATTAGTATTCTGCACCTGTTCAGACAAGAAGCACCATCATATCCCCCGGCAGCATACAGCAGTCCATGAAGCACTGCTACACCAAGACAACTTCGCCGCGTTCCCATAGAGACTTCCGGCTGCCAAGTGTTTGTCACGGGGTCGTACGACTCTACTGTAGCAAGGTCAGACGTCCCATCATAGCTGTAATGAGGAAGTAAGTGGATCAGCTACACATATTAACCAGATAACATTATAACAAGACAGTACCGCAGCTTGGAGGAAGATAATGCCACACACATCTGGCAGCAGGTTATCTCCACCGAGAACAAAAGGATCAGGCATGTTGTACTGCAACAGCCAGATCTTTCTGCCCTTTTTGTATTTAATCAAGTAACCCATTCATCGCTAGGAATACTCACCCACCCACCGCATAAAGTTTATTTCCAATAGCTGCCACACCCACGCGGGCCCGTCTTGTAGACATAGAAGCCACCATGTGCCACCGGTCAGTACGGGTATCATATGCTTCACAGTCACCGTGTATGGCAAAGAGACTGCCACCACCTACAGACAAAAAAAGGAAAAAAAACACACACACAAAAAGTGTAGGTATATAACACCAGACAAAACAAGTAAAATATACACGTACTAAATAAGTGTCAGTTTTGTGTAGAGGGAGATGGCCTTGCCTAGAGGGTTTATAATCTACAAGGAAAGGATGAAGAAGATGTCAGATGAGAGTGGAAGTAGCTTATATGGTAGTGTGGTGGCAATAGGGGTATTGTAGGCTTTTAGCTATTCTGAAGAGGTTGTGTTTTAGGTTATTTATGAAGTTTTTGGATATTGTCTGATGTGTTGGGGTAGTGAGTTTTAAAGCAGGGGGAAAGCACGGGAGAAAATCTTGGCGATGGTTGTAAAAGGAGTAGAGACGACAACAAAGAAGGAGGTCTGGTGATGACGTGAGGATGTATCAGGACATTAGGACAGATGTAAGAAGGGGACAGATTACAGACTGGAGATTAAATGTTGGGAGGTATCAGGGGATCAAGGCAGAGATAAATGGAGGGGGCAGGTTATAGACTGGAGATGAGGGAAGATATAAGAAGATTAGGACTCAGACGTATGGAAAGAACAGGTTATGGACTGGAGATTACATTTCGTAAGGTATCTGGAGGTTAGGGTAAATGTATGGAGAGGACAGGTTATGGACTGGGATAACATATGAGGAGGTATCAGGATATTAGGGCAGACATGTAAGGAGAGGACAGGTTATGGACTGGAGATGATATGTAGGGAAGGTATCAGGAGATTAGGACAGAGATGTAAGAATAGGACAGGTTATGGACTGGAGATGACATGTGGTGAGTTATCAGGAGAATAGGGTAGCCATGTACGGAGAGGAAAGGTTATGGACTGGAGATTATATGCAAAGAGATATCAGGAGATTAGGGCAGAGATGTACAGAGAGGACAGGTTATGGACTGGAGATGGCGTGTAGGAAAGGTATCAGATTAGAACTGTAGCAGAGTATATCTTTTGAGAATCCACCTGTACACAGGTAACTTCAGTGAGCACGTTACCTTGAGTAAACAGCATTTACTTCTTATGGGTAAAAATGAGATAAGAATTCAGAAGCACACAGCCCGTGCTGCTGGTATAATACAGTCAAAAGCTAAAGTAAAACTAACAATAACAAGAGAGCTTCCCTCCCCACAACACAGCAAACATTTAACTTCACACTATCGCCATGTGCTGTCAGGCTAGTGTAAAGTCCTCCTTTACATAAACAATAAGTCCATTTCTGTTGCATATGCCAACAAGAGTAGATATGTAAGGAGAGGACAGGTTATGGACTGGAGATTACATGTATCAGGAAATTAGGGCAGAGATGTAAAGAGAGGACAGGTTATGGACTGGAGATGACATGTGGGGAGTTATCAGGAGATTAGGGTAGACATGTACGGAGAGGAAAGGTTATGGACTGGAGATTATATGCAAAGAGATATCAGGAAATTAGGGCAGAGAAGTACACAGAGGACAGGTTATGGACTGGAGATGACATGTAGGGAAGGTATCAGGAGATTAGGGCAGAGATGTATGAAGGGGACATGTTATGGACCTTGTTAATATTTTGAACTGAGCTTGTCACGCAGTCATTGTGGGTGAAGGGAGAAGGAGAACAGTAATGTGGGTAGAGGTGGACTAACCGTGCAAAAGAGTTGGAAGGTTGTAAGACAGCAACAATGGGAGAAGATGAAGAAGTCTACATAATTTACCAGTCATTTTGTTCTGGCAGTCCAGACCTACTCCAATCTGTAACAAGAGTGTTTCTAGCCATAGTATATAGAAAAAAGTATTTTATCTTCTCACCTACTGCAAAAAGCACAGTGCTGGCTCCCTCGCAACGCCTTGGTCGGGTTCGACTGTTACTGAGAACCCCACGCTGTTCTGGCATCAGGTGGTACTTGAGCGCCTCAATCAAAAGGTCTTTGCACTCCGAATGGTGACGTACAAGAAGCTCTGTGTCTACACTGCTCATCAGGAAATCCCTGCTCAGCAAGGGCAGCCGCACACACTTCATTAACTGCAGGAAAAAGGGAGAGTCAGGCACCACATGAGATGCTGCAGGCAGATTTGTCAGTTCATACGTATGATTCTCACCCGGGGAACGTGCTGTCTCCTACCATCCACATCATGTTTGACCCAGTTTAGGACAGCTCGGTACACCTCCTCCTCAGAAGGGACATTCAGACTGTCACTGGAGATAAGGTCCAGCACCTAGAATACATTATATAAATTAGATACTATGACATGAGGACCATAACAACACATATGCATGGTGCCAACACTTCATTTATTTAGGGAGCTTTTATGTAAGCAGATTTCAGATAATAAACAAGCAGAAATCATCCACATAGGAAAAAAAATTCCTGAATGACATACTATAACATTATATACAGCTCTGGCAAAAATTAAGAGACCACTTTCAAATGTTCAGTTTGTCTGATTTTTCTCTTTGTAGGTATATTTTTCAGCAAAATATAAATTGTTCTTTTAGTCTACAAACTTCTGACAACATGTCTCTAAACTTCCAAGCAATCATTTTTTTTTTCTGAAAAGGAGAAATGGTCAAAATTAAAAAAACAAAACAAAAAAAAAACAGTACTTTCAGACCTCAAATAATCAATCCCACAATCCTCTATTCCGCCTCCTCCTCCTTATCTAGTGAGGAAGGACCCCCAACAAGGCGCCCTAGGACCCAGGCAAATCCTGCAGCAATCGATCCCATATGGATTGCACCCCCTGAAAATTATCAGCCTGTCATTGCGGATTTCATCAGCAACTCGGCAATCCAGTTTGACATCACTGGCCTCACTGAAATTGACTTCTTCAAATTCTTTTTCAGTGATGAAATAATAAATCTTATGGTGGCCCAGACAAACCTGTATGCATAACAATTTTTGACCCAAAATCTCACGTCATCATACGCCAGATGGACCCTTGTAACTGCAGCAGAGATGATGACATATTGTGGAATTGTGCTGCATATGGGCATAATAAAAAAAACAGAGCTTCGGCAATACTGAAGTACTGACATTCTCTACAGTACACAGATATTCCGCATGGCCATGACAAGGAAACGGTTTAAAGTGATCCATAAATTTTTGCACTATAGTGATAATGCACAGTGTCCTTTGGTAGTCTATATAAAATTTCACCAGTGGTTTGATGAGGCGTACACACCCCAGAGGGACATCGCTATTGATGAATCTCTCATTGACTTCAAAGGGAGGCTAACATTCCGACAATACCTGCCCAGTAAGAGGTCCAGGTACGGAATAAAGCTGTACAAACTGTGCGGGAGTACCTCAGGGTACACACGAGAGGAAGGACACCCAGATTAACCCCCTTGAATGCCCCCCGTCCTGGGGATAAGTGGGAAAATTGTGTGGGAATTGCTGCACCCACTGTTGGATAAGGGTTATCACCTCTACATTGATAACTTTTATACCAGCATCCCACTCTTCAAGACCCTCCTGCAAGAGGTACAGCTGCATGGCCGTGCACATTGTACAGATGGCACTGTACAATGCTTTTGTGCTGTTCCGATCTGCAGGCAATATGGGGTATTTCCTTCAGTTTCAGGAGGTAGTCATCAAGGCCCTAATGTTTGGCACTCATGGAGGTGAGGGTCCCAGTACGTCTGAATTTGATAGCGCCCGTATTGTCCCAGGTCAACATTTCCCATGACAGATTCCCCAAACAGCGAGGACAGGATGATCACAAAAACAGTGCAGACTATGCTCCAAGAAGGGAATGTGAAAGGATGCAACTTACCATTGTGAAACCTGCCCTGAGAAACCTGGCCTTTGCATTAAGGATTGTTTCAAAGCATACCACACATCCACAAATTAATAAAATTAGTTTATACCCTGCTGACACAACACACTTTTATAATCTGATGTACCCTGCACATCTTACACATAATACCACATTATAAATTCATACACCAGAAAAACCAAAAAGCATTATAATCATTACTATAAAACTATGCCTCTAGATAAATTCCTTCAGGGTGTAGTTTCCAAAATGGGGTCACTTGTGGGGGATTTGAACTGTTAGGCACATCAGGGGCTCTTCAAACACAACATGATGCCCGCAGACTATTCCATCAAAGTCTGCAATCGAAAACGTCACTCATTCCATTCCGAGTGTGGCGCCCCTGAGGCTCAGTCGCCACAGAGGTACTGCACCTCCTCCTGAGGTGTGGTATCCCACTATCCAGGTAGGGTGGAGGCTCCCAACCACACTCCAACACCTGCACCCCACACCACAAAGTAGTGTAGCAAAGCAACCATTGGTGGCTCCCTGCTTGGAACACGAAACGTGCTGGGAGGTGGGTGGAGTTAGTTTACATTACAAGGAGCGGGAAGAGTTTAGGATTAGAAGTCAGTTGATTAGAGAGCTGGAGAGAAGATCCCCGGAGAGAGGGATAGATGGATGGAAGTGCTGCAGCAGATCCCAGTGACCTGGGTCTGCTGGCACGGGAAAGTAAGAGAGAGAGCAACATAGACTGAAAGCCTGATTCTCCATAGAAAGAAAGGATTAGTACGGAACGTGAGGAGTAAAAGAGAACAGAGGACGTGGGTTAGAGGAGAACCCTTCCTAGAAGTTCTAAGCGCAAGGCCGGGGCCTGGTCCCCGAGGTTGTATGGATACTAATGGTCCTGCAGCAGACACCGGAGGAATAGAAGTAGTGACCGCTTTATTCCCACACAAGACTTGGGGGCACAACAGCAACTGGATAGTGAGCCGGGACTTAGTAGCAAGGAGTCCCCGAAGCAGGCTACAGCTGTCTGCCGTACAAGTAGAGTTCATAGGAACATCGGACAGGAGGAACTCCAGTGTAACTCAGTACTAGGTGTACTTCATCTAAAGGCGCTATAAGAGGAGACGTTCAGAAAGACACATGTTGGCGGGGTGTTGGAAAGGAGTATTCCATCTGGCCTGGAGGTTGACTGAGTCCCTGACCCGGAGGACACGGCACGGAGGCAGGCACCTGTTTGCACAACAGACTGTGAGTAAAGCTTTGGAACTGCATGCTCTGGTGTCCTCCACTTATTCCTGCGCCAACACCCCTGGCACTGCTACATGTTGGTGCTCGACATTGCTTCACCTACGCCTTCCCTTGGCCTCTACATCTACACTGCCCTGGGACTACAGCTCTACCTGTGGGGAGCTATAAAATCTTTGCTGCGCCATACCATCAGTCCCAGAGGATCTGCATGCAGCGTCGGCTTAACACCTTCCTTGCCGAACACCACAGGTGGCGTCATGAACTATTCATTTCCACTACATTTCACCATTCAATCTCTCTTTTACTTGGGCACCCAGGGCCACGGACCGGGTCACCGCTGCTGTGACATTCCCATCTGAGAGACCGGCCCGGTACCGAGTACCCCACAGCCCTGGGAGGGAGACCTACGAGCCCTGCACCAAAGTAGTGGTTTCCCCCAAAGTTGGGGTATCGGTGTACTCAGGAGAAATTGCACAACAACTTTAGCAGACCATTTTCTCCTGTTACTGCTATCATAAAGTTCAATATGTCACGAGAAAACAATTTCAGAATCATCAGGATCCGTTGAAGCGTTCCAGAGTTATTACCTCATAAAGGGACAGTGGTCAGAATTGTAAAAATTGGCGGGGTCAGAAAGGTGAAAACAGGCTGGGTGGCGAAGGGGTTAAAATCCTACAGTGCCCGCATGGTCCCCCTGCTCAAGAAGGCACATGTGCAGGCACCTCTGAAGTTTGCCAATGAATACCTTGATGATTCTCTTGAGTGACTGGGAGAAGGTGCTGTGGTCAGATGAGACAAAAATTGAGATCTTTGGCATTAACTCAACTTGCCGTGTTTGGAGGAAGAGAATTGCTGCCTATGACCCAAAGAACACTGTCCCCACTATCAAGCATGGAGGTGGTGGAAACATTATGTTTTGGGGGTGTTTCTCTGCTAAAGGCAGGGGACTACTTTACCGCATCAATGGGAGAATGGATGAAGCCATGTATCGTAAATTCCTGAGTGACAACCTCCTTCCCTCCGCCAGGACATCAAAAATGGGTCGTGGCTGGGTCTTCCACCAAGACAATGACCGAAAACATACAGCCAAGGCAACAAAGGAGTGGTTCAAAAAGAAGCACATTAAGGTCATGGAGTGGCCTAGCCAGTTTCCAGACCTTAATCCCATAGAAAACTTATGGAGAGAGTTGAAGCTCCGAGTTGTCAAGTGACAGCTTCAAAGTCTTAATGATTTAGAGTTGATCTGCAAAGAGGAGTGGACCAAAATTCCTCCTGACATGTGCGCAAACCTCATTATCAACTACAAAAAACATCTTAGGCTACTTTCACACCTGTGTTTTTTTGCTGCGCTTTTTTTGCGCACACAAAAGCATGAAAAAAACGCATCATGCGTGTGTGTGTTTTTTTGCGGGTTTTGGTGCGTTTTTTTTTTTTTTAAAAAACCCATATACTTTAATGGGTCTTTTGCTGTAAAAAAAACGCATTGTGTGCGCATGCGTTTTTTTGGGGCAAGTCGGACGCACACAAAATGTAACAGGATGCATTTTGTGCGCCCGAGCGCACACTACAAAAAAAACGCATGAGCATACAAACGCGTCCAAACGCATATGTATGAGCATATATACGCACCCATGTTAAAGTATAGGGAAAAAAACGCATGCTTTTTTTGCGCTAAAAAACAGCGCAAAAAAACGCAAGTGTGAAACCAGCCTTACTACTGTGCTTGCCAACAAGGGTTTTACCACCAAGTATTAAGTCTTGTTTGTGTTAGGAACGGCGGAATGCACTAAATAAATAAATAATAAAGTGCGTTCGCCGCTCGGGGTCCACCGTGCAGAAGGTGTTAACACCGCAGCTAGACAATGGCGGCGGTACAATATGGCGGTATGACGCACGCGGGTTAAACGTCACCCAGGTGCGCTGAGCGATCTCTGTTTATTCACAGAGTCGCCTAAGTGTAATAAACACAAAAGGCTGAGCCTGTTAGCGTCACAGGACTCAGATAAGTGCACTGTGAGAATCATGTGGGAATAGTGGATGAGGGCAGGTATATCTCGCCCAGATTCCTTTCCTATGTGGCCTAGTCTGGTCAGTATCGCACCTGCTTACTAATGGATAATGGGGGGTGGATATAAAAGGATGCAAGGTGGTTGTGTGAGTGTCTCAGCCTGGGAACACAGAGAGCCTGTCTGTGTGAGAGACACACACGTGAGTGGAAGCAGTGCCCACTGCAACTGTGGTTTGGCTGGACGGGAGAAGGCCGCCAGTTGGTAGTTAGGTTGTCCATTGTTTAGTTAGTGCCGGACAGGCAAGGATTTGTTTTATGTTTTATTTCCTTTTGCATTGCTTTCACCATTAATAAACCTGACTCAGGGTCAGTTATACACGAATCCCAGCTCTGCGCCTGAGTTTCATGCTGAATGCACGTGACCTTTGACCCCAGCAAAGGCGATCCCGGAGTGTTTTATCACATTGTGGTGGAGAATGTGGGCATCACGTTGCAAGCATGAGCATGGAGGACGTGGTGAAAGCGCTGGTACAGTCCACCGCCGTCCAGCAAGAAGCTAATCGGGTGATGATGGCCCAGCTGAAGGAGTTGGTGGACATGACAGTTACCGATCGTTCGCTTCTCCAGCAGGTGGCGCAGCGCTTGGCAAGCTTACCTGAGCTTAACCTGGAAGCCGAGTCGAGAGTGATTCACGTGAGTCGGTACTGGCAGAAGATGACGACCGAAGATGACGTCGAGGCATACCTGACCACGTTTGAACGGACGGCAGTGAGAGAAAAATGGCCGAAGGCACGATGGGCCGGCCTGATTGCCCCGTTTCTTTCCGGTGAGGCCCAAAAGGCTTATTATGACTTAGAACCTGAAGCCGCGCAGGACTTTGACAAACTGAAAGCCGAGATCTTGGCCCGGCTGGGAGTGACGACCGCTGTCCGTGCACAGAGAGTGCATCAATGGACTTATCAGCCGGATAAACCACCGCGGTCACAGATGTTCGACCTGATCCACGTGACGAAGAAGTGGCTACAACCCGAGGTGCTGACAGCGCCAGAGATAATCCAGAGAGTCGTCATGGACAAGTACCTGAGAGCTCTACCGCCAGCCCTGAGGAAGTGGGTAAGCCATGGAAATCCTACGACGGCAGATCAACTGGTGGATCTGGTTGAACGTTACTCCGTGGCGGAAGGACTCCGAGACGACGCTACCCCACCTCGTTCTTCATCATCTCCACGTGGAACCGGTAAGACTGTTCCAGGGAGTAGGGGAGATGGAAAAATCCCTAAGACAGTGGGGGAGGAAAACGGGACTGCCCGCACTGCGAGGCCGAGAGTAACGAACTATGGTCTAAGCAAGGGGCCCGCTAGGTGTTTCCGCTGCCAAGAGATGGGACATATTGCTGCGAACTGTCCGGTCACTACTGAACCCATGCAGTGCGACGTCACAGACTCTAAAAACCGCATGTCTATGGTTGCACGGGTAGTGAGTGTGAATGCCGGTCAAAAGGATGTGGAAAAACACTTGTGTGATTTAACTGTTGATGGCAAAAATGTGGTGGCATTGTTAGACTCGGGAAGTGTGGTGACTCTGGTGAAGGCCAGTCTGGTGTCAGCCCCGACTGGACCATCAGACAAATTTTCTGTAACGTGTGTGCATGGAGACACCTGTTCGTACCTCACCACGGTCATATGCATTACTACTTCCTATGGGTCTGTGCAACATAAAATGGGACTCGTCCCGGCGTTATTGCATGATGTTATCCTGGGCCGGGATTTTCCCCACTTCTGGCAATTGTGGGAGAATCAGTTGATACCCCAGGGTAATAGTGTACATGATTCTTCTCCCAGGGCGCGTGTGGGTCCCGAACCCCTGGAAGAGGTCTCCCCGGAAGACTCTGGGGAAGAGTCTGCGGGAAATGACCTGCCGTTCCCGTTTTCAGTCATGGCGAGTGATACGGAGGAGACCGGGGAAGAGGAGGAGGCCGACAGCCGTCCACCTCCCCGTTTGCCGGATTTAGAAGTTCAGAAAGATGACTTCCAAAGCGAGCAAATACAGGATCCTACCCTTTCTCAGGCTAGGACAAATGTAAAAGTGATAAATGGGGTACCCGTAGAACCTGGCTCTAGGCTGGCATATCCTTACATGGTTCTGGAGAATGATTTACTCTATCAGATAGAGAAAAAAGGGGAAGATACGGTGCAACTATTAGTCGTGCCAAAACCCTACCGGCGGCAGGTGCTGGACCTGGCCCACGGACATGTGATGGGAGGTCACCTGGGAGTCCAGAAAACCACCGAAAGGATATTACACTGTTTTGTTTGGCCAGGCATGCATCACGATATTCGAGTATATTGTGAGTCTTGTAGTCTTCTGTAGCCCTTTGGTACCCCTACCTATTATTGAAGTCCCGTTTGAGAGGATTGGGATGGATTTAGTTGGGCCCCTTCCACGGTCTGCACGTGGACACCAACATATCCTGGTCATCTTGGATTATGCCACTCGTTACCCGGAGGCCATCCCTTTGCGGAACACGGCCACCAAGACGATTGCCAAGGAACTGGTGCATGTGTTTAGTCGGGTCGGTATACCAAAACAGATACTCACCGACCAGGGGACCCCCTTTATGTCCAGGGTAATGAAGGAGCTCTGCCGATTGTTACAAATTGAATCGTTACGCACATCCGTGTATCACCCTCAAACAGACGGGTTGGTCGAACGGTTCAATAAAACTCTGAAGCAGATGCTGAGAAAGGTTATAGACAAGGATGGGAAGAACTGGGACTATATACTTCCGTATTTGCTTTTTGCCATCAGGGAAGTACCCCAGTCTTCCATGGGATTCTCGCCTTTCGAGTTATTGTACGCCCGACGTCCTCGCGGACTGTTAGACGTTGCAAAAGAAACCTGGGAGGGTCAGGTCACTCAGTTTAAAACAGTGATAGATCACGTCACACAAGTGCAGGACCGTATTGCGGCTGTTATGCCTATCGTCAAAGAACACATGTTACAGGCTCAAGGAGCCCAAAAAAGAATTTATGATAGGGGCGCCAAGATCCGTACGTTTGCACCCGGAGATAGGGTGTTGATCCTGGTCCCCACGGTGGACAGTAAGTTCCTGGCAAAGTGGCAGGGCCCCTTTGAGATCAAGGAAAGAGTTGGTGAAGTAAACTATAAAGTATACCAGGCAGGTAAACGGAAACCTGAACAGATTTATCATGTAAATCTGATAAAGCCCTGGAAGGATCGGTCTGCCTTGTCAGCGGAGCTGGCCCGTCCTGTCTGCTCGCATCCCATACCGGAGGTACGGGTTGCAGAGACTCTCTCGGAGCGGCAAAAGACGGAAGTCAGGCAGTTTCTACTTCACAACCAAAAGTTTCTCAGAAAAACCCGGGCAGACTATGCTAATGAAACATGACATCGTAACGGAACCTGGTGTCACAGTTCACGTAAAGCCCTACCGAATCCCGGAAGCGCGCCGTGAAGCCGTTTCCCGAGAAGTGAAGGCAATGTTAGAGTTAGGAGTCATTGAGGAATCGCACAGTGCGTGGTCCAGCCCGATTGTGCTAATTCCTAAACCGGACGGCACCATCCGGTTCTGCAATGACTTCAGGAAACTGAATGCGGTCTCAAAATTTGATGCCTACCCCAAGCCCCGGGTCGACGAGTTAATAGATCGGTTAGGAAAAGCCCGGTATATTACGACCCTAGACCTAACAAAGGGGTATTGGCAGATCCCTCTGGCTGAGGCTGCCAGAGAAAAGACGGCATTTGCTACGCCGGAAGGTTTATTTCAGTATGTGTATATGCCGTTTGGACTGCACGGGGCACCGGCGACCTTCCAGAGACTGATGGATCGAGTCTTGAGGCCACATAGGCGGTACGCTTCGGCCTATTTGGATGACATTGTCATTTACAGCTTGGACTGGGAGACTCATCTCCAGAAAGTACAAGCTGTGATTGACGACCTGTGGGAGGCAGGTCTAACCGCGAACCCCAAGAAATGTCACATCAGGCTAGAAGAAGCCCGGTATTTGGGGTATGTAATTGGGAGGGGTGTTGTTAAACCCCAGGTTGATAAGATTCAGGCGGTTCAGGACTGGCCACAACCTGTCAACAAGAAGCAGGTGCAAGCCTTCCTGGGGATCGCCGGTTATTATCGCCGGTTCATACCCAATTTTGCAGCCATCGCTACCCCCCTGACGGATCTTACAAAAGGGAAAGACTCCGTCATGATTAAATGGAGTTTAGCGGCTGAAGAAGCCTTCCATAGCCTAAAACGGGCACTTTGCTCTCAGCCCATACTGGTGACTCCGGACTTCCGCAGTGAGTTTGTGGTACAAACGGATGCCTCTGATACCGGTATCGGGGCTGTACTCTCACAAGTGAGGGACGGAGTGGAACACCCAGTCCTCTATCTCAGCAGGAAGCTGAATAAACACGAGCAAAGGTATGCAGTCGTAGAAAAAGAGTGCCTCGCCATTAAGTGGGCTCTAGAGGCCCTCAAATATTACCTGGTGGGCCAAAAGTTCAGGCTGATCACTGACCATGCCCCTCTCAAGTGGATGCACTTGAACAAGGAACGGAATAGCCGGGTGACCCGGTGGTTCCTTGCCCTGCAGGCCTACACTTTTACGGTGGAGCACCGCCCAGGGGTACAGATGGGAAAAGCAGATGCCCTGTCCCGAGTGCACTGTTTGGCGGGTGTCATTGCTCGACCGGAGTGGTCTGAGCAGAAGGGGGGGGATATGTGAGAATCATGTGGGAATAGTGGATGAGGGCAGGTATATCTCGCCCAGATTCCTTTCCTATGTGGCCTAGTCTGGTCAGTATCGCACCTGCTTACTAATGGATAATGGGAGGTGGATATAAAAGGATGCAAGGTGGTTGTGTGAGTGTCTCAGCCTGGGAACACAGAGAGCCTGTCTGTGAGAGACACACACGTGAGTGGAAGCAGTGCCCACTGCAACTGTGGTTTGGCTGGACGGGAGAAGCCCGCCAGTTGGTAGTTAGGTTGTCCATTGTTTAGTTAGTGCCGGACAGGCAAGGATTTGTTTTATGTTTTATTTCCTTTTGCATTGCTTTCACCATTAATAAACCTGACCCAGGGTTATACACGAATCCCAGCTCTGCGCCTGAGTTTCATGCTGAATGCACGTGACCTTTGACCCCAGCAAAGGCGATCCCGGAGTGTTTTATCACAGCACGCATGGTATACGGTCACAGGAACTGGACACAAGGCAGAGGGTCAGCGTCGGTCTAGACCTACCATGCGTGCGGCGTCGCTACTGCGGACACCGAGCAGAGCTGAAAACTGCAGCGCGACGACAGATACTGCCGCTGATCGACAGTGCCCGGTAGCAGGCGCACTCTCGGACGCTAGCACTGTGGAGGATGCTATAGTGGCTTAAGACTTGCCACAGACTCTAAAGCTAAGTCCCTATACACACTCGTAATATCAGAGGAAGGGGATCTCAATGAGTCATTCGCAGGTTCATACATCCATCATCATTCACACAGTAGCAACTAGAGACTATACTAGCGCATGGTAGCCGTGCGCTTCCGGGACCTTCCAGATCTCTGAGATGGAGTAATGAGATCAGGAGAAGGACCTGAGCATGTGACTCCCGATCTCCAATGGGAGATCATCTCGTGAGCATGCTCAGTAGCACGACGAGAGGACTTAGCCTCTGGAGTGTTTTGCTGCAAAGCAGCCTGCATTGCTATTGCTGACCCAAAGGTGGCAGCAACAGCCAGACCCACAGAGCAGGTCTGGGCAGAGCATCTGAGACGCTGAGACTGCTGAGTAATCTCCCCTGCGGTCGGTGGATAGACAATGAGAGACCGCAGAATGTGAGGCTCTGGATTCCTGCTGAGCCGCTGCAGGAACCCGATGCCTAACAGTTTGACAGAGGGATATTCTATCTCTCAATGTTAAATTTAACCTACCCTTAAAATTATACACTGTTCATGTCTGTCAGTGGGCAAACTTGCAAAATCAATAAAGGATCAAATACTTATTTTCTTCACTGTATATATATATACAGTAAATTGGGAAAAAACTGAGTGTGCCAAAATGAAACAAGGAGGATCTTTAAAAAGTAGCAAGTAGCACAGAAAAAATTACACCGCCTGGTACATATAACTAGTATGCATAACACTAAGTACAATGAGTGTCAACAAGAAGGCAGAGAGACAATTAGCCAATAGCAATTGCTGCAAAAATCAAATCTTAAAGGGGTTGTTCACTAATGGACTATCCCTTTTCGATGTCCCTATTGTGCCTATTAACATTTTTTAAAAAGCATACTGCTGTTCCTGCACTCCAAGTGCATACGAAACAGGATGTTAAATCATCTGGTGACATTATCTGTGGTGCTGCACGACTCATGATCATTCTCGGCAGCACATCGTTCTGGGTAAACTGGACCAGTGCAGCCTAATATAATCACAAGTTAGGCACACTGTGTGTGTAAATGGAGCACATACAGATTATTGACCAATCTTATAAATGATGAAATTGGTCTGAGGTAGCCATTGACACCAACAGATATTCTGGACTTAAGCTGGCCATAGGCGTTAGATGGCTGCTGGCTGAATAATGCAGAGTCTCCGAAACACAGGAGAGCTCACTCGGCAGAACGAGCGCTCCTATGTTCTCTATGAGAGAGCCACAGACTGACACGTTTCGCAGTTGGACCAGGTTGGTCCAACTGCGAAACGTGTCAGTCTGTGGAAGAGGTTCTTCATTAGGTTCATTGTGGAACTCCTGATGAAGTTAGTCCAACTTCGAAAGCGTTGAGAATAAATCGTATTGTCAATACTGTACAACATCTTCTGGATTTCTTAATTTTAACATCAGTGGCACAGAATACCAATCCTATCCTACAACTACCTGCAACAAATTCCAAATGGTCCTTCATATAGACCAATTTTGGTGTAACTGGACAGAGGAAGGTCAGATATCTGTAGGTGTAAGGGAATCATAAAACTGACATTTTTATTCACCCCTAGGGTGTTGGTTTTGCAGGACTTGTAATGAAGCACTCTATTTCACATCCTTTATGGCATTGTCTGTCATTTTTAGCCAAACACTTTAGTCTAGTAAATGAAGGCTTAACGTAGACAAAGACGTGATATGAACCCAGCCGGGCATTCACTGTTATGGCCACATTGTCTTACAGGAAAGGTTTGGACCACATAGTATGGCTGCTACACATGGCATAATCACAACCAGCCAATGGTGGCCAATAGACATACAATTTAACAGGGAAATTGTGTGGTCATCAGCAACAGCTGATGGTGAGGGTCAAAGACACATGCAGAAGTCAAATAATGCAATCCCAATGTAAGGGTATGGCCAGAAAGTGTGGACAACCGCATCCGGCTGAAACACCCTCAATCGTCATGGTGAACATCCATGGACCTGATGTGGGTGAGCACACATAAGGTTGCCATACTGCCTGGCTGTACACTAAAACTGCTCATTACTTGCCATATTGCATGGACCTTACTAATCAATTAGAAAATCGTATCTTTTACATGCAGGCATGATGCAACAAAATCAGCAGTGTCATAATGCACTCAAAGGCTTGGTTCACACTTTGCATATCTGAAGTTTACATGCAGATTTTCAGCAGCACTTTACAGTATGAAAGTACCGAAGATGAGTTTTAAGTGAAACTCATCCACGTGCCATTTTTTTACTTTTGTGCGGAATCAACAATTTGAAACAGAAATTGACTGATTTTGCTCTATTACTGCAATCTATAGGATAAACAATCAATTCTGCAAAAAATTTTAAAAAATCTTGTAAGTAATCAATTCTGCTAAAAGGGACTAAAAAAGAAGAAAAAATGTTTTAAAAATATAGAAAACAAAAACTCTAAAAATTCAAAAATCATATTTGATATTATTATATCAACAGAAGTTAGATAAATCAAAATATTAAAGGAAACCTGTCAGCCCCCCAGGGTGTTTTCTGTTTCTGACCCCTAAGTAATGCTGAAATATTGACTTTTATAACTAGCTCCTCATACCTGTAATGTGTCCTATAGGTATGGTGTGTCCCCCTGTATCAGCTGCTTCCCATCCGTCCATCATGCCTGTGTCTTGTGCCTGGGCACCGCCTACCATCCGTCCATCATGCCACTTGTATTGTGCCTGGGCACCGCCCACCATGCCCCTGTGCGCCGCCACTTCCTCCTATTTTGAATGCCGGCGCCTGCGCTGTGACAAGAGTTCCCGCCCCGCAGTATGTTATGATGTATTCACACTGCGGGGCTGGGGCCTCAGCAACATGCAGGCGCAATAGCTTGATGTCTGTTCTCGGGCAGCGCGCACTGCGCATGCCCGAGAACTCTTGTCACAGCGCAGGCGCCGGCATTCAAAACAGGAGGAGGTGGCGGCGCACAAGACAAGTGGCATGATGAACGGATGGTAGGCGGTGCCCAGGCACAAGTCACAGGCACGATGGACGGATAGGAGGTGGCTGATACAGGGGGACACACCATACCTATGGGACACACTACAGGTGTGAGGAGATATTTATAAAAGTTGATATTTCAGTGTTACTAGGGGTCAGAAACAGAAGAGTCACCTTCACAGAATGCAGCCTTAGTGCTGCTGAAGGTGGCTCTTTTACTTAAAAACGCCCTGAGGGGGGTGACAGGTTCCCTTTAAATTATTTAAACCATAAATTAACTGCCAAAAATAAAAGATTTTTACATCGGAAAAATAAAATAGAACTGCAAATTTTTTGGCTGCTCCACTTAAAAAAAAAATGCAATAAAATGCTATATCTACCCCAAAATAGTACAAAAAAAAAGACAAAAAATGCTTTTGCAATTTTACAGCACTTAAGAATCCCCCCGCCTTCCTGATTTCCAGTATATTATATGGTAAAATGAATAGTGTAATTCAAAACTACAACTTGTCCGGCTACAATTGAAAAAAAAAAAACCTGATGAAAAAATAAAAAATCATGGCTTTTAGAAACAAGCAAAAGAAAAAGAAAAGCTGAAGCGCAAAAAAATGAAAAATTCCCTAGTCTTTGAGGGGTTAAACAGCTGTCAGCGGCAGGGACTTGAATATATTAATGTGTGTTGCGCCGAGATTTTTTTTTTTTTTTTTTTCATAAGATCGTAATTAATCCATCAGTATTGGATTATTGAAGGTGGCGGAGGTGATGCGTCAGGTTGCTGCAATAAAGCACTACATAATAATTAGAAGTGCTAAACCGGAGCAGAAATCAGTACGGAAATAAAGTGGAAATACATGGAAGGTAAAGAGTTAAAAGGTAAAATATAAAAATATCTTGGATTGGAGCATAGTAGCAGCCGAAAACAGGAAATATCGCACAGTAATGTGACAAAACAACAGCTTGACGGAGACGCTGGCAGCCGGTGACTGGAGCTTGCGGGAGATAACACAAATAATCATTAAAAATATGTAGAAGAAACACAGTGGGAATGGATCCATTGAATGCAAACAGCTGGGGACAATTGCAGCTGATGCGCACGCAGCTTCCTGTTATGGAGTTCCCCCTCGTATTATGTCTTACAGGCCGTTGCTGGGAGACATGGCAATTATACACGGGGGCCTGGGTTAAGTTGTGTGTGCGGGGGCTTCAGAAATACGCACATTCTGTGTGGGAAGATGGAATAGAAATTATCCGAGAGACTCTCGTTGCTTGGACGTCACGGGATTACATAAAACCTGGGGTCGGTTGACGACTTCAGGGAATCAGCAGCGACCCAAAGTGTTACTTATCGGGAACATATTTAATGTGGATGAATAATTCATACCGTACAAAGCACGTTTATCGGTAGTATAATGCCGTCTAGTTCACCATCGACAGTCGGGCAGATTCTGCCAACGACCGGGCCGAGATTTCAATGAACGGACCGAGTAGGAAGCAATTACAATACACTAGTGATGAGCCAGTGCGGTCAGATAAGGTGTTATCCGCAGGGCCGGCCCGAACGTATAGGTGAACTAGGCGGCCGCCTAGGGCGCCGACCCAAAGGGGGCGCCAGAGAAAAAAATAGAAAAAATTATAAAAAATCTTTTCAAAAGGCAAAAAGCTTTAGGGATGGAAATAAAAGTGTACATATTTAAGGGCAAATATGACGCAAGAGAGGTTGGTTGGGTTGGCAACAATTTCGATAGAATCTGAAGTTGCTAAACAAATTAATCTCGGTGACTTAGTGTCATCCTTTTAAAAAAAAAAGGCAAGGAAACAAAAATTTTAATTACCTATTGTCGTTTTTGTTTTGTGTTATTGATTACTTTGTATATATTTGTCCTATTCAACTTCTCATAAGATTAAAGAGTTAGGAGAGAGTTAATTAATCATTGTAGTTGTGGTTTATTTTTCCCCTAAATTTATATCCCAAGTTTTCATCTACTGCCAAGAATAGTAGGGGCGCAACAAAATAGTTTCGCCTAGGGCGCCGTAATCTCTCGGGCCGGCCCTGGTTATCCGAGCACGCTCGAGCGTTGATAGAGGATTTTCGGCCTGCTCGAATGCTGTGTTCGAGTCCCTGCAGTTGCATGTCTCATGGCTGTTCAACAGCTGTTTGTTAAGTAAAATCTGTATGTGTTGCAGCTATCAAACAGCCACGAGATATGCAGCCATTACTCGAACATAGTATTCGAGCACGCTGAAGATACTCTATTAATGCACGAGCATGCTCGGGTAATACCTTATCCGAGAACGCTCGCTCATCACTTCGATACACATAATTGGCCAATGTTTCCCAGGGAATTGCATATTTTTTCTCTCTTGTAATGGATGATAGACAATACTAGGAAAAGATGATAGATAGAGAGATAGATAGAGTCCATCTATATAAAAAAAATAATAATTAAAAAAGAACTTGATGACTTTTCAGCAGTTTCTTTATCATCACAGACTAAAATAACAGCTATGGACATATACAGGTGCATCTCACAAAATTAGAATATCATCAAAAAGTTAATTTATTTCAGTTCTTCAATACAAAAAGTGAAACTCATATAGAGTCATTACATACAGAGTAATTTGTTTCAAGTGTTTATTTCTGTTAATGTTGATGATTATGGCTTACAGCCAATGAAAACCCAAAAGTCATTATCTCAGTAAATTAGAATACTTTATAATACGAGCTTGAAAAAATTATTTTAAAATCCGAAATGTTGGCCTACTGAAATGTATGTTCAGCAAATGCACTCAATACTTGGTCGGGGCTCCTTTGGCATCAATTACAGCATCAATGCGGCGTGGCATGGAGGCGATCAGCCTGTGGCAGTGCTGAGGTGTTATGGAAGCCCAGGTTGCTTTGATAGCAGCCTTCAGCTCGTCTGCATTGTTGGGTCTGGTGTCACTCATCTTCCTTTTGTCAATATCCATTAGATTTTCTATGGGGTTAAGGTCAGGTGAGTTTGCTGGTCAATCAAGCACAGTGATACTGTTGTTTTTACACCAGGTATTGGTACATTTGGCAGTGTAGACAGGTGCCAAGTACTGTTGGAGAATGAAATTTCCATCTCCAAAAAGCTTGTCGGCAGAGGGAAGCATGAAGTGCTCTAAAATTTCCTGGTAGACGGCTGTGCTGACATTGATCTTGAAAAAACACAGTGGACCTACACCAGCAGATGACATGGCTCCCCAAACCATCACTGATTGTGCAAACTTCACACTAGACCTTTTAAATCAAGATCCCAGAGTCTGGAGGAAGAGTGGAGAGGCCACAATCCAAGCTGCTTGAGGTCTAGTGTGAAGTCTCCACAATCAGTGAGGGTTTGGGGAGCCATGTCATCTGCTGGTATAGGGAAGAGGGTCATGTGGTTTTAACGTAACTTTAGTCTTTCATGAGTTATATACAAGTTTCTTTTTGTTTACAGCCATTGACATGTCGCAGAGGTTCACACGTGAGGAGCGGATAGAAATTGTGTTGAAATGTGTGGTGAACACAGTACCTGGGTCATTGCAGCAGATTTCAATGCAAGAAAACTGTCACCATTCCAATTTTATTTAGTTGTATCCATATAACTGGCCCACCCAAAAAAGTTTGCCTCGTCACAGAACAAAATGTTCTGTGTAAACTGAGGGTCCTGTTCCAATTTTTGTTTTGCCCATTCTGCAAATTCAGTCACCAACCATTCCCATTTTATTTAGGTGTATCCATATAAATGGCCCACCCTGTATAGTATATATTACACGCACATATTATATATTAGTCAGTTTCACTGCCTTTTCAGGGAAGGCAAGTAAAATCTAAAAGATAAAACACATCTACATCTTTGCTATCACCACAAAGTAATAAAATATTATGTTTATCCTGTTAGGTTCTAGCAGAAAAGCGGGATGCAGTGATAAGCAGGAGGCAGAGCAAGAGTTAAAGGGTTGTTCATAAAGAGTTATGACAGTGAATACTCCAGGCAGGGAAAGAGAGGATAAGGGGATATAGGTGAACAAAGCTTATACAGTTATAGAGTAACTAGCTATGAACCCGTTCTACACCCGGGTGCTGAGTATTTTTATTGGTATATGGTCTCCCATCCTGGTATGTGCTGCCCCTCTCCTATCCTGGTATGCAAGGCACCCCTCATCCCTATTCTGGTATATATGGTCCCCCCTCATACCTATAATGGTATGTATGGCCCCCTCATCCCTATCCTGGTATGCATGGTCCCCTCACACCCCAATCCTGATATGCATGCTACCACTCACCACCCAATCCTGGTATGCATGATCCTCTCGCCCCCCAATCCTGGTATGCATGGTCCCCTCAACCCCCTTTCGTGGTATGCATGGTCCCCTCACCCCCCTTTCGTGGTATGCATGGTCCCCTCACTCCACTTTCGTGGTATGCATGGTTCCCTCACCCCCCTTTCGTGGTATGCGTGGTCCCCTCACCCCCCTATCCTGGTATGCGTGGTCCCCTCACCCCCCTTTCCTTGTATGCATGGTCCTCTCACCCTCCTTTTGTGATATGCATGGTCCCCTCACCCCCCTTTCCTGGTATGCGTGGTCCCCTCACTCCCCTTTCCTGGTATGCGTGGTACCCTCACCCCCCTATCCTGGTATGCGTGGTCCCCTCACCCCCCTATCCTGGTGTGCGTGGTCCCCTCACTCCCCTTTCGTGGTATGCATGGTCCCCTCACCCTCCTTTCGTAGTATGTGTGGTCCCCTCACCCTCCTTTCGTGGTATGCGTGGTCCCCTCACCCCCCTTTCGTGGTATGCGTGGTCCCCTCACTCCCCTTTCATGGTATGCGTGGTTCCCTCACCCCCCTTTCGAGGTATGCGTGGTCCTCTCACCCCCCTTTCCTTGTATGCATGGTCCCCTCACCCTCCTTTCATGGTATGCATGGTCCTGTCACCCCCCTTTCGTGGTATGCATGGTCCCCTGTCCCCCTTTCCTGGTATGCATGGTCCCCCTCACCCCTATTAAACTACACACATACAAAAAAAAAAAAAAAAAAAAGTTATACTCACCCTTCTTCCCTGTGCTCCAGCGCTGCCTGACACGTTCTGCTGTAGGCCGGGGCACCGGAGTACGCGCATGCCCATAGCGCTGTCCGGCGCCATATTGCTGAAGACACTGCAAATGTGTCTTCAGTAAAATGGCGCCGGATCGCGCTATGCGCATGCCTGATTCCGGCCGCTCTCCTGGCCCGGTCTTTGGCCGAAGAGAAGCGCCGCGACAACGCTCCTCCCAGTCAGGTAAGTATTGCGCCGGACATAGCGGTATGCAGTGTGTACGCGTACCACCATCTCCGGCGCCATACACACTCCTCACCGCTGGCTGCCTCATTCTGTCTGGAGTCACACTGTGCAGGCGCGTTGCGCTTGCGCTGTCTATAAAGGCTTCGGACAGAGTGACGCTTAGCCGGTTATATTATAGATAGTATGGGTTCAAATAACGGGTTAACTTATCAGTCTATGGTTTCCAGACGGGGGAGGCTGGAAAATCCAATGATGGCGCCGTAGGTCACGCGTGAAGTTCCCAAAATGGTCCCGGAGAAAAGTGAAACACTGTCTCTTAATGAAGGCGACGTATCCTGGCCTTCCCTCGCGTAGTCTTGAGGTCCTGGAACAGGGTACTGCTTGAGTGGGTATCTGCAGCACCGTGATTGGTGAAGGAAGTCCCGGAGTGGAGGCCACAATTACACTACCTGCTTCAGCGTGCACTGTCTGGTGAGCAATGTGTCACAGCGAGGCAGGAGTCAGAGGTAGAGAATAGTTTGTCCTAGTCAAGTCTGAGACGACAGGAGTAATGATCTCTGGAGGTACACAGTCTGTATGCGCGCGGGGGATGAGAGAGCGCAAAGCGGGCCTGCTAGTTGCCGTCGGTCTACGGAGAAGGAGTCAACCTTCTCATTTAATACACTCGGTCTACCTGCCAAAGGCCCTGTTCTGGTGCGCCCTGTCCCTTTTATCTCAGACCCGCCCCCTAAAGTCAGGCACAAAGGTCTCTTTCAGTCAGAAAGTCCTTCCCTGGCAACAATGGTGACAGTCCCTGACACGAGAAAGATACCATTAGCTCGGTCCATCTTCCTACAGTCCCAAACAGTGCAAATCAAAATAAAAAAAATGCACTTTTCGCCTCCCAAAAAAAAATGTTAAAAGAGATCAGAAAGTCGTATGGAACCCAAAAAATGGTAGCAGTAAAATCCACCACTCATATGGACCAAGGAATCAAAAAGATATAGCTCTTTGAAAGGAAGGAGGGAAAAACAAAGGCAAAAGAGAGGTGTGCTGTTATCCAAAGACCAGCACAAGTCTTAATCCTTAAACCGGTCTTGGCTAATAATCATAGCTCACTTCCTACCTCTCTACACAATGACCTCTGCACAGATTACAGAGCATGGTCATTTTCTCAGAGAAGTCAATGATCATTTCCAGAATATAGTTTCCTTTTTTTTCTTTCTTTTTTGTACCCAAGTGATCTTATGCATATTGTCACAGGTTTACTGCAAAACACAGGAGCCAGAAGAACGGTGTCTGATTTCACATATTTCTGCACTAATTAGAAGCACTTCACAGTGGAGGTTCGAGCTCCAGAAGCTTTCCTGCTTTGATGGTCTCAGCTGTTCAGTGTTTGCCACTCCCCTTTGAAAAATATACTCTTCTCTGGGAATCAGGGATTGCCAGTGTTAGTTGGATACTGCCTGGTTCTGCAGTAGGGGGTGTTTGTTGTTTAAAGAGGCATATGAAGCATTGTTAAGAAGAGTTTTGCTTAGTGATTTGTCTGTGTGCATAGCCTCATCCTCTCATTTGTTTTTTTCCCTTTCTTTACTTTCCGGTGTTCCACTCTGTTTGTGAGTTCATATTTCTATGTTTGGTATTTTCATTTATGCCTTTACGTCTTGCCTTGTTAGTCTGGTTGTGTATTCTTATACATTACAAATCCTCACTAACCTGGGTGTGGGAGGGGATAGATAAGGGCTGATTTAGCAAAGCACGTGGTCCTGTCATCTTCACCATCAGAAGTAATCCAGGAGCAGAAATAACTTGGGCACCTCTTTAGGGAAGGAGTCAATCTCCTGGAATATCCTGCAACAGTGCCGTGGCAGATACACTGAGCCTCAGCCCAGAAGAAGCTTCTGTGAATATACTTCATAGAACTATCAGACAAATCACAGAAAATCCATAGCACAAAGCTGTATTGAATCTCATAAACCTCTAAAAAAAATTCCAGTCATACAAACTGGCCATAGACTTCCATTGGAAAGCAGGGGTACTGATGGGCATTCCTGGTGCCAGGGTGCTACACCATCTTCATTATGTAGAAAGCTTATGGTCAGCACTCTAGGTAGAATGTGGTGCGCAGTGGTAGGATGGGTATCCCGACATCAAAATATGAAACACCATGGATTGCCTATTTCATCCTCCACTTATAGTACCCCGATAAAAGTAAAACTTTTGGGTCCCACGTTCTATTCTTCATACGTGAAAACCTTTTCTGTGCCAGCTGTATGGTGCCCAAGTTTAGCACTGTCATCATAAATATATGGTCTCTCCCATCTGTCACCCTTGTGGGTCAGCAAGGACAATGTCCTTCAGAATGGCACATAGTGGAAATATATACACTAGCTGAAGAGCCCGGTGTTGCCTGGGCATAGTAATCAACTGTGGTTAGTTATAACAAATTATAATGATTACATTGCACATAAAAACCGTGCATCTAATCCTATCCTGTGTGATACTGACTGCTGAGAAGTGTATCTAATCCTATTCTGTGTGATACTGTTTGCTGAGCCATGTATCTAATACTATTCTGTGTGATACTGTGTGCTGAGCTGCGTATCTAATCCTATCCTGTGTGATACTGTATGCTGAGCCGTGTATCTACATATTCCTATCCTGTGTGATACTGCCTGCTGAGTCATGTGTCTAATCCTCTCCTGTGTGATACTGACTGCTGAGCTGTGTATCTAATCCTATCCTGTGTGATACTGCCTGCTGAGCCATGTTTCTAATCCTCTCCTGTGTGATACTGACTGCTGAGCTGTGTATCTAATCCTATTCTGTGTGATACTGACTGCTGAGCCTTGTATTTAATCCTATCCTGTGCGATACTGGGTTCCCCCTGCAGTCTGTGTCAGAGGGTGGTCTGTGTTGGCACGGTAATAAGTGCTATTTCCAGCTTTACAGAAGGACGATAACACCATAGAAATGCTAAGAATAACAGGCCTCAGTTACCACAACTGTCTACAAAGAAAACTGTTGCTGATAGCAACCAATCACAGCTCATTTTTCATCTTTTAAACAGCTCTGGGACAGCGTGGCGAGTTTTGAGTGGCGACTTTTGTGTTTCAACTTTTATGTGGCGAGGTTGGTGTATGTGTGGTGAAATGTGTGCTGAGGGTGGTATATTTGTGGAAGCATGTGGTAGTGTGTGGCGCATTTTGTGTGTGTGTTCATATCCCCGTGTGTGGTGAGTTTCCCATGTCAGGGCCCCACCTTAGCAACTGTACGGTATATACTCTTTGGCGCCATCGCTTTCATTCTTTTAGTCCCCCTTGTTCACATCTGGCAGCTGTCAATTTGTCTCCAACACTTTTCCTTTCACTTTTTCCCCATTATGTAGATAGGGGCAAAATTTTATGGTGAATTGGAACACTCGGGGTTAAAATTTCGCCTCACAACATAGCCTATGACGCTCTCGGGGTCCAGACGTATGACTGTGCAAAATTTTGTGGCTGTAGCTACGACGGTGCAGATGCCAATACATACATACACTTTTTCCCCACTATGCAGATAGGGGTAAAATTGTTTGGTGAATTGGAACGTGCAGGGTTAAAATTTTGCCTCACAACATAGCCTATGACGCTCTCGGGGTCCAGACGTGTGACTGTGCCAAATTTTGTGGCTGTAGCTGCGACGGTGCGGATGCCAATCCCGGACATACATACATACACACCCATATTGAGCTTTATATATTAGATATATAAAGAAGAAAACACGACCAACAACACAAGGAATTAGAGGAAATATCCAGAAATAGAATAAAATGTCTTCATTGTTCCAAACCAGACTACCCTGGAGCAGCGTAACTAAGCCGCTACCTTGGTGTTCACTGGAGCCTCCAGTGGTGAGATCAGGCTTGTGCGGCAGGTAGCTACCTGGTATCACTCCAGGGCGGTGTCTAGCTGTAGCAGCTGATCCCACTTGGGACAGAACACTAATGACAAGTGCAGGCAAGTACAGACGGGCATGACTGGTACTCTGGTGGGCACGGCTGGCACTCTAGTAGTAGGAAGGCGGGCATGGCTGGCACTCAGGCAGGTGGGAACAGAATGGAGGAACCGGAACCGTCACGGGTAGGGCATTAACACAGGCAGGGAAGAGTAGGATATGGGAACAGGTAGGAACCAGTTCAGACTAGAGGGATAAGATCTGTTAGGAACCAGTTTAGATTAGAAGGATGAAGAACTGCAGGGCGCGGGACAGGAGCAGAGCAGAACCACAAGGTGCGGAACGGTAGCAGAGCAGAACCGCAAGGTGCAGAACGGCAGGTGCAGAGCAGAACCACAAGGTGCGGAGAACAGACCGAAGCCGCAGGGTGCGGAGGGCAGAGTGAAGCCGCAGGGTGCAGAGTGGAAAGTAGAGTAGAACTGCAGGGTGCAGAGCGGAGAGCAGAGAAGAGCCAAGCCGCAGGGTGTGGAGCGGAGAGCAGAAGGAGTAGACACAAGGCTACACACAGCTGAGTAGGGAAGGAAACAGGCAAGGATACGAACAGGTATAAGAAAGGGACTTAGTACAGACAAGGACGGACACGGGAGCAGGTTTAGGACGAAGGATTCGAGCGTGGGAATGCAGCCCCCAGGGTGGCAGAAACAGGACACACAGGAAACAGGAACAGGCCTGCGTATGCAGCCCCCAGGGTGGTGGAAACGAGACACAAAAGAAACAGGAACAGGCCTGGGTGTACAGCCCCAGGGTGGAAGAAGCAAAAGCAGTAACAGGAGAGGACCTGGCAACTCAGTAGCAGAACGTGGACTGAGGTCGTTTGTTACTCAGGAAGCTCCCTATGGGTGGAGATGCCTTAAGTAAACGATACCTCTTGGCAATAGGCTGGGGACATATAAGGTGCACACAGTCTCTAACACTCAGGAAGTGCAGGCGCCGCCGCCCTAAGCACACAGCCAGGAAGTATGCACACAGCAAGCCAAGGACATGAGGTTCACAGCATGGAGCAGGCAGAGGGCAGAACTCACAGCATGGCCCAGAGAGGTAAGAAAGATCGTGTATCTGCCTGATGGGAGATGGAAAGCCATGCAGTGATGCAGGCAGGGACGTTATACAATACCAGAGACGTTGTGATTCGGCCATGGTTTTTCTAAACCTATAGAAACTTTTTCTACTATTACTGTATAAACAACATCCCAAAATATGCAGATTATACACTACGAATGTTAACCAGGTGCCCAAAGATTTTGCTACTTCCAATTTCCAAAACAAAATGTTCTAGGATTGAAGCTCCCTAAATGTGGAAGGTTGGGAATTAGGAATTAGATCGGCTGCAGAATTTCTCGTAATACTCCACAGATCTGAATGGCGTTTATATAAGGCACATGCGGCAGAAACTGTCCCATTCACATGAATAGAACAATTTTAGGGTGCAGAATTTCTTGCAACAAATCAGCTACATCGGAACCTACCCCAAAAAAATCCCCTATACTTATATATGGGTAGATATGGTGCCCTCTTTGCAATACTACAATACCAACATATCAATTCGGATTACCTGTTTTAAAGGCAGGAGCATGAACTCTTCAGTTTTGGACACTTCTACAAAGTGTTGCAGGACATACTTGTGCGCAGATTTGAGCAGGTCGCTACAAGAATGTGTGTCTGCAAAGCCGCGTATGCCAAGACAGTTGGAAGGGTCGAGTTGGCTGAGCAGGAACTTGCAGCAGGCATCTCTCACTCCGTTCAGTTGCAAGAGACTGGCGGCCGGCAGCAGAGTCTGGAAGTAGAAAACCTGGGATGTCAGTCGGTGATTCTGCAATGTGATTGTACACAACTGCTCAAAGTTTGCAACGCGCTGTGTGATAATTCAGCATGATTCAGTGTTGGAGGTCAAGGGGTCATCACTGAACATTGCATAAAGTTTAAGAAAATTCTTGCATCAGACTATACAGGAAGAACCAATACTAACCAATGGAGTATTGTTGGGGAGCAGCGGCAACTCTCCACTGTCACTTCTTCTTGGCGTGTCGCATGAGTGCAGCGAGTGCCTGCCTGCTAGGTGGCCAATGAATTTGTCATTGACTTTTGTACTCCGCATAGGCAGCAGCTACGATAACAGAGGCCAAGCAATACAGTAATGGATCTTGTGCACAATACTAACCACTGTTGTATTGTTGGGAGATGGCGGCACAGCGTATGCACTTATTTTTGGAGTGGCTCATGGGTACAGTGATTGCCTGCCAGGCAGGCAGTAAGTAAGTTTGTCATTGACGTCTCGGTTCTGCATAAGCAGCAGCTAACATGACCGCGGCCAAGCAAGGCAGCCAGTATTAATTCATATGCACAACTTTTGAGAAGTTTTGCTATCATCAATTTCACAATTTCAACATGACTTCACAGTTTTTCAAATAAAGTGGAAAAATGTCCAATGTCCAACTTCTGATCTGTATTCTATTTTCCCTCGTGAACATTACATGGCTATAAGAGATTTCCAAATCATTACATTCCTATTACTATTCCTGTTTTCTTTACTTTTTACACAGTGTCTCAACTTTTTTAGGAATTGGGGTTGTATCTTAATGATATAATTTTTAACATTTTATGTCAGCCTTCTGTATGAAGCTGAAAAAAATTAAAGGGCTTACTATAAACTACATTAATGCTTTGGAGAAAAGGGTTTCATCTATAAACTGATGGAAAAAAAAGCGAGCATTGCTTATGATCCAAGGGTTAGGGGGCATAAAATATTTGCCTTGCCGTGGCCAACTCACGCTACACCACTGATGTGATTATATATGATTAGCAAAACACGGCATCAGTCCCTGAAGAATTTTATTAAAATATAGACCTGTCAATGCAACTCTGTCATTACTAAAGCAGCTCATACAATACAGCTACACCCCTGGTGCACAAATTAAAATACATACTGACACCTCACACAAGAAAATCTGACTCTCTGTAATGGCAAAAGCAAAAAGAAGACCTTGACGTCTCCCTTTTTCTCTCTTTCAGGTGTGATTTTCATATTGCCCACATCTGTTACTTGCCACGGGTGACTTTGAACCAGCATCACATGTTTGAAACAAAAATTGTTTACCTAAAATTTTGGATAGGTGCCAACAAGTTTGTCCGGCCTGGTTTGTGGTTTTGTGTGAAATGTGCAATTTGCCTTTTTGGGTGTGTGTGTGTCTTTCCAATACACACAAATAAACATGTGTATAACAAAATGTGTATTTGCAATAATTTTCTGGCAGAAATACTCCATTTTCTGGAACAATTTCAAGGGTGCCAACACTTTCAGCCATGACTGTACATACATAATTTTTTTTTTTTAAATCTACATCTCGGTATATAAAAAAAGAAAAAAAGATAAATATGTTTTTAGTACAGATCACTATAAAGAAAAAATACTCGTGAAAGGTTCACACTGTGCGCCGTAACATCACCACATGGGCCATTCATGTCCTATAATTTTCATTAGTTTTGGAGTGCTGCTTCCAGTTTTTGTTTCTACTATCCAGGTTAGGAATACGCCCATCATTTGCCTTTTTTTTTTTTTTTTTTTAATATATAGCTGGTATGGTTTTTTTTTCCCTTTCTCATGTATATACACCGTATATATAAACACACAGCGGGCGAAATAAGTATCGAACACGTCACCAATTTTCTAATTAAATATATTTTTAAAGGTGCTATAGACATGAAATTCTCACCAGATGTCAGTAACAACCAATCCCCAATCTACACAGGCAAATAAATCAAACTAAAGATCCCCATAAATTAACTTATGTGTAATAATGAGAACTGTCACAGGGAAAAAAGTGTTGAACACATGAAAAAAGAAAAAGGCGCAAAAAGACACCACCTGAAATTTGACAGTAATTAGGCAGCAATCCTGCCACTTCGTGAAAAATAATCTCAGCTTCTTCAACTGATGGCCTATTCTAGTTTTAGTCCCATCCCCTGATGACGCCATATTTGCAGTGAAACATGTTGGGGGGACGTGTGCTTCAATAATAGTGTCCTATTTGCATAATAGAGTTGACTGCCCGTTGCCGCAAGAAGAGGGTAGACTCCTACCCATTGCCCAGAATTGAGGAATCCATATCTGCCTTGGGAAAGGTAAAGTACTTTTCGTCCCTGGATCTGGCCAGCGGGTATTGGCAGGTGCCAATGGCTGAACACAACCGACCAAAGACGACATTCATATTGCCCATGGGACTATTTGAGTTTAACCGGATGCCCTTTGGCCTGACTAATGCCCCCAGGACGTTTCAGCAGTTGATGGAGAGATGCCTGGGGGACTTGAATTTTGAAGTAACATTTACCTCGACGACATCATCGTCTACGCGGCCACTTTCGAAGAATATCTTCGGCAGCTGGAACAAGTGCTAAGTCAACTGCAGAGCCATGGCCTCACGGTGAAGCCATAAAAATGCAACCTCTTCTGGCTGGTTCGAAGAACTGAACTATTCAATGGGTAAGCAGTGAGGAAGAAGCTTTCAGAGCCTTGAAAATGGCCTTGCCAGAAGCCCCAATACTCGCCTATGCGGATATCTCACATCCCTTCATCCTTGACACTGATGGAAGTCTACATAGTCTGGGGGCAATCCTATCACAAGTGCAGGGAGGAAAGGAACGAGAGATAGCCTACACGAGCCGGTCTCTTCATGACTCGGAGCGGAATACGGACAATTATAGCTCCTTCAAGTTGGAACCGCTATTGTTGGTGTGGGCTATGACGGAAAAGTTTGCAGAGTACTTGTCTGGGTCAGAAGTCTGGTGCGGACTGATAATCCCCTAGCCCACCTGGAAAATGCGAAGTTGGGGGCCCTAGAACAACGATGGGTGGCCCGCATGGCGAAGTATCGGTACAAGGTTGCCTACCGGGCCAGAGCTGAGAACATCCACGCGGATGCCCTCTCGAGGGTGACTGATGAGCAACCCAAACATGACTGAGATGAAGAGCTGGAGGTGGAAGATATTCCTGGTTTTCGGGACCTTGCCAGATCATCGGTGGAAACGAAGGGACAGATCGGAGAGGTGTCTGGAGAACAGATGCTGGGGTGGCCTCGCAATGACTGGGTGCAACTCCAATGGACAGACAAGGAACTCGCTCATCTGCAACAGTGGGTGGCCCTGAAGCAACTTCCCAGCCGGCAAGAGACGCTCTGTCAATGTGGTGGCAACGGAGGTTCACAAGAGAGGGGCTCACTTCGGTCTGGAGAAGATGTTACAGTGGTTGCAGAAGCTGGTGTATCAACCCCCGATTGAGGACTGCAGTGGAGGAGGCCTGCCAAAGATGTCAGAGCTGTGAGCTGGCCAAACCCCCAGAACAGAGGGCCCCAACACAGACCATCATTACTTCTGTCCCCTTGAAGGTATTTATGATCGACTACTTAACTGTTGGCCCGGCACACCTCAAGTATGAACATTGTCTGGTGATGACCGATCACTTCACCAAGTTTGCTGTAGTAACTCCGACCTTTGGCCAGACTGCTGAATTAGCTGCACAGGCCATTTGCCAGGACTTCATCCAGGTCTACGGTTGCCTGAAGTGGATCCACTCCGACCAAGGCACCTGCGTCCAAAGTCAAGTGAAGGAAGAGTTGCATCATTTATACCAGATTGAGAAGTCAAGAACTACTCCTTATCCTCAGGGGAATGGGGCTTGTGAACGCTTTAATCGGACATTGAGCCAGATGCTTCAAATGTTAGAGGAAGACTGGAGAATACGATTGCCTGAATTCGTGGCTGAATTGGTGTGGGTGTACAACAACCGAGTGCACATTACGATGGGGTTTACTCGGTTTACCTTGCCCTTCAGGCGAAGGGGGAGAGAGATCACCGAGCTGGAGTTGGACCCAGAAGAGGACTATTCACGGACGGGGGTGTCTTCCTTGGTTTGAGAAGGCTGACATCGGCTGTGGACTCTCTGCTGGCTGGTGCAGACGAAGTTTCAGGAACACAAGCATCATGAAGCGGCACCTACTCGAGGGACAGCTCTGAGATCAGGAGACCGGGTGTTGATCCGGAACAAGCGGCCCCGAGGAAAACTGGAAAACCGATGGGAGAGGACCCAACATTGAGTGACACGCCGAGTCGGTTCTGACGGGCCGGTGTATGAAGTCCAGCCTAAACGGGCAGATGGGGCACCTACCCGGGTAGTTCACCATAGCATGTTTCGGCCCTGCCTGTCCAAAGGGCCCCAGGATGGAAAACAATCGCTGAAAGCCATCAATGCGCCCACTTCGACATTCTCGACTTTGACGAAGAAGAGATGCCAGCCTCGCCACCAGACCTCAATAGTTCACTGTCTTCCGCCCCCAGGAAAGTGAGCACTGAGGTGTCAATGCTTGAAGCGACAGGCGCGGCAGACTCATCGGATCAAAGTAACGCCTCACCTCTCATCAGTCAACCTGGATTACGCCGGTAGGAGCGAACAACAGCCGGAATGCCCCCCACCTGTTATGAACAAGATCAGTTCGTCTGGCAACGAATCATTCAAGGAGTGAAAGAATGTGAACATCTGGTGAAAGAGCTCTCGCCCATGGAATGGCAAGTTAAAGGAGAACGGGGGTGTAGGGAGGAAGACCGGGCTGTAGGTGCTGACAGAGCATCAGGTCTGGAAATGCTGGGGCTGTGCCTCTTGCTGCAGGGGAGGAAGGAAATTGAGGATGGGGAGAACCCATGACCTGCAAAGAGGGGTCATGGTGAGAGGGAGAAAAGGGGTTTTGCGACGGAAGCGGAAGAGAGTGTGCAGGCCCGCTTTGTGCCACGAGTAGCCTTAGTTCACTCGGTAACAGAAAGGGGAGGCGTGCAGGAGGGATCAGAGAGCACGCCGAGTGGGAGATTGTTGTGCGAGACTCCTGACTGCAGAGCACACTGAGCGGGAGATTGTTGTGAAAGGCTCGTGGCTGCAGAGAGCAGCATGATGGACTAGGGACCCAATGGGTCAGACTGATGACCGCCCATTGCTGCCAGAAGAGGGTAGATTTATCTGTTAAGCAGTTGGAGCGCCCACCAGGGCCATGGGGTACTCGGTACCGGGCCGCTTCTTAAAGGGGCAGTGTCACAGCGTCGGTGAGCCGGTCCGTGGCCCTGGACGTCCAATAAAAGGGGTATATTTACAAGGGATGAAAAAGAAAGAGTTTTAAGTAAAGTGTTCGTGATGCCACCTGTGGTATCCGGTCAGAGGTGACCAGTGCTGCAGTGCAGATCCTCTGGGACAGATGGTGTGATGCAGCAGAGTTGGAATAGCTCAACACAGGCAGAGCTGAGTCCCAGGGCAGATAAGAGATGTTGAGAGATGTGATGTAGTGTGGAGCAAGGGATGTAGCAGAGCTGATAAGGTGACGCAGGAAGAAGGCAGAAGACACAGTTGAATGCAGTTCCAAAGCTTTACTCACAGTTCTCAAGAGCCGGCGATGCCCACTTGGTGCTACGTCTTCCAGGTGAGGGATCCAGCCAACTTCCAGGCAGATAGAGAACACCTTTCCAGAACTCCCTGTCAGTATATGCCTTCCCTGGCTGTCTCACTGTGCTGATTTCCACTCCTCTTCCTTCCCAGCACCTCACAGTCAGTGTCCCAGGCCTGCAGCTGCGGATCCTGTCGGATAATGTGCCCAAAGCGTTTCCTTGATAATTTCTGACTGCCTCTCCGGAGAAGATAACTGTGGTTGTTGGCTGTGGTCCCTAAAGTTGCCACAGCTGTCGGCTTGCTAGCTGAGCCCTGTTGTACACTCCACTAGGCTAAGGGGCCAAGACCCTTCTGCGACCTGGATTTCCCCCAACTGACATCCGTCAGCGTGGAACGAGCCCCATGGGGAGTACTCTCTCCACCCGTGCCTCTGGGAATGCCTTTCCCCTTCAGGGAGCTTTCCTTTCAGTTCTTCAGTCCATACCAGTACTTCTTCCAGCAGCCCCTGCTGACAGGGAGCTGCTGCACACGTCCTCTCACTTCCTCCCCTAGGGGGAGACTGTCCTCACTTCCCTCTATTCTCCCGCTCTGAACCCAAGCTCCACCCACCTTCTAACACTCTTTACTAGCCAGCAGGGATAAAGGAGCACCTGCTCCTATAGTGTGTGGTGGATGCAGTGTTGTGCAAGAGCCAGGTTAGGTGTCTCCATCTTACCTGCAAGGTGGGATACCACACCTCTGGTTGAGGTGCAGTACCTCTGTGGCGACTGGACTCTCAGGGGCATCACAGGGAAGCCTGAAGACTTCAGCACCGCCCCAGTCGGCTGCCAGCTTTCATCCTGGAGGAAATGACAAGCATCGGACTCACGCTAAGTGAAGTAGACATACGCATAAACTGTCACCTTAAGTTGCCCTGTTATTTTTGTAGTT
Organism: Dendrobates tinctorius; assembly: GCF_039654945.1. Taxonomy (NCBI): domain Eukaryota; kingdom Metazoa; phylum Chordata; class Amphibia; order Anura; family Dendrobatidae; genus Dendrobates; species Dendrobates tinctorius. Next base: position 46,556,862 of record NW_027361754.1, read on the forward strand.
CTTAGGTTAAGATCGGATTTACCCCCTGTTGCTCCCTGCAAGGAGATTCCTTCCTGTAATAATTAAATCAGACCACTGATACCCCTGTTAACCCTTTCTCTGTGCCTCTGTGTCGCTGAATCCAATTACCTGTGTTACACAGGACTTAAAGAATGGGACAAATTAACACTTGAGCAATGCATGTGACTAGTTCCCTGTGTCATTTATGATTACTAAACATAACTCCATTTATGGGCACCTATGGTTTGATTTATTTGCCTTTGTGGATTGTATGGGTTGCTCATGCTAAGTGAAGAATGAGTGAGAATTTCATGCACCTTGTTGACTTGTTCAACACTTAAATTATATATATATAATATATATATACATACATACACTGTATATATATATATATATATATATATATATATATATATATATATATATATATATATATATATATATATATATATATATACACACACGCACATACATACATACACATACACCTTTATTTTCATTGCTTTTTTTAATAAAGATCGCTATATATACTGTATATATAATGTAGACATGTATGTAACATAATGAAGAGGGTAGGTAATTTACTGACGGCGCTTCACTTTAAACTGGCCAATCATTAGCATACACTTTTCTCCTCCTATTAACATTGCAGAATGTAATACGTTGAAAACAAGAATAGTAGATTAGTCTACTTATTGCTTAAGACTAGTGATCAAACAGATTATCAAAATATTTACTATAACTTCAAAGAACAGTGCAAAGTTTAAATAAGCAAATAATAATTTTCTGCAGTCAGGTGATAAACTGGAATAATAAATCTTTATGAAGATTAGTTGGATTCTGTGCAGACACATCCAAAATACCAAAAGGATTATCCTCCCGTGTGACATGGGACAGGGGTGAACCCGGGGCAGATTGCCTGCCTGGCTTATGTTAGGTGCAGGGACCCTGCCTGCGTTCTCTCACTGTCACATATAGGAATAAACGTATGTGTAAATGTCTTAGTAGAGTTCACAGAGCATATATCACAAGGACTACAATGTGTAGACATGCAAGCTTGGTCCTTGGCAGATAATCCGCCCATGTGAAACTGTTCTTAAGAATACCAGTGCATTCCCATACCTGCACATTCCCTTCTCCAACCATTATCTCTGCTGTGTAAGCATACTGGACCAGCTGCTCCAATGCTTGAGGGTCAATGTCATGCAAGGTCACATGAGTCTGCCGACTCTCACTCATCTCATCTGCAAAGAAAATGAAAAAAAATACAATTATACAAACCAATTCTGATTTTGCACAGAGCAAATGTGAAATAATATAAATCACTTACAAGCACATTATCACATTTTATGGATATTTTCTGCTGAGATTTGTGGCATTTGTGCATGCAGACATATCTGGGCAGCCTGGCATAGAGCAGGAAGAGGCGAGAAGATTAATATAATTTCATAATAATGTGCCACATGTAAAAATAACAAAGAGAAGAACATTATTTGTGTCCATTATACAACTTTAATTCTGGAATTTTGTGTAGCTTTTCCCCACTGCAGCTTCACTCTCTAATTTCCAGTTGTCTCTGAGCTAGTGAGTGGAGCCTGGTGGCTGTGAAGTCTCCCATACACTGCACACATTCTGGTCTTCCATGTCAACAAGTAGCAGCAATGTGTTGTGTAACTAAGGTGGGATAAAACACTTTTTAGAAAGCTGCAGATCCTGTTCCTCTATCTGTTTCATTCGACTTTTTCCCTCTGCAGCTCCACTCACGCCAATTTCCAGTCGTCTGAGTTAGTGAGTGGAGCAAGGTGGCTGTGATGTCTCCCATACATAGCACACTGTAAAACCACTTCCTTCATCCCTGCATGGCTTCCCATCCCCCACCATGCAGGAACACCAATGTGCTCACCATCCCAGGTTGTGCAGTGATCTCATCAGCCTCAGCTTGCTGTGTGAAGTGAGCTCCTGGTCATCTGCTTGCTGTGCATGCTTAAGGTGCCTGCTTGTGCACTTTCTGATTCTTAAAGAGGCAGTGCACGCATTCCAAATGTGTCCCCAGCCTATTGCTGAGAGGCACTTGGTACTTAAGGCACCTCCATCTGTTGGGAGGTGCCTAAGCAACATGCTCTTTCAGTGTGTTTGTGCAACAGTTTAATTGCCAGGTGCTTTCCTGTTCCTGCCACCCTGTGGGATGAATATCCAGGCCTGAACCCTGAATCTGGACCTGGGAATGTCCTTGTCTGGATTAGGAGTAGGATCAATCTAGTCAGGATCGTTTCCTAAATTTCCTGTGTCTGAACCTATACTTGGCTCTGAAACCTGGTGTCTGAACCTGTACCTTTCTCTAAAACCTGCAGTGTCTGATCCAGCACCTATCTCTATATACTGCAGTGTCTGAACCTGTACCTATCTTTATTCTGTTGTCGCTGTGCAACCTTAGTTATTAGTTTATACACTTGCTACATTGTAGGTATCCTTTGTGATCTTTGCGCTGTCTTTCCTGTGTGTTCCTGTCCGCATCTGCCGTTCCCTGCCGGTCCGCATCTGCAAACTTATACCCCCTTGTCAGAGTCCTAATTCTTCTTGAAACCATTCCTGTTCATTCAGTCTGAACTGGTCCTCCACCTGCCTGCCTGTATATCAGTTGTGTCCAACAGCACCTTTATATCTCGTTGTGGGTCAGCTGCCATGTGGCCAAAGTCAATCTTGGTGTAGCACCTGGTTACGCCTCCCTGAGCTCTCCTCAGATCGAGGCACCATCAGTTTCCTTGCGTCCAAGGTCAGTCTTGGGTAGGCACTTAGTCACCCCCTCCAGGCTCTTCTCAGTCCACAGTACAGTGGGACCATGATTCCTGCTCGCGCTAAACAGTCCGGGCGCGAGCGTAACACACACAAAGACATGAGGAATTCCCGCTCTCCCATCTATCAGTAGCACATGGTAGCACTAAAGTGGGATGAAACACTTACTAGAAAGCTGCAGATCCTGTTCCTCTACCTGTTTCATTCGATTTTTCCCCTCTGCAGCTCCACTCGCTCTAATTTCCAGTCGTCTCTGAGCTAGTGAGTGGAGAAAGGCTGCTGTGAAGTCTCCCATACATAACACACAAAGACATGAGGGATTCCTGCTCTCACATCTCTCAGTAGCACATGTTGAAAAATAGCAGCACTGTGTTGTAGCACTAAGGTGAGATATAACACTTACAAGAAAGTTGCAGATCCTGTTCCTCTACCTGTTTTGTTTGGCTACTCCCTCCCTTTACCCCTGCCACTCTTCATAGACTTCAATGAGTGACATGGCAGTGGGGCTTGAACATGCCAAGGTTGATTTTCACCGGTTTCCAATGTGATTAATGAGTTAAGGAGGCAGGAAAAGAGAAGTGGCTCATAGAGTGTCTTAGATTTGCTTGTATTATTGATTCATGTAAAGTTTGTTAAAATTACAGAATGTCAGTGACTATGCTTAAGAGTACAGTGATTCAGAGAAGGCAACTAATCACCGAATAAGACCGCCCACTGGACTCCTAAGCATTAAAAATGCAGGAATATCAGTAGATACAATTCAAAATGTACTAAATCTGTTTCCAAAAATTGTGTAAACAAATCTGCTCAGTTTCTTGTTTTTACTGCCCTTGGCAGACAAGTCTGCATGTTCAATGTGAAAGGTTCCCATGTTTATTTTAATGGGAGAAGGTAATATATCCTCTGTTAGATATCTCTCGCATCGGCTTACCTTCCATGGAAACAAAGGTTAGGCATACCTAATCCTTCTTTTGCAAAACATTTACTGCCGGCAAAAGTAAAAAACGCACCCTGTCTAATATGAATGGGCACCTTAGGAAGCAAGAAGAGAGTTGGGAAGGGTTTGTGTACCGTATATCCGTATACTTCCCTGACTATGTGACAAAAGGAGAGTCTCCATAGCTTACAAAATGGTGAACTGTGACCGATTTAATAAAAAGGAAAACAGTTCCAAGACAAATGGCTGCTCTAACAACTGGGATAGATTTAGGGTCACATTTATGTAAGTTTTTATTTTTTGAGGGGTGTAAAACAACTATGGTTTAAATCTACAAGCACAGCATCAAAATATAATTTAAGTTCAGCCAATTCTTCTAAGAATATCCCTTTTGAAACAACGTGAGGTTTAAAGAACACTTGTCAGAAATTTTAACACCCCCAAAACATTTATATGACCGTGCAGCCCTTTAAAATACAAGTCACTTGATCCCTTTATGACCCCAAAGCTCTGTTCCAGCTGCGGGATATTGTGTTTTGAAGTCGTGTCCGGAAGTGCATTGGGGCAAGTTGGTGCACTTACAGCTTCTCAGCCTCATGCTATTCTTACATGTTAACACCCTCTTTTAGCTGATTGACAGGTCTTTTGCTCTTTTACACAGCCACTCAGACAGAGGAGGCTAGTACTAGGTAGGGTCTACAGTGTGAGGCTGAGAAGCTGTAAGTGCATCTTCACACTTCAGTGCACTTCCAGACACAACATCAAAAAGCAATTTCTCACTGCTTGAAAAAAATTTTGGGGTCATAAAAGGATACACTGGCTTAACTTTCAAAGGGCTACACAGTCATATTAATAATTTATTAAATGTTTCTGCTAGGTTCCCTTTAAAAATTGGACAAAAAGGTGCACTTTTGCACATTCATGAGAACTTTAGGACTTTTGCATATGGAACACAGGTCCTAAATAAAGGTATCTGGAATAATAATTTTACATGGATATTTTTTTTATATATATATATATATATATATATATATATATATATATATATATATATATATGTAACAGGTACTTACTCGTAAACATGGCGTGAAAATAAGGGCTACATGATGCCAGCACCACTTTGTGGCCCTTAATTTCCTTGGTCCCCACGTGCAGCACAATGTCACACAGGAGCCCCCGCTGTCGCATTCGGTTCATGCAGACGAAGGCATCGTGGTAGTGCCGTTTTGAATTGTGGGAGATGCTGTGGCCCTCTCGGCTCAGAAGCTGCACCGCCCCTTCCATGGCTGGGGACTGGTCTCCTGATTTCTCCTTCACTGGCTTCACTCGTTGAAGCTGTGCAATAAAAAAAAAAAAAGACAGACATTGATATAAAGCTTATCGGCAAACTCCTCATAGGCGGGTAACTTTTCACTGATTGGTCTAATTGAGTAAACGTAACATTATGGAATCATAATGGTTGCGATATGAAACCTTATCCATTCTATCCAGATTGTATACTGGGAATCACAAATGTCTGCAGTGCAAAAGGGCAAATATTTTGGGGGTAGTCCGTATGGTTGCTTTAGGACCCCTGTACAGAAAGAGCTCTACTTTACCTAGTCCTATTTTTGTAAATGTCCCTGGACATAGGACTTACATGAAGGGCGGAAAATCCAACATCCGCAGATGAGGACAGGTACAATGGTAATAATCAGCAGCAAAATAGGCACCATTGGGGCCCCCTTTCCTCTCTGTATGTCCCTGGCAGAATTGCTATCAACAGTATTGGGAGAAAAGGGACATTTTTAAGCCCTGCCCATGAGCAGCCACTTTTGTGCTTCGTTTAGAGAATCGCCATCCATTTTCAGCCCAGAGCAACCCCATATTTTCCATGACAGTATCTGAAAATTCGTACCATTTCTAGCACCATTGGCAAGTATACCCTGGCTTCAGAGTGAACTGCAATACCACAAGTAGCCTGTTGGCCAAGGTGTCGCTGTTTTTGGAAGAAAGAAGTATATAATACATTATATTGAATGTTGGAAGGGGCAAGAGGTAGCAGTCACACCTTAGGCTTATGCCCAAGAAGACCTGAAGTCTAATTACATGGCTAAAGGGCCATCAGTAATATAAAAGTACATGGTAGCTGGGAGCCCCGTTATAGAGTTCTCACTGGAGCCCAAAACCAGTTTTAAATAGAAAAGATCTAGCATATTGTCGCTATAGCTCAAGTAGCAAAGTTATGTTCATATAAAAGCTAATGAGAAATATGAATTGAAGTCGTATTCCTGCCTGAACCCAACCCTATTGTTCGCTGCTCCTTCTACGCTGCGACAGATGAATAACCGATGACTGGTAATTACCCGAATGACTAACAGCGGGGAGATCAGAGAAAAAGAATTGGGATTTTATTAAATTATTTGCATGCACCCAGTATTGGCCCCATTATTATCTGGTTGTATCGTATCATCAACACATGGAAAATTGTTCGTAAAGTGAATGACATTAGACATAGGAAAAGTATACAATCTTGACTAAAGTAAGTGCTCCCTCCACACTACACCTGTATGAGCTTTTCTGACCGCTCATTCGCCATGTTGTAGGGGTGTGGATTGTGCTGTTTTGTTCCTGAGACAACAACTGCGTAAAGTGAATAGTTTCATGTGTTTTTATACATGTATTTTGTTACTTGAAGTGTGAACTATGCTCTGTGGTGTTTAGTGTGTATGATCTAGGGTAAGGTATAGCATCAGTATAATGTGCTCAGTGCACAGGTAATATTGCTGATGTAGAAGTACTAGAAAGGCAATGCCCAGTATGAGTAGTGTATAGTGCAGGGTAAGAACAGGATACAATATAGTTTAGGCTAGCTTCACACTAGATTTTGGCAGGGCTACGGGTCGGCAGACTACTTCCTTATTCCATACTCTGTTAAGCCCCGCCCATTGCCGCACCTCTTCATTCAGCTCCGCCTACGTCTGCATGCGTCCTGCGTACCCTATCTTTAACACTTCAGCAAGAAAACAGCCAAACAAACCACACATTCATGATTTTATCACTAAATACAGTTTAAACATTCATCTTCATAAACCGGCAGAAAGACACAATGACCTGTAGGTGGCACCTCAACCGGAAAACATTTTTTGACCTCTACTTATCAAAACAATTTATTGTATTACCAATCTACGTATATAAATACCTGTCTGTGTTTATCAGCTCATGAAATACATTTACATTTGACCAGCTGGCTTTTTCTGAAATTGCCTGCGCCCCCGACAACCAATGTGCGAAAATTTCGCACGGGCCAAGCTAGTCACTGTCAAAAAGTTTTTTCTAATATCTGATCTGTATCTTCTCCCTTTCAGTCTTCATTCCATTGCCAAATCTTGTAAATGAGGTGGAGGAAGACAACTCAAGGACTTCGGATTTAAATGTGAGTACTCAGATTCTCCACCTCCAACGCAATATTATGTGGCCTATAGTAGGATGCGTTACATGATGGGGGGCTCCCTCTTCCCATACAGTAATTCCCCATCACCCCCATGGATGCAATCATCTGCTACAAACAAATGCCGAGCAGCCCACCATGCATTATTCATACAGGATAAGCGCGGCTGCAGAACTGATGACTAAATGCATTCAGTAAAAATGTAAATACATTAAAAAATCATAGCTAGAAAGAAGCAGGAGGCGAATGTCACCCTGCAGCCTTCAGCGATTCATCAGCGAACGTTCTGTGCCATCCCGCTCTATACACCTACATGATGCTGATTAGTGCTGGTAAAAATAGATCCTCTGGAAAAAGCAATTTCTACACAATAGTAATCACATTTGGACGCCGTGACGCGCAGCCCCCTCATCGAGACGAGGGGGGTCACAGCAAACCAGGGTACAGATTTATAGCATGGCCAGATACAGGTGGGTCAATGACCGTTCGAGAAATGCCATCGGGCTGGTAATGGCCAAAAGAGTCCACACTTCAGTTTTTGTTTCTCTGCGGTGATTATAGGATTATGTTCACACATGGAGGATTTCTGTGCAGAATTTGCATTGAAAATCCAAAAGCGAGTTAAAGTTCAATGCGTGTACATGTAGATTTTAAAATCCCATCGACACGAGATGGAAAAATTACACGTGGAAAAAGGAGCACGGTCCAGAAGGTTACATCCCCATTATTTTGCTTAAAGGGGTTGTCCAGGCTTTAGGAATAAGTTTGCAGTCACTCAATATCAGTGTGTGCGCTGTCAGGATTCGCCAGTGCTGGCACCAGGACCAGCATCGGCCGCAAGTATGCAATTTGTGTACGTGCTGTCACATGCCAACTAGACGTTTGCAAGTCTAGTCAGAATGTGGCCAGAAGTGTGCAAATTGCATACTTGCAGTCACATGAGTGCCTGCTCCCAGCATTGCCACTGGAGAATCCCGGCAATACACTGAGGATTCACAAGTCTGCAGCAACAGAATGACTGCAGACATGTACCCAAAGCCTTTACAATCCTTTAAGTGCCTGCCACTGCACTTCTTACTGGGTTAACACCTTCATGAATGCCAATACGTATATTTACTGACCTGAGATATAAGGAAATATCATCCCCATACAGGTGACAATCCAGCAGCTGTCGGCTGTCCACTATATATGACAACTTGCTGTATCACAAATGATCAGTGTTGACGCCGTCCATATCTGTTTAACCCCTTAGTTGCTGCTGTCAAAAGTGACTACATCAAATAAATGGTTAATAGATTGTGGGGGCTTCCACTTTAATCTAATTGACACAGTAAGATCATGATTGTGTGGTCCTGATGTTTGCCATAGCAGTTCATGACCAAATAGCGGTCTTAAGGGCCTGTCACACTAAGCGATATCGCTAGCAGTATCGCTGTAACGTCACTGGTTTTGTGACGTAGCGGCGATATTGCTAGCAATATCGCTATGTCTGATACTTACCTCCGACCGGCTCCCCCGCTGCTCATCGCTGGTCGCGCGAGAACGTCCTGGACCGTTTCTCGTCGTCAGCTTCCTGCTGGGCTTCCTGTGGCGCCGACGAGCGACGTGTGGACGCGGGCGGGAGGACGCAGGATCGCCTAGTGTGACAGGTAAGTAGCGACCCCCGTCCCCAGCGATGTCGCTGGTGAGATCTGCCTGTGTGGCAGCTCACTAGCGACCACTTAGTGATGTACCAGCGATCCTGACCGTGTCATATCGCTGGTCGGGATCGCTGGTACATCGCTAAGTGTGACAATACCTTTAGAGTCTCCCGGCTACAGCAGCCAGTTCAGAAGTTAGTGACATTTAGGTGGTAAACAAACACTTTTTCATTCCTGCTATACCACTTTGCATTAATTCCTGAAAAATCACATGAAGGGTTAATAAACTACCTGACAGCAGTTTTCAATAAGTCAAGGGGTGCAATTTTTAAAATGGTATCATGTTTGGGGTTTCACAATATATAGCACCCCTAAAGTCACTTTAAACTTGGATAGGTCCCTCAAAAAAAAAAAAAATTTTGTAAATTTCCTTGAAAAAATGAAAAATTATTGCTACATTTTTAAACCGCCTAAAAGGCTAACAAAATAAATTAGCGTTTTAAAAATGGTGCTGCTGTAAAGCAGACATGAGGGAAATGTTATTTATTAATGTTTTCCTGTGATATGACTATCTCGATTAAAGGGATAATCATTCAAAGTTTGAAAACTGCATTTTTTTTACATTTTTGTCAAGTTTCTGATATTTCTTTATAAATAAACACAAAATATATCAATCTAAATTTACCACTATCATAAATTATAATGTGCCACGAAAAAACATTCTCAAAATCACTGGGATTTGTTGAAGCATTCCAGAGTTATGACCACATAAAGTGACATTGGTCAGAATTTAAAAAATTGGCCCCGTCACTAAGGGGTAGTGGTTGTCCAGTGAAATGAAGTAATCAGCTACCCACACTATAAGTAATAATTTATTAAGAAATAGGATCCGACCAATAGGACCTGCACTGATCACCAGAACAGCGGACTTTTATCCAGTTAGAATTGAGCAGTAGGACACATGCTTGACCACCACTCTATTCATTCCCTATGGGGCTACCAAGCGCTGCACTTGGCTTTTTCTAGCAGCCCCACTGAGAATCAATAGAGCGTAGATATAGAATGCGACATGCAATATGCAAAAAGAAACTACCCCACTGTGGATAAAAATTCCCAATTCTACTGTGCAGGTCCCAGCGATCGGACCCCGACCAATCAGAAAGTTATCATCTATCCAGTAGGCGCGAGAGCGATGAGCCAATCCTGGAGTAGGGATTAATCATTAATGGTTTTATATTAATTGTATTATTTTTCTCTACAGAAAGCTTATGGGGGTTAAATAGAAGTTACCGTTAGAAAATTAGCTTTTTAGGATAAGTTCACATGTAGCGGAACTCTCGCGGAAATTACCGCGAGAGTTCCGGAATTCCATTCCGCGGGAAAATCGCATTTTAAATTCCCACGATTTTCCCGCGGAAAAACTAGCATTTTGCAAGCATAATTAGCCTGCAAAATGCTAGCGTTTTCCAAGCGATCTGTAGCATCGCTTGGAGAACTGATTGACAGGATGGTCACACTCGTCAAACATAGTGTTTGACGAGTGTGACCAACTTTTTACTACTGAGGCCGTCTATGCAGCATCAGTAGTAAAAGATAAAATGTAAAAAATAATGAAAAAAATAAAAAATGGTGTTATTCTTACCTTCCAACGTCCCGCGCAGCCTTCCCGCCTCTCTCCACGCTCTCATTCCCAGTAATCCTTTGCGAAAATGCCCGCGATGACGTCCGTTCTCGCGGTCATTCACAATGACGTTGCGCGAATGACCGCGAGACTTCGCGATCCCGCGAGAACGGACGTCATCGCGGGCATTTTCGCAAAGGATTACTGGGAACGAGAGCGTGGAGAGAGGCGGGAAGGCTGCGTGGGACGTCGGAAGGTAAGAACAACAATAGTTTTTATTTTAAATTCTATTTTTTACAGGGATATGGTACCCAAAGCCCAGAGGACAGTCTCCTCTCCTCCGGACCGTGGGTACCATCCGCAATTGTTCTGCTTACTTTTCGCATGGTGTGCACAGCCACACGCGGGAAGTAAGCGGAACAATACATTCCTATGGATGCGGGATCGCCGCGATTCAGCAAAATTAATGAGCATGCTGCGTTTTTTTGCCGCGAAGCGATTCCGCCGCGGTAAAAACCGCAGCATTAGAACAGCATTGCGGAATCCCATAGGAATGCATGGGATGCTTATTTTTCACGTTTTCGCAGCAAAATCGCGTGGTTTAAACCGTTGCGGAAACGCAAAAAAAACGCCACGTGTGAACCCAGCCTTAAAGGGAATCTGTCACCCTTTTTTTGAGATATCATATAATGATATAATTCAATTGTGTGTTACCCAAGTATTGTAGTCGTACTTTTTATCCCCCCCTGTCCCCGCACCTTTGATGCATAAATACCTTTTTTATCACTCTTCAGATTTATGGAAATTGCCGCGGTCCGGTCCGATGGGCGTGGCTTATTCTCCCCCCACCTTGGCTGGCTGGACATTATTTCATAGAATCATAGAATCGTAGAGTTGGAAGGGACCTCCTGGGCCATCTGGTCCAACCCCCTGCTCAAAGCAGGATTCTCTAAATCATCCCAGTCAGATGTCTGTCCAGCCTCTGTTTGAAGACTTCCATTGAAGGAGAACTCACCACTTCTCGTGGCAGCCTGTTCCACTCATTGATCACTCTAACTGTCAAAAAGTTTTTTCTAATATCTAATCTGTGTCTCCTCCCCTTCAGTTTCATCCCATTGCTTCTAGTCTTTCCTTGTGCAAATGAGAATAAAGTTGATCCTTCTACAATGTGACAGCCCTTTAGATATTTGTAGACAGCTATTAAGTCTCCTCTCAGTCTTCTCTTTTGCAAACTAAACATTCCCAAATCCTGCAACCTTTCCTCATAAGACAGGGTTTGCAGACCGGTCACCATTCTGGTCGCTCTTTTCTGAACTTGCTCCAGTTTGTTGATGTCTTTTTTAAAATGTGGTGCCCAAAACTGGACACAATATTCCAGATGAGGTCTGACCAAAGAGGAGTAGAGGGAAATAATGACTTCACGTGATCTAGACTGTATGTGTCACGCCGTGCTCACCTGGGGGCGGGACCTCGGTCCCGACGTCATCTCTTCCGGAGCTGCGGTCACTCCGGGGGTCCCGTAGGGTGCGCACGCGCAGCTCCCGTTCCCGGGCCTCCTCCTACATGTCACGTTTGCGCTTGCGCGCTCCTGTCAGTGCTGTATAGGGCTCGGTCCTCTCTATGGTAATGGAGGACCTGACCCGGAACCTGTAGTGGTCATGTGCTTTCTGGCTAGGTCCTGACCCGGAACCAGTAGTAGTCATGTGCTATATCAGACGACCTCCCCCTAGGGGAGGTGCCTGATTATTGTTGTGCTCCTGGCTTGGTCTGCCGTGTCCCTGCCTGGCTGTGCGCTGTACTCAGGTCCTCTGCCTTGCACTCTGTTGTGCCTCTTGGCACACGCTCTGAATCTGCACTCTGCTTTGTACTTGGTTGTGCCTCCTGGCACACACTCTGATTCCGTGCTCTGTCTTATACTCAGTTGTGCCTCCGGGCACACACTCTGATCCTGTACTCAGTCTCTTACTCTGTTACACCTCCTGGCACACCTGCTGCCTGGTTCTGTGCTCTGACGTGCTCCTTGCACGCTTCCTGCTTCACTCACACCCGGACGAACGAAGTCTCAGTATACCACGTGTTCCCGTGTCCACACTTTACACGTTCCTACAGACACTCTCACCCACTCGTGTCTCCTGTGAGCCGGCCGCCTGGTGCCAGCAGTCGTGGTGCCTCACCCCCTGGGGCTTGCCCCTGACACTCCCTGTATAGGGGGTGGTCTTCACTAGGTCAGCTCGCCCTGGGAGGGTTGGTGTCACGACCCAGAGGGTCCACTCCAGGAGTCGTCATAGTATGCTTCTGTTAATACATCCTAGAATTGCATTTGCCTTTTTTGCTGCTGCATCACACTGTTGACTCATATTCAGTCTGTGATCTATTAGTATACCCAAGTCTTTTTCACATGTGCTGTCACTTAGCCCTATTCCTCCCATTCTGTATATGCTTTTTTCATTTTTATTGCCCAGATGTAGTACTTTGCATTTCTCCCTGTTAAAAATCATTCTGTTAGTTGCTGCCCACTTCTCCAGTTTATTTAAATCTTTTTGAATCCTCTCTCTCTCTTCTCTAGTATTAGCTATCCCTCCTAGCTTTGTGTCATCAGCAAATTTAATCAGATTACCCTCAATTCCTTCATCTAAATCGTTGATAAAGATGTTGAACAATACAGGGCCCAGGACAGAGCCCTGTGGTACCCCACTTGAGACATTCTTCCAACTGGATGTGCAGCCATTTACGACCACTCTTTGGGTCCGATCACTAAGCCAGTTATGAATCCACCTAACAGTTGCCTTGTCCATTCCATACTTAGCCATTTTTTCAATAAGGATTTTATGAGAGACTTTGTCAAATGCTTTGCTGAAGTCAAGATATACTATATCTACAGCATTTCCTTGATCCACCCAATCAGTGATACCGTCATAGAAGGAAATTAAGTTAGTCTGACATGACTTATTAGTTACAAACCCATGCTGACTCTGTTTAATCACTTCATTCTTATCCAGGTATTGACATACATGTTGTTTAATAATTTGTTCAAAGATCTTTCCTGGTATAGAAGTCAGACTCACGGCCTATAGTTGCCTGGGTCCACCTTCTTCCCCTTTTTGAAGATAGGAACAACATTTGCTCTTCTCCAGTCTTTTGGCACTTCTCCTGTTCTCCAAGAATTTTCAAAGATTATGGAGAGGGGTTCAAAAATTTCTTCTGCTATCTCCTTCAGTACTCTGGGGTGTAATTCATCTGGTCCTGGAGACTTGAATTCATTTAGGTTAGCTAAGTGTTTCCTTACTATCTTTCTGTTTATAGATATCCTGGATTCTTCTATTCCCTTAATAGGACAGTGAATAACAGTTGATGTTACATTTCCTTTCTCAGAGAAAACAGATGCAAAATAGGAATTTAAAAGTTCAGCCTTCTCAACATCCTGTCTTACCATTTCATCATTTTCATCCTGTAAAAATCCTATAGCATCTTTGACTTTTCTTTTACTTTTGACATATCCCCAAAATCCTTTATTATTGCTTTTGACATCTCTTGCAAGCCTTTCTTTTGTGAATATAACAGATGGCGTTGTTTATTCACGCCTGCGCATGGATAAGGCTGTTCGCGCTTGCGCAGTATGCTTTGCCCAACTGTGGGCAAAGCATATAATTGCTACTGCGCATGCGCTGGAATTTTTCCCTGCGTCTATGACCCGGAAGTCTTCATATGCATATGAAAACCTCCGGGTCATAGACGCAGGGAAAAATAACAGTGCATGCGCAGTAGCGTTTATATGCTTTGCCCACAGTTGGGCAAAGCATACTGCGCAAGCACGAACAGCCTTATCCATGCGCAGGCGCGAATAAACAACGCCATCTGTTATATTCACAGAAGAAATAACATCTAGCAAGCCAAGGTGGGGGGAGAATAAGCCACGCCCATCGGACCGGACCGCGGCAATTTCCATAAATCTGAAGAGTGATAAAAAAGGTATTTATGCATCAAAGGTGCGGGGACAGGGGGGATAAAAAGTACGACTACAATACTTAAGTAACACACAATTGAATGATATCATTATATGATATCTCAAAAAAAGGGGTGACAGATTCCCTTTAAAATCAGTATTACATGTATTTTCTGTTTAATTTCTGTTCTGCTTTTTTTTGCCATATTACGATCTTTATTAAAAAATTAAAAAAAATGCTAAACTTGCAATGTCACACGCTGACAGCGGCATTTAATATGCGTTTCCAGCAATCGTGCCGGAAATTCGCCCATCAGTGACCCCGTCACGTGATCGCGGGTCACCGGTGGGTTGGCAAGACGACCAGAGGTCTCCTGGAGACCTCTATGGTTGTCACTGTCGGCCTGCTGTGAGTGCCACCCAGTGGTCGCCGCTCATAGCAAGTAATTCAGCTACATACAGGCAAACTGATCATCGCCTCTAGGTAGCACAGCTGATCAAGTTATGGCAGCTTCCATTGTCCCATGAAGGCTATTGAAGCATGCCAAAAGTAAAAAAAAAAAATGTTTTTAAAAATATAAAAAAAATATAAAAGTTCAAATCACTAACCTTTCGTCCCATTCGAAATAAAACAATATAGAAAAATATCAAACATACACATATTTGGTATCGCCGCGTTCAGAATCGTCCGATCTATCAATAAAAATAAGGATTAACCCGATCACTAAATGGAGTTGCGAGAAAAAAAAAGTCAAAACTCCAAAATTACGTTTTTTTGGTTGCCATGACATTGCATTAAAATGCAATAACAGGTGATCAAAAGATCATATCTGCACCAAAATGGTACCAATAAAAACGACAGCTCGGCACGCAAAAAATAAGCCATCACGTAACCCGAGATCACGAAAAATGGAGACGCTACAGGTCTTGGAAAATGTCGCAATTTTTTTTTTAAAACTTTGGAATTTTATTTCACCACTTAAATAAAAAAGAACCTAGACATGTTTGTGTAATTGCACTTTTTTTGCAATTTCACAGCACTTGGAATTTTTTTCCCCCGTTTTCGAGTACACGACATGGTAAAACCAATTGTGTCGTTCAAAAGTACAACTCAACCCATATAGTCTTTAACATGGGAGAGTGGCGTACAGAGTAATTATACAGAGCAAACTAAAGACACGCCCCTGAGGAACCCTGTAAGCCATAGAATTAGTGCTACATAAAAAGGCCCAAATCTCTGGAACCGTATGATGGATTTTAAAAAATAAAATGGCATACTCTGTGGAACAGCAGGAATTAAATAAGAGAAACTGGATACCTTTGATCGTTTGACTTTTGTAGATGAAGCTGCGATAAGTTAGGAGCAAGAAACATACCTATATGCTGCTTGAACTTGAACAGAAAAAAAAATAGAAAAGGCTCCTACAATTCAAGAATGTTTACTGGGCAAATATAGGTACGGCACAACCGGATACAAGACGATGAAAGCCGTGTCCATCATCGGTGTCAGCTGCACAATCTTTGCGAGCTCGTAAACTTTGCTTATTTCTACAAAAAAAATGTAATTTGCATGGGAGCTTGCAAAATTACCAAAATGGGCACGCTCGCCAATTTTAAAAGCGCCCATAGAAATGAGGACCGGACAAGTGAGGCCTCCCATCCATTCCTTGTAGTGCTCTGGTAGCTGCTTATCTTGTCACATCCTATCTGTCAGGAAAACGGATTTAGAACCACATCACAATTTCAGCTCAACTTTGATGTGTTCTGTGGTCATAAATCAACCCACAGGAATTTCAGGTTTGGGGGAGCCAGACAGAACAGCTCAATGCTGGTTTCTCAGTTAACTCATTCAGCAGCCATCAATGTGCAGTAAATTAAAGAGCTTGATAAAGCTGAACAGTATAAACATGTTAATGAAAACCATTGCAACATTGATATTAGCCCAAATA
The DNA here is from genome assembly GCF_039654945.1 of Dendrobates tinctorius. Lineage (NCBI taxonomy): Eukaryota > Metazoa > Chordata > Amphibia > Anura > Dendrobatidae > Dendrobates > Dendrobates tinctorius. The sequence continues at coordinate 46,573,175 of NW_027361754.1, forward strand.
CATGCATATAAGTAAAGATCGGGTGCTCAAATTCAACATGCCCAATCCCATTTTCCCCGAAGATTCCAGAGGCTTTCAAACAAGCATGATAGTTTACCAGTCCTGATGAAAATGTTTATGGACATCTTAGGTAAAAAATAAATAGAATTTAAAACAAAAGCCCAAGTTCTACTCACTGTGTAAAGTCCACAGAACGCAGCCTGCTTTACCCTCCTAACCATCATGTGTCAGAGTTCTTCAGTTTTAGGTAGACTGTGTGTGAATTTATCGTCTGCTTTGTTATATGAAGTCCCGTCTATCTGCTGCCCACTTCCTGAGCTCATGGATAAACGGGGGATTGTTTGGCGGTCCTGGAACGCACCACCACTATGCATGCTTTTTCTATAAATGAATGTAAATGACTGGCCTTTACTAAATTAGCATTTTTTTTTCCGTACAGTGAGTAACATATGAAATTCCAGAATTTAATTAGACCATTAACTGTTTGCATTGTGGAAGTTGCAAAATCAGAAGTGTCCATTTTCGAAGAGGATTTTTTTTTTTTTTTACTAAAAATTTATTTTAATGACACATTGCAGAGAAATCTCTTGCACCCCCAATGACTTCTTTACTGACTGCTATAGCAATAAGAACTTAAACTGAGAAGATACTGTAACAGAGCTTCCTTTTTCTTGAATGGGTCATGTTCCAAGTGCCTTTTGGACCCGGTATACAGGGCGCTGAATCATGATGCAAACCGCCTCATCTACTTTTAGGCTCAGGTGACACCAGTGTAAATTCTCTCACCAGAGAGAATAGGGCAAATTATGTAACTCACACTCTGATCAGAGTTTGATCAGAGTATGATGCGATTTTCTTTGTTGAGAAGATGGAAAAATAAAATTTCTCCATCTTCTCCATTCTGTCAGTGTCAGTCCGTGGAAATCAGACAGCACTCAGATGTCATCTGAGTGCAGTTTGAGGTTTTCCACGCACTCATTATTATTATTATTTATTGTTATAGCGCCATTTATTCCATGGCGCTTTACATGTGAGGAGGGGTATACATAAAAACAAGTACAATAATCTTAAACAATACAAGTCATAACTGGTACAGGAGGAGAGAGGACCCTGCCCGCGAGGGCTCACAATCACTCATTGACTTCCATGGTCGAGTGCGACCAGAATATTGGTTCAAACTCGGGCATGCAACACATTTTTCCTTAGACCCATTCATTTGTTTAAAACACTTTTGGCTGCTCACTCGGCTTTTTTTGGGATGATGCAACTTAGTTAAAAGAGCGTATCTTAAAGGGGTTGGCCACTACTAGGACAACCCACTCTTGATCTAAATGTTTGGCCCCTATTAAATAAAAAAGCTTAAACTCATCTCCCATGCCGGCACTGTTCCAGCAGTGTCGGCAATCGCGGTCCTGGGGATTGTGTGGCTTTATGACATGTGGTGCCTGGTGCCCAATCAGCGCTGGCGTAACTGTCCCTGCCGAATTGAACTGAAAGAGGAAGCCAGGGCTGCAGCTGATCTACAGCTGCAGAAGATACATTAGAAATGATTAACAAATTTTCAACAAGCATCACTGTATCATGGGGAGAGAAGCCATAGTTTTCACAGACCTTTTAGTCCTGGCACTCCAGCAACATTCCAGTGGTACCTTCTCAGCCCGTAGAAGATGTCACTAGGATATTGAAGGTCTTCAGTGTCCTGACTACTATCACCTTTGCCTAAAGCTTACATAAAGAGTGCCACTTTGAATCCTGACAACTTCGTGAAGTTTTCCAAAGTCTATAATGAGCGGACCATGCTGTCAGTCTTTGGCTGCGTAGTTGGATGATGCCATCTGCCAAGGTACGGAAATGCCTCCCCAAAGATCATTCTGATAGACTCACATGCTTGAATTTTTTTTTAATCCTCCAAACAAAGAAATATGCAAGGAGTCATGGAGTCACGACGACATAGCGGGGGTCTTATAATCTCGACAGGCACTCAGATTACCAGCATTCGAGTGTTAGCTGAGGAAGTTCTTAACGCCCTGGCTGTCACAAAGTACCAACATCGATTCTGAAATGGGTACCAACTAATCACTTTGCTCAACTCTATGTGAGCAATATCAGTTTAAAGAATAAAAAAAATAATGGTCTGAAAACATTTCATAGTAAGGGTATTATTATTATTTATTATAATGGATTGTTTTTCTTATCCAAAACTTAGTGTAAAGTCTTTGAAGAGTTTTGAGACTTGGAAGGATGATTTGAAAAGTTTCCTATAAGTTTCTGTTCCACAAACTCCACCCTAAATCGGCTTTTTACAATGAAGAGCAGGCGCACTGCATGGTCAAAAAATGAAAGACAAATGATGTTTCAGCACCTATAGTGCTGGGAGAATTCCAATGACTAAAACGCCCATTGAAAACGAGTGGATGGCAAGTTACAGAGCATGAAAAAGAGGACAGTTCCTGGATTTATTAGACATGTTAGAGGATGGTTTTGTGAGAATGGACAGACAATCTTTATTTCTTTTCAGTAATAAGAGATGCAGTTTTTTCTTTTTTTTTTTTTTTTTTTAACATTGCCAATTCGATAGGTCATCAATAGATGCAAATATATTCTCACAGCCTTACACTGAAAACTGACTTTACTCATGAGATAAATCAGGCTATAATAATACGTACACCCAGAGGAGAGAAACAGAGGGGATTCCCTATTAACAGGGAACATATTCATTGGCAACCTCTCACAGAGAAGGATCTTCTTGCTGTGCTAGTATTTGGGCGCTCAGAAGCTTGGAGTTTCTCCTTATTAGCGGCAGATAATTAGGCGAAGCAGAAGAAAAAAAGTGGAGCTTTCCAGAATGCTAGAAATATTTTGCAATACCAGTCCATAATTAGGAAATGAAGCAAATTTTCTCAGGGGGAAAAGGGGGAGGCAATTGATACCGATAGTACACAGCGTGAGAAGTTATTCTAGATTGTGAATGCTGATGCCAAAGCTCAACCACATTTGCAGAAACACTTTCTCACTTGGGGGAGATTATTACAAGAAGGAGCCAGGATGGGGTATATTATTACAAGAAGGAGCCAGGAGGAGGGATATTGTTACAAGGGGGGTGAACATGTACAGTTGAAACTAGAAGTTTACATATGTATTTTTTTTTCTCAATATCTGACAGGAAATCAGAATAAACCTTTCCCATTTAAGGTCAATTAGGATTATAGAAAAAATTGGAGTCCGGTTCAACAGGACTGGATTTTCCTTTTCTTTTTAGTTTTCAAAGTCAACAGGAGAAAAAGTCTTGTTGGCTTCGAAATGCGTTGAGATTGAGATTAAAACCATCAATATTTTACCCTGAACTAGTCTGGATCGTCATTTATACAGCAGCTCGGATGGTATCCACAAATTTTTTCAGCCTCTGACACGAAAAGACTTAGAGTGAGGCTTTATTCCATACTTGCCCACTCTTCTGTGATATTCAAATAGCTCCTGAGAAAAGGCAAGACTACCCAGCCTCCAGAAAAAGAGTAATTCTGGAAGTTTTTTTTTCTGTGCCCAAGGAAGAGTGAATCATAAGGTATTGTCCAAGTGTCATTGTTGTTACTCTCTGATAACCAGGAGCTAGAAAGAAGTTCTGCAGCTGTTCACATAGTACAGAAAATAAGGGCACTAATCCAAATGTCCTGAAACAAAATAACATCACTAGATTTGACGATCGTCAGATCGGTGGGGGTACGACTTGGCACCCCACTATTCAGTTATTAGTCACTGCTGCTGAAAAACAGAGAACTGCTTATATTCTCCAAATACGAGATGATCTGCCGTACCAAGCAGAGGTGACTACACATTGAACAGAGCTAGGCTGCACCAGCTACATTCAGTGTTTACATCCGTCCACCCTATCTGATAGTAAAGATCCTGAAGGTCAGACCCCAACTGATTGTCTATTCTTATGATAGTTCATGATAGTTCACCAAAATTACATGCATAGACAACCCCTTTAATGGTTAATTCACATATAGCAGATTAGATTGAGATGTTTTGGCCAAATGTTTCATTCATGGGAATAGGATTTGCAGCCATCCATGTGTTTGATGCCAAAACAACTTCAGAAGGAAGGAATGGACTTTCAGTCGCAGAATTTGCATAGATCCCAAGAGAATCATTACTTTCCTAGAATATTTTAAGCAGATCTGTCACCAGATCTCACAATACATTGTGTACATTATTAGTAGTTCATTTCAACCTGATGAGGCTTTGGTACTTACCATGAAAATTGACATCAGAATGGGTGTATAATTCTTACATTAAACTGTGCAATTTAGGAGTTCGTTGGACTTACAAAATACTCATTTTTTATATTTGGCAGGTAAACATTTACAAATGTTTGTATAGTCATTCAGTAATATCCAGAGTGTACAAATAAGTTTTTTTCAAGTTTTAGCTTAGACTGGTTTCACGTGTCCAATATTCACAGTCCAAGTATGGACCGACTGCCGGTAACAAAGTCGACAAGCTCATAGGCATATATGAGGCTGCTGAGCTTAGTTCAGGAGACCAACGGGCACTCCAAACACTGTAGTCTGTACTGTGAATACAGTGGCATGTAAAAGTTTGGGCAGCCCTGGTCAAAATGACTTATTGTGAACACTTAAGCAAGTTGAAGATGAAATGATCTCTAAAAGGCCTAAAGTTTAAGATGACAAATTTTCTTTTATATTTTGGGCAAATATATATATATATACACACACATACATACACTGCTCAAAAGAAATAAAGGGAACACTTAAACAACAGAATATAACTCCAAGTAAATCAAACTTCTGTGAAATCAAACAGTCCACTTAGGAATCAACACTGATTGACAATCAATTTCACATGCTGTTGTGCAAATGGAATAGACAACAGATGGAAATTATGGGCAATTATCAAGACACCCTCAATAAAGGAGTGGTTCTGCAGGTGGGGACCACAGACCACATCTCAGTACCAATGCTCTGTGGCTGATGTTTTGGTCACTTTTGAAGGTTGGTTGTGCTTTCACACTCGTGGTAGCATGAGACGGATTCTACAGCCCACACAAGTGGCTCAGGTAGTGCAGCTCATGCAGGATGGTACATCAATGTGAGCTGCGGTAAGAAGGTTTACTGTGTCTGTCAGCGTAATGTCCAGAGGCTGGAGGCGCTACCAGGAGACAGGCCAGTACACCAGGAGACGTGGAGGGGGCCGTAGGAGGGCAACAACTCAGCAGCAGGACCGCTACCTCCGCCTTTGTGCAAGGAGGAACAACAGAAGCACTGCCAGAGCCCTGCAAAATGACCTCCAGCAGGCCACTAAAGTGCATGTGTCTGCACAAACGATTAAAAACCGACTCCATGAGGATGGTCTGAGTGCCCAATGTCCACAGATGGGGGTTGTGCTCACAGCCCAACACCGTGCAGGATGCTTGACATTTGCCACAGAACACCAGGATTGGCAAATTCGACACTGGCGCCCTGTGCTCTTCACAGATGAAAGCAGATTCACACTGAGCACATGTGGCAGACGTGACAGAGTCTGGAGACGCCGTGGAGAGCGATCTGCTGCCTGCAACATCCTTCAGCATGACTGGTTTGGCAGTGGTCCAAAGAAAATGAAGAGGAGCAGCATTCAGTCCAGGTGAATAAATGTGCAGAAGTTTATTTTCCCATGAAAATATACAACGTTTTGATCATCACATGGTCTTTTTCAAGTACCATGTGATGGTTGAAACGTTGTATATTTTCATGGCGAAATAAACTTCTGCACATTTCTTCACCTGGAATGGATGCTGCTCCTCTTCATTTTCTTTGGATGTCTGATGTCCAATTGGGTCTTTGGACTTTGAGCGTGCATCTCCTTGATCCTGGAAGTGCTGTCAGCTACTTTTCTGTGGTTTGGCAGTGGGTCAGTAATGGTGTGGGGTGGAAATTCTTTGGAGGGCTGCACAGCCCTCCATGTGCTTGCCAGAGGTAGCCTGACTGTCATTAGGTACTGAGATGAGATCCTCAGACCCCTTGTGAGACCATATGCTGGTGCAGTTGGCCCTGGGATCCTCCTAATGCAGGAAAATGCCATGCCTGATGTGGCTGGAGTGTGCCAGCAGTTCCTGCAAGATGAAGGCATTGAAGCTATGGACTGGCCCGCCTGTTCTCCAGACCTGAATCCGACTGAGCACATCTGGGACATCATGTCTCACTCCATCCACCAACGTCAAGTTGCACCACAGACTGTCCAGGAGTTGGCTGATGCTTTAGTCCAGGTCTGGGAGGAGGATCCCTCAGGAGACCCTCCGCCGCCTCATCAGGAGCATGCCCAGGCGTTGTACAGTAGGGAGGTCATACAGGCACGTGGAGGCCACGCACAATAGTGAGCCTCATTTTGACTTGTTTTAAGGACATTACATTCCACTTTAATGTTGTGTGCGACTCTAAATCTAGGCCTCTCTTCGTTAATAAATTTGATCTCCATTGATGATTTTTGTGTGATTTTGTTGTCAGCACATTCAACTTTGTACAGAACAAAGTATTCAATGAGAATATTTCATTCATTCAGATCTAAGATGTGTTATTTGAGTGTTCCCTTTATTTTTTGAGCAATATATATATTTTAAGGTAGCGCTGTCATTCAAGGCTGGGGACACTCGCTTGGCAGCCAATAAATCACATCCGGCACAGGTTTCTTAACATAACTCCAACAGTCCATGCGGTTTATTAGGCATCATAAACCAGGAATAGCAACAGAAAGTTCATATAAACAGCATAGCGTTCATGACAGAGCTTCACTCTGCTTATCCTGTGGTCACACAGGTTGTGCAATGTCCAATACACAGCACTCTCTAGTCTCAGAGTTATTTCCACTGTCCGGGTTTACCTCATGGCTGCTTCAGCTCACTGCAGACATTCATTCCCTCCAGGGAACTCTCACACACACGTCTCACGTGTACAGGACGGCAGACCCATCTTCCTTCAAATCGGTCTCACGTCAGCCCAGACGAGACCTTTCATACGGACCAGCATTCACCCATGTGACCTACCCTGGCCACCTTATATGGTCCGTAGCCACGCCCACCGGGTCACATGGCTATGACCTCATCACAGATCCTACAAGCATTCATACATTCTTTACTATGGCGTTCTAGCCACACCCCTGTGTGGATTTGTAGGTAGCCCTCCCTAACCCATTGGCACGAAACCTCAGCAGTATCACTGCTGATCAACACATACACAAGTCTTCATCTCAAGGCCACCCACCTTGAGATACATTACGATCATTCAGCATTATACACATATCAGGACACAGGAAATGCTTATACGCATGTCCTAGGATACCCACACAGCGCCCCCTAGTGGACACAGTGGTCACTACACCACAATATATATATATAAATGTCATTTAAAAAAAAAAAAATCAAAAAGAAAATTGAGCTCTCTTGATGATTTGTTTGCTCAGATAACTTTGACCAAGGTTTCAGACTTAAGGGGGTTTTACACTAAGCGATATCGCTAGCAATATCGCTAAAACGTCACCGGTTTTGTGCGGTGATCGCGCGAGATCGGGCGGCTCCATTTCTCGTCGTCAGCTTCCTGCTGGGCTTCCTGCTGTGACGACGAGCGACGCTGGATGCGGGCGGGAGGACGTCAGGATCGCTGTGTGTGAAAGGTGAGTATCGTGCGCTGCGTCGCTGCTGCATCGCTGTGAGGTCTGCCTGTGTGACAGCTCACTAGCGATCATTTAGCGATGCACCAGTGATCCTGACCGGGTCGGATCGCTCGTCGGATCGCTGGTGCATCGCTAAATGTAAAAGGGCCTTTAAATAGCCTGTTAGGGCTATGACTTGTTTACTTTTGTCTTTAGGAAAGGCCAGGTGATGCAAATGTCCCAGCTTTATTAAAACACAGCCTCCTCTATCCTTGTGCCAAAAAACAGCAGCCATGGGTTCTTCTAAGCAACTGCCTAGCACTCTGAAAATGAAAATAGTGGAGGCCCACAAAGCAGGAAAGGCTATAATAAAAAAGCTAAACTTTTTAAAGTTACCCTTTCCTCAGCTCAAAATATAATTTAGAAATGGCAGTTAGCAGGAATAGTGAAGGTCAAGATAATGTCTGAAAGACCAAGCAAAATTTCAGTGAGAGCTACTCATAGGATTTCTAGAGAAGGAAATCAAAATCCCTGTTTGACTGCAAAAGATCTTCAGAAAGATTTAGCAGACTCTGGAGCTGTGGCAAATTGTTAAACTCTTCAGAGACACCTGCACAAATATGGCCTTTATGGAAGAGTGATCAGAAGAAAACCTCTCCTGCGTCCTCACCATAAATTTCAACAACAGAAGTATGCAAAAGGACATCTAAACAAGCCTGATGAGGTTAAAATAGAACTATGTGGCCACAATGATCAAAGGTATGTGTGGAGAAGAAAGGGCACAGAATTTCAGGAAAAGTACATCTCGTCAACCATTAAGCATTGTGTGGGTCAATCATACTTTGAGATTGTGTTTCAGCCAATGGCACAAGAAACATTTCATGGGTAGAGGGGAAGAATGGATTTCAACACATTCTTGATGTAAACATTACACCATCTGTAAAAAAGCTGACGTTAATAAGAAGAATGGTTCTACAAATGGATAATGATCCTAAACACACGTCAAAATCCACAATAGACGACCTCAAAAGGTGCAAGCTGAAGGTTTTACAATGGCCCTCACAGTCCCCTAATCTGAACAGCATTGAAAATCTGTACTTAAACCTCAAAATAGCAGAGGATGCAAGATGACCCAGGAATCTCACAGAACTGGAAGAATTTTCCAAGGAAGAATGGATGAAAATGCCTCAAACAGGAATTGTTAGGCTGGCTACAAAAAGCGTTTCCAAGCAGTGATACTTTCAAAAGGGGGTGCTACTAGGTAAAACCGTGCAGTGTGCCTAAACTTTTGCAACCAGGTCACTAAAAAGCAAATTGTTCAAATTATAAAGGATTTCTTTGGCACCTACATGCACAAATTTTCCAAAAATGTTTTTATTTTCCCCATATGTTCAGGATGTTTACCGCAGAGATTTTTTTTTCTTTTAAATAAATGCATGTATATTGGGGAAAAAAAACAAACAAAACATTTTTTTCAATTGGGTTTAATTAAAAATTTTACAACGTTTGACTTTTAAAGGCTACTTTGTTTATCTGCATATTCATCATTGATGTGTTCTTTGGTCATAAATCAGCTGACAGGAGCTCAGAAAAAGACAGATAAAAGAGTTAGGTACTCTACATCTGGTCTGTCAGAACGAGCTCACTGAAGAATTCCAAGTAAACCCATTCTGCATCCATCAATAGACAATGCAATACAGAGGTAGAAAAAGCAAACAGTGCCACATTTTTAATTAAACCCAATTACAAGAAAACAAAAATTGTCCTCAAGCGGACAACCCCTCCTTCTCTTATATAAACTAAGTTATCCCACACTTGTCTTCTTGTAGCTTAGTACAAGGGTAGAACAATACCTGTGGAGTTAGGAGGCAGTCGTAGGGACTGGAACATATTATTATCTTAGTACGCCTAAGACACTCGGCTAGCACAAGAATATGCTCGGATAATGCCTTATCTGAGCACATTTGCTCGTCACTACTACGCTCCTCAAAAACTGCTGAGTAAAATTTTTGTTGGATCCCAGATTGGACAAAAATAATACATCAAAAAAGTCAACGCAAAGGAACATAATAATGCAACAGTAAAATGACCAGGGCTTACGTATTGACTTCAGCCATCTAGAATCATAGAATCGTAGAGTTGGAAGGGACCTCCTGGGCCATCTGGTCCAACCCCCTGCTCAAAGCAGGATTCGCTAAATCATCCCAGAAAGATGTCTGTCCAGCCTCTGTTTGAAGACTTCCATTGAAGGAGAACTCACCACTTCTCGTGGCAGCTTGTTCCACTCATTGATCACTCTAACTGTCAAAAAGTTTTTTCTAATATCTAATCTGTGTCTCCTCCCATTCAGTTTCATCCCATTGCTTCTAGTCTTTCCTTGTGCAAATGAGAATAAAGTTGATCCTTCTACAATGTGACAGCCCTTTAGATCTCAACAACTATGTATCAATATTCTGTGTGGCACGACTAACAATTCGCGTGGCTCAGTAGGGCTGCAATTAGGCTCGGACTGGCCGACAGGAGAATAGGAAAATCCTCTGGTGGGCCCCTATGCCAGAGTAAGCCACTTATACCCAACATGAGCAGTTATTGGTCAATACATTAATTCACTGTGTACAGACAAAAGCAAGATCTCATCATTTATTCAACAAATTACCTAGTTTACAAGCAAATTTGTGAAAGAGGGTAACAAAATATTTGCATGAAGCTAAACAGAGGGCCCCCCCAAGTCAATGTTACTGGAGGGCCCTTGCCACCCCAGTCCGACACTGGCTGCAATGCAGAGCTACAGACAACTTGCATGGAGCAGCATAGGTCTAAGGACAGGTGAATTGCACAAGGTCAGATTATCCATCATTCGGGCCAGCTTGCAAAATTAAAAAATAACAAAACCATTCAACTTAGTAGGATGGAAGCTTACTGCCCCACCATGCAGGAACCTTCCCTCCAACTATGGACTATTAACTAAACTAATTGTCCCCCCGGCACTCCTGCCAGCCCGCAGGATACAGACCACACTGTCCTTTACCCTTTTTTCGGGGCCCTGATCACAGCATCAGCAGATGTCTACCTATCCTCTGCTGATACATTGTTTTATTAGAACATCCTCACCTGGAAACATGCACAGTTCTGTGTTCGGAATGATACTTTGTTCCAAATAGGTCAATACTAAGATATAATATGTATCTAAAAACAACCAAACAACATCTGCACTAGGGCTGAATTTCCTCCTGGATTCTGCTCCATTGCAGTCCTTGTCTTGGCTGTCACTGCAGCACTCCTAAAGAACTGCAGTCCTACCACAAGTCTGGGCCCTTGTACACAAATCAGACCTAGTGCCAAAAAAATACTGTCACCCATTGTAACATATTTGATGAGGATTGCATATCATTACACGTCGTTAATGCAAAAAAAAAAAAAAAAATTACAAAAATGCAAAATTGTGACATTATCTCATAGTTTCCTATGTGGGCATGAAAGTAATATTGTAGCATGCAGATGGCAGAGATAAAGTCTCCAGGCTTTGTCCATAGGGAAGGCACAGGAAACAGACATGAGCTTGCCCTCCCCTGATGCCAGCAGCAATGATGTGGTGGATACTCACAGACATATGGCTGTAGGTGCAGATCTTATGATGGGAAGATGCCTGGATGCCCTGCACTCATGCTGGCCACTTCATCAGACCCAGCACACAGAGGGGGGAGCTGATAATGCCTCTGTGCACAGATCAGGCTGCTTAACTTTGGATGCCAGGGCCGGGAGCAAACCAGTTCTTTGTCATTATCCTGGAAAAAAAAAGAAAAAAAACACCTCTCCAGAATACTAAATTGTCATGGGCTGAAACTGACGCAAATATGAACCAACCGGGTGCTTGGATGCTTTTAAGGACGCTCCTCCCTAATGAGCTACTGCAACCGGTTTACCAAGCAGCAGGATGGGAGTGGGGGGGGATTCCGGGTATTGTGCATGTTATATCCTCTAAATGTCACCGAAATGTCTCATTTATCAAATGGGAAGAAGCCATGGAAATGAAGCAGCCAATAGGATCACAAGCCGTGGTGTGAGAGCAGCCTTATATATCAGAGCTGCTGCTGCATGCTGAGACTGGGAACTTGGCAGTGCAACCTTAAATATCAGACCTGTGAACACAGCACTACCTTAAATATCTGTGCAATTATTGGATACGATGTGTATAGACACTGGCGGACACAGACAGAAAAGGGCCCTGTGCAGTCCAATATCTCATCATCATGCACAATTCCACCTGCTTTGGAGGTGGTGGTGGCCCCCTTCACTTCTTGGGCACCAATGATATGTCAGCCCCTGTGTATAGGTGCTATTGTGTCACTGATGCAGCCGCATACTGCTACATCTACATGTGACGGTGCTACCTTAAGAGATGTGTGCTGCTTCTATAGCGTGTATGTATAGATGGGGCAGTCACTGTTTGCTATAGCAGGTGCCGTGCTTAACCATTTGTGCAGTTCCTCATATGTTGTAGCTAGTGCACGTTATAGTGGCATGCAAAAGTTTGGATACCCTTGATTAATCATTGTTACTGTGAACAATTAAGCAAGTCGAAGATTAAATGATCTCTAAAAGGCTTAAAGATAAAGATGACACATTTTTTGCCTAAAATACAAATGAATGTATCATCCCATTGTCCTTTCTGCAATTGTTAAAATATAACAAGGACCAAGGAGATCTCTAAACACCACCATGAAGATCAAGGAGATATCCAAACAACACCATGAAGACCAAGAAGATCTCCAAACAACACCATGAAGACCAAGGAGATCTCCAAACAAGTGAGGGACAAAGTTATTGAGAAGTACAAGTCACGGATGGGTCATAAAAATATCTCAATCTCCGATGATGCCCCGCAGCACCATCAAATCCATTATCATCAAAGGGAAAGAACATGGTACCACAATAAACCTGCCCAGAGAGAACCTGCCACCAAAACTCTCAGCCCAGGAAAGGAGGGCATTAATCAGTGACACAGCAGAGAGACCAAGGTAACCCTGAAGAATTTGCAGAATTCCCTGAGACTGGATTATCTATCCATACGACCACAATTAGCCGTACACTCCATAGAGGTGACCTTTACGAAAGAGTGAGCAGAAAAAAGCCTTTTCTTACACACAAAAATTGTAAGGCTCATTTTGAGTTTTCCAAAAGATGTGGAAGACTCCCCAAATGTATGGAGGAAGGTGTTGTGGTCAGAGGAGATCAAAGTTGAACTTTTTTTGGCCAGCAAGGTAAACGCTATTTCTGGCGCCAAACCAACACATTACCCAAAGGACACCATCCTCACCGTGAAACATGATGGTGGAAGCATCATACTGTGGGGATGTTTTTCTGCAGCAAGGACAGGAAAAATGGTGAGAATAAAGGGGAAGATGCATGATGTAAAATACAGGGATATTCTTGAGTAATACCTTCTTCAGTCTGGCAGTGATTTGATACTGGGACAGAGGTTCACCTTCAAACAAGACAATGAACCATAGCATACTGATAGAGCAACTGTAACGGGTTTACCGTGACATAGAGGAGCCAGGAGACTGCAGCGTCTGATTTCTCCTACTCCTGCACTGGCTAGAAGCATTGCAACTTCTTATTAAATGGTGTAAATTTATTTTGGCAGCGCAGGGGTTAATATGCTCTGTTGAGATCTCCTGAAGCCACTCCCATCTCTTATATAATCTGGGCCCTGGCTAGCACTCATTGTCAGAGTTAGGCTTTGATGCATGGCTGGAGGTTGTTGGCTATTATTGGAGATGGCGTTTGGTGGATTTATCTGTTACTGTTGCTAGGTTATCAGTGTGTGTCATAATTCCCTTTCTTTTCCTACTTAACTCAATCTTCCACTCCCCGATGCATTCCTCAGTTGTCTGAGTGAGTATATTTGTATGTTTGGTATTTTTTGTTACCCCTGTTCGTATTACCTTGTTAGTCTGGTTGGTGTATTACAGTACACTACTACTCCCCTCTTCCCTGGATGGGGAAAGGGTACAGACTGAAGGTGGATTCAGGAGCTAAGGCAAGGTAGCGGCCCTGGCGTCTTCACCATCAGAAGTAATCCGAGGAACAAGGCGAGCTAGGGCGTTAAACATGTAAATGTTTTGGAGTTGCCGAGTCACAGCCCAGACTTTAATGCAAATGTGAAACTGTGCCAAGACTTGAAGATTGCTGTTCACCAGAGGAAACCATCTAACTTGAAGGAGCTCGAGCAGGTTTCCTTGAGGAATGGGCAAAAATTCCAGTGGCAAGATGTGGAAAGCTCATAGAGACTTATCCAAAGTGACTTGCAACTCTAACTGCCGAAAAAGGATGCTCTGCAAAGTACTGAATTGAATAGTTATGCACAGTGAAGCTTTCAGTTATTTTGTCCTATTTGTCGTTGCTTCACACAAAGAAAAAAAGAATTCCAAATATTCACAGTTGTAGGCATGTTCTTTACATGAACGGATGCAAACTCTAAAAAATTCAAGGTTGTGAGGTAGCAAAACAGGAAAAATATCAAGGGGTTGAATACATTTGCAACTCACTGTATTAAGAAAAATGTGGATTTCTTGGGAATAAGGCTATGTGCCCACATTGCGGAAATTCTGCGGAAATGTCCGCAGCATTTCTGCAAGTCCCTGCTGTGGGTTAAACGCATGCGGAATTCTCATGCATTTTCCCGCAAAACACAAGCGTTTTGGAAGCGTTTTTAGCTTGCACTCTCCAAACAATTTGAAGCATCGCTTGGAAAGGTGATTGACAGGTTGGCCGCACTTGTCAAGCATAATGTTTGACAAGTGTGACCACCTTTTTACTATTGAGGCTGCCTATGCAGAATCAATAGTAAAAGATAGAATGTAAAAAATAATGAAAAGATAAAAAATAGGGATATACTCACCTTCTGGCAGCCCCCGGCCCTCAGCGACGCTGCCAGCAAGCTCCGTTCCCAGGGATGCTTTGCGAGAATCACCTCAGATGACGTAGCGGTCACGCGACCATGACGTCATCTGGGGTGATTCGCGCAAAGCATCCCTGAGACCGGAAGATGCTGGCAGCGTGCCTGAGAGGCGGGAGAGCTCCGGGGGGCATCAGAAGGTAAGAATATCCAGATTTTGTATTGTAATTCTATTTTTTACAGGGATATGGTACCCAGGGCATGGAGGACAGTCTCCTCTCCTCCACACCGTGGGTACCATCCGCACATGAAGCGCTCACTTTACACATGGTGGGCATAGCCACATGCGTAAAGTGAGCGTTTCAATGCAATCCTATGCAGAAATAATGGACATGCTACGGATTTTACCACTATACGCATGGGGATGCGTTTGCGAGAAAAAAGAGGCAAAAACGCTTAAAAAACGCAACGTGGGCACACAGCCTAAGACATCGGATTGCAGATATCAAGATATCATTTTATTCAGCTTCCTATGACCTGCACGCCCATATAGATATAGGAGGGTTGATCCTACTGACAGATCCTTTTAAAAGAAAAATGATCAACTTATAATATCTGTGAGATGATAACAAAAGGCAGTGGGAGACACTTTGTGGTTTGCAATCATTTTTTGCCAGCAATAAAAGTTACAATTTGAGTTAAAAAAAAAAAAAAATATATAGCATTTACTTGTGACATCTGACACATTGTTCTCTCACTTGTATCTAAAAAAGGACACTGCTATGATTTGGGCCAGATGTATGATTGCAGTGGTTTTCCTCTACTGAATAACATCTACTAAAGAGGATCCATCACCAATGTGGGGCTGCCGGTTTTATTTAATAAGACAGCGGGCCCCAGAATACTGATTTGTTTGCAATATAATCCAGGGCCCGATTTTCTACACCATGTAGTAGCAGCTGCACAGTGGAATAATTTTTTATTTTTTTTTTTCTCCATGATGGAGATATTAGCAAAGTATTTGGCACCAGATGAGTTAACTATTGTTAAGTCTGAGTGGGTGTGATCAGATAACTCACACAAGGAGAAGTACAGGATTCTGGTGATAACACCCACTTGGACTTAAAAATTAACTCATTATATATAAAACCTTTGATTGCTAATATCTCGACAATGGAGAGGTAAAAGTGCAAAAAAAAAAAAAAAAAACCAACGTAAAATTTGTTGAAAAGGTTCTCCCACATAACAGAAATCCCCATATACTTACTACCCTGACCAGCACTGTGCCAGCAATATTATGTCACATGATCACTGCAGCCTATCAGCAGCCACTGACCGACTTCAGCACTCAGAGTTCCACTAGATGTACATATGAAGGCTGCAGGCGATCAGCGGGCACTGATTGGCAGAAGATGTGTGACTGCAGGTATGTGATTTGCAGTGGTGTAACTACTAGAGTCCGATGGGCCTGGTGCAAGATTAGAACCTGTTGGTCAGATATATGGGCCCATGTAGAGTTCTAAATCATATAGGGACATACAAGTTGCACCCCCTCCCCCATTATGTAGTAATGTCCCCCATCTTGGGCACATCCTGGTATATATGCCCCCATCCTGGTATATGTGTGCCCATCCTGACCCCATCCTGGTATATGTGTCCCCCATTCGGGCATATATGTTCCCCATCCTGGTATATATCGTCTCCCATCCTGACCTCATACTAGTATATGTGTCCCCCATTCTGCTATACATGTGCCCATCCTTGTATACACAGTGCCTTGCAAAAGCATTCGGCCCCCTGGAACTTTTGAACCTTTTCCCACATATCATGCTTCAAACATAAAGATACCAAATGTAAATATTTGGTGAAGAATGAACAAGTGGGACACAATTGTGAAGTTGAACGAAATTTATTGGTTTTTTAAAATTTTGTGGAAATTCAAAAACTGAAAAGTACGGCATGCAATATTATTCAGCCCCTTTAATTTAATACTTTGTTGCACCACCTCTTGCTGCGATTACAGCTGCAAGTCGCTTGGGGTATGTCTCTATCAGTTTTGTACATCGAGAGACTGAAATTTTTGCCCATTCTTCCTTGGCAAACAGCTTGAGCTCAGTGAGGTTTGATGGAGATCGATTGTGAACAGCAGTTTTCAGCTCTTTCCACAGATTCTCGATTGGATTCAGGTCTGGACTTTGACTTGGCCATTCTAACACCTGGATACGTTTATTTGTGAACCATTCCATTGTAGATTTTGCTTTATGTTTGGGATCATTGTCTTATTGGAAGACAAATCTCCGTCCCAGTCTCAGGTATTTTGCAGACTCCAACAGGTTTTCTTCAAGAATGGTCCTGTATTTGGCTCCATCCATCTTCCCATCAATTTTAACCATCTTCCCTGTCCCTGCTGAAGGAAAGCAGGCCCAAACCATGATGCTGCCACCACCATGTTTGACTGTGGGGATGGTGTGTTCAGGGTAATGAGCTGTGTTGCCTTTAAGCCAAACATATCGTTTGTCATTGTTGCCAAAAAGTTCGATTTTGGTTTCATCTGACCAGAGCACTTTCTTCCACGTTTGGTGTGTCTCCCAGGTGGCTTGTTGCAAACTTTAAACGACACTTTTTATGGATATCTTTGAGAAATGGCTTTCTTCTTGCCACTCTTCCATAAAGGCCAGATTTGTGCAGTGTACAACTGATTGTTGTCCTATGGACAGACTGTCCCACCTCAGCTGTAGATCTCTGCAGTTCATCCAGAGTGATCATGGGCCTCTTGGCTGCATCTCTGATCAGTCTTCTCCTTGTTTGAGATGAAAGTTTAGAGGGACGGTCGGGTCTTGGTAGATTTGCAGTGGTATGATACTTCTTCCATTTCAATATGATCGCTTGCACAGTGCTCCTGGGGATGTTTAAAGTTTTGGAAATCATTTTGTATCTAAATCCGGCTTTAAACTTCTTCACAACAGTATCACGGATCTGCCTGTTGTGTTCCTTGGTCTTCATGATGCTCTCTGTGCTTCATACAGAACCATGAGATTATCACAGAGCAGGTGTATTTATACGGAGACTTGATTACACACAGGTGGATATTTATCATCATTAGTTATTTAGGACAACATTGGATCATTCAGAGATCCACAATGAACTTCTGGAGTGAGTTTGCTGCACTGAAAGTAAAGGGGAAGAATAATATTGCACGCCCCACTTTTCAGTTTTTGAATTTCCACAAAAATTTAAAATAAACAATAAATTTCGTTCAACTTCACAATTGTGTCCCACTTGTTGTTGATTCTTCACCAAAAAATTACATTTGGTATCTTTATGTTTGAAGCATGATATGTGGCAAAAGGTTGAAAAGTTCCGGGGAGCCGAATACATTCGCAAGGCACTGTATGTGCCCATCCTGGCCCCATCCCGGTATATATGTCCCCCATCATGGTATATATGTCCCCATCCTGACCTCATCCTGGTATATATGTCCCCCATTCTGCCGATGTTCTTTAATACAGAGAAAAATAATTATTATACTCACCTTATCCCGCCGGCAGCTGACATCACCGTGCAAGTGACGGGAGTGCATGACGTCACTGCCATGCATTCCCAGACACATACACACCGATGTCAGCTGCTGGACTTTGATTAGCCGGCAGCATGTGGTGCAGCACACAAACCCAAAGATGCACATCCAGCTGAAGTTTGTGCTGGCATCAGCAGACCCCTCATCTGCACGGGCTTGGTCACAAGCAGACTAGTCGGGTGCAGCCTAGCTCAACACAAGTGAATTGAGCGAAGCTCGGCAAGACTAGTCGAAATGTGGCCAGAAGTATGCAAATCACATACAAGTGGTCATGCTCCTACCGTTCCCGGCGGCACAGTGACGATTCACAAGTCTGAAGGGACATACAATGACTGCAGACTTGTAGCCTAAGGCTGGACAACCCCTATAATGGGCCACATTTGATAAATATGGAGTAATCCAGGAACCAGGGCATCAGACGGCCACTTCTTTTAATGGCTTGATAATGGCTCCATGTGGACGAAATGTTTTGTGTTTTTTTTTTCCTGTGCCAATCGTTTCCAAAGGAGGATCTCTGGTGCCCTGACGGAGCTGGAGTGATTTGGCACAGGTTATGACACACTTAATAAATATGGGTCTATACTTTCCGGAGGGTCGTGCATTATTTTTTTCTTTTTTTTACATATTGTAGATCACAATATTACAAAATATTATTGATGTGACTGTAGTGGCAAAGTTACCAGGATCACTTATCACTAATTATATTCTCCTTTCTCATGAGTGGTCAGTAGCAGCTCCAGAGCCGGACCGGGTTGGCCAAGACCCACCAGTAACATGGATTCTTGGGGACCGCTGTTCGGTTACATGTAAAAATAACCTGACCCTAGTACACAAATGTCTTTTATGCTTCTATGTAATATTGACTTGGCTAGCTTGTTGAATAAATTATTAGATTATACATTTTTCTGCAAATTATGAATCAAGTGTAATAGCACTACTTATTAGCAATCCTTCACAAGGGAGGCCTACCGGAGGATTCCCCTGCTCTCCTGAGGGCCAGTCCATGTCGGAGTAGCACAAATGCCCTGTATGTGCAGAAATGCATTATTGCTTCCATCCATTACTATTTTTTACATGGACAGAACTTCGCTAAGCTTTTTTTGCACACATATCAGGTACTCACCCTCTCCGCACTAGACCACCACAGCAAGTTCATGAAGGCAGATCTCAGGGGCTTCGTGGATACAATCACTCCAGTCTGTATATAGCATGATCTCCAGTCCATGGATCACAAATCAGCATCTATATTTAGGACACTTGGCAGCCACACACACCATGATCAGTGGCCAAGAAGTGTTGTCAGAGGGAAGGTGGGGGCTGGGGATGACTGCAGCAAGGGGTTAAGTGGTAGGATGTTGCACATGGATACATTGTAGCCATCTATAAAGCTTTCTGTCTGCATAGAAGGACATCAGGGAACATGATGGGAGCAGATACAACGGAAATTGTCTGTATTTGTGTCGTTCGTGAACGATCTGATACAAAGAGCCAGCTCCCTGCTGTGAACGAAATGAGCCGGCTTTGCAGGGTGAATGAGCCGTTTTTTTTTTTTTCTGGCGCCTGGAAGCAGTGAATCCTGACTGTGACTCATCTGGGGGGAGGAGCAGTCAGGAGAGGAGGAGATGTGGATAAATGCACGCGAGTTAACCCTTCAGTCCCAAATAT
The DNA here is from genome assembly GCF_039654945.1 of Dendrobates tinctorius. Taxonomy (NCBI): domain Eukaryota; kingdom Metazoa; phylum Chordata; class Amphibia; order Anura; family Dendrobatidae; genus Dendrobates; species Dendrobates tinctorius. The sequence continues at coordinate 46,592,962 of NW_027361754.1, forward strand.
ATCCTGCCAGTTCCTCCATGGCATATATGGTGTGTGACTATGTGTAAGAGGAGGGACGCAGCACATCATCATCATCATCATCTGCAATGATCTGTGCGTTACCTTTAGTCCCAAATAAAGCTGCACTTTCCTGGCCCCTCATCCCTGGCATATACATACAGTGTATGGTCTGTGCAGGAGGAGAGGCTCCGCACATTGGTATATCATCTTCTAATAGTGTTAGGTCAGGTTCACATTGCGTTTATGGCCCTGCGTTCAACGGGATTGTTACATAGCGGCACTACAGGGCCGGCCCGAACGTATAGGCGAACTAGGCGGCCGCCTAGGGCGCCGACCCAAAGGGGGAGCCAGAGAAAAAATAGAAAAAATTATAAAAAATCTTTTCAAAAGGCAAAAAGTTTTAGGGATGGAAAGAAAAGTGTACATATTCAAGGGCAAATATGACGCAAGAGAGGTTGGTTGGGTTGGCAACAATTTCGATAGAATCTGAAGTTGCTAAACAAATTAATCTCGGTGACTTAGTGTCATCCTTTTAAAAAAAAAAGGCAAGGAAACAAAAATTTTAATTACCTATTGTCGTTTTTGTTTTGTGTTATTGATTACTTTGTATATATTTGTCCTATACAACTTCTCAGAAGATTAAAGAGTTAGGAGAGAGTTAATTAATCATTGTTGTTGTGGTTTATTTTGCTCCTAAATTTATATCCCAAGTTTTCATCTACTGCCAAGAATAGTAGGGGCGCAACAAAATAGTTTCGCCTAGGGCGCCGTAATCTCTCGGGCCGGCCCTGCGGAACTAACGCTGTAACGGATGAGGTAGCGCCCCCATTGGCCACAATGCTACTAACGCATCCAACATCGGCCTGATGCGTTACTTCATGACGCGCCCACAAATGCTGCAGACCGCGCTCCAGGGGGCGCCATGAAGTAACGCATCAGGCCGATGTTGGATGCGTTAGTAGCATTGTGGCCAATGGGGGCGCTACCTAGTCCGTTACAGCGTTAGTGCCGCTATGTAACGATCCCGGTGATCGCAGGGTCATAAACACAATGTGAACCTGGCCTAACACTATGAGATGATACACCAAACAATGTGCGGAGCCTCTCCTCCTGCACAGACCATATACTGTATGTATACGCCAGGGATGAGGGGCCAGGAAAGTAGATCTTTATTTGGGACTAAAGGGGGTTTTACACTAAGCGATATCGCTAGCAATATCGCTAAAACGTCACTGGTTTTGTGACGTTATAGCGATATCGCTATGTGTGATACTTACCAGCGACCGGCTCCCCCGCTGCTCATCGCTGATCGCGCGAGAATGTCCGGCTCCATTTCTCGTCGTCCGCTTCCTGCTGGGGCTTCCTGCTGTGACGACGAGCGACGCGTGGAGGCGGGCGGGAGGACGCCAGGATCGCTGTGTGTGAAAGGTGAGTATCGTGCGCTGCGTCGCTGCTGCATCGCTGTGAGGTCTGCCTGTGTGACAGCTCACTAGCGATCATTTAGCGATGCACCAGCGATCCTGACCGGGTCGGATCGCTGGTTGGATCGCTGGTGCATCGCTAAATGTAAAAGGGCCTTTAGGCTACGGTCACACTATCAGTATTTGGTCAGTATTTCACATTATCTGTAAGCCAAAACCAGGAGTGGGTGATAAATGCTGAAGGGGTGACGGGTTTCTATTATACTTTTCCTCTGATTGCTCCTCTCTTGATTTTGGCTTACAAATACTGATGTAAAATACTGACCACATACTGATCATGTGAACGTGGCCTAAAGGTAACGCACAGGTCATTGCAGATGATGATGATGATGTGCTGCGTCCCTCCTCTTACACAGTCACACACCATATATGCCATGCAGGAACTGGCAGGATAGATTTGGGACTGAAGGGTTAACTCACGTGCATTTATCCACATCTCCTCCCCCCAGATGAGTCACAGTCAGGATTCACTGCTTCCAGGCGCCAGAAAAAAACAAAACGGCTCATTCACCCTGCAGAGCCGGCTCATTTCGTTCACAGCAGGGAGCCGGCTCTTTGTATCGGATCGTTCACGAACGACACATCACTACAGAGCACGTTTGTCGTGGAGGAGTAAAACGAAAAAGCATGGCGGCGTCCGGGAAGAGGTGAGTGCCGGCCGGAGAGGCCGACATTAATGGCGATTGTAAGGGCTAATGGCGGAGGTCGGCCAGATATCGGGCGGTAGATGTGTGCTTTGGACCTCACAGCTTTCTGTCTCTGTCCAGCCTCTGTTTTCTCCCCACGTGTTGGTCGCCGCCTTGGTCACTGGTTTTGGTGTCGTCCTCTCATTGCCATTATCCAAAATTGTAACAATGCTGCAGTTTTCCTGGAATCCTGCTGTAATATGAGAAGTGCGGGGCCCGTACTATAGGTGCGGGGCGCCCTCCTCCGTCCCCAGGCCGTGCCCGTACTATAGGTGCGGGGCGCCCTCCTCCGTCCCCAGGCCGTGCCCGTACTATAGGTGTGGGGCGCCCTCCTCCGTCCCCAGGCTGTGCCCGTCCTATAGGTGTGGGGCGCCCTCCTCCGTCCCCAGGCTGTGCCCGTACTATAGGTGCTGGGGGCCCTCCTCCGTCCCCAGGCTGTGCCCGTACTATAGGTGCTGGGGGCCCTCCTCCGTCCCCAGGCTGTGCCCGTACTATAGGTGCTGGGGGCCCTCCTCCGTCCCCAGGCTGTGCCCGTACTATAGGTGCTGGGGGCCCTCCTCCGTCCCCAGGCTGTGCCCGTACTATAGGTGCGGGGCGCCCTCCTCCGTCCCCAGGCTGTGCCCGTACTATAGGTGCGGGGCGCCCTCCTCCGTCCCCAGGCTGTGCCCGTACTATAGGTGCTGGGGGCCCTCCTCTGTCCCCAGGCTGTGCCCGTACTATAGGTGTGGGGCGCCCTCCTCCGTCCCCAGGCTGTTCCCGTACTATAGGTGCGGGGCGCCCTCCTCCGTCCCCAGGCTGTGCCCGTACTATAGGTGCTGGGCGACCTCGTCCGTCCCCAGGCTGCGCCCGTACTATAGGTGCGGGGGCGACCTCGTCCGTCCCCAGGCTGTGCCCGTACTATAGGTGCGGGGGCGACCTCGTCCGTCCCCAGGCTGCGCCCGTACTATAGGTGCGGGGCGCCCTCCTCCGTCCCCAGGCTGTGCCCGTACTATAGGTGCGGGGCGCCCTCCTCCGTCCCCAGGCTGTGCCCGTACTATAGGTGCTGGGCGACCTCGTCCGTCCCCAGGCTGTGCCCGTACTATAGGTGCGGGGGCGACCTCGTCCGTCCCCAGGCTGCGCCTGTACTATAGGTGCGGGGGCGACCTCGTCCGTCCCCAGGCTGCGCCCGTACTATAGGTGCGGGGCGCCCTCCTCCGTCCCCAGGCTGTGCCCGTACTATAGGTGCGGGGCGCCCTCCTCCGTCCCCAGGCCGTGCCCGTACTATAGGTGCGGGGCGCCCTCCTCCGTCCCCAGGCCGTGCCCGTACTATAGGTGCGGGGCGCCCTCCTCCGTCCCCAGGCCGTGCCCGTACTATAGGTGCTGGGCGACCTCGTCCGTCCCCAGGCCGCGCCCGTACTATAGGTGCGGGGGCGACCTCGTCCGTCCCCAGGCTGCGCCCGTACTATAGGTGCGGGGGCGACCTCGTCCGTCCCCAGGCTGCGCCCGTACTATAGGTGCGGGGGCGACCTCGTCCGTCCCCAGGCCGCGCCCGTACTATAGGTGCGGGGGCGACCTCGTCCGTCCCCAGGCTGCGCCCGTACTATAGGTGCGGGGGCGACCTCGTCCGTCCCCAGGCTGCGCCCGTACTATAGGTGCGGGGGCGACCTCGTCCGTCCCCAGGCTGCGCCCGTACTATAGGTGCGGGGGCGACCTCGTCCGTCCCCAGGCTGCGCCCGTACTATAGGTGCTGGGCGACCTCGTCCGTCCCCAGGCTGCGCTCGTACTATAGGTGCTGGGCGACCTCGTCCGTCCCCAGGCTGCGCCCGTACTATAGGTGCTGGGCGACCTCGTCCGTCCCCAGGCTGCGCCCGTACTATAGGTGCGGGGGCGACCTCGTCCGTCCCCAGGCTGCGCCCGTACTATAGGTGCGGGGGCGACCTCGTCCGTCCCCAGGCTGCGCCCGTACTATAGGTGCGGGGGCGACCTCGTCCGTCCCCAGGCTGCGCCTGTACTATAGGTGCGGGGGCGACCTCGTCCGTCCCCAGGCTGCGCCCGTACTATAGGTGCGGGGCGCCCTCCTCCGTCCCCAGGCTGTGCCCGTACTATAGGTGCGGGGCGCCCTCCTCCGTCCCCAGGCCGTGCCCGTACTATAGGTGCGGGGCGCCCTCCTCCGTCCCCAGGCCGTGCCCGTACTATAGGTGCGGGGCGCCCTCCTCCGTCCCCAGGCCGTGCCCGTACTATAGGTGCTGGGCGACCTCGTCCGTCCCCAGGCCGCGCCCGTACTATAGGTGCGGGGGCGACCTCGTCCGTCCCCAGGCTGCGCCCGTACTATAGGTGCGGGGGCGACCTCGTCCGTCCCCAGGCTGCGCCCGTACTATAGGTGCGGGGGCGACCTCGTCCGTCCCCAGGCCGCGCCCGTACTATAGGTGCGGGGGCGACCTCGTCCGTCCCCAGGCTGCGCCCGTACTATAGGTGCGGGGGCGACCTCGTCCGTCCCCAGGCTGCGCCCGTACTATAGGTGCGGGGGCGACCTCGTCCGTCCCCAGGCTGCGCCCGTACTATAGGTGCGGGGGCGACCTCGTCCGTCCCCAGGCTGCGCCCGTACTATAGGTGCTGGGCGACCTCGTCCGTCCCCAGGCTGCGCTCGTACTATAGGTGCTGGGCGACCTCGTCCGTCCCCAGGCTGCGCCCGTACTATAGGTGCTGGGCGACCTCGTCCGTCCCCAGGCTGCGCCCGTACTATAGGTGCGGGGGCGACCTCGTCCGTCCCCAGGCTGCGCCCGTACTATAGGTGCGGGGGCGACCTCGTCCGTCCCCAGGCTGCGCCCGTACTATAGGTGCGGGGGCGACCTCGTCCGTCCCCAGGCTGCGCCCGTACTATAGGTGCGGGGGCGACCTCGTCCGTCCCCAGGCTGCGGGAACCCGTTCTGTAGGTGTTGGGTGATCACCTCCATCCCCTGGGGGACCTGTACTATAGGTGCAGGGCCTGTTCTATAGTTGCTGGGCAGCGTCATCTGTCCCCGGTGGGGCCTGTTCTATAGGTGCTCGATGTTCTCCTCCGTCCCTGGTAGGGCCTGTACTATAGTTGCTGGTGTCCTCCTTTGTCCTGTGCAGCATGAGCCCTATTCTATAGGTGCAGGGCCACATCTACCCACCGGGACGAACCCTGAAATAATTTCCAATAGCTGGTACGAGTTGAATCCAATCCTATGTGACAAGCTCTGCTGACCCTTGTACTGATGGTGAACTCTGCATTTTCTCTCCGAATTAGAAAACTTTCTCAGCTGAGTGTCGATGAGTTCCTGACAACCGGCTTTGATTCAGACGGTGACTCTGCTGAGGATGAGATCGACGTATCTAAGAAGGAGATGAAAAGCAAGAAGGTAAAAAAGCTTAAGACGAAGAAGAAGAAGACAACTGACTTGGAGAAAGCCGCATCCATTACCAATGGAAAGATGTAAGTGCTCATATTGCGAGATGTTACTTATTATCACTCCTCTGCCGTCTGGAGTTCATATTATTAACCCCTTTCTGCCATGAAGCGTACTATCCCGTCCATGTGCCCTGGGACTTAATTCCCAGGGACGGGATAGTACGTCATAGCGATAAGCGGCGTCCACGTGGTGAGCGTTGCTGATCGCGGCCAGGTGTCAGCTGATTATCACAGCTGACACCCAGCACAATGTGTCAGGGGCGGTCATGGACCGCCCCCGAAACGTTAACCCCTTGCACACCGTGATCAAACACAATCGTGGTGTACCGGGGGTTAAAGGGAAGCATCGGCAGGGAGGGGGCTCCCTCTGTGGTTCCCTGAGCCCCCACGGCAGTGCAATGTGCAGCGCTGCTGCAGGGGGCTCCTTCCCTGCAGGCCCCCAAATCCAAGATGGCAACGGGGACCTTCGGGGGCCTGCAGGGAGCCGGCTTCCTCAGTGCCTGCAAAGTGCAGGCACGAGGAAGCCTGCTGATCTGTCACAGTGATCTGTGATGTGACAGTTCAGCGATCTGTCACAGGACAGTGATGTCCCACCTGGGACAATGTAATAAAGTTAAAAAAAAAAAAATTCCCTCAATAAATTCATTTTTTGGAAATAAAAAAAAAAACAATAAAAGTACACATATTTGGTATCGCCGCGTCCGTAACGACCTGCCCTATAAAACTGTCCCATTAGTTAACCCCTTTAGCGAACCCCTTAAAATAAAAACAAAGCAAAAAAAATGATTTTTCATACCGCCGAACAAAAAGTGCAATAACGTGCGATCAAAAAGACTGATATAAATTTCTCGTTCGCCTTATGGGGGGACACAAAGACCATGGGTGTATGCTGCTGCCACTAGGAGGCTGACACTATGCACTAAAAAAGTTAGCTCCTCCTCCGCAGTGTACACCCCACCGACCGGCAGGGAATTCCTCAGTTTAGCTTAGTGTCAGTAGGAGGTGGACACGGGTCTTTCATTGGACCCTTATCTACCTCGATGTGCGTCGTTTTCTTTTCAGGTTTTGCGGAGGGATACAGAGTGAACAGTCACATCCGTAGTCCCACAAGGAGGCTATGAGTACAGCGTGAACTGCCACCCTGTATCCTCATAGGTCTCCCGGAAGGACCAGAGCCTGAGCACGGACGCGTGTCAGGCGATCCAACTGGTCCCCGTCCCCCGTCTCCCACCCACTCGCCCACCAGAGCCTGTCGGTCCGGAAGAGACGCGGACATCTTCGGCTGGATGATAGAGGTACCTCTCTCTCCACAGGTACCAGAAGACACTGAACAGCGGCAGGACTAGAGGGTAAGTATAGGACCCTGAGGCCTCAGCAGCCTCTTCCTTTCCCTGAATTCCCCGGCTGCACTTATCTCATTGCTTTTCAGCAGCCGGGCTGCAGTCAGGCCTCCATCATCCTCCCCGGCTGCACTTCAGCGATGGTTAGCAGCCGGGCTAGTCATGGCTCCATTGAGGAGCGATCGCCGTGGCAGTGCGGCGCTGTCTCCGCGCCGCCCCGCGCTTCACGGCGGCTGCCGCATCTACTACAGGCCCCGGCTTCAGTTTGGGCCAACTTCGGCGTCGCGGCCACGCCCCCCCGCCTTCTTCCTCAGACGGGCTTCTCTCCGCCCGTTCTAAGCCCGCCCACCGCTCTCTTCCTCGGGCTCTGCGCTCCAGGGGCGGTGTTCAGCCCCCTAGACTGCCTATAGGCAGCGGGCGGCGCCATCTTCCTCCTCCTTACTGCCGTCAGCCCGCCCCTTCCTTCTCCCTGTCCGCTCAAGGAAGCGCGCGCTTTTCTACCGGGCTTTTCTCAGGCGGCCGCCATTTTTTCTGCCTGTCAGCCGGACTCCGTCTTCTTCCCCATCGAGGGCTCCGCAGATCCAAACGAGTGGTGCAGCATTGGGGGACTCAGCAAGCGCTTGCTGGAAGCATTTACAGGACACTGGACTGTGAGTAGGCTCTGCTCTGCAGACTGACACCCTCCTCTGCCTCCTGTCCCCCAACTTTCCGGCAATACCTCAAGTTTCACTATGTCTAACTCCAAATCTGACCGTAGCAGCCCTGCGGCTCCCTCCTGCACTCTAGTCAAGTTCTTTGCATGCTCTTCTTGCAATCGCAAACTTCCCTCAGGTCAGTCCACTTCCCTATGCCTGGACTGTAGCAATCCAATTCAACCCGACGCCGCCCAGGAGCCATCTAGGGCCCCAGGTGAGAGTGAACCCCCCCCCCCCATGCCCGTCTGGGCTTCGTCTCTATCACAGTCAGTGGCAGACCTCACCAGTGTGTCTCAGTCCCTAGTAGCCGTTCTGGATAAGTTGCCCCTGGACACCTCTACAGGGTCCAGCAGGCCTCAAGAGGTTCCATCTGAGTCGGCCAGCGTTAGTCGCAAAAGACCCAGGCAGGATCTCCAGCCGGAATCCTCTCCTCGCCCCATGTCACCACATAGTCCTTCTCGTCAGCCTCCCGGGCCTCCTCTCCCGAGTCAGGTGAGGCGCTCTCGGACAGGTCATCTGAGGGGATCGTAGAGCTGGATTCGGACCAGGATGCGAACATGAGGGTACTGTACAGAACCTCATTGCAGCGATCCATCATGCCTTCGACATTGCGGACTCCCCTGCGAAATACTCAGATCAGGAGGTTTCGTTCAGATGGGAGGAAACACCCTCCAGGGTATTCCCTCTGCATTCCGAGTTTGGAAAGATTTTTACCAGGGAAAGAGAAGATCCAACCAGACGCTTTCAAAGAGGAAAGCGTCTCGGCGTTCTGTACCCGTTTGCTAAAGAGCTCACGGACAACTGGTCTGACTCTCCCTCGGTCGATCCGCCCGTGTCCAGGCTTTCTAATAACACGGTTCTCCCGCTTTCAGGCGTGGCGTCTCTAAAGGATTCTAATGATAGGATTATAGAATCCCTAGCGAAGTCTGCCTTCGAAGCGCCTTCGACGGCGGTATGGCCAGTCTTTGCTTCATCCTGGGCAGCAAATTCCATAGCTACTTGGGCAGAGGATCTTCGTCAGGGCATCCTAGAGAAAGCACAACCAGATCGATTGGCCGATCTCGCCAATCAGATTTCCCATGCGGGGGATTATCTGCTTTCTGCGTCTGTGGATGCGGCATCCTGCGCAGTTCAGGCGTCAAGCAACGTAGTGGCAATCCGACGGACAATTTGGCTCAAGGCCTGGCAGGCGGACTTGTCTTCTAAAAAGTCTCTTACTAATCTGCCTTTTCAGGGAGTGCGCCTTTTTTGTTCCCAATTGGACCAGATTATTAAGGACGCCACCGGAGGCACGAGTTCTCTCCTGCCTCAGTCCAAGCCTCGCAGACCTCCACTAAGGCGTCAGTTTCGACCCTTTCGGGCTTACCGCCGTTTCAATACGGCGGAGACCTCCTCCAACCAACAAAGACCGCAGGCACGCCAAGATAGGAAGAAAGTTTCCTTCAGACCCACTCCCTCCTGGTGCTCCCACTCTTCGCAGAGCAGACCATCCAGACCCAGATCTGGACGGTCCACATCAGCATGACTATCCTCGGACTCCCGAGGGTCCCTTCCAATTGGGAGGTCGACTCCTGTTCTTCAAGGACGTCTGGCTGGCCTCAGTGGAGGACGCTTGGGTCAGGGAGGTTGTATCGTCAGGATACAAGATAGAGTTCGTCTCTCTTCCACGGGATCGTTTCTTCGAATCCCGTCCTCCAAAAGATCCAGCTTTGATCCCGGGGTTCTTTACGGCCATCGACTCTCTCCTCAGTGCCGGGGTGATTGTGCCCGTTCCCGAAGCGGAGCGGTTTACAGGGTTTTATTCAAACCTATTTGTCGTGCCGAAAAAAGACGGGGCGGTCCGACCCATCTTGGATCTCAAGCTGCTCAACAAGAGAGTCCGTCTTCGCCACTTCCGGATGGAGTCGGTTCGTTCGGTAATCGCTTCCATGGAGGAGCAGGAATTCATGTGTTCAATAGACATCCAAGATGCCTATCTACATGTTCCCATATTCTCCGGACATCAGAAGTTCCTGCGTTTTGCGGTTCGCCAGGAACATTACCAGTTCGTCGTGCTGCCCTTCGGTCTTGCCACCGCTCCCAGAGTCTTCACGAAGATCATGGCTGCGTTTATGGCCTTGTTGAGGATCAGAGGTCTCGTTCTTTTTCCGTACCTCGACGATATTCTGATCAAAGCTCCCTCTTTCCAACAGGCACGCCTAAGTTTGACGATCGTCCTAGACACTTTTTTCCAATTTCGGGTGGATCGTCAACAGGAAAAAGTCCTGTCTGGTTCCTACTCAACGTCTTGTGTTTCTGGGCCTCCTGTTCGACACTCGTCGGTCAAGGGTCTTTCTCCCTGCGGCAGGATGTACAATCACTGCAGACCACACGATTTTCGTCCCTCCGAACAACCATGAGGGTCCTGGGAAAGATTGTGGCGGCGATAGAGGCAGTTCCCTTTGCCCAATTTCACGCCAGACCTCTCCAACACGCCATTCTGTCGAGGTGGAACAGGTCGGCTCTGTCCCTGGATCGCCCTGTTCGTCTTTCAGGCCGGATCAAGCGGTCACTCAACTGGTGGTTGACGTCACCTCTCATCCTCTTGGGGTGGTCTTTTCTTCCCATTCACTGGCAGATTGTAACAACGGATGCCAGCCTCCTCGGCTGGGGTGCAGTATTCCGCAATCACACTGTTCAGGGTCGTTGGTCAACTCAGGAATCTGCTCTGTCCATCAACGTCCTAGAGATACGAGCGACCCATCTGGCTCTCGTCCACTGGGAGAGTCTCCTCAGGGGCCTGCCTGTCCGGATTCAGACAGACAATGCCACAGCGGTGGCATATGTCAACCGCCAAGGAGGGACACGGAGTGTCTCAGCCCTGGCAGAAGTGTCCAAGATCCTTCGGTGGGCAGAGATTTCGGTACCGACAATCTCCGCAGTACACATTCCCGGCGTAGACAACTGGGCCGCTGATTTTCTCAGCCTCGAGGGTCTCCCGGCAGGAGAGTGGTCCCTACATCCGGAGGTATTTCTTCAGCTCTGCCGTCGTTGGGGAACCCCGGACGTAGATCTGCTAGCTTCTCGCCTCAACAGGAAAGTCCCACAGTTTGTATCCAGGGCTCAAGATCCTCTCGCAGTGGGCGCCGATGCTCTGGCCATTCCTTGGTCGCAGTTCGAGCTCCCCTACCTGTTTCCTCCCCTGCCTCCTCTTCCCAAGCTGTTGAAGATCAAAGCAGAAGGAATTCCAGTCATTCTCATCGCCCCGAATTGGCCCAGAAGGTCTTGGTTCGCGGACATTGTCAACCTTCTCGTGGACGCCCCCTGGAAGCTTCCAGACAGGGCAGATCTGCTGTCTCAAGGCCCAATTTGCCTCCCCAATTCTCGGCCGCTCAATTTAACGGCGTGGCTGTTGAGACCGAGGTTTTGAAACGAGCAGGATTGTCCGGTCGAGTAATTCATACCATGATCCGAGCCAGGAAGCCATCATCTTCCAAAATTTACTACCGTACTTGGAAGGCCTATTTCACTTGGTGTGAGGCCAATAACATCGCGCTCATGTGCTTTTTGCTCCCTTCCGTTCTGGCGTTTTTTCAGGCAGGGCTGGATGCGGGGCTTGCTCTCAGTTCCTTGAAGGGTCAAGTTTTGGCGCTATCCATTTTATTTCAGAAGACGTTGGCCTCCCGCCCTCAGGTCAAAACCTTTCTTCAGGGCGTGGCTCACACGGCTCCTCCGTATCGAGCGCCCGTGGATCCATGGGATCTTAATCTGGTTCTTGAGGTTCTGCAAGGTTCTCCTTTTGAACCTCTCAGGGATGTTTCACTTTCTCTCCTTTCTTGGAATTTTGGAAGGTAGCTTTTCTGGTGGCCATCACTTCCATCCGGCGCGTGTCGGAATTGGCGGCTCTTTCTTGCCGCTCTCCTTTCTTGGTACTTCACCAGGACAAGGTAGTTCTGCGGCCTCCGCCCTCTTTTCTTCCGAAGGTGGTGTCCTCCTTTCACCTCAATGAGGATATTGTTCTGCCGTCCTTCTGTCCGAGTCCAACTCACCCTCGGGAGCAGTCCCTGAACAAACTGGATCTGGTCAGGGCGATGAGAGTCTATCTGTCTAGGACGACTTCCCTGCGAAAGACAGACTCTCTTTTCGTCATTCCAGATGGGGTGCGGAAAGGTCACCCGGCTTCCAAAGCTACTATTGCTCGCTGGATTAGATCGGCAATTTTGGAGGCCTACCGGGTTATGCATCGAGTGGCCCCTCCGGGGATCAGAGCGCACTCTACCCAGGCAGTGGGTGCTTCCTGGGCGGTACGCCACAGAGCCTCCGCGCTGCAGCTTTGCAAAGCTGCAACCTGGTCTTCGGTTCACACGTTTGTGAAATTCTGCAAGGTTCACACCTACGCTTCGGCGGACGCCAGCCTAGGTAGAAGGATCCTGCAGGCAGCGGTGGTGAGTCCACTGGCCTGATGGAAGTTTGTTTCCTACCCCAGGGACTGCTTTGGGACGTCCCATGGTCTCTGTGTCCCCCAATAAGGCGAACGAGAAAACAGGATTTTTGGGTTGCTTACCATAAAATCTGTTTCTCGGAGCCTTCATTGGGGGACACAGCACCCTCCCATGTTCTACAACTCCTGTTCTTACTTTGGTTGATTGGTTACAGTTGAGTTGTTTGTTCTGTTTTCAATCTATTCTGTTACTTCTCCTACTGCTTTCTCACTAACTGAGGAATTCCCTGCCGGTCGGTGGGGTGTACACTGCGCAGGAGGAGCTAACCTTTTTTTTGTGCATAGTGTCAGCCTCCTAGTGGCAGCAGCATACACCCATGGTCTCTGTGTCCCCCACTGAAGGCTCCGAGAAACAGATTTTACGGCAAGCAACCCAAAAATCCTGTTATCCATGGTACCGCTGAAAACGTTATCTTGTCCCGCAAAAAAACGAGCCGCCATGCAGCATCATCAGTGAAAAAATAAGTTATAGCTCGCAGAATAAAGCGATACAAAAATAATAATTTTTTATATAAAATAGCTTTCATTGCATAAAACCGACAAAACATAAAGACCTAAATGAGGTATCTCTGTAATTGTAATGACCCGAAGAATAAACTGCTTTATCAATTTTATCGCATGCGGAACGGTGTAAACACCCCCCCCCAAAAAAAAAAAGAAATGCATGAAACGCTACTTTTTGTTCATTCTGCTTCCCAAAAATCGGAATAAAAGGTGATCAAAAAATGTCACATGCCCGAAAATGGTACCAATAAAAATGTCAACTCGTCCCGCAAAGAATAAGACCTCACATGACTCGGTGGGTCAAAATATGGACAAATTATAGCTCTCAAAATGTGGTGATGCAAAAACTATTTTTACAATAAAAAGCGTCTTTTAGCGTGTGACAGCTGCCAAATATAACAACCGCCATAAATAGTAAATCAAACCCCCCCGTTATCACCCCCTTAGTTAGAGAAAAATAATAAAATTAAAAGAAAATGTATTTATTTCCATTTTCCTGTTAGGGCTAGGGCTGAGATTAGGGTTAGGTGTGTGTTGGGGTTAGGGTTGGAGTTATGATTGGGGGGGTTTCCACTGTTTGGGCACATTAGGTGCTCTCCAAATGCAACATGGCGTCTCATCTCAATTCCAGCCAATTCTGCGTTGAAAAAGTCAAATGGTGCTCCTTCCCTTCCAAGCTCTGCCATGCGCCCAAACAGTGTTTTACCCCCACATATGGGGTATCGGCCTATTCAGGACAAATTGCAAAACAACTTTTGGGGTCCAATTTCTCCTTTTACCCTTAGGAAAATAAAAAATTGGGGGCAAAAATATTTTTGTGGAAAAAAATGATCTTTTTATTTTCACGCCCGGGCGTTATAAACTTCTGTGAAGCACTTGGGGGTTCAAAGTGCTCACCACACATCTAGATAAGTTCCGTGGGGGGGTCTAGTTTCCAAAATGGGGTCACTTGTGGGGAGTTTCAATAGTTTAGGTACATCAGGGGCTCTCCAAAGGCACATGACACCCGCAGACCAATCCATCAAAGTCTGCATTCCAAAACGTCACTACTTCCCTTCCGAGACCCCACGTGTGCCTATACAATAGTTTTCTCCCACATATGGGGTATCAGCATACTCAGGACAAATTGGACAACAACTTTTGGGGTCCAATTTCTCCTGTTACCCTTGGGAAAATAAAAAAAAATTAGTGACTAAAAGATCATGTTTGTGGAAAAAATGATTTTTTTTTTTATTTTCACGCCCGGGCGTTATAAACTTCTGTGAAGCACTTGGGGGTTCAAAGTGCTCACCACACATCTAGATAAGTTCCGTGGGGGGTCTAGTTTCCAAAATGGTGTCATTTGTGGGGGGTTTCCACTGTTTTGGTACATCAGGGGCTCTCCAAACGCGACATGGTGTCCGATCTCAATTCCAGCCAAAAACGTCAAATGGCGCTGCTTCCCTTCCGAGCTCTGCCATGCGCCCAAATAGTGGTTTACCCCCACATGTGGGGTATCAGCGCACTCAGGACAAATTGCACAATAAATTTTGCAGTCCAATTTCTCCTGTTACCCTTGGTAAAATAAAAAAAAATTGAACCTGAAGTATTTTTTTTTGTGAAAAAAAAAGTTAAAAGTTAATTTTTTTTTTTTTTTTAAATATTCAAAAAATTCCTGTGACGCACCTAAAGGGTTAATAAACTTTTTGAATGTGGTTTTGAGCACCTTAAGGGGTGCAGTTTTTAGAATGGTGTCACTTTTGGGTATTTTCAATCATATAGACCCCTCAAAGTGGCTTCAAATGTGATGTGGTCCGTAAAAATAAAATGGTGTTGCAAAAATGAGAAATTGCTGGTCAATTTTTAACCCTTATAACTTCCTAACAAAAAAAATTTTGGTTCCAAAATTGTGCTGATGTAAAGTAAACATGTGGGAAATGTTAGTTATCAAGTTCTTTGTGTGCCGTATCTCTGTGATTTAAGGGCATGAAAATTGCGACATTTTCAAAATTTTCGCCAAATTTCCGTTTTTTTTCACAAATAAATGCAAGTTATTTGAATTAAATTTTGCCACTAACATGAAGTACAATATGTCACGAGAAAACAATGTCAGAATCACCGGGATCCATGGAAGCGTTTCAGAGTTATTACCTCATAAAGGGACATTGGTCAGAATTGTAAAAAATGGCCCGTCATTAATGTGCAAACCACCCTTGGGGCTTAAGGGGTTAATTGTGATACTGGGTGATATGAACTTAAAAATGTAAAGTCTCGCTGCCCTCTCTGATCGTAAAGTTTAAGAAAATATATACCCAGAATAGTGAGAAGTACCGTATTTTTCGGACTATAAGACGCACCGGACCATAAGACGCACCCCAATTTTCAGAAGAAAAATAGGGAAAAAATAGTGTGTCAAACGGGGGTCCGTCTTACAGTCCGAATTCAGCTTACCTGGGAAGGGATCCGGCACAGGTGGAGGAGTGGTCACAGGGGTCATTCAGTGGTCGAGGCTCGTGCGGTGGCGGCTCTGTGCTGGGGCAGGTTGTACTGGAGCAGGTGGGGTGAGGGTGGCGGATCTCTGTGCTCCGGTGCAGGGGCGGCGGCTCCGCCGGCATTTCCTCCAAGCCCGGAGGCCCCCGCACATCCCTTGCTGGCCGCCCTGCACCGGAGCACAGCCCGCTGCCACCACCGCACTACAGAGCCCCGCGGCACCCGCACCAGCCTCCAGCCATGATCGGAGGTTAGTAAATTGCGACCATAAGACGCACCCCCCACTTTCCCCCAAAATTTTGGGGGAGAAAAGTGCGTCTCATGGTCCGAAAAATACGGTAAACAATTTCTTACCTCTCTCCTGCCGCTGCTCCTCCGGTTTCCCCCACTGCTGGTCTTTGTGTTCCCTTTTCTGGCTGGACTGGCATGTGACCTCGGCAGCTAATCACTGGCTACAGCGGTGCAATGGTGGCATACTTAATTTTTGAAGATTTGGGGCTTTTTTTTTCTAGATAAATATTAGAAAAAAGTGTTATATGAATCTGTCCAATAACTCTACAAAATTGTTTTGTTATCCTAAAGGAAGTTAAAGAAAGGCAAAGCTTCTGAGCACAAGGACCAACTGTCTCGCCTTAAAGAAAAAGACCCAGAGTTTTACAAATTCCTTAAAGACAATGACGAGAGTCTCTTGAACTTCGACGACTCTGATTCTTCAGATGAAGAAGGGGCTCTTCACCAGCTCCCTGACCACCTAGAGGTTAGTACAGAGGTTTAATCCACCATCTTTCTGCAAAATATTTGGAAACCCTGTCCCCTTTGGCGTCCAGCTGCATTTTATGACCACATTTGACAGGAGGTGATCGGTGGATTGCATCAGTCAAACCCACAAATTCTGGCATTATAGTGATATTATGGTTGGGGAGAAGGTATGTCCCAGCGTGTTGGGGGGTTATGGCCACATCAGAGGTTTACAATTGGGAATATACCTAGCTTTTATCTGTAGGGTGAGGTGTGAACAGAGCTGGATCAGGGGGGTGGGGAATTATTGTTGTGGTTTTGGAGTTTTTGTACGATATTTAGAAGATCTCTCACGTTTGCAGAAATGAGGCCTGTCCTCAAGGATCTGACTCTGATTCTCTACTTTAGGAAGCAAGCGACGATGATGAAGATGAAGAAAAAGATGATGGTGATGAAGAGGAAAAGAAGAAGAAAAAACTCGATCAGATCATCGTTACTTTGAAAATGGTGCAGGCATGGAAAGCAGAAATCAAGGTGTGCAACTTTTCACATTTGTTACATATATTACGCCTTTACCTTTTTATTTAGTTATTTTTATTTATCTTATTTATATAGCACTATTTAATTCCACAGCGCTTTACAGACCTTATTGGCACTGTCCCCATTGCGGCTCACAATATAAATTCCCTATTGGTATGTCTTTAGAATGTGGGAGGAAACCGGAGTACCCGGAGGAAACCCACGCAAACACAGGGAGAACATACAAACTCCTTGCAGATGTTGTCATTGGTGGGATTTGAACCCAGTGCTGCAGGTTGCAGTGCTAACCACTGAGCCACCTTGCCCCCCACCTTTCCATCATTTTTCAAACTTCTACATGTATATGGGCGATGATTCAGCTATGCTCTAACACGGGCTTAGCAAATTGGATTGTAGACAAATTTCTGTCATATCCCCAAGATGCACGTTAAATATCTGATAGCACTGAAGTGTTTTGCATGGCACAAACAATGCGAACCCTGCAGCTGATCAGCGGCTGCTCATGTGAAACCCTCACTGGATGCTGAGCCCACGCAGATCGGCAAGGTACTCGGTGCTGATGAACGGAGAAGAGGCGCCTATCCTGGTTGTGTCCATTAGTAGACAACTCTAATGATGAGCGAGTGTGCTCGGATAAGGTGTTATCTGACCATGCTCGAGTGCTATTTGGGTGACTTCGGCATATTTGAGTCCTTGCGGCTGCATGTCTCACGACTGTTCAACAGCAGCAACACATGCATGGATAGTCTATTGGTAAGGCAAACTCTGTATGTGTTGCAGCCATCAAACCGCAGTGAGACATGCAGCCGCGGGGACTCTTAACATATTATTTGAGCAGTCCAAAGATACTCTTAGCACCCGAGTATGCATGGATGACACCTCATCCGTGCACGGTCGATCATCACTATACAATTCCTTTTTAGAGAGACCCTGTCAGCAGATTCTTTGTGCCCTGACCACAGGAAACATGATTGTATTTATTTTCTAGTAATACAATATAATTCTTGAGTTCTGTTGCCGTCTCTTTTGTAACTCAGATTGATCTCCGGCCAAGACTTTTTCATGAAATTGCCCAAGCTTTTAAAGCTGCTGTGGCCACCACACAAGGAGAAGAAGGCGGTGATCCCAGTAAATTCAAAGTTGCCGACACCGCAGGTGAGGACCACAACTTTTTCCCGTTGTTTAGAATACCTGGGATCTGTAGAAATGATCTTTTATTAATGAGCCCACATAGTTTTTGGATGTGTCCCCATATAACTTGGGCTCCAGGAGTTCTCTCCTGACATTGTTGTTAGTCAATGGCCTGATAAAAGATGTGTTTCCTCTCCATAGTTTTCAATGCTCTGGTCACATTCTGCATTAAAGACCTGTTCGTGCTACTTGAGAAAAAGCTTCAGCTGAAGCCAGCGAAGGGAACAAAGTAAGTTTTCAAATGGTGTTTTTTTTAAATCCTTCCCCCTCCATGACTTTTATATATGTGACGTGGAGATGATGCGGGTGTAAGGATCAGTCTTGGGAGCATGGTCTGCGCCACACAAGGCAGGGGTTGGGGTATGTGCACACCACATCCTCCTCAAGTGAGTCAGCTCCATAAAGTGAGTCAGCTCCATAATCCTCCTGAAAAAGTGCTCAAAAGATCAAACATCGGCATCTCGATGTAAGAACGACTTGACGTTGAGATGCTCAATTTTTTGAGGGTTTTTAACCACTCCAGGTTTCAAAAGACAACGGGCGGCTAAAAGAAGCGACCCGACCATTCTGCATTTGAAATGGCTCAGAAGACGCCCGGTTATCTTTTTGAGCATTTTCGCTTTAGATGTGCACATACCCTAATAGAGGCAAGCGCTGCAGCATCTAAGTTTGCGGTATTCTGGTGGATCTCCACCTGGTGCCGCTCTCCCCATGTCATAGGTGTGCCATTGTAATAGGGGGTTCCTGTTCCTAAGAGACATTGATTTTGTATTATGTACTGCAATACTGTGGCATTGCGGTGTATATTATAAGGCTATGTGCACACGGTGCAGATTCTGCTGCGGATCCGCAGCAGATTTGGCCCTGCGGATCTGAAGCAGAACTGCAGGTGATGTACAGTACCATTATAGCCTATGTAAAAAAAAAAACAAAAAAAACGCTGTGCACATGCTGCGGATTTTTCCACTCGGATTTCGTGCGGAATAAAAGAAGCAGCATGTCACTTCTTTTGTGCGGTTTTGCTGCAGTTTTCCACCTGCTCCATTCTACAAATCCGCAGGTGGAAAAACGCACAAAAACGGCAGTAAAACTGCACAAAAAAATGCACTAAATCCGCAGGAAAAATGCAGGTCATTTGACCTGCGGATTCAGTAACATCCATGCGGAAAAATCCGCAGGAGGATCCGCACCGTGTGCACATAGCCTAAGGGATCTAATGAGCATCAGCTTCAAGTCCTCTACAGTGACTAAAAGGAAAAAAAAGGACCATTTTTTAACCCTTAACGACATCTGCCAAACATGTACGATACAAATCAGAAACTTCCTTTCACCACCAAATGGGGGTGGTTTCTTTTTTTGTCCTTTCTCATTCTCGGGTCCTCTGCCAGAGGCCTGGGAGTTTGAGGGTTCTGCGCAGGGTCTTAGTTGTTCCCAGCATTGTGCTTTTCTGGACAGAGAGCTCAGATGTTGCTCCTGGGATGTATTGTAGCCATTCTTCCAACTTAGGGGTCACTGCTCCAAGTGCTCCTATCACCACTGGAATCACTGTTGCCTTCACCTTCCACATCTTCTTCAGTTCTCCTTTGAGGCCCTGATATTTCTCCAACTTCTCACATTCCTTCTTTCTGATGTTGGTGTCACTTGGCACTGTTTTATCTATAAAATATACCGTATATACTCTCGTATAAGCCACCACCCCCCCCCCCCAAAAAAAAAAAAAAAAAATTTGTCACAAAAAACTGGGAAAACGTATTGACTCACATATAAGCCTAGGGTGCACAGTGAGGGGCCCCAGTTATGCTGCATAGTGTGTGGCCCCAGATAATGCTGCTGTCATGATCCAGGTTGGATCTGACAGATTAAATGCACAAAGTAACCTTTTTTTTTTTCCCTTTGGCTGTGTGCCAAAGGTGGTTTTGCCCCCGGTGGCCATTAGGGTCATTGCACTGTGGTGGTTTCAGTTGTAGTTTTCCCCCGGGTGGCCATTAGGGTCATTGCACTCTGGTTACCTTAGTTTGTGCACGTGATTAAGTAACAGGTGTGATTGCTCTATAAAAGAGTGTCAGGTGTGTCAATCACTGTTGGTCATAGTTCCTCATTTGCAAGCAAGCCTGGGTGAAGGATGGAGCTGAACGAGAGTCCCGGGCAGCCCAGTCAGAGCGCTGGAGTAGCAGCTATGGTGTCTGCAAGGAGGGCTGGCATTGCTTGGTGGAGTGGCGGCTATGGTGTAGAGCTGCACTCGGGATGCTGGACTCAAAATGTTGGACTCGTTGGCAGAAAAGCTGGACTCTCTTTCTTGACAGCTGCACGCAGGTGGTGGACTCTGTTTGCTCCAAGGCTGCACTATGGTGTTGATGAGAAGAGTCCAGGACAACTCAGAGTCCTGGAGTGGCAGCTATGGTGTCAGCGAGGAGTTCGTGTAAAGCATGGTGGAGTGGCAGCTATTGGTGCCAGTGAAAATTTCTTGAAAAAAATGGGCTGAAAATTTCGTCTTATACACGAGTATATACGGTACTTAAATATCTCCCTTTTTCAAGTTAAAAAATCGTCGTTAAAAAAAAAAAAAAAAAGGCAAAACACATTTGGCGCTGCCACTTTTTTAAAAGTTCGATCTATGGAAATGTAAGGTTATGTGCCCAAAATCTGTAATGCTACGCTTTATTGTACAGTACAAGCACAGCGGATGGGATTAGTAGACATCTCATGCCCACTCTGCTTTTTTTTTTTTTTTTTATACTCTATTTAGAATCATCTATGGTTCGTTTTTTCAAAGCCGCAGCGTGTTAATTTCTCTTGCTGGAACGTTCACTCTTTGTGGAATTACCCCATTCTTTTGCATTAGATGCAGTTAAAAAAAAGAATCACATGCATTGTAAGTGCATTTGCGCAGGTGTTTTTAGCCTGGTTTAACCCAATAAATAAATAATATATATGTATATGTCAGCCACGCCCACTCCATAGCTCCACCCAATCACTAGGCATCTTTCATTTCACCAGAGCTGTTTAAAAGAAGCTGAGCTGTGATTGGTTGGTATGAGCAACAGTTTTCCCACTCCACAACACCTCAGCAGACACTGACCGGGTAGGAGAAATCTAGCATCCCCAGGAACATAAGCTCCCAGCTATTGTCTGCCCCCAGTAAGGAGCAGAGAGCACATGACAGAAATGAATCCCCCCTCCCGTACCCATATACCCATCCCATAGTCCCATTAGGCACATCTTGACCACAACAGGTTACACTTGCTTGTGTTGCCCATAGCAACCAGTCACTAAGCATCTTTCATTTCACCAGATCTGTTTAAAAGATGAAAGCTGAGCTGTGATTGGTTGCTATGAGAAACAGTTTTCCTTGTAGGCAGTTGGCCTATTATTCTTATAATTTCTATGGTGTTGTCGTCCTTCTGTAAAGTTGTAAATAACACAATTTATTACCATGCCGACACAGACCACCTTCTGAAACAGACTGCAGGGGGAGCCCAGGAGGAGCCCAGTATCACACAGGATTGGATTAAATACACTGCTCATCAGTGCCCTATTTTTGAAAACCAGCCATGGTAAATCAGACAGCTGGGGGCTAATATTATCAGCCTGGGAAAGAACCATGGTTATTGGCCCTTCTCAGCCTAAAAATACCAGCCCACAGCCATCCCAGAAATGGCGCATCCCATTAGATGCCCAGCTCGTCTCAATTGGTGCACTGCCAATTTGGGTAATGGTAGTTGTCAGCTGTGATTTGCCCAACAACACAGCTGCCATCAAGCTTTGGGGTTGGTAATGGAGGTGTCAGACACCCTCATTACTAACCCGGTAAGGATAAAATCATTTTATTTGAAGAAAAACTTCCCCTGCACTAGCCCTCATTCACCAGTTTATTAGAAGAAATGTTGCAACAAAGTTCTGTCAGAGACCATGTTGCTCGATTTTGTTTTGATAGACATCTCCATTACTAGCCCGAGGGGCTTATGGCAGCTGTGGTTTTTGATAAATTGCTGCTGTCATTAACCCCAACTACCACTGCACCAGGGCAGTCGAGCTGATGCGCCCATTCTGGGGCGGCTGCACGCTGGTATTTTTAAGCTGGGATGGGCACAATAACCATAGACCTTTCCAGCCTGAAAATATCAGCCCGCAGCTGTCTGCTTTACCTTGGCTGCTTATCAAAAATAGTGGGGATCCCACGTTGTTTAAAAAAAAACAAAAAACCCTTATACAGCTCCATAGGAAAAAAGTTATTGGTCTTGGAAAATGGTGACACAAGCACCCACACCATACAGCTCTGATGAAAGAGCGAAAGGGTTATGGCTCTTTGTAGAAAAGGGAAAGACAAAAGTGCAAAAAGAGAGGGTGAGTTGACGTGTGGCCGTATTTTGGGGCTGAATCTGTTCCGTATATCTGAGGTTGTTTTGGCGGCGGGTGTATGAATTTCTGCAAGTCCCATTTAGATAAATGAAACTGTCGGGTGGATTTTTGTGTGGTTTTCCCACTGTGTTGTCTTCTTCGCAAATTATTTTGCATATTGAAAGCAGCTTTATTGTACATCATATGGAGAAGTATAGTGGATGTGTTTTATTATTTCTAGACTGGTGAACCCGACAGACAGCGCCCTATGGAAAAAGCTTCGTCTAGACATAAAGATGTATCTGAACTCCGTCATCCAGGTAACCGGCTCTTTATACCTAATCGTGATGTTTCCACCTTGTGCAATAAATAAAAGATTAACAATGATAAAGGATTAAGACCCCATTCAGATGGACCCTTATGTGATCCTTTTTTTTTTTTTTTTTTGTAATACCTAGTTTTTTTTGTTTTTTTTTTAATGCTCCGAAGTAAGGGTGTCTTCGGGATTAGTTGTGGTTGATAGACTTCCAATCTTTCTTGTCAAAGTGAGAGTGCTAAAGTTCGCCACTTTTTGTACAGTCTGACTCGATGGGGTGCGGGGTACAAGGCAAGGTGCACGGAACTACCCGATGATGCCAAGGGTGCACTGAGTGCCTGTGCTTGGTTTCAACAGTCATTTTATGCCAACAGATCTCATTGCTTAACCCCTTCACAACCTCCGCTGTACTAGCACAGAGCAGGTCGTGTCCCCCTCCTTGATGTGGGCTCCGGCAGTGAGCCCACATCTTTCCCGGCACACATCAGCTGTTTTGAACAGCTGACATGTGCCCGGAACATTCAGGGGTGGAATCGCGATCCACCCGCGGCTATTAACTCGTTAAATGCTGCTGTCAAATTCTGAACCTAGACATATCTGGTGTCTATGAACTCGTAATGACATGTAGAATCATAATGGCAGGTCAGTTTTAGCGTTGGGTGGACATGGTAAAAAGAAAAAAATTCAAAAAACTGTTGTGGAATTGCACATTTTTGAAATTTCACTGCACTTGGAATTTTTGTTCCCTTTTTTGAGCATACGATATGGTAAAACCAATGGTTTCGTTCAAAAATACAACTTGTCCTGCAATAAATAAGCCCTAACATGGCCATATTGATGGACAAATTAAAAAGTTATGGCTCTGGGAAGAAGGGGAGCGAAAAACAAACGCAAACATGAAATGGCAAGGTCTTGAAGGGGTTAAAAGGGTTGTCCAGGACTTGGCTTATTTTTCCCTAACAGGCTAAGAACATGGAGGAAATTGCCAACTACCTTTCTGTTCTGCCCAGCGCAGACCTCTTCCACCTCACAACGATCTTTGACCACTCCTGACCGTTCTTCTTGCGGTCTGCTCTGTGGACGGGGCATGGCTGCTGATTAGTGATGTGCAATTGTGCTCGGATAAGGTGTTCCCTCACCTGAGCATGCTCGGGCGCTAGCAGTGTCTTCGGCGTGCTTTAATAACATGTTTGAGTCCCCGTGACTGCATGTGTCACGGCTGTTCGACAGGCGCAACACGTGCAGGGATTATCTAGCAAACGGGCAATCCTTGCATTTGTTGTGGCTGTCTTAAGAGCCGCGAGTCATGCATGTGTGGAGACTCGAGTATATTATTCGAGCACACCGAAGTCGCTCGGATAACACATTATCCAATCATGTTCGCTCATCACTACTGCTGATGTTATGCTGATTAAAACAGCTACCTGCCTGCTAACTGCTGTCAGTCATCAAGACATCAGCAGTGACAGCATCAACAGAGCAGAAGAGAAGAGGCTTCTCTGTCGACATTGCTGATGATTTATGCAAAACTGTGTTTATTTTCCAGCTGCTTAACTGCCTCACTGAATCCACAGTCAGCGCTGCCGTTCTCCAGCACGTTAACAACACCGTGCATTTTTACCTCTGCTTTCCGAAACACACTCAACAACTTCTTAAGGTAAGAGATTCTCCGCCTCTGGAGGTCCGGACTGTGCATGCAATGTACGACAGGCGTGCATTTGTATAGATCATGCATTATTCTGCTTTTCTCCTACAATTGCTGCCCATTCATATAGTTTTCAAATACACTTTATATCGTTTTTATCTTCATCTAATTGCTATCAGCTCTCCTCCCCGACCCCCCCTGCTCCAGCGCCGCCTCCCCACCGCTGTTCCTGGTCTTTGACAGTCTGCAGTGCAATTCCCGAGCTCTGCAGGGCCCCTTCTCTCACCTTCTGGCGCCATAGATTTTTAGTGAAGATTTTGCACCCACTGTTGTTTCTATTATCTTATCCCTTTATGTTTATGCAGAATTAAACATTGCATTGTGTGCTATTTACAATGTGTCTTGTTACTGCAGAAAGCCATTAATCTGTGGTCTACGGGAGAGGAAACTGTCAGAGTTTTAGCATTTTTGGTTCTGAACAAAATTTGCAGATACAGAAAAGACTCGTACCTCAACCCAGTGCTGAAGGTAAGTCCTGGGCTTTCCTACTCGTGGAAGTTTGCCATTCATTGATCCAGTCAATGTAGGGGCTTCTGGCTTTCTGAAAAGGGAACCTGTCTACCTTCTTAGCTTCCGTGTTTCCCTGACTACTGTTTGCAGAATGATTTAACAGAGAACCCCATCAGTGAGCTTGATGGAAAGGTTATAACCCTTAGCTCCTCTAAACTGATTTATGACCACCTCAAAATTTAGCACATCTTTCATGTGTTCAGAACTCAGCTGAGAATGCAAATAAGGGCTTTTTTTTTCTTTTTTTTTTTTTTTTAATAAAACCCAATTGCAAAAAAACAATTTCTGACCAAGTGTACTTGCATTTTCAAAAACATTGAAGGCGACTCACGTGTTGCTTCTCGTCACCTTCTAAATTAACAAGTGTATACGTTTCTATACCACAGAAAATGTACATCTCCTATGTGAAGAACTCGAAATTTACTTCTCCCAACGTCCTGCCGATGATCAACTTCATGCAGCGAACTCTGACTGAGATGTACGCGCTGGACGTGCAGAGCTCCTACCAACACATCTTCATCTACATCAGGCAGCTGGCCATCCACCTGCGCAGCGCCATGACCCTCAAGAAGAAGGTAGGCAGCCAGTCCTGCAGAGCAGCTGCCGTCCTAATGCAAATATACCCCTCGGGCTTGTTCACACTGAGGGCTTTATTTCTTCTTTTAGCAGAGTTTTCAGAGCAGAGCCTCTCCAATCCAAACTTGCGCTATTTGTAAAGCTTCTGCCCCCAAAACTGCGTGAGCGCACCCTTATAGAAATCTATACTGGTTGCTGAGGTCAGTTTTTGACTTTTCATAGTTGTTTGACAACTTTGCACATATTGTGCGTCTTAGGCTACTTTCACACATCAGGTTTTCGGCGTCAGGCGCGATCCGGCGTCGTGCCGGAACGCCGGATCCGGCAAATGTTTCGTAAAACCGGATGTGACGGATCCGGTTTTCTGCCGGATCCGTCTTTTTCTTGACAGACAAAACCGGATCCGTCTCATCCGGTTCATCCGTTTTTCTATCCGTTTTTCGACGGATTACGCCGGATCCGGTTTTTAAAATTGACCCTTGTGGCCTTCCGAACGGGATTGGCTACTGGAAAACTATATATAGCATGTTCCTACAGCCCTTCTTTGACAGGTTGTAGAGGAGAAAGTGTAGGTTGGAGAGAAGAGCAAGTTACTGGCGAAGATGGATGTTGTCATTGGAAATATTTTGAAGAATTTGGCGGATTTTACAGCGGAGGCGAATCGTTTGAGGGTGATTGTTCTGGAGAAGGAGAGAGCGAGACAGCAGCGCATCAGGCATCGTAGACGACGTTTGAGGATCCACCCCATCACAGCCAAGAGAATGACGCGTGGGGTCTATTCTACACTATGCATGGACCTTCGACGAAACCCGGATAAATTTTTTGGATATGTTAGGATGAAAATGGAGAATTTTGATTACTTGGTGGAGCGCGTTGCACACCTCATAAGAAAAGCGGACACCTATTGCCGCTTCTCTGTTTCACCCGCAGAGCGTCTGATGGTGACTTTAAGGTAAACCACATTTATTGGATATGCTCGCATCAGAGCACACTTTCACTGCAATCTTGTTGGTGGTAGTTTGCATCTCCAAGTGTTATAGGTCAGTTTTGGTATGTAATGCTGTGATTTAAAACTAATTTATTGTTTTTTAATTCCCCACAGATTTCTTGCAACTGGAGAATCCCTTTCGTCACTGCATTTCCAGTACAGACTCGGGATTTCCACCATATCTGGAATTGTGAAGTACACATGCCGTGCACTGTGGGACTCCTTAGCTGAAGAGTTTTTACCAGAGCCCACAACAGAGAGGTGGATTGAAATTGCTGACAAGTTTCAACAGATATGTCAGTTTCCAAACTGCTTGGGCGCTGTGGACGGGAAACATATCCGCATTGTAAAGCCAGCTGGATCGGGATCGGAATATTTCAATTACAAGAAATATTTTTCAATTGTCCTCATGGCCATCGCTGACGCAGAATACAAATTTATTGCGGTTGATATTGGGGCCTATGGCCGCTTCAATGACTCTCAAGTTTTCAAACTGTCTGCCATGGGGCGTAAACTGTATGGAAACACCTTCCAGTTCCCACCACCTAGACCGCTGCCGCAAACATCTGGTCCACCTATGCCATTTGTCTGTGTAGGGGATGAAGCCATTCCAGCTGTCAGAACACCTTTTGAAACCGTACTCTAGCAGAGGATTGACAAGACCAAAACGCATTTTTAATTACCGCCTCACAAGAGCAAGAAGAATGGTTGAATGTACCTTTGGTATTCTGACAGCCAAATGGCGGGTCCTATTGACTGCGATCAACCTCAAGACAGAAACTGTGGACGAGGTGATCAAAGCGTGCGTGGTACTCCACAATTTTGTTATCTGCAAGGAACCCATTTCCATTGAGGACACCTCTGAAGAAACCACCTTGCAAGATTACCATGACATTACCACTAGAAGTTCTGTGACGGTTTCAGTAATGAGGGACAATTTTGCACTATACTTTGTCACCTCAAGGCAGAGTACACTGGCAGGATGACAGAGTGTGAAAGATTTGTGCCCAACCAAACTTGTGTACCTTCTGTACCAACAGTATATACCTTAGCCAACTTTGGTTGGCAATCTTGTCATGGTCTCTATTTTTAGCTTTAGGCCACAGGTGTGTACCTGGTTGTGTTTTATGCAAAGTATTTCACCTTTTAACAAAAGTTGTGTACATTGTTAGGAAATCACCAACAATAAACACAACTTTTTAGGTGAAATACTTTGCTTCAAACACAACCAGGAACACAACTGTGGCAAAAAGCTAAAATTTACCCACAGTTATATACCTAGTTTTGAATACCATTTCACCTTTTAAATACCCTGTATTTAACCTTTTTCGCCGCAGAAAGAAATGACAGACAACCAGTGTAAAATAATTTAACTTTTATTGAAAAATGTTTTTTTTAGTAAACTTTTTTAAAATTTTAATAAACTTGTTTAATAAAACTTTGAAACTATAAAACTGAAACCATAAAACTGGTCATTTTTATTTAAATACACACATTATAAATCTGTGTAGTGTGTGGTGGAAATACTGCTGGAGGGGCTGCGGGACACTTCGACACTGGGAGTGTGGAGAGAGGACTGGGATCGTGGTGGGGAAGGAACAGTTAGAGGTGAAGGTGTGGAAAAAACTACAGAATGGGTGGACATGTGGGAAGCAGAAGAGGTGGTGGGTGGTGGAGTGGAGGGTTGGGCAGGGACTGTAGGAGCAGATGATGTTGATGGCAAGTTGTATGGGGAAGGAGTTTGGTACGGGGCAGGTTGCTGGAAGTGGGGAGATGTCTGGTACGGGGCAGGTTGCTGGAAGTGGGGAGATGTCTGGTACGGGGCAGGTTGCTGGAAGTGGGGAGATGTCTGGTACGGGGCAGGTTGCTGGAAGTGGGGAGATGTCTGGTACGGGGCAGGTTGCTGGAAGTGGGGAGATGTCTGGTACGGGGCAGGTTGCTGGAAGTGGGGAGATGTCTGGTACGGGGCAGGTTGCTGGAAGTGGGGAGATGTCTGGTACGGGGCAGGTTGCTGGAAGTGGGGAGATGTCTGGTACGGGGCAGGTTGCTGGAAGTGGGGAGATGTCTGGTACGGGGCAGGTTGCTGGAAGTGGGGAGATGTCTGGTACGGGGCAGGTTGCTGGAAGTGGGGAGATGTCTGGTACGGGGCAGGTTGCTGGAAGTGGGGAGATGTCTGGTACGGGGCAGGTTGCTGGAAGTGGGGAGATGTCTGGTACGGGGCAGGTTGCTGGAAGTGGGGAGATGTCTGGTACGGGGCAGGTTGCTGGAAGTGGGGAGATGTCTGGTACGGGGCAGGTTGCTGGAAGTGGGGAGATGTCTGGTACGGGGCAGGTTGCTGGAAGTGGGGAGATGTCTGGTACGGGGCAGGTTGCTGGAAGTGGGGAGATGTCTGGTACGGGGCAGGTTGCTGGAAGTGGGGAGATGTCTGGTACGGGGCAGGTTGCTGGAAGTGGGGAGGTTGCTGGTGCTGGGGAGGTTGCTGGTGCTGGGGAGGTTGCTGGTGCTGGGGAGGTTGCTGG
Source organism: Dendrobates tinctorius (assembly GCF_039654945.1). Taxonomy (NCBI): domain Eukaryota; kingdom Metazoa; phylum Chordata; class Amphibia; order Anura; family Dendrobatidae; genus Dendrobates; species Dendrobates tinctorius. The sequence goes on from NW_027361754.1 coordinate 46,621,450, forward strand.
TGCTGGGGAGGTGGATGGTATGTAATAGGAGGGGGAGGATGGAAAGTGGCTGGAGGGGGTGTAGATGTAATAGGAGGGGGAGGATGGAAAGTGGCTGGAGGGGGTGTAGATGTAATAGGAGGGGGAGGATGGAAAGTGGCTGGAGGGGGTGTAGATGTAATAGGAGGGGGAGGATGGAAAGTGGCTGGAGGGGGTGCAGGTGGAGGAACTACTGTGGTGGGAGGAGGAGGTTGGGAGGTAACTTGCTGGAGAGCAGCGTGGCATGAATGCATTACATGCATCTGCTGGGCAGGAGAGAGCGTTTCCATGCGCTCCACAACAGACCTGAAAAAGGTGTGGTTTGGCGAAGATCTTGCTTCTGAATGCATGGTTCCTCAGTTCGTAGCCAGGTCCCGGGATCCCATGGCCATCGGTTACGATGCCCTAGTGATCCCATGGTCCCAGTTTCAGCTACCATATCTTTTCCCGCCTCTCCCCTTGATTCCGAGAGCTGTGAAAAAAATAAAGGCAGAAGGAATTCCCGTTCTCTTGGTAGCTCCAGACTCGCCAAGATGGGCCTAGTATGCAGAACTCGTAAACATGCTCACGGACGTCCCCTGGAAGCTTCCAGACCGTCTGGATTTTCTCTCGCAAGGCCCCCTCTTCCACCCGAGTTCTCAGTCTGAGTTTAACGGCATGGTCGTTGAAGCCGCAGTCCTGAAGGAAGCTGGGTTCTCTCAAAAAATGATCCAGACTATGATTAAGGCGAAAAAACGGCATCGTCACGCATCTACCACAGATGTTGGAAGGCCTTCTTTCAGTGGTGAGGAAAATTGTTTGTTTCCAATGTCCTTCTCTCTTCCTTCCATCCTCGGCTTTCTTCAAGCGGGTCTTGACTAGGGCCTCTCGCTCAGTACCCTTAATGGACAGGTGTCGGCCCGTTCCCAGGTGAAGACCTTTCTTCAGGGTGTAACCCACGTGGCGCCACCTTTCTATCCTCCGATAGATCCATGGGATCTCATTCTTGTTCTCGGCGCTCTAAAACATGCATCCTTTGAACCGATCCAGGATATCTAGTTTTCTCTCCTGTCTTGGAAAGTGGCCTTCCTAATAACCATTACGTCTATCATTCCGAGCTAGAGGCACTGTTGTGTCGTTCTCCTTTCCTGATTCTGCACCAGGACAAGGTAGTCCTCCGTCCAGTTCCTTCCTTTTTGCCCAAGGTGGTTTCTGCCTTTCACATCAATGAAGACATCATCCTTCCATTTCTATGTCCTTCTCCTGTTCATCCACTGGAAAAGTTCCTCCACAAACTGGATTTTGGTCAGAGCTATTCGAATCTACCTCTCTAGGACTGCTTCCTTTCGTCAGTCAGATTCCCTTGTCATCCCTGAAGGTCGTCAAAAGGGACTCGAGGCCTCTAAGTCTAGAATTGCCTGTTGGATTCGTTCGTCGATACTGGAGGCATACCATGTTCAGGGCAAACAGCCCCCTCCGGGAGTGAAGGCTCACTCCACCCGGGCGGTGGGAGCTTCCTGGGCCGTTCGTCACCAGGCTTCGGCCTTGCAGATCTGCAAGGCCGCAACCCGGTTGTCATTGCACACCTTTGCTAAGTTCTACAAGGTTAATAACCCAAGCCTCGGCTGATGCAGGCCTGGGTAGGAAGGATTTTGCAGGTGACGGTTTCCCACCGGCCGACCTAGGTTCCTTTCTCTTTGCCTATATTTTCATTTTCCCACCCTTGGGACTTCTTTTGGACGTCCCATGGTTCTGTGTCCCCCAATGAAGCGATAGAGGAATTTTTGGTACTTACCGTAAAATCTTTCTTGGAGCCTTCCATTGGGGGACACAGCACCCTCCCTTACTGTTGTACCATGTTGGCCGACGTGCCGTTGTTTTTGGTTGGTACATATGTTGAGTTTCAGGTTGCTTCTCCTACTGCTTTAACACCAACTGAGTTGCTTTGTGCCTGTCGGTGGGTGTATACTGCTGAAGAAGAGCTATTTTTCTTTTTTTTTTTTTTTTTTTTTTTTTGCATAGTGTCAGCCTCCTAGCGACAGCAGCATACACCCATGGTTATCTGTGTCCCCCAGTGAAAGCTCCAAGAAAGAGATTTTATGGTAAGTACCAAAAATCCCTCTTTCTCCTTTCTGACAGTCCTTAAGAATCATCTGGCCCGTGTTTTTTGTGTTTTGTTTTTTTTAATTTTTTTTTTTTTCACGAACCCATAGACTTGCATTGCCAATGTTGATCTGACCCCTCCGTTCAAAATCTGACATGTCGCCATGATTTTCTGCAGACCTGTCTCTGCAAGAAATCACGGATATGCGAATGGCCGTATAAATTATCACAGGAACGAGTGGAGAACGTGCTAGCACTCGTACATGATAATCTGACTTCTTGATAAGCCCTTACACTGTTATGTTCACATGGTGAGGAATTATTAGTATTTTTTTTTTTTTTTTGTGGGTCTTCAAGGGGATTCACTTCAGAATCTGCATGAAAATAATTTCATGTGAACCCACATCATAGGCACTCAACAACAATTCACATCCTAGATAATATATTTGGAGCCTGCTGTCTGTATCGTCAGTGGTAGCATAGATGAGTCTTGTGTCATGTTGCAGCCCAGCCCTGATATGCAATTATAGTTGGTCTATTTGCTCTGCAATTTATTACAGTTCTCTCTCCTTTGATTATTATTCTGTATTTATATAGCGCCATTTATTCCATGGCGCTTTACATATGAAAAGGGGAAATATAGACAAGTATAGTAAACATGTGTAAGACAAGGGACACACAAGTACATAAGGAGAGGGGACCCTGCCCGCGAGGGCTCAATCTACAGGGATGAGTGAGGATACAGTAGGAGAGGGTAGAGCAGGTCATGCTGTGGTTCAGTAGACCGAGGATCATTGCAGGCTGTAGGCTTGTCGGAACAGGTGGGTCTTCAGGTTCTTCTTGAAGGTTTCCGTTGATGGTGAGAGTCTGATGTGTTGTGGCAGGGAGTTCCAGAGTATGGGGGAAGTACGGGAGAAGTCTTGTATGAGGTTGTGGGAAGAGATAAGGGGGGAGTAGAGAAGGAGATCTTGAGATGATCGAAGGTTGCGTGCGGGTAGGTATCTAGAGACCATGTCACAGATATATGGAGGAGACAGGTTGTGGATGGCTTTGTATGTCATGGTTAGGGTTTTGAATTGGAGCCTCTGGGCGATAGGAAGCCAGTGAAGGGCCTGGCATAGGGGGGAGGCTGGGGAATAGCAGGGAGACAGGTGGATTAGTCGGGCAGCAGAATGTAGGATGGACTGGAGCGGAGCCAGAGTGCTAGAGGGGAGGCCAGAGAGTAGGAGGTTGCAGTAGTCGAGGCGGGAGATAAGAGCATGCACTAGTGTTTTTGTGGTTTCATGGTTGAAGAATGAGCGGATCCGGGAAATATTTTTGAGTTTGAGGCGGCAGGAGGAGGTGAGGGCTTGGATATGTGGTTTGAAAGAGAGCGCAAAGTCGAGGATCACCCCAAGGCACCGAGCGTACGGGACTGGGGAAAGAGAGCAGCCATTGACATTGATGGATAGGTCTGGTGGAGGGGTAGAGTGAGATGGGGGAAAGATGATGAATTCTGCTTTGTCCATGTTCAGTTTGAGAAAGTGAGCAGAGAAGAAGGCTGAGATAGCAGACAGACATTGTGGGATTTCAGTCAGTAAGGAGGCGAGGTGATACTGCAAACCGTGGGATTCTATGAGCTGTCCCAAGCCGAAGGTATAGATGGAGAATAGTAGGGGTCCTAGGACAGAGCCTTGGGGAACACCGACAGACGGGGCGAGGTGAGGAGGTGGTGTGTGAGAGGGAGACACTAAATGTTCCGTCTGTTGGGTATGATGAGATCCAGGATAGGGCCAGGTCTGTGATGCCAAGAGATGAGAGTCTGTAGCAGGAGGGAATGGTCTACGGTGTCGAAGGCAGAGGACAGGTCCAGGAGAAGGAGGACAGAGTAGTGTCGTTAGTGACTTTAGTTGGGGCAGTTTCAGTTGAGTGATGCGGTCGGAAGCCAGATTGTAACCGGTGAAAGAGGGAACAGGAGGAGAGGTGGGAGGACAGTTCAAGATATACAATGCTGTTCCAGTAGTTTTGAGGCGTAAGAGAGAAGAGATATTGGGCGATAGTTAGACACAGAGGATTGGTCAATGGAGGGCTTTTTGAGGATGGGTGTGATTGAGGCATGTTTGAAGGATGAGGGAAATACACCATTTGTAAGTGAAAGGTTGAAAAGGTGTGTTAGAGATGGGATGAGGACTGTGGCCAAGTTGGGCATGAGGTGAGACGGGAGTGGGTCGAGGGCACAAGTGGTGAGGTGTGATCTTGACAGAAGGGTGGAGAGCTGATCTTCTGTCATGGTGGAGAAGCTGGCTTTTGCAGAACAGGGCTGAGCGGCTAAGCGGGGCATTGAGGGCTGCGGGCCAAAGTTTTGTCTGATCGTGTCGATCTTCTGCTTAAAGAAGGAGGCAAAGTCTTCGGCAGAAATGAGAGGAGGGGGAGGAGGTGCTGTGGGACGGAGTAGAGAATTGAAAGTATTGAAGAGCTGTTTAGGGTTGTGAGACAGGGAGGATATGAGAGATGCGAAGTAAGTTTGTTTTGCGGCAGAGAACGTGGACTTAAAGCTGGCAAGGGACTGCTTGTATGCGTTGAAGTGCTCAGTAGAATGGGTCCTCTTCCATCTCCGCTCAGCGGCCCTGGAAATCCGTCTCAGTTCTTTGGTCAGGCTGGTGAGCCAGGGCTGCCTGTTGATCGAGTTTTGCTCTGCAAATTGCTACGAAAAAAGGCTTTTTTGGGTATATGTCCATTTTGAGAATAAGCTGCAGATTTGCGTGCTGAATATGCGCTGTGTATTTCAGTAGCTGCCCTGTCGATGATATTTCCAGAAATCTCATTCATGTACTGTGGAGAAATAGTGCAGAGTAAATTAACTGGTGCTGTACATTTGAAGCTCACAGCATCTCCATTTATGCTGCGGAGATTACTCGCACTTTGCTTCGTGAACTGTGCGAAAATCAGTTATATGGCGTGATTAGCACATCTGTGTATCACAGTCCGACTACAATGATGCACTAATCGGCTGGTCTCCTGACCCAAACTTGATAGCATCATAGGCATAATATTATTAGGCTGTCCTGTTCAGATCAGGAGACCCGCAACTGGTCCGCACTCCGAATGTGGCGCACAGATGAGTGAATGTTGCAGATTTTGTTGTGCTTTTTTTCTTATTTGCAGAGGATATGCTGTGTGGGAAACGAACCCATAAGGGTGGCAGTGTTTGTAAAAATGGGTCATAACCTCCGTCTATAAATCCCAGTTATCTGGCAGTAGTGACCGCTCATGTAACTAATCTGGTCAGCAGACACTTGCGATGGTGTTTGTTTCATTACCCTTGTTTAATGGAATTAGGTTTAATCCTGTTTGCGGCGTCTGGATATGTATCCAATCCCTTTTACGTTCAGGTTTAAAGATGATTAGTTCCTGCAAACTCATCAGATTGCTATACGAAACTTGTGAAACGTGGCGTTTATGTTGTCACCCTTGTCTGACTCTATGACCTCCATTAGAAGCTTATCCCTATGGAGTAGACTCTGTGGGGGGGGGGGGGGGGGTTAGGCCGGTGCCGACTGGGGGGGGGGGTTAGGCTGGGGCAGACTCTCGGTGGGGGGGGTTAGGCTGGGGCAGACTCTCTGTGGGGGTTTGGCTGGGGCAGACTCTCGGTGGGGGGGGTTAGGCTGGGGCAGACTCTCGGTGGGGGGGGGGGTTAGGCTGGGGCAGACTCTCGGTGGGGGGGTTAGGCTGGGGCAGACTCTCGGTGGGGGGGTTAGGCTGGGGCAGACTCTCGGTGGGGGGGTTAGGCTGGGGCAGACTCTCGGTGGGGGGGTTAGGCTGGGGCAGACTCTCGGTGGTGGGGGGGGTTAGGCTGGGGCAGACTCTCGGTGGTGGGGGGGGTTAGGCTGGGGCAGACTCTCGGTGGTGGGGGGGGTTAGGCTGGGGCAGACTCTCGGTGGGGGGGGGGGTTAGGCTGGGGCAGACTCTCGGTGGGGGGGTTAGGCTGGGGCAGACTCGGTGGGGGGGGTTAGGCTGGGGCAGACTCTCGGTGGGGGGGTTAGGCTGGGGCAGACTCTCGGTGGTGGGGGGGTTAGGCTGGGGCAGACTCTCGGTGGTGGGGGGGTTAGGCTGGGGCAGACTCTCGGTGGTGGGGGGGTTAGGCTGGGGCAGACTCTCGGTGGTGGGGGGGTTAGGCTGGGGCAGACTCTCGGTGGGGGGGGTTAGGCTGGGGCAGACTCTCGGTGGTGGTGGGGTTAGGCTGGGGCAGACTCTCGGTGGTGGGGGGGGGGTTAGGCTGGGGCAGACTCTCGGTGGTGGGGGGGTTAGGCTGGGGGTTTTTGACCTTCAGAGATTTAATAACTGAGCTCTCGTAGTACATCTCGCTAAAGATCAGGGATCTGTTCTCTTTCGTACGTCATATGTAGCATTAAATTAGACTTCTTTTCAGTTCAACAAATTTTGCACAACTCATTAGTGCAAGTGGATATAAGAAACTTTGGTACATATGTTGTGAGAGAAATGTTCTCTCTTCTCCACTTATGAGCCACTTCTTCCAACCTCAACCTTCTGAACTCAGCGCTTACTCCAGGAAAAAAAGCTAAAAATAGCTGTTCAAGACTTGTTACCAGTTCACTGAGAGATCAGATTGGAGCACAGTGAACAAGAAAGAGGGGCACAGACAGTGCTGATGCTTTCTAGGAAGTCTTTATCTCACTACAGTACTAGTTTCACATCTACACTGCTCAGTCATGCTGTATAACGTTCAGGTTGCTGCTGCTTTTGAACAAGTGTTATATAGACACAGAAGAGCAGGACCCCTTATGTCTGTGAGCTGTGTATGGGAGACATCATAGTAGTGCCGCGGTGACAGTGGGCGTTCTGATAACCGCAGCAGCTATTTATTGATTACAGCAGTAATGGTTCTGCACTGAATCAGGACCAGTAATTGTATACCGCTGGGGCAGTGCTGGATGGAACAGGTAAGCGTTGAGTTATTTTCACCTAAATGGGAAATGTCCGGAGAGGTGACGAATCCTCTGTAAATCGCCTTGTTTGTTCCGCTGTACTGGGCGCGAGTGGCTGTATCTTTGCACAGGTGTCTGTATGACGACTCTGGCCCCGTCTGGATGTGGGATTGTAAAACGAAAACTCTTAATTGGATGGTAATAGCGGGGGTCTTCTCACTCCATAGCTCAGACAGATACTTGTAAGCCAATTATTTTTTCCCCAGATTTGTTTACTGTAATTCTGCATCAAGCTGCTCGCTGCCGAAAACCAGTCTGTGCTGCAGACGCCTCATATCCAGTTACGTGTCTGTTGCCTCTAGGACTTCCTACGTAAAGTCATGGTAAAGGTTGCAGCCAGCCGGTGTCATTATTGCTAGCGCGCTTTATGCCATGACCGATAAGGGGTTAAAGGAACGTCAACAATTTGCTAATGTCTGGGACCGTCCCGACGAGGCCCTGGTCTCTGTGACCCCACCAATTATTCGCTGTAGCACTTTGAGCTCTGTACTTTCAGATCCATGGCTAATGAATGAAGTAGGGGTGTGCACTCGCCGACCTTTCTACTCACACGGGGCCGATCCCACTGACATTTGTGCTGGTCTCTTTCAAGGGTCTGTAGGACACCGTACTGATCAGGTGACATGTCTGCACTTTATGTACATACCTCGCGTGTTGTCGGATAATAATGCTCCTTTTTGTTTCCTTTCTCTGCGCAGGGGGCTTATCAGTCAGTATATAACTGGCAGTACATTCATTGCTTGTATCTTTGGTGCCGAGTGCTGAGCACAATCCACCCCAACGAAGTGCTGGAGCCTCTGATCTATCCGCTGGTCCAGGTCATCACTGGTTGTATCAGGTAGGACCACCTTAACGACCAGAGGTATTTTTAGTTTTGCATTTTCATTTTTGCTTCCCTTCTTCCCAGAGCCATAACTTTTTTTATTTTGTCAAAATGTCCATGTGAGGGCTTGTTTTTTGCGTAACGAGTTGTACTTATGATCGACACCATTGGTTTTACCATGTCGTGTATTAGAAAACGGGGGGAAAAAATTCCAAGTGTGGTGAAATTGCAAAAAGTGAAATCCCACACTTGTTTGTTTTGTTTTCTTTTCACCTTGTTCACTAAATGCTAAAACTGACCTGCCATTATGATTTTCCAGGTCATTACGAGTTCATAGACACCAAACAGGTCTAGGTTCTTTTCTATCTAAGTGGTGAAAAAAAATTCCAAACTTGGTTAAAGTAAAAAAAAAAAAAAAAAATTGCGCCATTTTCCGATAACCATAGCGTCTCCATTTTCCGTGATCTCGGGGTTGGGTGAGAGCTTATTTTTTGCACGCCGAGCTGACATTTTTAATGATACCATCCTTTGATCGCCCGTTATTGCATTTTAATGCAATGTCTCGGCGACTAAAAAAACTTAATTGTTTCATTTTGACTTTTTTCTCGCTACGTCGTTTAGTGATCAGGTTAATCCTTTTTTTATCGATTGGGCGATTCTGAGCGCAGCGATACCAAATGTGTATTTTTTTATTGTTCTGAATGGGGCGAAGTGGCGTGATTTGAACTCTGCTACATACAGGCGATGATCAGATCCACTGTATGTAGCAGAATTACTCACTTGCTATGAGCGCCGAACACTGGGCGGCGCTCCTAGCAAGCCGGCAGTGACATCCATAGAGGTCTCTTGGAGACCTTTGGTTGTTATGCCAACCCATCAGTGACCTGTGATCACGTGACGGGGGTCACTGATGGCCGGAAGCGCGCATTAAATGCCACTGTTGGCAGCGGCATTTAATGGGTTAATAACCATGGATGGATCGCAATTCCACCCCTGGCTGTTCCGGGTAAATGTCCTGTTTTGAACAGCTGACATGTCGGGAAAGATATGGGCTCACTGCCAGAGCCCACATCAAAGGGAGGGAGTCCGACATCTGTGTAAATGTACGCCCGATGTCGGAAAGGGGTTAAAAAGAGACGGGACGCCCTCATTATTACTTGTCTAAATATGTCCAGTAACTGCCCCGATTCTCATGCTCTCTAACTTGCAAACCACTTTTTTTTTCAGCAGACAGTTCCTCTTCATCAGCATTCTGCCAGCACTATATGTGCTGGGACTTAAAATGAGCACAAACTGTCTAAAAGAACAGTGACCATTTAAATGACAAAACAATTATTGATAGGTTACAATGACACAGTACGTTCTTTATAGACGAACTAAATGACCAACACCTGAGTAAGGCCAAGTTCCCACATATGAAAACACAATTTTTTTTTTTTGATAGAGGTTTGGATCAAAACACGCAATAGCACCTGCTCTTGATTCACACCCACTTAACTTTAGTTTTCACTGGGTGGTGTTTACTTTTGCCTCCTATATGATGCTGACCAATCATAAGCAGGCAGCATCATAGAAGTGTAGTAGAACCTGTGATGTCATCAGGGTCACATGACCTAAGTCCACAGTTCCTGCCAGTCAGTGTGCAGCCTAAATAAGCACTGGAGATATGTTACACAGCGCAGAAGTGTGAAGCTTTTAAAGGGAATCTGTCACCTGTTTTGGCCGATATAAGATGCGACTGCTGCCTTTTCAGGGCTTATCTAAAGCATTCTATAATCCGACCTGCAAGATAAGAAAAATAAGTTATATTATACTCACCCGGGGGGGCGGTCCGATCCGAATGGTGCCTGCGCACTGCAGTACTTTGCTCTGCCCTCAACAGGGCAGAGAAGTACGCCTGCGCAGGAGCGCGATGCCTGGAGCGATGAAGCAAGCAGGAGGGCGGCGTCGCAAGCAGATCGGAGGTGCCGTACCTGGACCTGCAACACCAATCGGATTGGACATACCCCCCTCCCCCCCTGGTGAGTATAATGAAACTTATTTTTCTTTTCTTGCAGGCTGGACCAGGGGCTTATCTACAGCATTATAGAATACAGATAAGCCCCGAAAGGCAGTGGCCGCATCTTATAGGGGCCAATGAAATCCTACGCCGCAATAACAACATTGCAGGGATCTGTATCGAATTTTTTCACTTATTTCTTTAATTCTTACTTCGCTCAAGTGAGGCAATCGAGTCGATGGTTGGAATATTTGGCTCCAGTTAGTCTGGAGATTTTCCATCTGTGGAACATTTACTGCAACGTCGATATATACCCCACATCCACCATTAGGTGGCAGCATTGCACCAATCTTAGATCCCTTTAATGCCGGTGTGCTGATCTAGAGATGATACAGGTCAGGAAGTCTGCTGTGTGCAAGAAAATATAAAAAATTTACCCTTCTGCTAAGCAGTGGTAATATGTGCATTTGCGTTGTTTTTTAGGAGCTTTCCATGTTTTTGAGAAGCTCACAAAAAGGACAGATAAGAGTGTACTTTCTCCTATTGGATTGTCAGAAGGAGCTCACTGATGGATTCTCATTTAACCCATTCTGTGGACAATGCAGCACAGAGGCTACCATCTTGGTTCCTAGAGCTGCTGTATTAATACTTGTCCCTTTTTTCTACAGACTGGTCCCGACTGTCCGTTACTTCCCCCTGCGGATGCACTGTGTCCGAGCACTGACCCTGCTGTCAGAAAGCACCGGAGTCTTCATCCCTATATTACCTTTTATCCAGGAGGTACGTTCTCTGCCTTGTCTGTTACGCTGATCCTGCACGGTCTATGGCGACGCTTTTCTCATGTTACCCAGTCTTGCAGGAGCAAAAATTCTCCTGTTGTATATAGATCTAGGGGTGTCTATTTTTGCACATCGATTTTTGCTTCTCATGGATTTTATATGAATCTGGGGGATGATTAATTGTGGCATACTGCTGTCACTTGCTGATGCGTGGGAGCCTGACTGCAGAGGAACCCTGTCAATCAGGAGGACAGAGAGGCCTCGGCAACATCATTTCTGCACAGCACCACTTCTGTCTAGACGCCGTGCCGAGAACTGCAACCCAAGCAAACCCGACTGACACAGCGCCCAGACTGCAGTGACGCTCTGCAGGGAAAAACTTATGGATGGCGTCGTCTTCATACTCTTTGACCATGAATGTCCCATCTGATAAATGAGGGCAAATCTTGCTGTAATACCCTTTTTAAGGGAACCTGTCACCAGTTTTGACAGATATAAGTTACGGCCATCACGTTTCAGGGCTTATATAGCGCATTCTATAATGCTGTATATCTGCCCCCAACCTGACCTGAAAGAGAAGAAAAAGAACTTTTACTATACTCGCCTGCAGGGCAGCCCGGTCCAAGAGGTGTCGCTGTTCTTGGTTTGGTGTCTCCCTTCTTCATGCAATGCCGGCCTCATGCTTGCTTTTTGTGGATCAAACAAACAAGGCAGCACTCTGCAGCGCTGTAGCACGCAAACATGAGCATTGAATTGCACTACTGCACTAGAAATATGAAAAATTGCGAATGCTTAGCGTATAATTGGCCAATTCATGTGTACCTGGTAACCACGGTAAGGCGCTTCTCGTATACCAGGACCTAACAATGCCAATTCTTATTGGCATTGTTAGGTTGGCTTTGTTAGGTCCTGGTATGCGAGAATCGCCTTACCGTGGCTACCAGGTAAACATGAATTGGCCAATTTATGCGCTAAGCTATCTCAATTTTTCATATTTCTAGTGCAGTAGTGCAATTCAATTTTCATGTTTGCATGCTATAGCACTGAAGAGTGCTGCCTTGTTTGATTGTATAGGAGTTGGTGACTCTAGGTAGACACCTGTTCACACCTAATTCAAGTTTGGATGTGATGGTCAGTTTTTTGATTTGTATGCTTCTTGTGGATGACGCGTCCCTGCATCATCCACACAGTCTCCTCGGCATCACGCTCCTGCGCAGGAACACTTCTCTGCCCTGTTGAGGGCAGAGCAAAGTCCTAGGCCTCTCTAACCTTTCCCGGCACCTGCAAAACTTTGCTCTGCCCTCAACAGGGCAGAGAAGTGTTCCTGCGCAGGAGCGCAATGCCGAGGAGACTGTGGATGATGCAGAGACCCGTCATCCACACGAAGGGAGCCAGAAGGATGGCATAGTGAGAAGATAGGAGGCACCGGACCAAGAAGAGGGAGGGGAGTATGTTAATTTTATTCTTTTACAGGTTAGGTTGGGGGCAGACATACATCATTATAGAACCTGTTGACAGGTTCCCTTTAAGTAATAGTTAACTATTGATGAACAATGAATCAGAGATGGCGGCGACTAAACCAGACATTGCTAATATTTTGCATTTGCCAGAGCTGTTTTAAGCTGAGGGTCTGTGAGGGTGTCTCGCCTCCTCCGATTTCATATTCATGATCAATCCTACGGATAGGTCATCAATTATTAACTCCTGGTCAGCAGTAAGCTACTTTACATTCCCTCTCCTTTAGCCCCTTCTTGCCCTGTGCCACGATAGTGTGCTGTAGTGAGCAGGTTCTCCCTGTTACCCGGTACTGTCACAATGCCGGGTTGCTGTGTGCACATGAGATGTGTGCCATGCCAGCCTGAGCCAACACCCTAATCAAGTAGCCAGAATTAACCATAACACCATATGGATACATTCAGATGCTTAGGCTGTCGCGCTCTGGTTGGGAGAGCCACGGCCCATCCTTGCACTGCACTCTCCAAGCGATTTGCACAAACTGCTGCAGATATGAGATATGTATATCTATATATCAGAGCGAAACTGCTCACTCCAGTGCACTATTGTGAATTAAGAGGGATTTTTTTTTTTTTTTTTTTTGCGGGACGAGTTGTATTTTTATTAACGGTGCCATGTTATTTCACTTACCATATGAAAGATGTAAAACACAATGAAAAAAAAAAGCAAATATTTGGGGTGGAATGGGGGGAAATATATATATATATATTTTACATTGTGTTTTACATCTTTCATATGATAAGTGAAATGGCACAATTAATAAAAATACAACTTGTCCTGCAAAAAAAATCCCTCTTAATTCTGTGTTGTCAGAAAAATGTAAAAAAGAGTTATTTCTCTTGGAAGGCGGGAATAAAAGAAAAATTAAAATAAGAAAGCAAAGAGAAAATTATCCTGTTGGATAAAGCACATTCATTTCTGCATTCATAGGCGAACAAGGCCGGTGACGTCAGGTTTTCTGTTTCTGCCGGGTCAATTCTAGTTTCCTATTCTAATGAACATGTGACATTACCGGCTCTACTGAAGTGAGTGCAGCCGACAACCTCCTTTTAAGGAGGATCTTTAATCTAGGCCATGTCTTTACAGAGTTAACAGCTCTTTGTAAGGGCATATAAGTTGTAGCGAGATAGTACTGGCCGGCAGCTTTACTGACCCGAATGCAACAGCTGCATTGAAATGCGTTAAGCCATCACGCTGGGGCTGGGAGAGCTGCCGGACAGTCCTAGCACTGCGTTCCGATCTCGCTCCAATATATACGCAGATCTGACTGTGCCTTAAGACGTATTAAGGACCAGGAATAGTCATGGTTTAGTAGTTGCCTCGCTCCATGATGCCGCGTATTGCATTTTTCTATCCGATCTTTGCCAAGTCTGACCTCTAACGTTTTCATCCGTCGTTTCCTCCTATTCGAGTGTTGAGATCTGGCTTCTGCTCATGTTGATTGACAAGTTCTACCCTGTCCGCTAATAGGCAGGAGGTTTATCATCCGCGGAGCAGGATCGTGCCATAGTAGCTGTGCGAGTTGCTAAGCTCCAGCTCATCCCATCAGCTTCAGGTCTGAAACGCGGCCTCTGGGTGATTCATATCCACCTAATATTAATGTCTTCTGTCTGTGCAGCCGAACGTCACCTTCTCGCCTCATTTTCCTTTTTGATCGGCAGCCTCAGCTTTCTATTTTTTTTTTTTTTTTTTTCTTTATTTTAATTCCTAACCTCGCTCTCTTCTGGCCAAGTCCGGCAGTGACGGTGCTACAGCGGGTGAGGTTTAGGTGGAGGTTTTTTTATTGCTGTTCTTGGCTCTAGTTTGCATTTTGGTAGCATTGGGATTGAAGATGGGAAGCGGCGGAGGTTTGTGCTGCCTCGTGATGCTCGGCCTGTCCCACAGCCAAGATGTTGTTCAGTAGAAGGAAATACTCTTGCGGCTGCTCGCCTCCGTCCAGCCCACATCCTTCTGTTCCTTGCCAGCTTCATCTCTGTGATCCTTTCTCTTCCCCTCCCGGCAGGTCCGTGACTTCTGCCTGCCGCACATTTCCACTGGGGAGTCATGTGCAGGCTCCGTCATTGCTCATCAGATATACTGATCTACATTGCAGGTTTTTTTTCCCCCTTATTTTCCATTCCTCTAGACATCTCGGCAATGCCGTTATGTCACGGATTAGTTTCAGACTAGGTTGCTCTACAATACAGGTGTAGATCACTTGGACTGCACCGTTCCATACAGGATCTGCCACCCCGATGGCTTCATCGGTTACGTCACTTGGTTGTGGCATCATCACTTAGGGTCCCGTCAGACATAGAGATGCACCAGCGATCCCGACAACGATATGACCTTGTCAGGATCGCTGGTGTGTCGCTACATGATCGCTGGTGAGCTGCCTAACAGGCGGCTTGATCAGCGCCAGCGACACGCGGGTATCAAGCGACGCACGTCGCTTAGTAACCCACTGTGTACCTTACTTATCAGCTCACTGGTGCAGGGAGCTGGTAACCAAGGTACACATCGGGTTTCTAAGCGGCGCGCGGCACTTAGAAACCCGATGTGTACCTTGGTTACCAGCTCCCTGCACCAGCGCGCTGGTAACTAAGGTACACCTTGGGTTTCTAAGCGCTGCTTAGAAACCAGATGTGTACCTTAGTTACCGGTGCCAGCTCGCTGATCGCTGGTCTCCCGCCTGCCACACGCAGCGATGCGTGCTGGCCAGTTGGAGACAAGCGATCAAAATAATGTCCTGGCCATTCCAGGACGATCAGCGATACCCGGCAGGGGGGCAGGTCGCTGGTAAGTGTCACACACAGCGATCTCGCTGGTGAGATCACTGTTGCGTCACAACTTGTGACTCGGCAGTGATCTCGCTAGCGAGATCGCTGTGTGTGACGGGGGCTATACTGTCGGGCAGACTCCAAGTGGTCGGCTATAGCTGCTGTTAACAGGATCGGGACTTCTAATAAAAAAAGCAGAAAATCTCTTTAAAGGGGATCTGTCACCCCATTTTAGCCCTATCAGCTGCCGGCACCGCCATCAGGGGCTTATCTACAGCATTCTGTTATGCTGTAGATAAGCCCCCGATGAAACCTGAAAGATAAGTAAAAAAAGAGATTATACTCACCCTGGCGTTCGGTCCGGTCTGATGGGTGTCGCCGTCCCATCGGGCGCCTCCCATTTTCATACGATGCCGTCCTGCTCCTTGGTTCTCCCTTGGCTCCTGCGCACTCGTACTTCATCTGCCCTGTTGAGGGCAGAGCAGAGTACTGCAGTGCGCAGGCGCCGGACCTCTCTGATCTTTCCCTGCACCTGCGCACTGAAGTACTATGCCCTCAATAGGGTAGAGAAAGTACGCCTGCGCAGGAGCTGAGGGAGAAGCAAGGAGGAGGATATCATCGTATGAAGATGAGGTGCCGGACCGTGACACCCACCGCACCCGCCCTCTGGTGAGTATAATCTAACGTGTTTTTCATATCTTTCAGGTTTCATCGGGGGCTTATCTACAGCTTTACAGAAAGCTATAGATATGCCCCTGATGGCGGTGGCCTCAGCTTATGGCGCTAAAATGGGGTGACAGATTCCCTTTAATGACACACATGGGAAGAGAGGGGATAAGTGAATGCCAGTAAATTATACAGAACTTCTTTATAATCAAACTCTTATAGATGTGCCAGTTATGTTTTGGAGGCGTTTTAACCATGAGTAGGGGGTGACTTTTGTTGATTTTTCATGCACTTTAAAACCTGTTCACGAGAGAGAATGGAGTTAGAGGATGTCCCCTTTGTCTAACTATTTAGATGCAGTAGCTGCAGTTGATTGCAGAATCTAATGGGGTTAAACTTTCCTAATCAAAAAAGGTCTCTGGTACCAGCCGATGGACCGCTACAGAAACTTGGACCTGATGTATGACTGACATGTTGGCAAGGGGTTAAAATGCTATTTTCACAGGTTCTGTAGTAGTCCTGACCACTTTGATTACATCAGTCTCTGATTCCCGTTTATAGGATACTCAGCGGCTCTAATAATTAGATTGTATAAAATACAAATACCCTTTTATTCTAGGGCCAAATCATACAAAAGGAAGTGGGAATAAAGTATATTACCGTATATACTCGAATATAAGCCGAGATTTTCAGCCCAAAAAATTGGGCTGAAAGTCCCCCTCTCGTCTTATATTCGAGTCATATACAAAGGGGGTCGGAGGGGGGGGGGGCGGCGGTGTCAGGTCATACTTACCCGTCCTGACGCTGTGTCTTGAGCCCCCAGCTTCTCCCCGTGCTCTCTCTTCCTGCCTTCAGCGGTCACGTGGTGCCACTCATTAAAACTCATGAATATGCGCATATTCATGAGTTTTAATGAGCGGCACCACGTGACCGCTGAAGGCAGGAAGAGAGAGCACGGGGAGAAGCTGGGGGCTCAAGACACAGCGTCAGGACGGGTAAGTATAGCGATACTCACCTGTCCTGCGTCCATGGTGCTTGCTGCTGTCTGTCATCGGTCAGTGACTTCAGACAGCAGAGGGCGCAGTGACGTGGTTAGTGCGCGCCGCGCCCCCTGCAGTCTGAACTTCACTGACTGATGACGTGGCAGATAGCGGTGAGCAGCCATGGACGCAGGACAGGTGAGTATCTGACACCCAGCGACGGAGAGGTGAGTATGTCATTTTTTTTATTTTTACATGCAGCAGCAGCATGGGGGCAGCATATGGGGGAATAATCTATGGAGCTTCTTCTGGGGTCAGCATATGGGGGAATAATCTGGAGCTTCTTCTGGGGTCAGCATATGGGGGAATAATCTATGGAGCATTTCCCACCCTAGGCTTATACTCGAGTCAATAAGTTTTCCCAGTTTTTTTTGTGGCAAAATTAGGGGGGTCGGCTTATACTCGGGTCGGCTTATACTCGAGTATATACGGTAAGTTCCTATGCATGAAAAAATATTTTGCGTTTCGCATGCTACAGTTTTATCTTGTGCTGGTAAGTGTTTGGTTCATCAGCTGAGCCAAGCCTTCATTATAGTAATTTAACACTTGGCTGCGAAGCTGAGCATCTCTTAAGGACCATTTACAGGATACGATGGCCGGTCAGTGATATCATCCCATTAGTTAAATCTTCTAATAAGTGGAGAGAATTCCTTGCATTGGAGGTCGCGCACATATACTTTTTATGCATGACCAATCCCGTTAACGATGAGCAATATTTCTGTCGTGGATCACTTTGCTTATTTACGTTTAGGATCTTAGGGAGAGGACTCATCATCATCATCAAATATAAGATGAACCTGACTGTTGAAGTTATGGGAGATGTAGTTTCTCTTTAGCCAAAATGCCAAAAGTTGCTGATCCCTGTCAAAGGGTGAACGGATGGGTGCCATCTTTGTAAGACAACCACTTTTATTCCATCCTGGTAAGTGTACAGATTTGAGATTGGCTCCCTCTACCTTTTTTTTTTTTTTTTTTCTTTCCCCTTAATAGCAGGTGCCCTTTAAATACTTCTGGCTTTAATAACTTGGGATTTTTTTTTTTTTGATTGGGGTGGTGGGGGATACTTAAGCCATTAAGACCAGATGAAAGGATTGAATCGCTTCTGATATTTTCATGAATTATTTTCCGGAAGCAATTTGATGGCGCCCCTAGTTGGTGGTATTGGGAGCAGCATGGATGGAGAAAGCAGGAGCTGTTAATCTCAGACTCCTGAGGTTGTAAAGTCTGCACATTCACTGTGCCCTTTTGCAAACCAGACAGGAGGTTTAAAGATTCCCTTCTTCTAATGGTTTTACAAGAACCATTTTCTAATTAAATGATTGAATTCACAGTGGAAGCCTCTTACAGAAGCACATTAGAAATGGTGCAAGTTTTAACCAGGATATCGGTACAAAACAAATAACCCTTGCACTTCTGGAGTCAAGGTACCATAGGGGTCAGTGTTCCATAGGGATCAATAGGTCACCATCAGTCCACTGGACAAACAATATAAGTATGTGCGTTTATACATTCAGTGGACGTATGTTTGCGTTTATGGATCGTCGGCAGGTCACAGCCCGATCTTGGATCTCTTGACCCAAACTAATGGTTTCATAAATGCCCCAGAAGGTATTAGTTCTTGTCACGAGCTCTGCAGTGGAGCATGGACATGCGGTCAATAGGAGAGTGCAGTTTAGTGAATTAGCTTTTAGAACCTATAAACTGTTCGTCCTTCCTCTTAAAGGGGCAATAAGGCATGCAGCTTAGCCCGTTTCACATCTAGTTTAGCGACACGTTAAAATGTTTGACATCAGATTAGACTGAAGTCAGCAGATCCCACAATTTCAGCGGGGTCTGACCTGTATCCGACTCACTGAATTTCAGTGGCCCTTTAAATAAGGCGTCAGAGAAGACTGACAGCAGCTCTCATAAAGAACGCGGGCGCGCTCTGCTCCATTGTGTAGAGCTGTTTTCTGTGCTTCTTCACAACAGATGTTCTTTTGTTTTATTTTTGCTTCGTCATTGCTGTGTTAATCATTGTTTCTGATGAAGGCCTGATAACCGTTCTACTGATTTTCAAAAGTTGTCAGGTTCAGTTGTGAAATGAGCCATTTCTTAATGACTTTCACCTTCTGAATTCAAATCTGAAGATGAAAATTTTTAGCTGGCTCTTGTTTTTACGATATCAGAGTTTTCCTTTTACTGCTACATATAATTAATGCATAAAAGTTTCAGTACTTTAAAAGATTGCTATTTTTGCAAATATATATTTTGCTATGCCAATTTTCTGATATTTATTTAGAAAAAAAAATCAAGTGTTCAAATAACTAAAACATGTCCAAACATTATTGCGAATTATAAATGGTTAAATTACACTACAAAATTTTGTCCTCTGTGACAACTCTTTTTTTGCTTGTCTCTTGTACTCCGGCATCTGATCAGTTCTTACAATCATCCACAGTAATCTGCAAGCATTGATGGATTCCATTTTCCTTGAGATCTTTTCTCCAGAGTTGCAATATCTTGGTGAAATCTTTCACCGTGCTCGTCTCTCACTGCTCCGCAGTTTGATGGGGAAATGTTAAGATCCGAATGTAAGAAATCTAATCTAATTTAATCTTTAAGGATATGTTACAGCCAAGATTCTTTTTAATAAAGTATGTTTATTGAAGTTTTCCAACAATTTTTACTCGAACTTATTACCCACTTTGGGTAAACACAGAAAATTAGGAACAAATTAAGAACAACTGGGAAAGGGGAGAACGGGACAAAGAAAGGGAAAGACCAAATTAAAGTAAAAACAAAAATTCCCATTTAAAAAAAAAAAAAACAAAAACAAAAAAACCATATAGTCATCATGGCTGTAATGCCTAGAAAGAAAACCTCTTACAGCCATGATTCTTGTGTTGAGGAGATTTTTCTGCCAAATCTTCATAGTGATCTGCTCTTGAGTTTTCCAAAAAATGAGTTTACCACTAAGGCGAATGCTTCCCATGCAGCGGTTTTCCTCGCCCTGCAACAAAACGAGAACCTTACGCAGGGCTGCCACCAGGAATTTCAAAGCACCATAGAGGCAAAATTTTCGGGCCCCTTCGAGATTCCGCCCAGGTTCCACTCCACCTCCTCCTCCACACCTCAAACCTTCCACAGTTCCACCGCCCACTCTTGGAAAAACTCCACTTCTGCACCTTGTCCTCGCCAATCACACATTAACAGTTCCCATCAAACACCATATCATATACATAGCCAGCAGCTTTTGTTTTAGCCAAAAGATTTTTTTTAAGCCACCACCATGACCGGGTAGACTCTTTTGGCCAGGCCCTATTCTACTCTAACCTATAAAACATTTCTTGAAATAGCCAATACTCTTTTTTAAGTATATTTTTATTTATTTTTCTTTAAGGGAATGTATCACATACATTTTTTAGCACCATGGCCGAACCACATATTACCATCACATAGTGACAGAATAATACCACATACAAGGGACAAATACTGCCACACCATGGCCGGACCACATATTACCACCACAAAGTGACTGAATCCTACAATACTGATCATTAATAAAAAAAAAAACTCACACTAATATTACCATAAGTAACATTATACACAGGTGCTCTCTGCATACTTTACAGATAATACAATGATCTCCAGTGACATTATACACAGGAGCTCTGTAAATAGTATACAGGTAATAGTGGTAACCAGTGATATTATACACATGAGCTCTGTATATAATGTCATTGTATATAGCGTAAGCATATAGTGTACACTAGGGTGACCGCAAAAAATCGATGTCGGAATTTTGTCCGTCTGGACCCCACAAAACGATTACAGACAATGAAAAGTTGTTAATGGCTAATAAATTGCTCAGTAGCACAGATGAACCATCAGAGCACGCTAGAGTTGTAAATCCAAAAGTTAGGAAAGAAAAATTAAGAGGTAGGAAGTAACAGACTTTAACGACCTTCTGACAAAAGATGAAGAACAAAAGCAATATGTCCTGCAAGTTGTAAGCAAATGCCGAGCATTATATTCTGACGTTTCAAAAACTACTTTAACAAAAGCTCTAGAATAGATTAGATAACTATGTAAAATTATCAACTCATGTAGGTTAGCGTGCTCTGATGGTTCATCTGTGCTACTGAGCAATTTATTAGCCATTAACAACTTTTCATTGTCTGTAATGGTGGGATCAAAAAACGATAATCCCACCAACTCTGCATTCAAATACCACAAATGGTTCGAAAATTTGGTCAGGGCTATTTCTGCAATGTTGTTGTCACATTCTTTATAGTCTAACAGACTATGCAAAATACCTAAATCTTAAAATACCTCAATTTGGATTTTTTTCAAACTTTGAGCGACGAGCGGCACGGGTTAACGTCGTTTGATCGAGCTCAAATTTTGGCTCTCTCAATTTCTGGAAAGGGGAATCGTTTTGTGGGGTCCAGACGAACAAGATTCTGACATTTTTTCCCCCCCATATGAGATCCGGTCACCCTAGTGTACACATTGATTAACCAGTGACGTCTCTAGTTGAAAATATTCATCTTTACTTTTCATCTTCATCCAGCACAGAGCGCCATCACTTCTTCCAACCAGGACTCGTCTCTGCAGAAAATAAGTTATCCAGATCACTGCTTCCAAAACGCATTCCCCAATGTTTCCCCAACTTCTACGCTATGCCAGATAAAGAAAAAAAGTGAGTGTCGCCTTGCACAATAACAGGACCCCCCATTGAAAACCGTATTCTCAAAAATAAAATATACCACTGCAGTAATTATATCCCTTAATTAGCCCCAACAGTAATAATGTTCTATATCCTGCCCCCTTCTTGTAATAACCACTCCCATGTGTTTCCATCCTGTCCCCCGCCATATGTCTTCATCCTGTCCCCATACAGTCGGGGGGGGGGGGAGAGAGTATTTAGTCAGCCACCAATTGGGCAAGTTCCCCCACTTAAAAAGATGAAAGACCTGTAATTGACATCATAGGTAGACCACAACTATGAGTCAAAATGAGAAAACAAATCCAGAAAATCACCTTGTCTGATTTGGCAAGATTTATTTTTCAAATCATGGTGGAAAATAAGTATTTGGTCATTAACAAAATTTCATCTCAATATTTTGTCATATATAAGGTTTTCTGTACGTCTCCACAAGGTTGGCACTCACTGTTGGTGGTATGTTGGCCCATTCATCCATGCAGATGTCCTCTAGAGCAGTGATGTTTTGGGCCTGTCGCTGGGCAACACGGATTTCCAAATCCCTCCAAAGGTTTTCTATGGGGTTAAGATCTGGAGACTGGCTAGGCCACTCCAGGACCTTCATATGCTTCTTACGAAGCCACTCCGTTGCCCTGGCGGTGTGCTTGGGATCATTATCATGCTGAAAGACCCATCCACGTTTCATCTTCAATGCCCTTGCTGATGGAAGGAGGTTTGCGCTCAAAATCTCATGATACATGGCCCCATTCATTCTTTCATGTACACAGAACAGTCGTCCTAATCCCTTTGCAGAGAAACAACTCCAAGGCGTGATGTTGCCATCCCCGTGCTTCACAGTAGGTATGGTGGTCTTTGGATGCAACTCAGCATTCTGTCTCCGCCAAACATGGCGAATTTTGTTTCTACCAAACATTTGTACTTTGGTCTCATCAGACCATATGACATTCTCCCAATACTCTTCTGGATAATCCAAATACTCTCTAGCAAACTTCAGCTGGGCCCTGACATGTACTGGCTTAAGCAGGAGGACATGTCTGGCTCTGCAGGATCTGAGTCCCTTGCGCGTAGTGTGTTACTGATGGTAGCCTTCGTTATGGTGGTCCCAGCTGTATGCAGGTCATTCAGTAGTTCTCACCGTTCTTGTGATAATTTTGACCCCATGGGGTGAGATCTTGCGTGGAACCCCAGATTCAGTGGTCTTGTAGTCTTCCATTTTCTTATTATTGCTCCCACAATTGATTTCGTCACACCAAGCTGCTTACATGTTGCAGATTCAGTCTTCCAAGCCTGGTGCAGGACTGCAATTTTGTTTCTGGTGTCCTTCGACAGCTCTTTGGTCTTCACTATAGTGGAGATTGGACTGTGACTGTTTGAGGTTGTGGACAGGTGTCTTTTATACTGATAACAAGTTCAAACAGCTGCCATTACTACAGGTAATGAGTGGAGGACAGAGGAGCCTCTTAAAGAAGTTGTTACAGGTCTGTGAGAGACAGAAATCTTGCATGTTTTTAGGTGGTCAAATACTTATTTTCCACCATAATTTGAAAAACAAATCTTGCCAAATCAAACAAGTTGGTATTCTGGATTTGTTTTCTCATCTTGACTCTCATAGTTGTGGTCTACCTATGATGTCAATTACAGGCCTCTCTCATCTTTTTAAGTGGGAAAACTTGCACAATTAGTGACTGACTAAATACTTCATCCCCCCCCCCCCCCCCCCAACTGTGCTTTCCTTCCATCCTGTCCCTCCACATGTCTCCATCCTGCCCCCACATGTATCTCCATCCTGCCCACATGTATGTCCTGTCACCCTGCCCCCCATATTTCTCTCCATATTACGGATTTTAGTGAAAAAGAAAAAAAAAAAGTTTCTCCTTACCTGGCCGGGGCCCAGTCCTCTTCCTCAACCATTTGAGGCACTGGTACATGCTTGTGACGTGAGCTGCTGGCTTCTAAGGGTATGTGCCCACGTTCAGGAATTACTACGGTTTTGACTTTATGTACTTATGCAGAGTCAAAACTGCAGCAGCAAGATGTTACAGCATAGTGGATGGGATTTCTAAATTCTCATGTCCTGTATGCGTGTATGTGCACCCCGGAGACAGACAGCACGTAAGTTTATGAGCCGCAGCATGTCAATTTCTCTTATAGTGACGCGAGTCTCTGCAAAAGAAATGTCAACAATAGAAATATATTTGGATGCAGTAAATCCACACTGTTCACTGAACACATGCGGATTTACCTACGTGATTAGAATGCAGTGCTTTGGACGCAGGGAAAATACACTGCAAATTGCCTCCGCAGAGAAAAAGAGGACTTGAACTCTATAGCGCCACCTGTTGGTAGTAGCGATCCTACAAGTCACAATCAACCCATTAAAGGGGTTGTCCGGGCTTTTCACATAATCTCAGTACATATCTGGGCTGCAGAATTATGACAATAAGTAATTTACTTTCTGTCACTAGTTTGCACGGTTTTCTAGATATTCTGAACAGAACGTCCAAGGGGGTGTGTGTTTATGGCATTGAAATGAGAACTAGTCGTAACCACCTACTCTACTCCAAACATGCCCTCTATAGCAACAACCCCACCCTCCATAGCTACAGGCCCTCCCCGTCCACATGAAGCAGCCCTCATCACACAGTAACAAATCCTCCCCCTCCAGCAGCCTCAGTGCCGAGAGTAGAGAGCTGCTCCTCCCCCAGACACACGCTGAACAGTTATCTATGGAAAGTGAAACTAGTGAGGAGGAGGGAAAATCGTCCTGTATTCTGGGCCACTCCATGATTGCAATACATAACTCATTATCAGTAATTCCTTCCCTCACTGTCCCAGGCTGCTGGCAGCAGTGAGAACAGACTGTGTGATGGCCAGTGATGGGGGTCTGCAGCTTCTAATCTGCACAGGGGATGGCAGTCACTGATGTAATCTGTTGTGTGACAAAACCTCTGCTGTGTGAATGAGACAGCTGTCACTTGTGTCTTCACACAGTAGCAGATTTGGTGCAGTGTATGTGTGCGCATTGTGTCTCTAATGACACAAATACTGATGGGAGCAGCCTGTCCAATCAGCAGCTGTAACAGTGTGAAGTGTTGGGGGGTGTATGTATTGTGCTGCTTTCACAAATGCAGGATCACTGCTGTGTTCTTTCACAGGGCTGTGGAGTCGGTAAGTCAAACCTGCGACTCCGATCCTCAATTTCCCTTACACCGACTCCACGACTCCGACTCCCACATATATTGCTTATATTTAAGTGAAAAATTTATTGTAGTACAGTGTGAACACCAGACATTTAATCATTTCTATGATCCAATAATCAAGATATTTAGGTAGAACATAATATCTATTTATTGGAATACAACTTTAGAACACAAAAAACTGTAATAAATTGTAAATATGTAATACACTGTATAATATCGATTACATATATACAGTACAGACCAAAAGCTTGGCACACCTTCTCATTCAAAAAGTTTTCTTTATTTTCATGACTATGAAAATTGTAGATTCACTCTAAAGGCATCAAAACTATGAATTACATGTGGAATTATATAATTAACAAAAAAGTGTGAAACAACTGAAAACATGTCTTATATTCTAGTTTCTTCAAAGTAGCCACCGTTTGCTTTGATTACTGATTTGCACAGTCTTGGCATTATCTTGATGAGCTTCAAGAGGTAGTCACCAGAAATGGTCTTCCAACAGTCTTGAAGGAGTTTCCAGAGATGCTTAGCACTTGTTGGCCCTTTTGCCTTCACTCTGCGGTCCAGCTCACCCCAAACCATCTCGCCTGGGTTCAGGTCTGGTGACTGTGGAGGCCAGGTCATCTGGTGTAGCACCCCATCACTCTCCTTCTTGGTCAAATAGCACTTACACAGCCTGGAGGTGTGTTTGGGGTCATTGTTCTGTTGAAAAATAAATGATGGTCCAACTAAACACATGCCGCTGCAAGATGCTGTGGTAGCCATGCTGGTTCAGTATGCCTTCAATTTTGAATAAATCCCCAACAGTGTCACCAGCAAAGCACCCCCACACCATCACACCTCCTCCTCCATGCTTCACGGTGGGAACCAGGCATGTAGATTCCATCCGTTCACCTTTTCTGCGTCGCACAAAGACATGATGGTTGGAACCAAAGATCTCAAATTTGGACTCATCAGACCAAAGCATAGATTTCCACTGGTCTAATGTCCATTCCTTGTGTTCTTTAGCCCAAACAAGTCTCTTCTGCTTGTTGCCTGTCCTTAGCAGTGGTTTCCTAGCGGCTATTTTACCATGAAGGCCTGCTGCACAAAGTCTCCTCTTAACAGTTGTTGTAGAGATGTGTCTGCTGCTAGAACTCTGTGTGGCATTGACCTGGTCTCTAATCTGAGCTGCTGTTAACCTGCGATTTCTGAGGCTGGTGACTAGGATGAACTTATCCTCCACAGCAGAGGTGACTCTTGGTCTTCCTTTCCTGGGGCGGTCCTCATGAGAGCCAGTTTCTTTTTAGCGCTTGATAGTTTTTGCCACTGCACTTGGGGACACTTTCAAAGTTTTCCCAATTTTTCAAACTGCCTGACCTTCATTTCTTAAAGTAATGATGGCCACTTGTTTTTCTTTACTTAGCTGCTTTTTTCGTGCCATCATACAAATTCTAACAGTCTATTCAGTAGGACTATCACCTGTGTATCCACCAGACTTCAGCACAACACAACTGATGGTCCCAACCCCATTTATAAGGCAAAATAATCCCACTTATTAAACCTGACAGGGCACACCTGTGAAGTGAAAACCATTTCCGGTGACTACCTCTTGAAGCTCATCAAGAGAATGCCAAGAATGTGCAAAGCAGTAATCAAATCAGAAGGTGGCTACTTTGAAGAACCTAGAATATAAGACATATTTTCAGTTGTTTCACAGTTTTTTGTTAATTATATAATTCCACATGTGCTAATTCACAGTCTTGATGCCTTCAGAGTGAATCTACAATTTTCATAGTCATGAAAATAAAGAAAACTCTTTGAATGAGAAGGTGTGTCCAAACTTTTGGTCTGTACTGTGTGTATGTATGTATGTGTACATAATAAAAAAAAAAATATATATATATATATATATATATATATATATATATATATATATATATATATATATATATATATTACACACACACTATGACTTATCTCAGCTAAGACAAAGCCTAGATCCTCAGGCTACATTCACACTATGGGCGTAGCCAGGATCAAAACTAGGGGAGGGGGGGCAGAACCTCATGCTGTTCCGCAGCTCAGCTGCTGCAGAACCTCATACTGCACACCCCTACACTTGAAAATAAAGCCTGCACCTTAAGAAGATGTGGTGATGAATGCAGTCTGTTTATTCCAACTATCAATTGATGTTGATGTGTTACTGAAGACGAGCAATGCCTGTCCTGGGCGTCCTTTTGGGCAGCTATGAGGTGTCCCTGACTGGTGGTAAAAAAAGGAGTGTTAGTCTGTGTGCTATCCGGCTTTCATTCTTTTTGGTACAGATATGATATGGATAAATGGATATATAGAGCAGATTTCTAATCTGCTTTTGCTATTGAAAACATTATCTATGAGCTCAAAAACCTTTTAGGTGATGCGGTTTTTTCAAAAGCTGATCTGCTTTTGCAACTGAAAAACATATCCTCAAAAAACGCAGGAAAAACGCTGTGTGTGAATGTAGCCTTAGATCAGGAATAGAACAGTCATTTATAGGACATTTCATAACTTTCCCAAATTCCTATGAATAAATATTCAGCACATTCTGCACTGAACTACACCCAATTTATTATATATTTTAGGAGTCTGAGTCGGTCCATTTTATACCGACTCCAACTCCGACTCCACCAAAATGAGCACCGACTCCACAGCCCTGCTTTCCAATGCTGGAATGCTGATAAAGATGAGTCCTGGTGCAGTTTACTGGCAGCCAATGAGTGGGTGGTGCTGGTCACTGGAGATTGCTGGGAGTTTGGTGGAGCTTCCACCATACACTGCACCAAATCTGCTGCTGTGTGAAGACATCAGTGACACAGAGCTGTCTCATTCACACTGCAGAGGCTTTATTACACAACAGATTACATCAGTTACTGCCATCCCCTGTGCAGCTTAGAAGCTGCAGACCCCCATCACTGGCCATCACACAGTCTGTTCTCACTGCTGCCAGCAGCCTAGGACAGTGAGGGAAGGAATCACTGATAATGAGTTGTGTATTGTAATCATGGAGTGGCCCATAATACAGGACGATTTTCCCTCCTCCTCACTAGTTTCACTTTCCATAGATAACTGTTCAGCCTGTGTCTGGGGGAGGAGCAGCTCTCTGCTGTGAGGCTGCTAGAGGGGGAGGATTTTTTTACTGTGTGATGATGGCTGCATGTGGACGGGGAGGGCCTGTAGCTATGGAGGGTGGGGTTGTTTCTATAGAGGGCATGTTTGGAGTAGAGTAGGAGGTTACGACTAGTTCTCATTTCAATGCCATAACACCCCCCCCCCCCCCTTGGATGTTCTGTTCAGAATATCTAGAAAACCGTGCAAACTAGTGACAAAGTAAATTACTTATTGTCATAATTCTGCAGCCCAGATATGTACTGAGATTATGTGAAAAGCCCGGACAACCCCTTTAACAAGTCTTGTGATATGACTTAGGATAAAAGCCAAATACACTACGTCCAAAGCGCTGCTACTTCCTGATCTTGGGAACGTAGTGTTAATGGCTAGCGGGTGCTATTGTCATGCAGGATCGCTTCCTGCACGACAATACATTTAAAGTGAATGTGCGTTCGAGGACGCACGTTCAGTTACCGAGCGAATGGCTGAATCCTGCCCCTGGGGGGTCCAGTGAGGAGAGGGACCCGGACTGAGGACGTACATTCAGTTTAAATAGGCGGCACACAGAACCGGATCAGAGAACTGGCTGCAATTTGAACATTTAAATAGGCGGCACACAGAACCGGATCAGAGAACTGGCTGCAATTTGAACAATCAGTCCCCCTGAACTGGACGAATCCCACCCTGGTTATGTCCTTTTCTGACATCTTGTAAAATCATGGGCTGCAGCCAATAGAAAAGGGACACACAATACATTGAATTTTTGAATTTATCATAAATCACAAGCAGCTCTGGCATGTAGTGCCAATATACTGCAGCCAGACATGAGGGAGGACAGTGCAGGCAAAAGGGGTATGTCAGGCCAGTGGCTCATATTCAGCCCCCTCCCCTGTCTCTCTCATGCCTCTCTCTTGTCTTCTACCTCTATCTCTGGTTTCTCCTGCCTGTCTCTAGCTCTTGACCCTTCTTCCATCTATTCTATCTCCCTCTCTTTTCTTTCTTTCCTTTTGCCTCCGTCTCCTTGGTAGCCTCTGGCTCCACCCCTTCTGTTTAGCCCCGCCCCTCCATGTTGTTCCTCAGCCTGATAGCTATGATGTTGCTGGAGGGGAGGGATCAGCTCCTGGCTCTGCTGCTGACTGCAGGCTGGGGTGAGTGCCTTATACCCTTTGTCAGGACTGCTTGTGCCCAGCCTGCACTGCAGCGCTGAGTGCTCCTGCTGCAGGGAGGATTGTGACGCCCCTGAGACACACATGGGAGCGCAAATGCCGACATTAGAACTGGATCAAAGCACGTTTTCCAGCCGGTTTGTAGCAACTGGTTCTTCAGGAGCGGCTGGATTCCACCCCTGTCCATAAAGTGTTTTTTTTTTTTTTTTGTTGTGGTTTTTTTTTTTTTACTGCCCAGTGAGCAGAAGCAAAAAAGGGGGCATTGTGTCTCAGCCAGTCCAGGCCCCTCCTCTTTGCTTCTGCTCACCAGCCCCTTACACCAGTAAGGGAAGTAATGCCCTGATCTTGCGTATCTGAGGCCCAATAAAGACTCCTTACGTTATCTTTGCTTCACTGAACATTGGAAATTTATTAATGAGGAACTTGAATTATTTTATATTTTTATCCATTGTCTTTACGAGTTTTTCATTAGGTCCAATTTGAAAACTGTGTGAGCCTTCTTTATTCTCACACAACTGTGTAAAAGTGCCCATACCCCTTCAGTAGTTGTTGCCTAGCAGCGTTTGTGTGTTGCCAGTAGGCTAATTCGAAGCCGCGTCTTGTCTTCCTGGAAAACAGAAGGATCAGGCGTTAAAATTCCGCAAACCCAATCTGAAGACTGTTAGGGGAGAGTTTATAGTCACGCATACATTATTTGGTAATCAGATAATTCCCCATAAACTGCAGGTTAAGCAGACTCTTCTCATTGGAACCTTCAACATTTCCAAAAGGGTGTGGATGAAGTTGTACACAATACAAGCTGCATTAACCCCTTAACATCCAATGACGGGCATATCCCGTCATAGCAGGATGCAAGTTACCGCACCGTCATGAATTTAAACTGTCACTGCGTGTAAACACGCAGTGACAGTTCAGTGCCTGACAGGCACGGCAAGAGGTGCGGGGACCCTTGCAGTCGGTCCCTGCACCCAGAGCGCTGTGATTGGTCAGTCAATCTGACTGACCGATAACAGCATGAGCGGGCAGGAGATGCTAAAATTTAAGCCTAAGTGCAGGAGCCCAGCGCTACCGGTGGCTTGGCTTTCTGCACTAGCAGCCAGGAGCCGCATCCGTGCCACCCCTGGCTGTTAACCCCCTGACTGCTGCGATTGGGCGCGATCGCAGCATTCAGGGGGGAGGCAGAGGGTCGGGGGCTCCCTCTGCCTCAGATCGGCGGGGCCCGATCTCTGCCATGATGACCAGGGGTTGTCATGACAACCCCCGGGTCATCCAGTTACGGAAAGCCTCTGAGACAATGCTCACAGCATGGCCTCAAAAGCTTTCACCATAGGCATAATGCTTTGCAATGCTGAAGCATTGTAATGTATTATCCTGCAATGGAAAGTGAAAGTCCCATAAAGGGACAAGGTAAAAAAAAAACACACACATTCTTTAAAAAAAAGTAAAAAAAAAAAAAAAAGATAAAAAAAATTCATCTAAAAAATACTTTTATGAAAAAGACACGTTTGGTATTGCCGCGTCCGTAAAAATCCCATCTATAAGTCACCCTAGTTAACCCCTTCAGTGACCGCCGTAAAGAAAGAAAACAAAAGGGGAATAAAACGCGATCAAAAAACGAATGGTAATAAAAATAGTATCACTGAAAGTCCATTTTTTTACCGCAAAAAAACAAGCCCGCCATACAGCTCCATCAGCAGAAAAATAAAAGTTATAGCTCTCAGAATTAAGTGATGCAAAAATAATTATTTTTTCTATAAAAGTTTTTGTGTAAAAACGCCAAAACACAAAAAAGGCTATAAATGAGGCATCGCTGTAATCGTACTGACCCGAAGAATAAAGCTGCCTTACCAATTTAATCACACGCGGAAGGGAGAAAAAAAAACAATTCCTGAATTGCTGGTTCTTGTTCATTCTGCCTCCACAAAAATCGGAATAGAAAGCAATCAAAGAATTTCATGTGCCCGAAAATGGTACCAATAAAAACGTCAGCTCATCCCGCAAAAAACAAGCCTGCACATGACTGTCGGCCGAAATATGGAAAAATTATAGCTCTCAAAATACGGTGATGCAAAAATTTCTTACAGAAAATTCTTACAAAAAAGCATCTTTTAGTGTGTGACAGAAGCTAAACATGAAAAAAGGGTATAACTTTTGTATCGCTGTAATCGCACCGACACCCAAAGAATAAAGCGCCTAATCACTAATACCGCACAAGGTAAAAAATACCAATTCTTCACCTTTTATGGATTTGTTCATTCTGCCTCAAAGATCGCAGTAAGGCGATCACAGTGGTTCCCCCCACATGTGGGGTATCTGCGTACTCAAGACAAATTGCACAATAACTTTTGGGGTCCTGTTACCCTTGGGAAAATAAAAATTGGGGGTGAAAAGATAATTTTTGTGGAAAAAATATGATTTTTTAATTTTACGGCTCTGTTATAACCTTCTGTGAAGCGCTTGGGGGTTCAAAGTGCTCACCACACATTTAGATAAGTTCCTTGGGGGGGGTCTAGTTTCCAAAATGGGGTCACTTATGGGGGGGTTTCCACTGTTTAGGCACATCAAGGGCTCTCCAAACGCGACATGGCGTCCACGCTCGATTCCAGCCAATTTGACATTCAAAATTTCAAATGATGCTCCTTCCCTTCTGAGCACTGCCGTGCACCTAAAGATTGGTCTTCCTCCACACATGGGGTATTAGTGTACTCAGGAGAAAGTGCACAACAAGTATTGTGGTTCGTTTTCTCCTTATACCCTTGACAAAATAAAAAAAAATGTCAGAAGAAAAATTTTGGGGAACAAAAGTTAAATGTTCATTTTTTTTCCTTCCACATTGCTTCCATTCCTGTGAAGTACCTAAAGGGTTAATAAACTTTTTGATTGTGGTTTTGAACACCTTGAGGGGTGCAGTTTTTAGAATGGTGTCACTTTTGGCTATTTTCTGTCATATTGACTCCCACCAAACTCACTTTAAATGTGAGGTGGTTCCTAAAAAAAGGTTTTGTAAATTTTGTTGGAAAAATGAGAAATCGCTGGTCAACTTTTAACCCTTAACTTCCTAACAAAAAAATTGTTTCCAAAATTGTGCTGCTGTAAAGTAGACATGTGGGAAATGTTATTTATTAACTATTTTGTGTGACATAGGCTAATTTCACACTAGCGTTCGTGGGCGCAGGGCTGCAGCTAAGCCCTGCCCCCAGCCATGCCCCCTCCGGTCAGTTCCTCCTCTGATTGCATGAGGCTGCATGCGATCAGCGTATCCTATATTTAGCGTTGGATACGCTGATCGTGCACTGACCATGCGCTGGTCTGATTTTGCTGATGCTGCGCCCAGTGCACAAAAATGCGCTGTTGTGTTTTTGTGCTCGGGGCGCAGCGCCAAAAGGGCGTAGCGCCAGCAAAATCAGACCAGCGCACGATCAGCCTATCCAACGCTAAATATAGGATACGCTGATCGCATGCAGCCTCATGCGATCAGAGTAGGAACTGACCGAGGGGTGGGGCTTAGCAGCGGCCCTGCGCTGCGCCCACGAACGCTAGTGTGAAACTAGCCATAGATCTCTGATTTAAGGGTACAAAAAGTTTGGAAATTGCAAAATTTTCGACAAATTCCCGTTTTTTTCACAAACGCAAGTTATATTGAAGAAATTTTACCACTAACATGAAGTACAATATGTCACAAAAAAACACCCTCAGAATCAGCGGGATCCATTGAAGCATTCCAGAGTTATAACCTCATGAAGTGACAGTGGTCCAATTTCAAAATTAAGGACTGGTCATTAACCTACAAAGTGACTTGGTCCTTAAGGGGTTAATAGGGCACCTACAGTCTGCAGTGGATGGAGAAATTAATGCACAGGTAGAATGACAGAATAGAAAGGGAAAACTACAGCACAATCTACAGGGAGAGGAGGAGAGAACCTGCAGCGCAGTGTGCAGGGGGAAGAGAACCTGCAGCGCAGTGTGCAGGGGGAAGAGAACCTGCAGCGCAATGTGCAGGGGGGAAGAGAACCTGCAGCGCAATGTGCAGGGGGGAAGAGAACCTGCAGCGCAATGTGCAGGGGGGAAGAGAACCTGCAGCGCAATGTGCAGGGGGGAAGAGAACCTGCAGCGCAATGTGCAGGGGGGAAGAGAACCTGCAGCGCAATGTGCAGGGGGGAAGAGAACCTGCAGCGCAATGTGCAGGGGGGAAGAGAACCTGCAGCGCAATGTGCAGGGGGGAAGAGAACCTGCAGCGCAATGTGCAGGGGGGAAGAGAACCTGCAGCGCAATGTGCAGGGGGGAAGAGAACCTGCAGCGCAATGTGCAGGGGGGAAGAGAACCTGCAGCGCAATGTGCAGGGGGGAAGAGAACCTGCAGCGCAATGTGCAGGGGGGAAGAGAACCTGCAGCGCAATGTGCAGGGGGGAAGAGAACCTGCAGCGCAATGTGCAGGGGGGAAGAGAACCTGCAGCGCAATGTGCAGGGGGGAAGAGAACCTGCAGCGCAATGTGCAGGGGGGAAGAGAACCTGCAGCGCAATGTGCAGGGGGGAAGAGAACCTGCAGCGCAATGTGCAGGGGGGAAGAGAACTTGCAGCGCAATGTGCAGGTATGGTAGGAAAGAACACACTGGCGACATTGGTGTAAGCGCCATGCGGCTGATCTTGGATCAATTACTTTACGGAACATGAAGCGGCTTTGCACAATATTCAGCTGAAAGTCTTCACGTTTTATCATTTTATGCAAGTAGTGCTGTGAGGAACTACAAAAACTTTTCTGATAAATCTTGATTACTTTTTTTCCTCATTTGAGCAACTGGTAGGTTTTTTTTTTTTTTTTTTTTACGTGAAGTGTTAGATTGTAAACCATAAATTCCATTGGATCCCTGCCCCTGTTGGCCAGACATAAGGGAAAACTACTGAACGTCTGATCTTCTCTTGCTGGAACTTCTGGCTTATGTTAAAACTTACTTATAATCCATCAATAATTGATTTTATTACACTCAACTTTCGTTCCACATAAAAAATAATAGGGAAACCTTTTTGAGAGCGCGGCTTATAGCGCAGCGTATCCAACTGCGGAGTGGATCGTGATTGATATGGAGATGAAGGGTCCCTTTATCGTTTTGGGAATATATACATGGGAGCACTTCGTAAAATCACATTCCTCACTCATAAAACCTATGTAATCCTTTGAAGCAAGAGTCTTGGAAGACAGACGTGTGAATGACTTTTCTTATTGGTTAAGGAAAGATTGGACGTCTTTCCCAGCAATCGTGACGGTCTGTTGCAGGCAGCAGAGATATTGGATTCCTGCTCTTGGCCGCCACAGATTAGAGGAATTACGTAATTAATACAAGCCTTTTTAGCGTTTCTCGCCCCCGGCGTTGGTTATTCCTGGGAGGATGCCCTGTCTGGTTATAAATTACCAATACATGCAGGCTATCCTCTGTGGCATAGAGATGAGGGGGCCCCAAGCAGGGAAACTCCCTCTATGGTGTCCATATGCTATAGCACAGGCTTCTGCAACCTACGGCACTCCAGCTCCAAACATGCTGTGAGTTGTGGATTCCCACCAGCAGGAGTAACGTAGGTTTGCTGTAGCAAGACATATTGTCAGGGAATGCTCTAATATTGCCACTCGGGGCATGCTGAGGGTTGTAGTTGACCAACAGGAGTTGTCTCAGGTTAACGACCCCTGCTGTAGAGGGACATCTAGCACTAGGGTCATCAGTCTGCGGCCCTCCAGCTGTTATAGCATACTGAGAGTTGTAGTTTTCCACCAGTTGGAGTGTATGAAGATGTTATTGCATGTTGAGGGTTGTGGTTTCCCCACACCTATAGTGCTGCAGGTTTAGTAAGATACAGAGAAGCACAGTACAACAAACGTGAAAAAATACTCTGCTGTAAAAAAAATCTAACAATAAACAGCAACTGCTAGTAAAAAGATAACAAAACAGGGCATTTAGTTGATACATTTTTTGCAAAAAATGTACGCTAAGCCGCTCTACCAAACGCCAAGGTATACCCATCAGAGCAGTCCTAACCAATGTACAGTTAGGTCCATATATATTTGGACAGACAACATTTTTCTAATTTTGGTTCTAGACATTACCACAATGAATTTTAAACAAAGCAATTCAGATGCAGATGAAGTTCAGATTTTCAGCTTTCATTTGAGGGTATCCATGTTAAAATTGGATGAAGGGTTTAGACGTTTCAGCTCCTTAACATGTGCCACCCTGTTTTTAAAGGGACGAAAAGTAATTGGACAGATTAAATAATTGTAAATAAAATGTTCATTTCTAGTACTTGGTTGAAAACCCTTTGTTGGCAATGACTGCCTGAAGTCTTGAACTCATGAACATCACCAGACGCTGTGTTTCCTCCTTTTTGATGCTCTGCCAGGCCTTCACTGCGGTGGTTTTCAGTTGCTGTTTGTTTGTGGGCCTTTCTGTCTGAAGTTTAGTCTTTAACAAGTGAAATGCATGCTCAATTGGGTTGAGATCAGGTGACTGACTTGGCCATTCAAGAATATTCCACTTCTTTGCTTTAATAAACACCTGGGTTGCTTTGGCTTTGTTTTGGGTCATTGGTCGTCGTTTCATACAGACGGACAATCCGTTTGGCTGCATTTGGCTGGATCTGAGCACACAGTATGGCTCTGAATACCACAGTATTCATTCGGCTGCTTCTGTCCTGTGTCACATCATCAATAATCACTAGTGACCCAGCGCCACTGGCAGCCATGCATGCCCAAGCCATCACGCTGCCTCCGCCGTGTTTTACAGATGATGTGGTATGCTTTGGATCATGAGCTGTACCACGTCTTCGCCATACTTTTCTCTTTCCATCATTCTGGTCGAGGTTGATCTTGGTTTCATCTGTCCAAAGAATGTTCTTCCAGAACTGTGCTGGCTTTTTTAGATGTTTTTTAGCAAAGTCCAGTCTAGCCTTTTTATTCTTGATGCTTATGAGTGTCTGGCACCGTGCAGTGAACCCTTTGTATTTACTTTCATGCAGTCTTCTCTTTATGGTAGATTTGGATATTGATACGCCTACCTCCTGGAAAGTGTTCACTTGGTTGGCTGTTGTGAAGGGGTTTCTCTTCACCATGGAGACTATTCTGCGATCATCCACCACTGTTGTCTTCCGTGGGCGACCAGGTCTTTTTGCATTGATGAGTTCACTAGTGATTTCTTTTTCTCAGGATGTACCAAACTGTAGATTTTGCCACTCCTAACGTTGTAGCAATTTGTCAGATGGGTTTTTATGTTTTTGCAGCTTAAGGATGGCTTGTTTCACCTGCATGGAGAGCTCCTTTGACCGCATGTTTCCTTCACAGCAAAACCTTCCAAATGCAAGCACCACACCTCAAATCAACTCCAGGCCTTTTATCTGCTAAATTGAGAATGACATAACGAAGGGATTGCCCACACCTGTCCATGAAATAGCCTTGGAGTCAATTGTTCAATTACTTTTAGTCCCTTTAAAAACTGGGTGGCACATGTTAAGGAGCTGAAACTCCTAAACCCTTCATCCAATTTTAATGTGGATACCCTCAAATGAAAGTTGAAAGTCTGAACTTCAACTGCATCTGAATTGTTTTGCTTAAAATTCATTGTGGTAATGTCTAGAACCAAAATTAGAAAAATGTTGTCTCTGTCCAAATATATATGGACCTACCTGTAACTCCTTTAAGAGAGTGATGAAGGGACGACAAAATATAGCAAAAATTCACTGACTGGGGCTGATGAGTGTTATAGTTTGTGGGCTGGTGGGATTTGTGTGGCAGGGCTGCATTTTTGTCCCAGTCCGGCAGTCATTGATTTTGGACACCTTTTTTTTTTCTATTTATCTAAATCAAAATGTCCACTATTGTACTCAGTTTTACAATATAGATATAAAAATTTACTTTGTGTGCGGATACCCTCAAATGAAAGCTGAAAGTCTGAACTTCAACTGCATCTGAATTGTTTTGTTTAAAATTCATTGTGGTAATGTCTAGAACCAAAATTAGAAAAATGTTGTCTCTATCCAAATATATATGGACCTAACTGTATTTAAAGCCTGACCTTGTGACCAGTACCTGTATGAATAGGATTCAGAAAGGCAATGTCTGAAGTGGACTCGCTGTGAGAGACTGCTTTATATGTGCACGGCCCACAAGAGGGGTGGGAACCTCCCAAAAACTTGCAAGAGACTAATTGAATACAAACACATGGGCCATGCACATAGTGAATAAAGGCCCTTTTACATTTGGCCATGCACCAGCGATCCCGACAACGATACGACCCGGTCAGGATCGCTGGTGCATCGCTAAATGGTCGCTAGTGAGCTGTCACACAGCAGATCTCACAGTGATGTAGCGACGCAGCAGGGGTCGTTACTTACCTTTCAGACGCGGCGATCCTGACGTTCTCCCACCCACGTCCACGCGTCGCTCGTCAGCGCCCGACGAGAAATAGCGCGAGATCATCCAGTTCCATCAGCGATAATCAGCGGGGGAGCCAGTCGGAGGTAAGTATCACACATAGCAATATCGCTGCTGCGTCACAAAATCGGTGACGCTTTAGCGATATCGCTGGCGATATTGCTATGTGTTACGGGCCCTTAAGTCTGTAGGACAGTATTCACTCCACCAAGAGACTAAGGCTACTTTCACACTAGCGTTGACCGACGGACGTTGCAATACGTCTTTTTGGCGAAAAAACGCATCCTGCAAAGTCCGCTGGATGCGTTTTTTCTCCATAGACTTGCATTAGCGTCGCATTGCGACGTATGGCCACACGTCACATCCGTCGTGCGACAGATGCGTCGTGTTTTGTAGGCCGCGACGCACACAAAAACGTTACATGTAACTTTTTTTGTGCGTTGTCCGACATTTTCGACTGCACATGCGCGGCCGAAACTCCGCCCCCTCCTCCCTGAACATTACAAATGGGGCAGCGGATGCGTTGAAAAACTGCATCCGCTGCCCCCGTTATGCAAAACTTTCACAGCGTGCGACGGTATGTCGGCACGATGCAGTGCGACGGACGTCGGCCAACGCTAGTGTGAAAGTAGCCTCAAACACAGAGAAACAGAGGATTAGTAAGATGTATAGACAGGAGTTTCTCTAGTACAAGGGCAGCAACCTGCAGCGCTCCAGCAATCGGGGTATGCTGGGAGTTGTAGTTTTTCCAACAGCTGGAGTACCACAGGTTGCTGACACATGGACCGGTCGTCATCAGAAACCCCCACCCCCACCCCAATCATGAAATTTGGGTCACTTTGCGAAGTTTAAATCACCTTGGCTCAGTTGTTGATGCAAACTCCAGTACATTTAATGCTGGCGCGTCTTATTGATTCCTTTCCATTGACAAGTCAGAGCTGAGGAATTGCATAATGACACATTAGTTAATTGCATATTAATTAGAAAATACTAATCCTCTGGCAAGTTAACTGTCCTGGAAGACAGCCCAGATGTACAAACCTTGATGCGGACGCCCACAGCTGCATTGGCGACTTTGATTTTTTTTTTTTTTTTTTCTTTAAGTTGAGCAAAAAAGTACTTTAATTGCCGTTTTTTTGTTTTGTTTTTTTTTTTACTGTAGATTTTCCAGCAAGTGAATTTTAACAAACGGCCAGGAAGGATTAGTGTAAAACCCATCAACTTCGCTGTGATCCTGAAGCTGTCCAACGTGAACCTCCTGGAGAAAGTGTTCAGGGTAAATGATGGCGTTATATCCTCCTGTACATGAGCAGAGCTTACAAGCTATTTTTCTTTGCAGCTTGTAAGTCCTGTTTTGGAGCTGGCTGGGATCGGCGGAGCGGGTTATTAATGGCCAGCTTCTGAGCAGTGCTTACAAGCCAGGCAGTAGTGGTGGTTGGTCTCCTAGACAACAAGCTGCAAACAAAAGAAGTGTTTATAAATGAAGACAGTGCTCCATCCATAGCTGTGATTCTGACCATCGTCTTCAGCAGCACTGTTCTTTGCCCTTACCTACAGGACGGCCTCATCGAGCAGATCTACGACCTGACGTTAGAATATGTGCACACCCAGGCCTACAGCATTGGCTTCCCTGAACTGGTACTTCCCTGCATTATACAGGTAAGATGGATCCTTGCACATGATTGTATGATGATCTATATTGTTTTCTCTTCTATTCGATCGTAATCACGTTATTTATACGTCGGTCCATGTCCAAGTGGTTTCCTCATCAGACAGCCCCTTTTATATTTGAGAAGAAAATAATCCACCACTCTGAGTTGCAGAAAAATTCTATCAGATTTATTAGAGAAGCAATGCATTTTGTACAATCCCCACCGATTGTATTTGCTTGCCATATAAAATTCACCTTTACAGTTTCTGCTTTCCTCGGGGGGGGGCGTCGCCCCTCTTCCTTGGTTTCCTCGGGGGGGGCGTCGCCCCTCTTCCTTTGTTTCCTCGGGGGGGGGGCGTCGCCCCTCTTCCTTGGTTTCCTCGGGGGGGGGGGGGGGACGTCGCCCCTCTTCCTTGGTTTCCTCGGGGGGTGGTACTCCTTTTCTTTGGTTTCCTCAGAGGGGGGGGCACTGCACCCCTCTACCTTGGTTTCCTCGGGCTGCTCCCCCATCCTTGCTATCCTTCGGGGGCGCCCCTGCTTTTTTCCTTGAGTTTGGAATGATGGTATTAGTCTTGTGAAAGTCGCTTTGGAAAGAATTATGTATTTCTTAGCAGTATGAAGTAGAAAGCCACAGAAGTCACTCCGTAAACTATAAAATCAGGACGATGGTTGAGCCGTTCTGTAGCTGCTCCAGAGTTCACTGCAGCTACATTTACAGTCATGATATATAGGAGCGAAGCTCGGCATTGCTGAAAACATTAAATTATTTGCAGCCTATCAGGAGACAGATTAATAGTCCATGTGGAGGCTTTGTAATATATCCCAGATGCACATTGCGTTTCTCAGTTAATCTTCTTGGCCTCGTCTCACTGATCTCCTTTGCTGGATAAGCCGGCGGTGTATGTGCGCACGTTGTCCTCACTTACAGGTGTCTCGTGCGCCCTATTCTCATTGCCGGTTAAGTCGACGTATATTATTTCTTTTCTCTTTTTTTTGCCCCAACCGTAAATCACTAGAGCAGAATTTACTTTAATGTTAAATATTTTCTGCATCCGATACGAGCTTTGTCGTTTTCGTCAGCATCGCGCTGAGGTCCGAATTCTGCCTCATTTATCTAACGTTACGTACATTGCTTGTATTTATTTTAACAAAAGATGTCGTTATTGCAGTCTAAACATCGGGCCGTACGCAGAGGAAATTGATTCCTTTTTGCCACATGTGGACTGACGTATTGAGATCCCAGCTGTTTATCACTGGGAGGGGGACTACTACATCATTTTTTTTTTTTTTTTAAATTTGTTTATTAACCATAAGCAGTTATATAATACACACATCTAGTACAAGATGTTAAGTTTGATACAAAATATATACAAGTTCAGATAATATAAAAACATGAAGCATAATATGTGCATCAATTGTGTGTAAATAAAGCAAACATTACATCAACTGAATCACAGTAGTATTGTATTATGTTATTTTATTATACCAGTAATAAAACCTGCCTAGCTTCTAAACCCTACCTACATCTACCAAACTAAACTATTCCGCAGCCTACATCTATATAATGAGTAGTTTACTGTGTGACATCTCCGCTCTGCAAAGTGAGGTGAGAGGAATTCCACCTCTCTCAAATCTTTTCGAATTTACACGGGCACCCTCTATTCTGATACAGTGTACGTTCATATGGGATAATCGAATTTACCAGATTGATCCAGGACCCAATAGAAGGAGGTGAACCCCCCCATCCACCGTAATGCTAGTATCTTCCGTGCCATGAACAGTGTCTCCCGTAAAAAAAATCCCAACATAATGACCCCATGCTTCCTCATCCCACACTCCAAAAAGACAGATCAGTGGCTCAAGGGGAACTGGGGATGTACCAAGGATGTTAATAATGACGTCACCCTTCTCCAGTATTGCGCAACAACAGGACAGCACAAGATCATATAGAATCGTAGAGTTGGAAGGGACCTCCTGGGCCATCTGGTCCAACCCCCTGCTCAAAGCAGGATTCGCTAAATCATCCCAGTCAGATGTCTGTCCAGCCTCTCTTTGAAGACTTCCATTGAAGGAGAACTCACCACTTCTCGTGGCAGCCTGTTCCACTCATTTATCACTCTAACTGTCAAAAAGTTTTTTCTAATATCTAATCTGTGTCTCCTCCCATTCAGTTTCATCCCATTGCTTCTAGTCTTTCCTTATGCAAATGAGAAAAAAAGTTGATCCTTCTACAATGTGACAGCCCTTGAGATATTTGTAGACAGCTATTAAGTCTCCTCTCAGTCTTCTCTTTTGCAAACTAAACATTCCCAAATCCTGCGACCTTTCCTCATAAGACAGGGTTTGCAGACCGGTCATCATTCTGGTCGCTCTTTTCTGAACTTGCTCCAGTTTGTTGATGTCTTTTTTAAAATGTGGTGCCCAAAACTGGAAACAATATTCCAGATGAGGTCTGACCAAAGAGGAGTAGAGGGAAATAATGACTTCACGTGATCTAGACTGTATGCTTCTGTTAATACATCCTAGAATTGCATTTGCCTTTTTTGCTGCTGCATCACACTGTTGACTCATATTCAGTCTGTGATCTATTAGTATACCCAAGTCTTTTTCACATGTGCTGTCACTTAGCCCTATTCCTCCCATTCTGTATATGCTTTTTTCATTTTTATTGCCCAGATGTAGTACTTTGCATTTCTCCCTGTTAAAAACCATTCTGTTAGTTGCTGCCCACTTCTCCAGTTTATTTATATCTTTTTGAATCCTCTCTCTCTCTTCTCTAGTATTAGCTATCCCTCCTAGCTTTGTGTCATCAGCAAATTTAATCAGTTTACCCTCAATTCCTTGTCGTTGATAAAGATGTTGAACAATACAGGGCCCAGGACAGAGCCCTGTGGTACCCCACTTGAGACATTCTTCCAACTGGATGTGCAGCCATTTACGACCACTCTTTGGGTCCGATCACTAAGCCAGTTATGAATCCACCTAACAGTTGCCTTGTCCATCCCATACTTTGTCATTTTTCTATAAGGATTGTATGAGAGACTTTGTCAAATGCTTTGCTGAAGTCAAGATATACTATATCTACAGCATTTCCTTGATCCACCCAATCAGTGATTCCATCATAGAAGGAAATTAAGTTAGTCTGACATGACTTTATTAGTTACAAACCCATGCTGACTCTGTTTAATCACTTCATTCTTATCCAGGTACTGACATACATGTTGTTTAATAATTTGTTCAAAGATCTTTCCTGGTATAGAAGTCAGACTCACCGGCCTATAGTTGCCTGGGTCCACCTTCTTCCCCTTTTTGAAGATAGGAACAACATTTGCTCTTCTCCAGTCTTCTGGCACTTCTCCTGTTCTCCAAGAATTTTCAAAGATTATGGAGAGGGGTTCAAAAATTTCTTCTGCTATCTCCTTCAGTACTCTGGGGTGTAATTCATCTGGACCTGGAGACTTGAATTCATTTAGGTTAGCTAAGTGTTTCCTCACTATCTTTCTGTTTATAGATATCCTGGATTCTTCTATTCCCTTAATAGGACAGTGAAGAACAGTTGATGTTACATTTCCTTTCTGAGAGAAAACAGATGCAAAATAGGAATTTAAAGTCTGCACCTATTGAATGATTTC
This sequence comes from Dendrobates tinctorius, assembly GCF_039654945.1. Classification (NCBI taxonomy): domain Eukaryota; kingdom Metazoa; phylum Chordata; class Amphibia; order Anura; family Dendrobatidae; genus Dendrobates; species Dendrobates tinctorius. The sequence goes on from NW_027361754.1 coordinate 46,664,017, forward strand.
TCAAACATTCCGATGACTGGTATTGGCCCATCTTAAAGAGTCGAACTGGAGTCAAATATGACTGATTAATAATATGTAACTCTATCATCCTGTTGTTGGCAGACGGAGATACCCATATTGGTGACTCCAGGATTTCTTCCCATTCCTCACCCTGTGTATCCGGGATGAGCCTCTCCCATTTCTTAACGGAATCCAAGGCACCTTCTGTCCCCACTGACAACATGTATGTTTATAGAGAGGAGATGGGACCTTGAGGGCCCTGTGATTTGAGAATCCCTATCAGGGGTAGAGATGAAATGGCATTATCTATACCCATACATCTCATGTGCGATTGAAAAGCTGATCTTAACTGTAAATAAAGGAAAAACTGGGATCTCGGGACACCACGATTAGCCTGTAATTGCTCAAAGGATACCAGTGTTCCATGATCATATATATCACCTATCGTAGAGACACTATATTGAACCCAGAACTCAGCGGAAGGATGTTCGAGTAATACAGGGAGGTAGTCATTATCCCATAAAGGCATTTCAGCTACAACATCCCCAAAATCTAACCACTTCCTTAATCTGTCTCCATATCGATCGTGCCAGACGGAGCAGAGGCAGCAGCTTCGGGACATTTACTTTCCTCATTTCCAAAAAACCCAATGGGCAACCGATCCCTGTAGCATGAAGTAGATGACTCTCAGAATTCGGGAGATGACCTCCAGGCATCCATGTGCTTATGGCCTTGGCCTGTCCAGCTAAATAATATAAAAAGAAATCTGGTAAAGGGCATGTCACACTAAGAGATATCGCTAGCAATATCGCTATAACTAGTGACGTTATAGCGATATTGCTAGCGATATCTCTGTGTGTGATACTTACCTACGACCGGCTCCCCCGCTGGTTATCGCTGATCGCGCGAGAACGTTCAGGACTGTTTCTCGTCGTCAGCTTCCTGCGGCGCTTCCTGCTGTGACGACGAGCGACGCGTGGAGCCGGGCGGGAGGACGCAGGATCGCCTCGTCTGACAGGTAAGTAGCGACCCCCGTCCCCAGCGATGTCGCTAGTGAGATCTGCCTATGTGGCAGCTCACTAGCAACCACTTAGCGATGTACCAGCGATCCTGACCGCGTCATATCGCTGGTCGGGATCGCTGGTACATCGCTAAGTGGTTGCTAGTGAGCTGCCACATAGGCAGATCTCACTAGCGACAATGTGGCAGCTCACTAGCAACCACTTAGCGATGTACCAGCGATCCTGACCGCGTCATATCGCTGGTCGGGATCGCTGGTACATCGCTAAGTATGACAGTACCTTAACGCTGCCCCTCCTCCCCTCTTGGGCCTCTGTAGAGTGGCTAGTTTAAGTTTAGGCCTGGCTTTCCCCCAAATAAAGGATGTGATTTGGGAATTCAAATTAGCAAAGAAAGATTTGGGTACGACCACCGCACTATGTTGATGAGAGTAACTAAGTTTAGGGAGTAATATCATTTTAATTAGTTTAATACGTCCGGCTACAGACAGTGGAAGTTTACCCCAAATCGCAAATTTACCCTTGACCTTCTCCAGCAATGGTTGTATATTGAGCTGCAGGTCAAATTTACTACCCTGAGAAATATGAACACCCAAATATTTAAAATTGGTTACAGTGGGCAGTAGGGAGAGAGTCTCAAGTCGTGGCACTGGAGCATGGGAGAGAGGCATCAAAGCAGATTTCTCCCAATTTATGTATAGGCCAGAAGTTTTACTGAATTCATCTATAGTAGTGATCACTCTTGTCAGGGTCTCCTCCGCTTTGTCCATAAATATCACCATATCGTCAGCATATAGGCCTATGGTATCCGTCTGACCCGCTATTTCTCCTTCGCCTCATTGGGGGACACAGAGACTGTGGGTGTGTGCTACTGCCATCTGGAGGCCGACACTAAGTATAACATTTTCTTGCTATGAAGAGGAGACTGGGGCGACGGACCCTATTGAAAGGGTCCGATCTCCCCCAAACATCAACGGGCGAGCACGCGCGAGTATCCCTCCGCGTATCCTTTCCCGCACCGAGGGACATCTCTGGTACTTTTCCCCAGACATCTATTTTTCTTTTTTATTTTAAAGAAGATATGACAGGGGCAACACATCCTATTGAAAGGATCCGATTTCCCCAAACCATCAACGGGCGACCACGTGCGAGTGTCCCTCCACGTTCCCTCTCCCGCGACGTGGGACAGTATGCCAGACTTAGCCCTGTCCACCCCTAGGTAGTGAAACCATGGGCTTGCACAGAGGCACAAGACTAGTCTGTGCGGCCCCACGGCTACGCCAATCGGTTACTGCGTGGTGGCGGACGGTCCCTCTCCTCGCCCAGCCAAGGCGGACGGAGCTAGGGTGCCTGCACCGTCCGTAGATGCGGTTTACCTCAGGGTAAGCAGGGCTCCTGGGCAGCGGGAGGTCAGGGCTGCAGCGTACTTTCCAGGGGCTGGAGCGGCTCCCCTCTCCTGCCTGCAGGCAGAGCACGAGGGCTTCTTCGGCGCAGCAGGGGCAGCGGCGTGTTCCCCTTCTCCCTCGCCACGGCGCTCGGTGGCCGGGCGGGGGAAGGAGCACGCCGGGCTGAGTAGAAGGCCCGCCCCCCGGTGCGGCGGGCGGGCAGGGCCGAAATTTAGCCCGCGGCTTGCGGCCTAGGCCGCGGGGAAGGCCCGCCCCCCGGTGCGGCGGGCGGGCAGGGCCGAAATTTAGCCCGCGGCTTGCGGCCTAGGCCGTGGGGAAGGCCCGCCCCCCGGTGCAGCGGGCAGGGCCGAAATTTAGCTTGCGGCCTAGGCCGCGGGGAAGGCCCGCCCCCGGCAGGGGGCAGGGCCGAAATTTGGGCCGCGGTGTTGGCCTAGGACGCAGGGGGAAGGTCCGCCCCCCCAGCGTGACGTCGGGTCCGGCGCCCGCCCCCCAACGACGTCAAATCCAGCACCACCCCTGGATACTGGGCGGGCGCTGGACAAAATGGAGGCCCCGGCGTCAGAATGGGGTAGGCCGCGGTCAGGAAGCATCGCAGCCTACCCAGGGAGACAGCAGCTGGGAGCCTCCAGACGGCAGTCGAGCGCCAGCAGCAGCACAGGAGCACGGGGAGGCAGCCGGAGCTCGGGTAAGTGCGACCCCCGTCTTGGCCACACCTAGGGCAGGTTGTCCTCCTTCTCCTCATACCCCTGGATGCCATTTAAAAAAAAAAAAAAAAATATATAGAAAAAGGTTTTTTCCGCAGTATGTCTGGAAAAGGGAAGAAGCACACCTTCCTTTATACCGCATGCGTTTCCTGTGGGGCTGTGTTCACGCGAGCGCAGACCATTAAGATATGTGAGGCCTGTAGTTCCAGGAGCCCTCCCCGCCAACGGAGCCCAGGGGGTCGGAGCCCCCGGAATGGGCGTTACCGCTATCTCGGTCTATGGCTTCACTTACGAAGGCGATCGAGACCCTTCAGGCCCCGGATAGGGGTAGAGACAATGGCTCTCCGGTTTGGGAAGGTTCATCCACCTCACTTGAGCCGCCGGCCTGCAGGGGCCGTACCCTCTCTAAAGAGACGTACAGGGAAAGAACCCATATGGCGTCTCCGGGCCCCTCCGGTGCTTCGGCATCTGTGAGTGCAACATCTCGCTCTCCATCACCATTGTCTGAGAGCGAGCAGAGTTCGGATGAGGATAGGCAGGAAGCCTTGGATCTGGATATTCCCGGGTGTCGGGAGACAGTGGACAGTCTCATTGAGGCCGTCAATCAGACTCTTGGTATCGAGGAGGACGTCTCCCTGGCCGCAGGGCATAAGATATCTTTTAAAAAGGCCAGGTGCCAACATAGGGTGTTTAGCACCCATCCTGAATTCGAGGACACGGTACAGCGGCACAAGGAACGCCCAGACAAGCGTTTTTCAGGGCAGAAAACGCTAGAGACAAGGTACCCGTTTGCACCAGAGTTCTGTAAAGAGTGGGCGGAATCTCCGATTGTGGATCCCCCAGTGTTCAAGATCATTGTTGTCGGTGCCTAGTGGTGTCTTCCATTAAGGACCCCACGGATCGGCTCATAGAGGGTCTAGCCCGCTCGGTGTATGAGGCATCGGGGTCAGCGCTTTTGCCTTCCTTCACAGCTACATGGGTGGCCAAGGCCATGATGTCGTGGTCGGAGTCTTTGAACAAAGTCCTGCAGGACAGAGATTTGCCGGTAGAGGTGTCTGAGATAGCAAATCAGATCTCGATGGCAGGAGACTATCTAATTAATGCATCCTTGGATGCGGCTAATTGCGCGGCGCTAGCCGCAGCAAACGCTATCGCCATTAGGAGAGCCTTGTGGCTAAGGCTATGGCGGGCCGATTCGATTTCTAAAAAGTCGTTAACATCTCTGCCTTATCAGGGTAATCGGCTTTTTGGGGAGAAGCTAGACAAGCTTATTTCAGATGCCACGGGGGGAAAGAGTAGCTTTCTCCCACAGCAGAAGAGCAGGCCGCCCTTTCGTCAACCACAGGTGCGCTTTCGGGCATTTCGCGCCCCAGGATGGGCATCAGCGCCCGGTTCTACTGCCCCGGCTCGTTACAACCAAGACAGAGAGCGCCAGGTCACGTATAGAGCCAACCCGCTGGGGAGGATGCGGGGCCGTCCACCCAGGTCAAGGGGAGCTAAGTCTCAGAGGCCCTCTACAAAATGACTTGAGGCATCAGGTACCCGAGGACACCAGAGTAGGCGGTCGTCTGCTCAGGTTCCGCCACGTCTGGGTCAAGGTGGCACACGACGCATGGGTGGCGGAATTGGTGTCATTCGGGTACAAAATAGAGTTTATCGGACACCCTCCAAGGAGATTTTTTCAATCCCGTCTTCCCAAATTGCAATCCCAGGCAGAGGCATTGCTAGGGGCCATCAGGATTCTTCTGCACATCAGGGTCATTATCCCGGTACCAGAGGGCGAAGAGGCCCAGGGATTTTATTCCAACCTGTTCGCAGTCCCCAAGAAGGACGGAGCAGTAAGACCGGTTTTGGACCTAAAGCTCCTAAACAGGTTCATCAAGGTCAGGCACTTTCGGATGGATTCCCTCCGGTCAGTGATATCGGCCATGGAGCAGGGAGAGTATTTGGCCTCAATCGATGTCCAGGATGCCTACCTGCACATCCCTATTTTTCCTCACATCAGAAGTTCCTCCGTTTTGCGATAAATGGCCGGCATTTCCAGTTTGTGGCTCTGCCGTTCGGGTTGGCCACGGCACCCAGGGTTTTCACGAAAGTGATGGCGGTCGTTATGGCCATTCTTCATTCTCGGGGCATAGTAGTGCTGCCATACTTGGACGACCTGTTAGTGAAAGGATCGTCTTTTCAGGCGTGCGAGGAGAATGTCGGCATTACGCTGGATTACCCTATCCCGCCTGGGATGGTTAGTCAATGGGAAGAAGTCATGTCTTACCCCGGCTCAGAGGATTCCATTCCTGGGGATGATTTTCGACACTTCCCAAGGGTTGGTGATTCTCCCTCGAGACAAGGCCCAGGCGCTCCGGCGAGGGGTTCGGAGTCTTCAGCGGCCAGGCCCTCACACGATTCGATTTGGGATGAGGGTGCTAGGAAGGATGGTAGCAGCAATAGAAGCAATCCCATTTGCGCAGTTTCATCTTCGCCCCCTGCAGCATGCTCTTTTGGCAGCATGGGACAGGAGTCCTTTCTCCCTGGATCATCAGTGCAGGTTGTCCTTTCAGGTCCGGCAGGCACTGCAATGGTGGACGCGCAACTCCTCTCTCCTTCAGGGGAAACCCTTTCCTCCAGATCAGTGGTTGGTCGTCACAACCGACGCGAGTCTTCTCGGTTGGGGAGCAGTGTTTCGTCATCACACAGCACAGGGCCAGTGGTCTCCCCAGGAGGCCCTTCGGCCGATCAACTTGTTGGAGATTCGAGCAGTGCGGTTGGCGTTGCAGCATTTTCAGCACTGGCTAGTGGGTCGCCCAGTCCGGGTCCAGTCAGACAACGCCACGGCAGTGGCGTATGTGAATCACCAGGGAGGCACGCGCAGCAGGGCAGCCATGCGCGAGATAGAACACGTACTTCGTTGGGCCATATACCAGGCGTGGAAAATTGGGCAGCAGATTTCCTGAGTCGGCAGGGGGTCGCGGCCGGAGAATGGTCCCTGCACCCCGAAGTTTTCCGGCAGATTTGCCAGCGGTGGGGAACTCCGGACGTGGATCTGATGGCTTCCAGAGAGAACGCCAAGTTAGACAGGTTTGTTGCCCGGTCTCAGGACCCGCGAGCGATTGCAGCGGATGCATTGGTTCTTCCATGGAGCCAGTTTCGGCTCCCGTACCTTTTTCCCCCTCTGCCTCTTCTCCCGAGGGTAATCAGGAAGATCAAGAGGGAGAGGGTTCCGGCAATTCTGCTGGCCCCAGACTGGCCCCGTCAAGCCTGGTACGCGGATCTAGTACAGCTCCTCGCAGACGTGCCATGGCGTCTACCGGAACGGCCAGACTTACTGTCCCAGGGGCCGATCTACCACCCGAACTTAGGGGCCCTGTGTTTGACGGCATGGCCGTTGAGTCCTGGGTCCTGACCCAGGCGGGGTTTGGGCGTGAGGTGGTAGCCACGATGATTAACGCCAGGAAGCCGGCCTCGGCGAGAATCTATCATGGTACTTGGAAAGTTTTCTTTCTCTGGTGTCGAGAGCACGGGGTTGCGCCTTTTGGCCTTCTCGGTTCCCAACATTCTGGCCTTTCTGCAGTCAGGCCTGGAGGCAGGTTTGGCTCCGAGTTCCCTGAGGAGACAGATCTCGGCCCTGTCTGTTCTGTTCCAGCGAAAGATCACTAGTATTATGCAGGTCAAGACTTTCATTCAGGGAGTCTCGCATCTAGTGCCCCCCTTTAGAGCTCCCGTAGACGCATGGGACCTTAATCTGGTGCTGGGGGCCTTGCAGGAAGCTCCTTTTGAGCCTTTGCAGGAGGTCGGATTGCCATACCTTACCAGGAAGGTCGTGTTTTTGGTAGCAATAACCTCTATTAGGTGGGTCTCGGAGCTGGCAGCCCTATCCTGTAGAGCCCCGTTTCTGACCTTTTTTAAGGATAAAGTAGTCTTGAGACCACCTCCGCCGTTCCTGCCGAAGGTGGTGTCCTCGTTCCATATTAATGAGGACATCGTTTTGCCTTCATTTTGTCCAGCTCCAGTACATAGAGTTGAGAAGGCGCTCCACACGCTGGACCTGGTGAGGGCCCTCAGGAGGTATGTGTCGAGGACAGCGCCTTTTCGCCAAACAGATTCGTTGTTTGTGATTCCTGAAGGGCGCAGGAAGGGGCTCGCGGCCTCACGGTCGACCATAGCCAGATGGATTCGCCTTACTATTCAAGAGGCTTACTGTATTAGAGGCACGCCGGTTCCACCTGGAATCAGGGCGCACTCGACTCGGGCAGTGGGCGCTTCGGCATCAGGCTTCGGCAGAGCAGGTATGCAAGGCGGCAACGTGGTCAAGCCTCCACACGTTCGCTAAACATTACAACGTACATACGCAGGCGTCGTCGGATGCGAGCCTGGGTAGGAGGATTCTCCAGGCAGCAGTGGCACACCTTTGAACAGGTAGGCATGCGGTGTAGATTAATGAGTTGCTCCCACCCAGGGACTGCTTTGGGACGTCCCACAGTCTCTGTGTCCCCCAATGAGGCGAAGGAGAAACAGGGATTTTTGTGAGTACTCACCGTAAAATCCTTTTCTTCGAGACGCTCATTGGGGGACACAGCACCCACCCTAATAGCCAGTTGGCTTTTGTTTATTTTTGATGGGTATAAACCCTTATTTGTAGGGTGGTCCTTTTTTTTTTCCAGACATATGATTTTTTGCGGTAGAGCTAAATTGCTGTCTGCCTTTCTGACTGCTTTGGCACTAAACTGGTTTCCGCCCGCTATCGGGGCGAGGGTGTATGCGGCGGAGGAGGAGCTAACTTGTTTTTTTGTATACTTAGTGTCGGCCTTCAGACGGCAGTAGCACACACCCACAGTCTCTGTGTCCCCCAATGAGCGTCTCGGAGAAAAGGATTTTACGGTGAGTACTCACAAAAATCCCTGTTTCTATATCAGCAATATTGGGGGAAGATCTTATGTGGATTGCCAGCGCCTCAATAGCAAGAGCAAAAAGGGCCAGGGAAAGGGGACACCCCTGTCTAGTTACCCTGTACAGTGTAAATGATTCAGATATGGCGTTATTTACGATGACCCGGGCCTTGGGCTTCATGTATAAAATTTTAACCCATTTTTGAAATCTATCACCAAATCCATACCGCTGCAAACCTGCACGGAGAAAAGGCCATTCAAGCGAGTCAAAGGCCTTGGCCGCATCCAGCGATGCCAGTGCCCATTCACTATACGGTACCAGAGAGCTATATTGGACCACTGATTGGACACGTCTGATGTTTATGGAGGTGCTCTTCCCCGGCATAAAACCTGTCTGATCAGGGTGTACAAGATCTAATATAGCTGAATTCACTCTTTTGGCCAAAATTTTTGTAAAAATTTTATAATTCACATTTACTAGTGATATAGGCCGGTAAGATCCACAATCTAATGGGTCCTTCCCCTCTTTTAAGAACTATTTTATATTGGCCTCATAAAAGGACTCTGGCATGCATCTCCCCCCCCCCCCCCCAAAATCCCTCGAAACACTGCCAACAAAAGGGGCGCCAGTATATCCTGATATTTCCTATATAACTCCACAGGAAATCCATCCGACCCAGGGGCCTTCCCGGAGACCATGTCTTTTATGGCATCCTCTACCTCCTCCAAAGTAAACTCCGCATCCATAAAGGCCCGTTGGGAAGGACTCAGTACAGGATTCTCTATATATAACAAATAATTTAGACACTCCGGGTCACCCACATCGGTCTTAGAATTGTATAATGAGCCATAATAGTCAGAAAAGCATTTTAGTATCTCCTCGGTTGAGGAAACCAAAGTACCTCCCGACCCACGAATCTGCAGAATTGTGTTAGTTGCATTATGCTGTCGTACTAAGTAGGCCAGAAATCTACTTGCCTGATTCCCCATTTAAAAATAAGATTGCCGGGCAAAAAATAATTTACGTTTTGTCTTGGTGTCAGTGTATTGAGTATATAACCTTTGAGCGGTCAGCCATTGTACCCTATTACTGTTAGTTTGATCCGATATATAGGCTGCCTCCGAGTCTTTCAGATGTCGCTCCGTCTTGCCATCCTCTTCCGATATCACCCGCTTAATGTGAGAAATCGTAGAAGATAGACAACCACGTAAAAAGGCTTTAAGAGCATCCCAAAATACATTGATATTTCGGGGTGCGACGAGACGAAGCAACGTAACTGATCTATCGTTCTATCAGGGGATGTTATCAACTTCAACCAAAAAGGGTTTAACTTCCATGCTATCCTATTAGTCAGTGGCCCATATTTAAGCTTGAGAATAACTGGACTATGATCCGAAATCCCCATGTTTAATATCATCCACCCATGCTGCCAAACTAATGGACCCAAAAATGTAGTCTATGCGAGACAGAGCGTTTAGTGGAGGAGTGGGGCAAGTATATTCCCTTGTCTCTGGATGGCGCACCCTCCATAGATCTAGCCACCCACTACCCGCCATGAACTGTGACAGTTGAGATGTGCCCGATGGGGGGACCCCACCTTGTATTCCATCGCCCAGTCTCAATTTATCCAGATGGCCTGTATTCCATCACCCAGTCTCAATTTATCAAGATGGCCATTCATGACCAAGTTAAAATCTCCCATGCAGATGACATGTGCGTCTGGGTAATTTAAAGCAGAGCTCAATGCCTTCTGGATAATTGATATATTGGCCGGAGGGGGATTATAAATACAAAGAATGACATATTTCTGAGTTAATCAGCGCATGTACGAATACAAATCGTCCCTCGGGGTCCTTCCGGGCCTCCCTGACCTCCCACCGAACATCTCTGTGAATCAACAGTGAAACCCCTTAAGTAGCTGGTGTGAAAAGCATGTAGAAACCATTGCACCCACGGTTTCTGTACCTACCGAACTGTATCCCTGGTCAGGTGCGTCTCTACCAAAGCCACAATGTGAGGACGGTAATGTCTAATTTGTGAGAACACCTTAATTTTCTTTCGAGGGGTTTTTATACCTCTTACATTCCAGGTCATACAAATCAGCTCAGAACCCATGCCCTTCCGTCTGGATATGAATCTTAGAGGTGCCCAATCCAGATGCAGAGACCCCACACAGATAGCAGAATTTGACGTTGACTGCGGCCTCCAACTAAACAACTATAAAAATTAAAACTTTTGAAAAAGAAAAGGCAAAACAGGAACCTAGTAACATAGGCGTACAGTCTTACGCCACCATCAAAAAATAAACAAGGGGATACCATCACTGAGCTCAGTGTCCGGTACAGCTGGTATCTGGGAACTCGCCGAGAGAGCTCCAATTAGACCGTTAAGTGAGTGGGTCTGAAGTAACAACCGCCACATTAGGATTCTTTCGCAGGGGAACCCCCGTGAGACCGCAGCCACTCAGCCGCTTCCGCCAGATCTGTAAAAAATACGGAGGAACCTTCATGAGTGACCCGAAGTCGGGCCGGATATATCATCGAGTATATAAAGTTAGTGTCTCTGAGCTGTTTCTTGACCTCGGTGAATTGTGCCAGCTGTTTCTGCAGTTCCATGGAGAAATTCGGGAAGATGGAAATGACAGCACTATCAAACTTAATAGGGCTTTTCTGCCGTGCAAGTCTCAGAATGGTATCTCTGTCCTTACAATTGAGCAATCGTGCCAGGAAAGGTCGAGATGGGGCCCCCGGAGGCAGTGGTCTTGTAGGGACCCTGTGAGCTCTTTCAACGGCGAACATAGAGAACTCATCCCCCAGGGAGGTCTTAAGCCAATCCTCCAAAAACTGCTCAGGATGCTGACCTTCCGAGCGCTCAGGCAGACCAACGATACGGATACTATTCCGGCGCATTCTGTTTTCCAAATCATCCGCCTTTTGCTTCCATGCATTCATGGAGCCTGCCACCTTTGTTAATTTAGCTTCCATGGGTGTAATCGTATCTTCTACCCTGGACACTCTTGTCTCCACCTCCGTAATGCGCCCCTTCGTGACCTGCATATCCTGACGAAGTATCCCCACCTCCGTGTAAACATCCTCAATTTTTTCCGTCAGGTCAAGGAGATAGCTTGCATCAATTGCTCAGACGCTTGTTTAAGGGTCAGTTCCTCCTGTTCCGTCTCCTCCTCACCCCCAGAATGGCGATTTTTGCGCTGAGCTTGAGAGGAGGTGCTCCTATTATGTCGTGCACTTTCAGAGGGGTCCGGTCTAGCAAACTCCTTTAATTTCTCCGCTGCCGTTCCTGACCCTTTTAGTCGGCTCATGATTGTCTGCAGCGTAGTCAGACGGAGCAGCCAAAATGTGCGGTCTAGGTGTCGCCCACCAGAGATGGTGCAGCAGGGCTGGAAACAGTCAATTATATAGCAGACTGCAGCAGGATGCCTCAGAGAATATGGGGACAGCGGCTAGGTACAGTGCTAATCTTTATGGCCAGGAGAGGTGGGGGGGGCCCACGAAAGGAGAGGGTGTAGTAGGAGAGGGTGCACTGGGCCCTCCCTAGTGATGGCGCCAGCCGGCGCAGTGAGCGAGTGTGAGGAGGGAATATCGCGCAGGGCCCACTTTTTCAGGGCACTCACCGCGCATTTCCTCCAGTTGTCTGCCGGTTTCTTCACTGCCCGGCGGCAGTGCGGCAACGTGACCCGGCGCTGCAGCTCTCTGTGTCTGAGCCGCGCGCCCAAGATGGCAGCCGCCTCGTGGGGAAGCCGGCCGGCCGCCCGCTCTCACAAACTGCCTCCAAACCTGCCGCGGGGTACTCCGGGGGTCCCGGTGTCTCAGAGGGTCCAGCTAGGCGCAGGTAAGCCACAGGAAGGGGGTCTCAGGCTCAGGATTTACCAGGATGTGGCGGAGCTCTCGTCACAGGCATCCTCTCCTTCTCAAGGCATAGCCACGCCCCCGAATACTACATCTTTGCTGCTACCATTTCATAAGGGGCCCAACCTTATAAATCTGTGTAACTCTGAGAACACGCTGCACTTTCTATCTTCTGCTTATCTTGTAGTCTATCTAGTACTTCGGAGCTGAATTCACGGTTCAGCTCTAAAGTACCTGGCTCTTATTATGGCGTGAAAGGGTTAATTTTCTCTATCTGATTATCACAGAGTGCATGGTGTAAAGACCGCCCATGTCAGAATACATTGCACCAGAGCAATCTCAGGGCATACAGGAAAATTTCAGCTTTGAAGAGTGCAGAATTGTGATTGCTGCTCTGGAATATAAGACTAGGGCTACTCCGAAAAGGACCATGCTATCCCAAAGTCACTGTGTACCCCAGATTTTTATAGACTTGCGTATCTTAATGACCGCCAGCTTTTTTTTTTTGGCTATGAGCGACATTGAGGCATTAAAGGGGGGGTCTGCATCTCTAACCTCTCCAGTTATTGGGGGAGCCTCCTGCTCTGCGGTTTGGTCTTCAGCATAAAACAAGACCTTATTTAGCAACAGCAATGAACACCAGAAAGTGAGGCTATTGGCACAAAATGACTGTTCAAAGCAAGCACAGTTGCACCCTTGATGATGGAGCAGCTCAACGCACCTTCCCATCTACTTGTTTTCTAGCTATCTCTGCCTTCCTCTTCCTTGATCGACAGCTTTGGCTTTACAGGCGTCAGAGAAGGGTTGAGATAGATGGGAAAGATGAACTGAACTGCTCTGCCACGTCAGGGTGCATCAAGCGATTGTGCTTGGTTTAAACAGTCATTTTGTGCCGACAGGTTCTATGAGGTCAGGAGACCTGCAGCCGTTCCTGTAATCAAAGTCCATTCTATGGCCATGAATTTTGGACATGTGAAACAGACCCAAAGTGTTATGTAGTCTGTGTGCGCAGCCACCGCTCATGATACTTTTTGTGCATACCGCAACGCCCTCGCAACGTTTAGGGACCAGACTATAGTGCTTTGAAATTCTAACAGGTGTCCATGTGAACGTAGCCTGGTATTGACTCTCTTGACTCTCGTATCTGATGCAGTATGCCAGAATTCATCCAGTGTGCCAGTGGCACAGAACGGATCTGCAAATTTAGAGTTTTTGGCTTTAATCCGTTTTGTTTGCCTCATTTTTTACCTCCTGAACTTTTTTTTTTTTTAACCTGCACTCCTCTGTAATTACACCTGCCGCGGAGCCAGAGAGGTGCGCGTCCGTAGGTGACTTGTGTGGGTGTGAATTGATGCATAGCCTTGGTGAGAACAGTGTGTGTGTGAGCATTGTTGGCAGCCTGACAGCTTCTATCCTGATAATCGCCGGCTGGCGCGCCTCGTGGGTGATGTGCTCTTTCTGTCTCGGTGACATGCACTTCCCCCCCCCCCCCCTGTGTTGGGAGAAAAAGAGCGAGGCGGCAGAGTTGTTTTGGCAGACTGCAAATCGGAGCAGCGTGCAGCTATTAGTCTCTTTTTATTAACTCTTCCCTGGCATGCATTTGGAACCATTTTTTTTAGTTTTTTTTTTTTTTTTTGCACAGTATCAACACCATAATTTGTCATATGTCCAGCACTGTTGGGGTTACAGGCAGCAGTTTGGATGCTTGTCAGAGATCTGTTTTCGTGTCGGGAGGCAGCGAACGCTCTCAGCGAATCTATTTTCAGCTTGCAGCTGCGAGGGCTTCAGGATGTTTTAGTAAGTGCGGGTCGGCCATCCCATATTAATTATGGTAAAGTTTGCTGAACGAGCCGCCCCGCTCCAAAAAGATGGCCTCTCATCACTTCCGTCTTGTTCGGACTGGTGTAGATAAACCACAATTTAAAGTTTCTGAAATAGCAAATTTTAGGATTATTTTTCCGTTTCTTAACCCTCGTTGCACATTGAAGTGATCAAGGGCGCAGTCTATGGAAAACCGGATAGACACATGGCACTGTCCAAGGAGAGCCAGATGTCATGTGCCGCGGGTCACACACACAGATTAGACTGCAGAGCCTTCGCAGCTGACGTTAGCACGGAAATTTGGAAACCTGCCCCCTTGTTTTTTTCCCCCCCCTCCTTTTCATGCGTCATCCATTAGACCACACGTTGACACGTAGGAGACCCCCAGGCTGTCTGCGGCTCAGGGCTCTGTTAGCTGTTACCCTCCCTTATCCCTGCCCGATTCCCAGATGTGCGCGCAGAGAAACTCGAAGAGGGGAACTGGGAACAGAGCCCGCAGTCTCCTGCCAGAGGGGTTTCTCTTCGCACGGCTGCAGATGTGCAAACAGCCGCTCTGCGCTTTGAGGCGTAGCGGCCTCCGGGTGTGTACGGAGATCGGGGGCTTCGCCAAAGTTTAGAGGTTAGCTAAATTATCCCAAAAGCTTTTTTTTTTTTCGGCCTTTTTTGAAAAATACTTTTCACATCATGGTAATTTTAATTAAGGGGTCTGGAAAGAACAAACCATGACTCAATGTTCCCCCTAATGCCAAGCGGTTCGGCCCCAGTCGTCAGAGGTGATTTTTTTTTTTTTCTGAAATTCAGACCATCATACTAGTCCCAAACTTCATTATGTGATAGACAAGGGATAATAATCTCCCCTATAGCTATAGGTCTGCGTGGAAGGGACAGAGTAAGCTCGATGTCACGGTGCCCGCTGGGAGTGGTAGTGCCGCAGATTGCCGACACCCACCCTAGATTGCAGCCAAAAATTGCGTCAGCCATTAATATCCAAAGATACAAACTGCTAAAACATTGCCCATACAGTACACCCATGTAATACAGCACATTTATCTGCTCCATAGGCCAGTGCTAGTCTTTAACAAGAGCTTAACGCACATCTGTCCTTGTCATATCATTCCTGTAGGAAAGAGGGGTCCCCCCCCCGCCCATGCTCAACATGAAGCTTTTGTTGCACATAGCAGTCTATTAAATCCAGGAACAGTCTTCATTCTCATGTCCCATAACTTGCCATTCACTCTTTTATTTTTTCAGTTTTCATCCACATTCTGCTAGCATTATAGGTACTGGATCTTCCTTCTGTCACTTCCCAGCATGCATCACCCCTAGCTGTGCTCAAATAGTTTGCCTTTTCCAAATGGGGTCTAAGGGGTAACACTTCTCCTTGTGCCTGGGTGACAAGGAATCTGAATAGAACTCTATAGCACCACCTATTGGAAGCCGCGCTCCTAAAAGTCAATATCCACTATTAAACGTACCTTGCAATATGACTTGGGAGAAAAACCAGAATCTCAGTTTGGTTTGCAGACCCGCTGTTTCCGCGTGCTGCCTCTCATGGGTGCAAAGTATGAGATCTGATTTGGCTAGGTTTGGCTTTTATCTTAAGTCATATTGCAAGGCTAGTTAGAGTCAATATTGACTTTTAGGATCGCTGCTTCCAAAAGGTGGCGCTAGAGTTCTAGTTCTTTTCCTCTCTGAAGTGACAATTTGCATTTTTTTTTTTTTTTTCCAAGAGGAGCATGTATGGCTTATAAGTCTCCTCACTCGACATTATAGGTTTGGCTTCTTACTCTGCAGAAGGAGAAACGTTACCCTGTAAACCACAGTCCAGAGCATCTCATCTAGCCAAATCAGGATTCTGGTTTGGTTTTAGGTGGCGCTAGAGTTTGTCTTCTTCCAAATGGAAAGCCTGCCTCTGTTATGCCTGGAAGCAGTTTGGCAGACAGGAGGGCAGAAGCAGAGAGTCAAAGACCGCAGCATGTAAGCAAGGCACAGACCCTCTACTTCCTGTATTCTGCCTCAAGACTGATTACACTTTGCAACAGGCAAAAGAAAGAAATCTAGTGACCCTCCATTAGTATGGCAGCCACAATATTTCTCGCTTTATCGCGTCTCACATGACCTGCCAGCCGCATGCATTTTCGTGCTCGCTAATTTGGCATATCTGACAGCGTACGTGCAATTATTGTATGTTGGTGTCTTGGCAAATTTTTTTAGTTTTTAGTAATGATTTTCTTATTTTTGCCTCCGTAGCTGAAATCTTTCCTGAAGGAATGTAAAGTGTCCAATTACTGCAAGCAGATTCGCCAACTGCTGGAGAAGATCCAGGAGAATTCGTCCTACATCAGTAGCAAGAGGCAGAAGTGCGCCTTTGGGGTGTCAAACAGGGATGCCGTGGTAAGTAATGAATCAATGATGCCACTAGTTTTTGGGATGTGCGATGAGATATGGTGGTAAATTCTGACTTTTTTTTCCCCCGTAAATATTAGGTAATAGCTGAAGTTGCTTCCAGTTATCCACATCCTGAGGAGTTTAGGGGAACTTTCATGTATAAAATGTCCGTTTGTGGGGTTTTTTTCTTGACATTAACGGAGTAAAGGGAATCAAAATACCAGGGGCAACCTGTGCGGCCGCACTGGGGCCCAAGATGTAAGGGGCCCATTTCTGCATCCAAAGCAGGTGTAATTTTGCATTTTTAAGAGCTCTTTGGGCTACAAAGGGCCCATATATTGTTCTTGCACAGGGGCCCTTTTCTGTCTGTGTCCGCCAGTTCAAAATACATCTTTTTGGAAAAAATACCAAATGCTGCGCTAATATTTTCTGCAAAAATGCAAAAGTGAGACGGGTATGATCATAATTCGAGATTATAACAAGAGCTAACCAGTTAGATGTGTAACAAATACCAGCATGTGATACTGGGTGCACTTGGAAGGTGTTTGCTGTTATCGCAGTGCATAGTTAGTAGGGTCCCTTATATCTGGCATGACCTTCTGTCCTCCCTTCGTCCCCCGTGTTGCTGGTAAGACCTCCCATGCATTACACTGCAGTACATTGCAGGCACCTCTGTCTCCAAAGGGAGCAGATAAATCTTGATAATTAGCATTGTGTTGTTTGCCGGCTGACGGAGCCTGATCTCCTCTGCAACCCTAGAACAGCACGCACGGATGTAATGCCTTCATAAATATTTTAATGGCAGACTGCTGGTAATATAAATCAGGGGGCTGGGAGTGCCAGAAGCCGTCCGTAGACACTCTGGCACCACCTCGCAGGGACAGCGGCAGCGGGAAAGTGTCAGATCAGAGACACCCACGTGTTGTGGTCTATGCAGCAGGATGAAGTAGTGCTGGGGAATTGCAGGTGGTGCCACTAAGTAAGAAGACGTATTCGCTCAGAATGGGTCTAGCCGTACATAATAGATGTTACGGGCTTTGTCCTCTGCGTCAGGATTTGATTAATCTAAATGAAGCTGCCGAGGCATTATGCATCCAGACAGAATGTGCTCTGGGTCCGGCTGAACCGGAGACTGCTGCCGTACTGTCATGCCGTCTATTCTGGCTTCAGGAAATAAAAGTTTTGTTTTTTTTTTTCCTTAATCGGACAATGAAGTTTTGTCGATTTCCAATACATTTATTGTATCAATCTATCGCAAGATCACCCACCGCTTGCTGTCATTTAGAAGGATCCCATCATTGGGACCCCCTTCTAAATGCCAGAGTGAGAAGCCTGTATCAGGGGACACAAGTCCTTGGCCGGGGGGATGGGGAATGGAGCATCTGTGGTGGTGCACATGCCCTGCCACTCCACTCCAAGGGTTTTCATACCGTCTAGTGTTTGGGGACCCCCTGCAGATGATTGGCGGGGTGACATAAGTATTCAGCATATCAGATTTCCGACTTCTGATCTTTTTGCCAGGTAATCTCTGCATCTCAGTTTCACGGCTGTATGACAGCTGCTGTTGCAAACAGCCGCGAGGTGTCGAACATATTTTTCGAGCACGCTGTAGTCACTAGGCTAACATTCGAGCACGCTCAGATAACACCTTATCCCAGCATGTTCGCACGCTCAGCACTAATGATCACCCAACTTTCCCAGACACCTGACCTGAAATATACACAATTACACAGAGATACGGGGGCGATCAATATCTGCTGCAGGACTAGACGTGTTCGCACTTGTGCATATGACATTTCTGTTCGTCTTCCATTACATTCAGCCCTGTCCCATTCCCCGCTGACTCGTCCCCTCGTGTCATCCCCCTCTGCACTGCTTACGCACGTGCAGTCTAGTCTTGACGGAAATCCTGGAGCTTCCAGTTGTTAGATGACTTCAAGATTGCACCTGTGGGTAACATTTAGGACTCTCATCGGGGCCTGGGAGCTCTCCAAGGGCTTCATTACTGGAGAAAAGTGCAAGGGAGCCAGAGAGGATTTCACGTGTTGGGAAGATATCGCAGCCGTCGGCGTCCTCGTGCCGCACCTGATCAGTGTGCACTATTGTACGGGGTTCTGTATTCTGTGGACAGATTGTGGACAGGAGCTGGTTAAGGGGATCTGTAGTATGTAAAGTATATTATATATAGCATGTAATTTTTTGCAGTTGGGTTTAATTAAAAATTTTACTGTTTTGCCTTTACCGGCTCTAGCTTTGTTTTCCTGCACATTCAGCTTTGATGTGATCTGTGGTCATAAATCCCCTGACAGTAGTGAAGAAACCAATAAAAAGTTACAAACCCTCCTCCTGTCGGACTGGATGAACGAGCTCGCTGATGGATTCGAAGATAACTCATTCTGCAGCCAACAATGGTGCAACACCAAGTCTATAGAAGACAAACGGTGCAATATGTTTAATTATACCCAATAGCAAAAAAAAATTTTCCGTAAAATGCATGCATTTAAGTGGGGAAAAAAATTGCTGGAGGACTGACCTTTACTAGTTTGTTTAAAACTTTTTTTTTTTTTCTTTTTCTCAGCTAAAATGGGAAAAACAGGTCAAGGCTGAGGGAACCCCACTGACCAAGTATTACACCAGTTGGAAGAAACTTCGGGAGAAAGAAATCCAACTAGAGATAAGCGGCAAAGAGAGGGTAAGTCTCCATAGAGAAGGTCGTATAGTGTTCTCTCTGAGCAGGGGCCACCACAAGCACAGAATATTACATTATTTCACTGGCTCGATGCCGGAGTGATTTTCATAGTTTGGCACTAATATAGATGGTATTAAATCACTTCAGTCCCTAAGATAAACCCTCCTGGCAGCTGACTGGAAACTAAGGACTGATGTAGCCGTCCGTGCAAATCGGTCCGAGCACGATCCGGTCGTGTCTCTCTCCATCTGAGTGTCAGACATATATCATGCTATGACTCTCGGGTCGGGAGTGCCGCAGCCGGTCTGTTCTCAGACTCTGTTCAGCTTTGGGAATATGGCCATAGAGGATAAGCGTTCGGATTTCTTATATTGATATGTTGGTGCCTTTGTTCAGGATGTGTACATTTGATTGTAGGTGGTAAAGAAGCACAGAATACAGACCGAGATCTTTAAAAAACCAACCATAAAACGGATGCGTTGTGGAAATGCATCGGTTGTATTTCCCTTCCCAGACTCGGCAGAGCGAGCAATTTGGTTCAGGGACGTCATTGATCAGCAAGTGTCTTTCTAGAAGGAGTTAAGAGCTCGGCCGCGTCGTCTGCATGACTCTGTCACGGGATTTCAGCGCTTATTTACATAATGCTAATCCATCGCAGGAGCCAACGGCTCAAGGGATTAACGGGGTATAAATCCCGGCTGTGCGTTGTCGGTGTGCTCGGCATCACCAGCAGGGGGCAGTGTTCTCTCTCACAAGATGGCAGCAGGAATGGCTGTGCGGAAACTGAGCACGCAGCAGGTAAATATTGCCATGTGCTCGATACCTGCGTAAGGAAACATATGCAGTACTGCGACCACCAGCATGCACATCCGATATATCTCAGAACGTTTTCTGAACTGTTGAAAATTCTGCACAAGACTTTATTGCTGGTAATTTCTCTGTTCAGGGGATTCATTATAAAAATTATTAGGAAATTGCAAAACATCTATAATTGATCTAACCAGGAGCCTTTCTCTTCATGACAGCAACGGTTCTTAAAGGGTACCTATCGTTTTATAAAAAACGCTATGGTCCTGCAAATTATTGTACCCAACTTTGTCAGAAGTTGTGACAATCTCTAGAATAGAGGTCTCAAACACGTGGGCCGCATGCGGCCTCTGAGGCAGTCATCTGCGGCCCGCAGTGCAGTGCACCACATGTCTCACTCCCTGAGGCAGGTAAAAGGGGGAATGTGCACATTCAGGCTGTTCTGTGTGGCTGTGCACAGGACCTGGGATGAGGTCACAGGAGGGGGAGGAGTCAGGGGTCACATGATCAGAGGGCTCAGTGTATGCAGGACGCTGCTGTCTGTTAAGGTTGCCATGGTGCTGGATGTGGGTAATTCTCTGTGTGGGGTCAGGAGGGATTTACAGGGTGGATGTAACGGAGCCGCACGTGTGGACGGAGCAGAGCGTGTATTTTGGCATGGGAGGCGCCCCATTTGAAAGTTCGCACCAGGTCCCATAACTTTGTAGTTACACCACTGCTTATGCTAGAAGAGAGGAGGACTGCGCCGCTCCGTAGTGGCTGTGGCCCTGTGTGATGACATCCCTCTGGCGCTGTGTAATGACATCACGCCAGCGCGCAGAGAGCGGAGGTGTGACTTTCCCCCCATTCCTGGATTTTGCAGGTGACTGTTGCTGTGTGTGTACAGCGAGATGATAGCGCCGGCTCACATGCAGTGCCAACACTATCACCCGCTGAAGTAAGCTGTACATCGCAGCTGACAACCTATTTGAACGGCCACGATCGGTATTAGCACCGATCACGGCTGTTAAACCCTTTAAATACCGCTATCAATTGTGGCTGTATTAAATTTGAAAGGAATGCGGCCTGCCAGCTTAAATATTTTTTTTTTATGTGCGGCCCATTTACTCTCCCGGGTTTGAGACCCCTGCTCTAGAATGAAGGCGTAGGGTTGCCGCGGCTGAGCGCTGTGACCCCGTGCTCAGATTGGTGGTGCCGGGTACTTCTTCGGGAGACCAATGCTCAGTGGAAGGACTCGTATACTTTCTATGGATCAGTACACCGCACACTGGACTCTTCACGAAGAACCCATCAATGCCTAATGGGCTCGGCACTCAGTTCTTCATTTTAAAGGGAAGCTGTCAGCACAAAATGACTGTCCGAACTAAGCACAGGTGCTCGGTGCAACTTTGGCATGGCGGAGCAGCTCAGGGCACCTTCCCACTTGTTTTCTCTCCATCTCCATGTCCCTCTATTTTGATTGACAGCTCTGGTCAAACATGTAGGTGGGAAGATAGATTGAACTGCTCTGCCATGCAAAATTTGCAGCAAGCGCATCTGCTTGGTTTGAACAGTCATTCTCTTAAATAATAAATTAAAATTAAGCGTGCAGCAGCACGTCATTCGCCTCTTCACCTTCCCTATAGCTGCCTTGAGTTTCCATGAGGGATCTATAAACCAGTGATTTCAACCTCTTGCTTAACAGCTGTTGCAAAAATACAACTCCCATCATGTCCATACTGTATGATAATTCTGCAGTAGGGAATTGTTATTTAAGCAGTTCCCTATATATTTGCTGTATAATCCAGCAGATGATCCCTTTCTGCAGGAGAGTTTGGGCTGTCCAGTTTGGAAAAGCGTAATCAAATCCCAAAGTTCGACTACCAAGATTTTTTCCAGCCTTGCTTTATCAGTCTTTGGCCTGTCAAGCCGAATCCCGTTTGTCAGAGAGGAGGGGGTGCTGTGCTGCTCATTTTTTCCAAAGGCGTCCAGACCCGAATGTCTTTATCACACACTCCGTCCTAACCCCTCTCTGCGTCAGCGTTCCCGTACAGGCTGTGTGTGCACGCTGTGCTGATTACGGGGGCGCTGCAAACGCTCGACGAGCGGAAACATGCAGGAGAAACGCGCGTCTACGAGGCGTTCATTTTTCCCACAGTATTCGCTTTATTTATCTTGCACTCGTTTAAAAAAAAAAGTTGGCTCTTCCCATAGAAATACTAAAAAAAAAAAAAAAAATTGACATACCGATGCATCCGTATTTCTGGAATCTTCTACTGGACAAAAACTAATGCAAAATTGTGGCAAACAGCTCCTGCTTTTTATAATTATTTTATGCTATTTTAAGGTAATAGTGTGTTTAAAAAAAGGCACCCCTATAAATGGGTGTAAATATGCAAACAAGAAAAGGTGGAGGAAAGTCAAATTCCCAGAAAGCCGCCAAATGGAGACGGACTGTTGTGTTGGTTTTTGGCTAATTACAGACTATATGGGCGGGTAAGTCCGCATTAAATCGGGATATATGCAGTATATATTGGAGGATTGCCGTAAATTCTGAATATGAAACCCAGAAAATGTACATTAGCTTGAATAATAATAAACAGATCACGGCGCGTTCTACGGCCTTACTTTCTGCACCATTTTCCAGTGGTCGTATTTATAAAGATGATTTTTTTTTTTTTTTTTTGTCCTTATCCAATTCCTCCACAGAGTGCGGATCTAGGTTTGACACAGTTCATCTTCTTTTTTTTTTTTTTTTTTCTTAGCTTATGGCTTATCTTGGGTATCTCTGGTTTAAAGGGACTTTGTATTTTTAGGCCAGTTTTGGTCCCATGCAAGGTTTGTTGTGTTAAAAAAAACAAAAAAAAACCCTTACTCGCCCTACCCAGGTCCAGAATTGAGTCTCCGCCTCTCCCATTGTCTTATTGTCTGCAACTTGTTGCATCATTCGCACGAAGACTCATGGCTGTACTAGCTCAAAAGGGTGCTTCTACTCAATGCTGAGCAAAGGGTCTGAATACTTATGACCAGGTGATATTTCAATTTTTCTTTTCTAATAAATTTGCAAACAACATTTCTACATTTGTTTTTGTTTTTTTCAGTTATGATAGGGTGTAGAGTGTATATTAATGAGAAAAAAAATGAACTTTTTTGAATTTACCAAATGGCTGCAATGAAACAAAGAGTGAAAAATTTAAAGGGGTCTGAATACTTTCCGTACCCACTGTGCATACAGTTTTGGCCAAAAGTATTGACACCCCTGCAATTTTGTCAGGTAATACTCACTTTCTTCCTGAAAATGATTGCAAACACAAATTCTTTGGTATTATTATCTCCATTTAATTTGTCTTAAATGAAAAAGCACAAAAAGAATTGTCCTAAAGCCAAATTGGATATAATTCCACACCAAACATAAAAAAGAGGGTGGACAAAAGTATTGGCACTGTTTGAAAAATCATGTGATGCTTCTCTAATTTGTGTAATTAACAGCACCTGTAACTTACCTGTGGCACCTAACAGGTGTTGGCAATAACTAAATCACACTTGCAGCCAGTTGACATGGATTAAAGTTGACTCAACCTCTGTCCTGTGTCCTTGTGTGTACCACATTGAGCATGGAGAAAAGAAAGAAGACCAAAGAACTGTCTGAGGACTTGAGAAACCAAATTGTGAGGAAGCATGAGCAATCTCAAGGCTACAAGTCCATCTCCAAAGACCTGAATGTTCCTGTGTCTACCGTGCGCAGTGTCATCAAGAAGTTTAAAGCCCATGGCACTGTGGCTAACCTCCCTAGATGTGGACAGAAAAGATAAATTGACAAGAGATTTCATCGCAAGATTGTGCGGATATTGGATAAAGAACCTCGACTAACATCCAAACAAGTTCAAGCTGCCCTTCAGTCCGAGGGTACAACAGTGTCAACCCGTACTATCCGTCGGCGTCTGAATGAAGAGGGACTGTATGGTAGGAGACCCAGGAAGACCCCACTTCTTACCCCGAGACATAAAAAAGCCAGGCTGGAGTTTGCCAAAACTTACCTGAAAAAGCCTAAAACGTTTTGGAAGAATGTTCTCTAGTCAGATGAGACAAAAGTAGAGCTTTTTGGGCAAAGGCATCAACATAGAGTTTACAGGATAAAAAAAGAGGCATTCAAAGAAAAAAACACGGTCCCTACAGTCAAACATGGCGGAGGTTCCCTGATGTTTTGGGGTTGCTTTGCTGCCTCTGGCACTGGACTGCTTGACCGTGTGCATGGCATTATGAAGTCTGAAGACTACCAACAAATTTTGCAGCATAATGTAGGGCCCAGTGTGAGAAAGCTGGGTCTCCCTCAGAGGTCATGGGTCTTCCAGCAGGACAATGACCCAAAACACACTTCAAAAAGCACTAGAAAATGGTTTGCGAGAAAGCACTGGAGACTTCTATGGTGGCCAGCAATGAGTCCAGACCTGAATCCCATAGACCACCTGTGGAGAGATCTAAAAATGGCAGTTTGGAGAAGGCACTCTTCTAATATCAGGGACCTGGAGCAGTTTGCCAAAGAAGAATGGTCTAAAACTCCAGCAGAGCATTGTAAGAAACTCATTGATGGTTACCGGAAGCGGTTGGTCGCTGTTATTTTGGCTAAAGGTTGTGCAACCAAGTATTAGGTTGAGGGTGCCAATACTTTTGTCTGGCCCATTTTTGAAGTTTTTTGTGAAATGATCAATGTTTTGCTTTTTGCTTCATTCTGTTTTGTGTTTTTTTCATTTAAGACAAATTAAATGAAGATAATAATACCAAAGAATTTGTGTTTGCAATCATTTTCAGGAAGAAACTGAGTATTATCTGACAGAATTGCAGGGGTGTCAATACTTTTGGCCACAACTTTATATACATATACACGTCTAGGTGACCCAACTTTCCGGGAAATGGGAAACCCTTTTAAATGTATATTTTTATATTGGACACTATATAACCGTAACATAAAAGAAAATGGCTCCATGGAAAGGATTATAAGAGCACATGGAGCGCTATATGGCGACACACACGGTGCCCCCGGCTCCGTACAGCTGTGTGGCCGAGACTTGTGGACATTAGACCTCCAGATCTAATGAGCCTGTCGGTTTCCCGGAGAGCGCGGGCGTCAGCAGCGCGGGCGGCTGCTCTGGTAGATGTGACGGCTGTCTGCGGCGGCGCCCGTACACGGTTGTGCGTAGGTGAGTGTGTGAGAGCTTTCGTCTCTCGTCAGCGCTAATAATTACCGCGCTAAGCATTTTTCCTGGAGCTTCTAACAGCCTCTAATGACGCCGCTGTGGAAGGGTGGCAGCAGTCGTTAGCTCCTTCATTAAGAGCAGCAGATTAACGAGCGGAGGGCTCAGCTACTTCAATAAGAGGGAAAAAAATAAAATCGAGGAAATAAAAGATGCCGGCCTGGGAGCCTCTCGCGGGGCTTCCTGTTATCTCATTATCGTCTGGTTATTAACGAGGGGTAGCAGCGATCTGACAGGAGAGAGGGGGCCGCCGATGAATCCCCCTTTGTGTTCTGCAGATTACATAATCCTATTTTTCATGCTGACTTTCAGAACCGGATGGATCAACAGTTGTACCCTTTCTATAAATGGCGTATATTTTTTTGGTGCCTGACTATTTAATTAATTTTAGAGGGTTACCTATTCAGAGTCCCGGGCATCACTCTTTTTAACCATTTTCTATTTTGCCTCAGGTTTATCGTGTACATTAACTTGTGGGGTTTTTGGAGAGGATCGTTGAAATCCTCCCTCATTCAGCATTCTGCTGGTAAAATCACTCGCGGATCACTGCAGTTGCCAATTGGGAGAAGTTTTTGCCGCCTAACCGCTTTGTGTCTACTCGTACCCCCAATGCTTTTCCGGTCTGAGTAATGATTAGTGATGAGTGAGGGTGCTTAGATAAGGTGTTAGAGCATGCTCATGCGTTAAATAGAGTGTCTTTGGAGTGCTCAAATACTATCTTTGAGTCCCAGCGACTGCATGGCTTAGCCTACATTGACATACCCTCCAGTAGATGGCAGTAGAGGGCAGCTTTCCTCCTTTAGAGAAGAGCAAATTTGCATATTTTTTTTCCCAAGGAGCATTGCCTGGCCTATAAGGAGAAGCAAAGACCTCGACCAGCTCTGTATTGACATGGGTCAAAAACCTTGAAACATCTGTCTGTAAATTACAAGCAGACCTCCGCGCATCTCCCTAGGTTAGGTCATCAGTGTTCGGATCGGTACGCAGACTACAACCCCAGTACGACCACCAGTGATCAGCCGCTAGCATCTCTGGTTGCTCCACATTGATTGGCGCCACATTCAACGTTTGTTTTCAGCCATGGCCAGAGCTGATAGCAGCTGATCCATGGGGGTGCCGAATGTACGACCCCCAACGATGTGAAACGTATAGGTCTTCAATATCGTATGCGAGGGGAACCCCTTTAAGGATTGATCAAAGAGCCAAATTTCTTTCTATGTATGCCCAACTTTTGCCATTCTACCCAGATAATTCTTCTCTTGTCTCTATGTAGAACAGGAAGTCTTTTTTCCTGCATTTATCATCCCCCTCTTCAACTCCTGCCTCACCTGCTCCCTTCTCCTCCTGCCAGGGTGTTTTGTAGTGATTGCTCGTGCAGGGAAAATTGACCTCCTGTTTGTACATGGAGCTTGGAAAGATTCAGCTAGTCTGTTTTCAATCACATGATGTCATAGACCTAATGGAAAACAGATGAATTAGCCAGGTAGAAAGGAAAATGAGCAATTGTAAGTGCACAGCGCTATATAATATGATGACTGCAATATATTAAGGCCGGTTCACATTTGCGAAGTCCGCAGCGTCGGCCTGCGCACGGCCGCCGCTAAGCCCCGCCCCCTGCCGCGCCTCCGCCGGTAGCTCCACCTATCGGCGCATGACTCTGCATGCGTCCTGCGTCCCCTATCTTTATCACTGGGGACACAGGCCGTGCGCAGTATGCGTTTGGCGGCGCATGCGTCCTTTTGACGGTGCGCCGACCAGCGCCAAACGCAACCTGTTGCAATTTGGTTGCGCTCAGCGCACCGTCAAAAGGATGCATGCGCCGCCAAACACATACTGCGCACGGCCTGCGTCCCCAGTGATAAAGATAGGGGACGCAGGACGCATGCTGCATCATGCGCTGATAGGCGGAGCTACCGGCGGAGGCGCGGCATGGGGTGGGGCTTAGCGGCGGCCGTGCGCAGGCCGACGCTGCGGCCTTTAACGCAAATGTGAAACCAGCCTAAGAGGATGCAAATGTGATAGGAGGAGGAGCTCTTCTCGTGTTATGGCATGCTATACATTGTGCCTTGTGGATTCGCAGTTGAGAAATGATTACTACATTCCGTGCCTTTTCTATTTTTCAATGGAGAGCGAAGAAGGAAAAGGGTTAAAAAAAAAAAAATTTGTGATTTCATAATTTTTCAATCATTATCTTGAACTCTTTAATTATCCCTTTAAAATCCTTGTCAACTCTACGGAGCTTAGAGGAGATACTTTGTTAAAGGGAGTCTGTCAGCAGAAAATGTCTGTTCAAACTTAGCACAGGTGCTTGGTGCATTACAGCGCGGCCAGACAGCTCAGTGCTCCCAGTTTTTCACCTTTCTCTTCCTTGATTGACGGCGCTGGCCTTACAGGAGTCAGAAGAAAGGCAGTGATGGACTGAAGAAAAAGTAGGTGGGAAGGTGTATTGAGATTCTTAGCCACACCAAGGGTGCATCAGGTGCCTGTGCTTGGTTTGAACAGTCGTTCTCTGCTGACAGGTTCTACGGTAATGTCTTTTCAGCTGCTCAACAACAGTAGATCGTCCACTCTTCGATGTATCAGAGTAGGTAAATGACATGGATGCGTTTGTTTCTTTATTTGCTCTCCTATTGATGTGGGTTTTTGTTGTTGCTTTTTTTCCCCTAGATGGAGGACTTGAATCTCCCAGAGATCAAGAAGAGAAATATAGAGAAGAAGGTAGAAGATAAGAAAGCATTCAAAGACCTGTTCGAATCTGACAGCGATTCCGAGAGTGGCACAGGGGGCCTGTCTCTGAAAGGTGAGCAAAGATGAATGCATTGGGATAGCGACCCCCGGTGGTGAGGATTGTCCTAGCTCTCGGGTCTCTTTGTAACCACTTGACAGCAAATGCAAACTTTTATTATCTTTACAGCCGAGGAGCGAATCCTATAAGAAAGTGTTTGCCCTACTTGAGACATTGATTTAGAAAGCACTTGTGTGTTGGCAGGGGCAGGCGAATGCAAAAAAAAGAAACAACATTTTGCCAATTTTCTACGAGCTGCTGGTAATTGCTGCTGCAGACTGTCCTCGCTATCTGGGGTTGATGAGTCTTTAATTAGCCCAAAAGGAAAGCAGTTTTGGGCGGCGTATTCTTTAAGGACTATTATTGTGCGCCTCCTCAGCTTTTGGACCCTAATTTGAAACGCAATTACGATACCAATGAGCCTAATGCAGATGTGAAACCTGGCTTAATGGCTGTCGACGGGCCTCATGGAGGAAGATTTACTTGGCCAGGAAGCTGTTTATCTACATTGATATGGTTCACACACAGATGTAAGATTAGTTCAGCAGGAATTTTTGTATATTTATCTAGAAGAGCATCTGTGAGGTTGGACACTGATGCTGGACAAGGCTCGAAATCTGTTATAGTTCATCTCAAAGTTTTTTGTTGTGGTTGAGGTCGGGGCTCAAGTTTTCCAAACGTGCTTTACACCACTCCATCCGACTTCCAGCATTGTGCTTGGTGATGTAAGGCCGCATGAATCTCCCAGCGGGGCTCAATGTTTGTGATGATGTTAATACCAGAGGAGGTTTGGACTTTGCAGTTATGGAGTCAGCAGAGTGTTAGTGACTTTTCTGCCCTCTCCTCCTCATCACTCGGCCCCCCGTTCTGTAACGTTACGGGTCTCCACTTTGTGGCTGAGTTGCTGCGGTTCCTTCCACTTCCCAATAATGGGTGACTGGGGAAGATTTAGGAGGAAGAAATGTCCTGAACGGACTTGTTCTTCTTGTGGCTTCTATTACAGCACCGTGCTGGTATCGGTGAGCTCCGCACCACCGGCCATTCTGTCGCATGTTAGTCAAGGCAGACTTCATCTCAGAGGGCCGGGGGCAATGGTACTAAAGGAAAAGTCTGAATTCACTGACTAAAACAAGTTTCTCTATACATCTCTCCACATAGATGCAGGTCCAATTGTGGTAATACACTATCAGACCTTTAATGCATTTCCTGAGGATACGTACACATATATTTTGTTATTTTATCAGTCCTTGCTCTCTAGGTTTGGTCTTATTGGTTTTTAGGAGGACACTCTTCTGATCATCATGTCTCGTCCTAACTTAATAGTTTACAAATTGGTCCAAAAATCATATTGGACCTCGGTCCTCTCTCTGGCTAGTTCTTAAAATCTGCTTTTGCCAACGTTATAATTAGTGATTTAAATTAGGTGTTCACATTTTAAAGGGGTATTCCCATCTCCAAGATCCTATCCCAATATGTTGTAGGTGTAATAATAATCTCAATACACCTTCCCACCTACTTTTTCTTCCGTCCATCATCTAGCTAATCAGAAGATCTATACTTCATTTCTATGTCGCTTACCCCAAGTGCAGGGCATTGCAGTAGCTTTAGATATGCATGCTTACAACCACTAACGACTAAATAACGAACTGTCACTATATGAGTGGTCATAACCATGGATACTGAAGCTACTGCAATGCCCTGCACATGAGATAAGCGATATAGCTAATCAGAAGAACTATGCAACAATTATAAATTATGAAGATGTCCTTTCTGCCTTCCATCAGCAAGCAGTGGTACAGTTGAAGAGTCAATGCAATTATTAGTTATAAATCTTCTCTGATTCACATGAAGAGTCAATGCAATTATTAGTTATAAATCTTCTCTGATTCACACTGCCTGTCTGTATTATGGTCTGTCAGTACTGTGTTCTGTTTCATCAGTGTGCTCTATGTAAAACAACCTAATACTGCTCTTTCCTGCCTCCTGCTTGTTACAACTTATAAGGAGTAACCTATCACAAGCAGGAGGAATCACTTAGCTGTGTGACCTAAAACTTCTGTTCTATCCTATCACTTGCTGCCACCATATAGAACTCGGAGCACCGCAAGAGACTCTGCTTCAGACTCTGGCAAGCCTGAGGCATCATGGAAATGTAGGCTGCAGGACTTTGCACACACCTTCATCTGAGGAACTATTTGAGAGGTGAAGCAGGATATCCCATGAATAGCTGTTCAACTCAACCTCTTAATAACGCACCACCTTCAGTATTACGTGTAAGGCTAGTCCTTTGCAGCTTCTTCTTTTACACCAGGATTTCTCTATACCTTAGTTTTCTGTATCTTGCACTTATGTTTTATTGTTTTCTATACTCTTATGATCTTGTTTTCTTCCCTGTAATTCGTTTTCAGTCTCCATCTTTGCATTCCTTTTTCTAGTCGTCTGTGGGGTTTGCAGATTTTGAGATAAATCTCATCTCTTGAACATTCAGAAAACTTTGTTCCGTAGACTCTCTTCTCTGAGGGGGGTCCTCTTTATTCATCTGATGATGTCACTGTAGCCCGACCCCCCCCCCCCTGCCCACACAGCAGCTTATATGCCGTGCCAAAAATCTGTTGTTAATTGTGTCCGTAGGTCCCACACAGGCCTCTCTGACCGCAGGTGGACCTTCCATTTGTAGCTTATGACCCCTTAGGGGATGAGAGATAATTTGGAACATCTGTCCTCAATGGCCCGGACTGCAACATGCTGCAAAGATTAGACGTCAGATGTCCGCTCTCCGTGCACGGTATGGGAGCGCTGCACTGAGAAATAACCAGGGGAAAGGCCGCCCCAGTCACAGATTGGCTTTTGTGAGAACTGTCACTGTTTCCAGCTGTATATGAGAATGTAGACCTGGATTTATACTGTTATACATGGGAATTGCCAACTCATTGACCGTGTAGGTATTCTGGCACAATCCAGGGGCCCTTTTACGAATCTACAGTGCACCAGCCTTTAGTTTTTACAGGTTCCCTTATAGAAAGCTGAACGGTAAAGAAAAAGGCACCTTCAAAAATCAGAGCCAGGGAGGTAATTCGGTTTGAGAGGTTCTTTATATTTATTTTTTTACTTGCAAAATTATTACTAATTTTGCATTTTATTTATGTAATATTCTTTAGGCCTTGTTTAGGCAAAATCTCTCTCTGATCCTATGGATACATTTTTGCTGAGTTCTCTGCCTTCTGCTGGTCCGGTATACTCTGTAGGTATTCCATAAATCATAGAGTGTGTGTGTGTATGTATATGTGTATATGTGTGTGTGTGTGTGTGTGTGTGTGTATATATATATATACACCCACATTCCCACACATATGCATACACATATGCACATACGCATATTATATATATATATATATAATTATGCAATGTGCACATATAAGACATCTCCTCGGAAGACGCTGGTGACAGATCTGTGCCGGAGCACACCGTGCAGCCAGGGCTTATTAATGGCTCTTCCAGCACCGCCGGATGTTCTCCTCGTCAGGTAATTAGCAGAGAGGAGTGGGCAGCTGGAGTATCCGTGAGAGCCTCTCTAATGAGCAGCGTGCGAGTGCTTACTGACGGCGCACTAATGGAAGCTGGAGACCTGGCTCGTTACTCAGCCCACGTTTACCCCGAGCAGGGCTCTGTAGGTTTCTCTCCTCACCGCTTCGCACTGATTGAATCCCTCCATTCTTTTCACACATCACCTGTTTTAAAATACCAAATTTTTTTTGGATTTTTAAAAATTTTTTTCTTCTGTAATATGTCACTCCTCCTTCATCCCCGATGATCTTTCTGTCTGTGTTTTTCCTTTCATGCCTCTCGTCTGGTCTCTCGAGCATTTCACGGTGTTACGCTCTCTCATTCAGGAACATTCTCGCTTCCTGTCATCCAGACTTGGCATTCGCACCCTGCCGGATTTATGTTTATCAGGACACTGCACGCATAACACATCCTCCTCGTTGTGTGGAGCGCTTGGTTCCCCTGGCCTCATCTGTGCTAGTCTGCAGTGTCGCCCACTCTAGTGCTCTTGTGCACCGCTGCCGTATTACACGCTCCTGACTCCCATATTTCTGCCTAACCAGGAAGATTTTCCTTCTATATCTGGGGCAGTTGGGGCTTTAAAGGGGTTATTACTAGTGATGAGCGAGCATGCTCTGATAAGGTGCTATCTGAGCATGCTTAAGTGCTAATAGTGTGTTTGAGTCGCCGCGGCGGCATGTCTCGCAGCAATTCCACAGCTGCAACACATGCAGGGATTATCCAACAAACAGAACAGCCGTAAGACATGCAGCCGCGGCGGCTTGAACACTCTACTAGCACTCGAGCATGCTCTGATAACGTCTTATCCGAGCACGCTCGCTCATTACTAGTTAACTCATTTTCCATTTCAGGATCACACCATTCTGCTGCCTCCCGGTTTCTTGCATGCCGGGAGGGCGGTGTGGCCCTAATGATTGACAGTTCAGACTGGCGGCATGGCTAAGCCTTCTGCTTCATCCATGTTCTCTCTTATGCTAAATGGGTAATGTTGGCCCCTGCTTGCAGCATAGGAGGGGCCTAGGAGCTACATTCAGAGCAGCACTTAGGCTATAGCAAAGAGTTTGTAAGAGCTGTGCTCATTAACTAGCAGACCAAAGCCACCTCTGATCACACTGCAGTGGTGGCTGGTAACCTAGGCAGCAAACAATAAATCTAAAAATCTCTTCATGCTTGAGAACGGAGCGTATTTTTGATAACAAAGTGCAAAGTTGCTCGTTTTTACATGATGAGACCACTCCCTTTCATAGAGAAGCTCGGGAGAGGGACAGAAGCGCACACAGATTAAGGCTATACAGTCTGGTGAAGGACTAGTGAAAGCGATGTTAGCGTTGTGTGCAGGCCCAACACCTATAAATGCGTGGAAAGCCGCTGCCCCATTCCCGGGAGAAGGGGTTCTTCCAGGCGTATAATGGTGAAATGGAAACAGTCACGTTTCCAAACTTAGGTTTTTATACATTGAGAAAGGCACCAATCCAGCACAGAAACGCGTCGGTATTAATATAAACCGCTTTGAAATCCCAAGGCTCTTTATTTCCATCTAAACTTGGCACTTTCTTGAATAATTTCAACCCAATGTTAAATTTCGAAAAGAATAAAATTCTTGTATTGACCTCATTGGCTCGGCCACTAGCGGATGCTCAGCCTTACTAGATGAGGAAAACTGTCTTTTTTTTTTTTTTTTTAAATTTCTTTACGAACCACCACTGCGACCCCCTTTAGTGCTCATAAATTGGATCCACAACATACATAATTAATTTTCTTTCTTATCAGCAAAGTCAAAATCGAAGAGCGGGGATGATTCATCTGAAGAGGTCTCTGATCTGAGCAGCGAAGGAGAGGAGGGCGAGTACGAGGTGGAGGACGACAATGACAGCAGCGATTTCGATGGTAAGATCTAGAATCTGTTAACTAACAATCCATGCCTTTATCGGCTGATGAGTAGTGATGAGCAAATGTGCTGGGATAAGGCGTTACCTGTGCATGCTTAGGTGCTAACCACATGTTCTTCTACGTGTTCGAAAAATGTTTGTGTCCCCGTGCCTGCATGTCTTGCGGCTGTCGAACTGGCGCGGGGTTCTCGAAACGTATTTCTAGAGCATACCGAAGTCACTTGGTTAGCATGGTCTCTGTTAAAATAAAAAATAGTTTTATACTCACCTTCCGACGGCCCGCGATCTCCACTCCACGCGCCCGGCTTTGTGGTCCCAGTAATGCATTGCACGAAACACCGCTGATGACGTTGCGCTCTCGCGAGAGTGAAGTCATCTCCGGTCTAAGGCGGAATGCATTACTGGGACCGCGAGGCCGGGCTCGTGGAGTGGAGATCGCAGGCCGTCGGAAGGTGAGTATAACCTTTTTTTATTTTAATTGTTTTTTTGTTAGAGCGAGCACGCACGCACGCACGCACACACACACACACACACACACACACACACACACTGTGTGTGTGTATATATATTACATTTATATTATCTAATATATAAAGCTCAAGTGTGTGTATGTGTGTGTGTGTGTGTGTGTGTATGTCTGGGATTGGCATCCGCACCGTCGCAGCTACAGCCACAATATTTGGCACAGTCACACGTCTGGAGAGTGTCCTAAGCTATGTTGTGAGGTGAAATTTTAACCCCGCGCGTTACAATTCACCAAACAATTTTGCCCCATCTACATAATGGGAAAAAGTGTGTATCAAGCCCCGCCCCTCATTATGATGTCATAATGGTTGCCATAGCGACGCTGATGTCATCATAGGTTGCAACCCCGCCGCTGATTATGACGTTATAATGGTTGACTATGTGATGGAGGATGTGAGATGGGTATATGGGCACTGGACTATGGGATGGAGGATATGTATGATGGGTATATGGGCACGGGACTATGGGATGGAGGATGTGTGATGGGTATATGGGCACGGGACTATGGGATGGCGGATATGTATGATGGGTATATGGGCACGGGACTATGGGATGGAGGATATGTATGATGGGTATATGGGCACTGGACTATGGGATGGCGTAAATGTGTCATGGGTATATGGGCACGGGACTATGGGATGGCGGATATGTATGATGGGTATATGGCACGAGACTATGGGATGGCGGATATGTATGATGGGTATATGGGCACTGGACTATGGGATGGCGGATATGTATGATGGGTATATGGGCACGGGACTGTGGGATGGCGGATATGTATGATGGGTATATGGGCACGGGACTGTGGGATGGCGGGATATGTATGATGGGTATATGGGCACGGGACTATGAGATGGCGGATATGTATGATGGGTATATGGGCACGGGACTATGGGATGGCGGATATATATGATGGGTATATGGGCACGGGACTATTGGATGGTGGATATGTATGATGGGTATATGGGCACGGGACTATGGGATGGC
The DNA here is from genome assembly GCF_039654945.1 of Dendrobates tinctorius. Taxonomy (NCBI): domain Eukaryota; kingdom Metazoa; phylum Chordata; class Amphibia; order Anura; family Dendrobatidae; genus Dendrobates; species Dendrobates tinctorius. The sequence goes on from NW_027361754.1 coordinate 46,698,582, forward strand.
GGATATGTATGATGGGTATATGGGCACGGGACTATGGGATGGCGGATATGTATGATGGGTATATGGGCACGGGACTATGGGATGGCGGATGTGTATGATGGGTATATGGGCACGGGACTATGGGATGGAGGTTGTGTGATGGGTATATGGGCACTCGACTATGGGATGGAGGATATCTATGATGAGTATATGGGCATGGGACTATGGGATGGAGGATATGTATGATGAGTATATGGGCATGGGACTATGGGATGGAGGATGTATGATGGGTATATGGGCATGGGACTATGGGATGGAGGATGTGTCATGGGTATATGGGCATGGGACTATGGGATGGAGGATGTGTGATGGGTATATGGGCACTCGACTATGGGATGGAGGATAATTATAACTTGCTATAACTAACCACAGTTAGTTACTATGCCCGGGCAGCGCCGGGCTCTTCAGCTAGTATATCATATTTTTGAGTTGAGGGAGTTGCAGGAATCTGGAGGCATTAAGGGGTTAATGCAGTACAGCTGGCCGGTAATGAGCTGTGGAGGCAGTGTGGGACAGAACGCTTTATCGCAGGCCCTGTGTCATTAATCACCAGATACAGGGAGAGCGGAGATCTGGCAGGCACAACGCACTACTGCTCCCCCCATGTGCACATTTACATAGCACGATACTCATCCATCCGATCATACGCCGAGCCTCCTCCCAGACATTACCGGCACATCCCAGATTCCGGGCACATAGTACGGAGGTTGTCTTTCCATTCCCTGATATCAATTGCGTAAAGATAAAGACGTTTTATAGAAGCGCCGTTTTATTTTTGTTTTTTTCTGAAAGCATTAAGACTATATTCTGTTACCGGAAAAAAAATTCCAAAATATGAAGTTATTCCCAATCCATAAAATGACAAAATTAGGGTTAGTCACTTATTGCTAAGAGTCTGACCCAATTGATCCCAAGAACGAGGCTAGAGACCGGCATTATTCCCAAAATATGAAGGTTATTTCCTATCCATAAAAAGGAGGATTAGCGGATTTGCACACCAATATCTGACCCTTATTGCAGTAGCAGGAATATTTTTACATGCTGGGCAGTTCTTCATTTTTAATTTTTTTTTTTTTTTTTTTTTTTATGGGGAAATCTGAACAGAGATTAAGATTTTTTTTTTTTTCTTTTTAAAGTCTCAGCATGTCAGTTAACTCTGGATTTTCACTTTGCAATAAGTATGGTGAGATCCATGGTAAATCAACCCGTGCCGCTACCAGATTTGGCAGAAAAATCCACCCTGAAGAGTTGCCCTGTAAAGCTCAGAGCAAGGCGAGAGCCTGAAAAAAGTGAACGCTATGTACTGAAAAGTAATGCCGTAACTTTTTATATACGGTAATAAGTAACAGTGGAGCGAAATGATTCACAAGATCCGTGTCCAGCAGCCACATCAGACATCCGTAGCTGATGCTCTAAAGTCGTGCAAGCCTCTGCCTACCTGTTGGCATCCCCTGCTCCTCTCTTGATAACCTCAGCCGCCATCCCCTGCTCCTCTCTTGGTGACCTCTGCCCACCTACCGACATCCCCTGCTCCTCTCTTGATAACCTATGCTTACATCCCCTGCTCCTCTCTTGATAACCTATGCTTACATCCCCTGCTCCTCTCTTGATAACCTATGCTTACATCCCCTGCTCCTCTCTTGGTGACCTCTGCCCAACTGCCAACATCCCCCTGCTCCTCTTGATAACTTCTGCAGATATCCCCTGCTCCTCTTTTGATGACCTCTGCCCACCTATCATCCCCTGCTCCTCTCTTGATAACCTATGCTTACATCCCATGCTCCTTTCTTGATGACTTCTGCCCACCTACCGACATCCCCTGCTTCTCTCTTGATAACTTATGCTTACATCCCATGCTCCTCTCTTGATGACCTCTGCTGACTTCCACTGCTCCTCTCTTGATAACCTCTGCCGTCATCCCCTGCTCCCCTCTTGATGACCTCTGCTGACATCCCCTGCTCCTCTCTTCATGACCTCTGCCCACCTGCCTACATCCCCTACTCCTCTCTTGATGAGCTCTGCCCACCTGCCAACATCCCCTGCTCCTCTCTTGATTAGTAGGTCCAACACTACGTCACCATTGCTGCACAACGTTTCCTGGGCATACTAATGAAAAAATTGCCCCGGAGATGCCGGCAGGTAGGATCAGGTTCGCTGGACCCCACGGTCCTGCAAATTTTTTTTTTTTTACTAAACTTTAATAACTTGCATTTATTTGCTGTTCCTTTAAGAGATGGAGCATGCAGTATTATTGCATGTTACATATTGGGATTTTTACACATTTCTTAGTATTATCACATTCTCAGAGGTCAGTTATTCCTTTCTTTACAGATCTTGGTATTCAGCAAAAATGTGCTGCCTGGACGGTCTGGAGATGCATAAATTTTGTAATATAACTAATAAAAAGAGTAGTTCTGATAACAGCCAAAATAATTTCCTATGTAATAGTTGCTTTGCTGCAAAGTGATGATAGGTGCCGAATAAACCGATTTGTTAGCATAATGCGTGTGTATTCTGACAGCAAACTACAAAGGATCTAGGAATTGAACAACTGGACATGTGTTAATACATAATTTATCCTTTTATTCCCGGGCAGTACCGTCTTAATACAGCAGTGCCCCCCATTATATAGAGGACTGGGCTGTTTTGTAATGGGGGGGGGTGAATCCTCCGAGAAAGCGTCTTTCCTTCAGACGCACATCTGGCTACAGCGCTCGGCTTGGACAAGTGTCCTCTCTATCTGGATGCTGCAGAAAGCGGCGATAAATTAATGAGCGCTGAGATTAATTAGTGATGAGCCACCCTCGGCCGGCTTGTTCCTTCCTGATAAAGCAGAATTTATATTTGCTCTTCCGCCCACAGGGGAATCGCAGGATGATGAAGAAGACGACGAGGAGGAGGGAGACTCCGGAACGCAGAAGAAAAAGATCCAGAAGAAGAATAAGGGGCCGCAGCGCCTCTCTCAGGCCGACCTAAAGGAACTCGCCAAAGGGGAAGAAGATATTGTGCAGGATCTCGAATTCTCAGACGATGAGTAAACATGCGCCATGGGGGCCAGAAACTCTGTCTGCTGGTTGGCGTACTGCAAGTGTCTGACCACTTTTTCTACCGGATGCCCGTTGCCAGCTCTTATACTGGTATAATTGGCACCTTTGCAGACAAACCCGGATCATGTACCATCCTAACGTGCCCTGCACCCCCAAAACACATCGCAGGCAAGGAGATGCAGTGATAAATATTTCAGTGCCTGCGGGATGCACATAGTCCCAATGCAGCAAAGATACTGTGGGAAAATCTGGTTCCGTTGTCGATGATTTGGGGCCGGCTGTGTAACCCTTCAGTCAGTACAATGTCCCACAGTCTCCACATGTCAGCTTCCCGCTGAATATTACATTCACTCTAATATATCTGAGTGGAAGACATGGTTCATCCTGATCTACATCTGATCCTGCGGCATTGGATGTGGCCTGGACATTTCTGGTCTTGTGAGAAGGTGGATGTAATATTGTGTACAGAACATGTTGACAAATATTTTTTTTTTTTTTTTTTTTTTTATGTAAGACCCACAATTTCTCCACATTTGTTGAGTTTTTATTTAATATGTGCCTAGAAGAGGAGTAAGGACCACCATTTACCTGAGCTATTATGACTGCACCATAAACCTGTGTATAGTCCTAAGAAATGAACACAGGAGGCGGCAATATGCCTGATCAATCCTCCTGACTAGTTTCATTGGGGGCCCCCATTCACAAAGATCACCATCTGAAATAGGTATCGGTAGCTTTAAGCTGAAGGATAGGTTGTTAAAAAATGCATAACCCCCACCCCTGAAAATTAACTAGTCTTTGGGGAATACTGGCTGTAAGACTGGGTTCACACATCTGTGTTTCATGGTTTTAGTATACAGATTGGTCACTGATCTTCTCAACCAAACTCAAAAGCCTCGCAGGCATATATGAGGCTTTTGAGTTCAGGTCAGGGGATACCAGGGAGATCCGTACTCTTGACAGTGAAACATGGATGTGCATAGCAAGGTGTCAGCATCTAAAAAAGTATGGTGTGCAAACGCTTTTGCCTGTTTTCCGACCGGCATGGCCTTAGGCCATGTGCATACGGTGCGGATTCTGCTGCGGATCTGCAGCGTTTCAGGCCCTGCGGGTCCGCAGCAGATTTAGGTGCGTTGTACAGTACCATTGTTTTCAATGGTAAACTGAATAAAGCAGTGCACATGCTGCGGATTTTTCCGCGCGTTCAAATCCGCAGCATGACAATTCTTTGTGCGGATTCCGCTGCGGTTTCACACCTTCTCCATTGTAGAGGTGTGAAACCGCAGGGCTAATCCGCAGGTCTTTTGACCTGAGAATTTTACCTGCGAATTTTTCCAAATCCACGCCGAAAAATCCACAGGACCTAAAACTACGTTTGCACATAGCTTAACTTCTTCCAAGTGGCCAGAAAACCAAGGTTTATTGGTCACAATGTGGTCTTGCACACAACTTATGTCATTACAGTGGTTGTTTGGAATGCAGCAGGTAAACCTTCGTGTGCAGCTGGTTTGGATGCTGAAAATTGCAAATATTGCTGTTTTACAAATTGAGGAGTTTGCATACAACGGCTTGATGGTCATGAAAGCAAACCAGATAGACATGTCTATATAATAATTTTTATTTCTATAGTGCCAACATATTCCGTAGCGCTTTACGTTTCAGAGGGGACTTGTACAGACAATAAAGACATTACAGAAAAATACGTAACTGTGATACAAGAGGAGTGAGGGTCCTGCTCGCAAACTACAATCTGAGGCAATAGGGGGCTCCAGGTTTTGAAGGAGATGTGAAGTAATGGGGTCTCTGGTGCAGGTAGTAGGGCGAGAAAACTCGAGGAGCCTGGTAACGTCTTCTCCCGTCACCATTTCAAAGACCTAAAGTGAGCTCGATGCAGTGTGCGAGGGAGAAAGCGGCATGAAATTGGAGGAAAAATTTTCTGTCTGATATGGCCAATTTTGTCTTTGACATAATTGGCCAGATCGTCAACTGAACTATGTGACTGATATATTTTGGATAACAAAGTACATGACATTGCGTGTAGATTCTCCATTTCTGCCTTCTTTTCTATGGTTTGGCAGCAAGGATTGAATTATCCCGTCGGCATATCTTATGCATCCACCATAAGGCGTAAAGGAAACTTTTAGTTTTCCAGCTTATTGGAAATATCATTAACCATTACTGCTCAGGATTGGTGCAGAGTCTCTTTCATTACATTAGAAATAAAATTATAATGTGAATTTCTATCTTCTACCATGGTGAGCCTTAAAGTTCTGCAGAAAGGAAACATCGTTTTGTTTTGATATTTATTTTAATTTTTTTTTTTTAATGTCCTTGTTTTAGTTCGTATAGGGCCATTATCGCAACTCTGGAAAATATGAGCTGTCAGATGTTGCCTCTTCAGACAAACTGCATCTTGTGACTTTACAGACACAGCTTTGTTTTATCACTTGGGCAGCCAAGCTGCGTTAAGTAGAAGACCTTGGCGGTGTCCAACATACGTCCAGATCTAACAATGACTTGACAGCCACAGGTTCGGTGCTGCCCTCCATCAGAAGTAGTCCTCACTCAGCCGCCAGGGTTCACAGATGCTGATGGTGATTATTCATGTATAGCCCCAGTCCTTCTCCAGTATAACCAGTGGCACCGCCAAATCTTTACAGCAGCTCAGAGATCTCGAGCAAACACCTGCTGGATGACATTGATGCCTGAAGATATTTGGGATGTCTTAGGCTAGTTTCACATTTGCGTTTCAGGGCGCAGCGACGGCCTGCGCACGGCCGACGCTAAGCCCTGCCCCCTGCCGCGCCCCTCCGATAGCACCGCCTCCGGGTGCATGACGCTGCATGCGTCCCCTATCTTTATCACTGAGGACGCAGGCCGTGCGCAGTATGCGTTTTGGCGGTGCGCTGACCAGCGCCAAACGCAACCTGTTGCAATTTGGTTGCGCTCGGCGCACTGTCAAAAGGACGCAGGCGCCGCCAAACGCATACTGCGCACGGCCTGCGTCCTCAGTGATAAAGATAGGGGACGCATGCAGCGTCATGCGCCCGGAGGCGGAGCTATCGGAGGGGCGCGGCAGGGGGGCCGTCGCTGCGCCCTGAAACGCAAATGTGAAACTAGCCTTAGAAAATGGTTTTGGGCAAAACAGGAAGCAAAAAATCCATATGGATGCATGGCACGGCACACACTAACAGGAAGGACTACGTTACCTACACACATCTTTGGAATAAACGCATGGAATGGATTAGTTATAGTGATGAGCGAACGTACTCAGATAATACCTTATCTGAGCATGCTCTAGTGCTAACTGAGTGTCTTCGGCGTGCTCAAAAAATATGTTTGAGTCCCCGCGGCTGCATGTCTCGTGGCTGTTCAACAGGCGCAGCACATGCAGCCACGGGGACGTGAAGATAGTATACGCTCTCGCCAAGGACACTCGGCACTCGTGCATGCTCAGATAACACCTTATCCGAGGATGTTCGCTCATCACTAATTAAGGTCCAGTGCGGGCGGCATTTCTTGGTCAGGACAAATTTATCAAACTACATAGTTAGTATATAAGGCTTCCTGCATGTAAAATATTAGATTTTACAATGTGGTTTTCCATTGTGTCCCATTTGCGCCAGATCTGGGCGCTGTGCTGCTGTACGGCAATGCTTACGGTCTGTAGTCCCCAGCTATAAAACGTGGCACAGCGGTTTTAAGAAAACATTAAAAATTCCTTTTTTGTTCTGCACAACTTCAAGAGTATCCCAACCAGAGCTGTGTGCATTAACCCTGTCCTGCCTGGCTTCATAACATTTCTTCCAGTCATATCTTGGGAGAATTTGGCCGTTGAGACTGGAAATTTCATGCGGCCGAAAATTCGATTATCTTTGCCAGTATGGATCCAAAGAAAACGTTTTGGCACAATGAGGATTGGATATACTCAATGTATTTTAATTATAAGTGTGCTCAGATCTTGGAGAAAAGTTAGTTATTACTGTATCTGTTAACATATTTCACTGTGTTCCTTATAGATTGGGTCAATAACGGAACAAGCAAGGTACCCCTCTAAGCCCATAAATTAGCCATACTCCTGGTGGTCTAGGGCAGTGAGGGCAATTTTTTTTTTTTTTTTTTTTTTTTTTTAGAATCTTCAGACAGTGATGGGTTAATGTCGTCACCTTGGTTGGAGCAGAGCCCATAATTGTTTCATGTCTGTATTCTTAGTGGTCTGGATTAGTTGGGTTATGTCCACACTTATCAGATACTCTGCAGATTTTCCCAGCACAAAATCCACTGCGTATTTCAGCACCAGTGAGATTGTAAATTGCTGCAGAGAAGATCTGCAGTCTGCATTGGATACCGCTGAGGATTTCACATCTCCTGCATGTCAATTTAGGGTGCGGATTTTATATTTTGCAATCCACAGAACTTCCACTTCAAAATCTGAAGACATGCCGGTATAAGGGGCAACTGGGGCAGGGAAGTGAATGGTGTCTAAGTGGTAGTCTAGGGCAGTGAAGGTCCTAAATTTGCATCCCGTGAAGTTTAGGATGGGTTAGTATCTAATATCCCTTTTTGGGTAAAGCAGTGTATGCGTTATTTACTGTATACTGGAGGTTTGGGGCAAAAAAGGGTTCACTGTCTATTTCTTGTACCCTTGGTCAGTGACTGGCTTGTATCTGGTAGTCTAGGGCTGTGAAGGGGTTTAATCTGTATCCCTGGTACACTACACAATTAAGAGGTTCATGTCTTTTTCCCTGGTGGGCTAGAGCAGTGAAGGCGGTTAGCATTCTGTATTCCTGGTGGGCTAGAGCAGTGAAGGCGGTTAGCATTCTGTATTCCTGGTGGGTTAGAACAGTGAAGGGGTTAGCATCTGTATTCCTGGTGGGCTGAGACAGTGAAGGGGTTAGCATCTGTATTCCAGCTGGATTAGGGCAGTGAAGGGGTTAGCATCTGTGTTCCAGGTGGGCTACGTCAGTGAAGGGGTTAACATCTGTATTCCTGGTGGGCTACTACGCCAATAATAAAGGCTGGATGTGAGGCCTGTGTGGATCCATGGTGCTACTATTTTCATTGGCTCATGTATCAGCACAGCTTCTATCCTGCTTTTATTTTCGCAATGTGCTTTTCTGCATCATGTTTTTCTGCAGTCCCTGAGACTGTACATGCATTCTCCCCTTTCCACTATATAGAGATCTTTGTACAATTCCCAAAATTTTAATGTTGACCATTTAGAAATGTGCCTAACATTTGTGTTCAGTAAGCATATAATAAATTAAAATAGCAATTGTGAACAGAGCATTTAAATGATTTATATATGCTCTCAATAGCAATGTTTTTAGTTTCATTGAATGAAAAAAGACATGATAGGTTATTTAATAACCAATACATAACTATCATTTTATGTATTTGGCACTTATGTGTCTGTTTACAGACTCCAAACAAAACCCTGTGTAGTCTGATCCCGTAATTGTACTCATAAAAAAAAAAAAAAAAAAATTGTCCTTTACTTCCTACTGACACAAACTTCTCAACATTGAAATTTGCAACACTGAAAAGTAAAAGTTATATTTATGGAAATCACAGGATGGATAGATATGTTACTGATCTACAAATGCTAAAAAATATGGAAACTGCATCTTCAAAACATCTCTTTATTCAATATCACATATTGGCATAGAAATCCCATCACTTAGAGCTTCAGCTGCTATCATTGAGGTTATTAATAGTTGTCTGAGGAAGGTTCTGCTGCACTGAATGCACTTGGGCAAATCATCAACATCCTCTGCCGGCAGCGCCTTAGAAATTTCTGACCAACGACATCCTATATGTGCTCGATGGGAGACAAGCCTGGAGATGCTGCAGCCATGGTAGCACATCAAGGGTATGTGCACACGTTGCGGATTTTTCCGTGTGGAATCTGTGTTTTACCTGCAAATTTACTGCAGATTCCTATAATGGAATAGGTGTAAAAACGCTGCGGAATCCGCACAAAGAATTGACATGATGTGGAAAATAAACTGCTGCGTTTCCGCGCGGATTTTTCCGCAGCATGTGCACAGCGCTTTTTGTTTTTTTACAGGATAACATGGTACTACTGTACATCCCTTGGAAAACTGCTGCGGATCCGCATGGCCAAATCCACTGCAAATCCGCAACGTGTGCACATACCCTTAGGCTCCGCACGTTTCTCACAGGACAACGAGGAGCAACGTGTCCTGTTGAAAAAACTGTTTCTGGACACTTTGGAGAAATGGCTGAACCACTGGTTCTACCACCAAATCAATGCAACTCTGAGCTGTTCTTGCACCTGGAATCAAAACTAGAGGGGTCCGGCTGCCACCCTACACCATAATCCCAGGAGTTAATCTGTCAAGAAGGGGAATGGAGGTCTATCCTCTTCAGCGATGACTCACACTTTTGTATTGGATGCAGTGATAACTAGAGATCACATGAGACTTGGGAGACTGGTAGTAGCGTAGCTGTCAACCCCTTTAAATGCTATTCACCTATAAAATTGAGCTATTGATAAGATATGTCATCACTTATGGATTCCTCCGGGTCTGACAACCGAGACCCGTAACAATCTTGATGATTAAGCTGACGGTGCAGGTTCAGAGCCACAGCCTCTTTCTAAGATTTTCCTGCCCAGAAGATCTCCTGGCCACTCGACTATGCAGAAACTACTGCATTCCTCCAATCACCGGCAGGCGCTGGGAAAGGTCAGAGAGGCCCAGCGCCTGCGCACTAGTACTTTACTGTGCCCTCAACAGTGCAGATCAGTACGCCTGCACAGGAGCGCGGCACGAAGCTAGCAGGATGACGACATTGCATGAAGATGGGAGGCGCCGAACCAGGACCTGCAATGCCCATCGGACCGGACCGCGCCCCCCCCCCGGGTGAGTATAATAAAACTTATTTTTCTTCTCTTTCATGTCAGACTGGGGGCTTATATATTCTCTATTATTCATATAATGCTGTAGATCAGCCCCAAAAGGGCGGCAAAACGAGGTGACAGGTTGTCCACTACTTCTTATAGCCCATACTTGGCCCCCATAAGATAATAAAGCTTATACTCTCCCCCGGTGCCGGTTCCATTCCCTCAGTGTCGGCACTCTGTCCCTGGGACTCCCATGAGGTTGTTGTGACACGTGACCCCAGTTCCCAATCAGCGTTGGCGTCACTGTCTCCACCTTCGGACAAAACGAACATCAAGAGGAAGTCTGAGATCAGCTGTAGCCCGGACTTCCTCTTTATGTTCGATTTGTCCAAAGGTGGGGACAGTGACGCCAGCGCTGTTGCCTGCCTCACGTGCTGCAACAACCGCACGAGACCTAGAAAGAACAAGTGCCGACACCGTAGAAACGGCACTGGCACGGGAGGTGAGTATAGGTTATATTTTATCGGGGACAAACCTTTTGATCAAGAGGTTGCCCTCGTAGTGGTCAACCCCTTTAAATGATTTGGGGATATTTACCTCCTCCCAATGATAGATAACACCTCTACATACAGTAGATAATGCAGGATTCATCATTCACAAGTGGTGATGTCACAGCTCACCTCCTATACAATGACTGATAACACCTCTATATACAGTAGATAACACAGGATCCACCATCCACAATAGATGTCACAGCTCACCTCCTGTACAATGACTGGTAATACAGGATCCACCATTCACAATAGGAGGTTACAGCTCACCTCCTCCTCCATTCACAATGATTTTGCTCAGATTAGAGCATACCAGATAACACTTCTATACAAACAAATATGGTCTGAATTTCTATATTGCTGCTCATGATGTTGTACCCACCAGGAAGTATGAATCTCATATTAGGACTAGTGGCCAGATCGAAAATTCCAAAATGTTAGATTTATTATTTTCCTTATTGTTTTAAAAGAAAAATAAACATTTACATAAAAACGTGATTGGAGCTTGTAGGTCTTACTCAATGAAACATTCCTATTAAGCCATAAATATAAATAGTGGTAAAAATCCATTCTAAATTGTCCAGAGTGTTCCCCCCCAGCTCTAGGACCTGCTAGGAGTTGTCGTTCCTCTGAAAAGATTGGAGACCACAGTTGCAGTGTATTGATGCAAATGTTTGATCCACCAGTGGCCGTGTGAAGCCGACATTTCCCATTGATAGTGGACATAATGGCAGCACCTGTCCTGCAGAATACCCTCTGCTGAATAGTGAAGTGAGGGCTCTTGGCCTACTGTCAGGAGGGACAATGCAGATCAGCCCGTGTCTGAGGCGCTGCCAACTATTCTGTTTTGTCCCTAATATAAAGGAAATGTTACAATAGGCCCCGCGATTCCTAGGATCCCATCCTGTCCGCTAATCACCATCACAAATTGTAACGCACTACCCCCTTTGTTACAAGTCTGTGTCCAGCTTAGCCAGCAGTCAGTGGCTGTCAGTCAGCAGCACAGGGCATTAAGGGTTGACCTCAGACGGTCTGTCTGTAGAGAACGTCACTCTAGTAAATAGTCACTCTTTTTTGTTAGTACTGGAGCAAATCAGGTCCTTTAAAGGAGACCTTCCACCAAATTTTTCATGTTGAAGTTGACACAGGATGTAATAGTGACTGAAGAGCAGAATAAAAGGGTTTGTTTTTTTTTATTTCACCTTTCTGTTGTGTAGATATTAGCCATTAAATATTTGGCACCTAGTGTGTTGATTTTTAAGTCCAAGTGGGTGTTATCATATAGTTTTCATTGGAGGGAGTGTACTTCTGCTTCCTGTATCTTTCTAACCAATCATAAGCAGGCAGCAGAATAGAAGTGCAGAAGAATCTGTGGTGTCATCAGGGTCACATGACCTGAGTCCACAGGTCATGGCAGCCTAAATAGGCACTGTAGATATATTGCGCAGTACAGAAGTGTGTAAATATTAAGTAGTCAATAGTTCCACACTTCTTTACTGTGTAATAGATCTGCAATGGTTCAGATTACTGACTATAATGAGCCGATTAGACGTACAGATATACTAACAATTTAGAGAGTAATTCCCATCTCCAGAAATGGGTATTGTTGGATGGTGCTTGTAAATATGAGCAATTTTGTCAATTATTTCTTATTAAAATTTTCTGCCGTTCCTGAAATATTTACAATGTTGTTTTCTTTACAACTTGTTGCTTTGGAAACCACAGGAAATGCTGATTGCTCACGAACTCTATTGAGCATGTAAGCTTGGCTTTGAAGCTGAAGCACACTGTTACCTAATAAACCCAGCCAACTTCAGTGCAGTGTTTACAATCTAGACAGCAACAGTGGTCGGTAACTTTGGCAACGTCCTGTAAACAAAAGAAAAGTGGTAATATCTCAAGAACGGCTGGACATTTGTAATTTACTGCTTATAAAAAAGTGATTGGTTTAAATTTTTTGTTTTGTCTTGCTACCTCACAATGTGGAATTTTTTTTTTTTTTGTTTGGGGGGGGGGGTTGCATCAGCTCGTGTAAAGAACATGCCTACAACTGTGAACACTTGGTTTTCTTTTTATTATGAAGCAAACAACAAATAGGACAGAACTTTTTAGTGTACATAATTATTCACCCCCTAAAGTCAATACTTTGTAGAGCCTCCTTTTGCAGCAATTACAGATGAAAGTCTCTTTGGATAAGTCTCTATGAGCTTTCCACACCTTGCCACTGGGATTTTTGCACATTCATCATGACGAAACTTCAAGTTAGATGGTTTTCCCTGGTGAACAGCAATCTTCAAGTCTGACCACAATTTCTCAATTGGATTAAGGTCTGGACTTTGACTAGGTCACTCCAAATCATTTACATGTTTCTCCTTAAACCACTCGAGTGTTGCTTTAGCTGTATGCTTTGGGTCATTGTCTTGTTGGAAGGTGAACCTTCGTCCCAGTCTCAAATCCCTGATAGACTGAAACAGTTTTTGCTCGAGAATATCCCTGTATTTTGCACCATACATCTTCCCCTCGACCCCGACCATTTTCCCTGTCCCTGCTACCGAAAAACCTCCCCACAGCATGATGCTGCCACCACCATGATTCAGTGTGTGGATGGTGTTCTTGAAATAAGCTGTTTTGGTTTGGCGTCAGACATAGCATTTACCTTGGTGGCCAAAAAGTTCACTTTTGCTCTTATAAGACTACAGCACCTTCCTCCAGACATATGCGGAGTCTCCCATATGTCTTTAGTCAAACCCAAAATTAGTGGGTTATTTTGAACAGTCCTCAGTCGAGAATCTGAGTGCATATTTAGGATGTAGTATCTCTTCCTTACAGTAGATTATTGGGAGACAGGAGGCCGGCAATGCATGCATTTTATTTTAGCAGGGGTATGCACACATTTTGAGTCCTAATTATGGAGGCATATTTATACCCTTGTTTGGTGCATACCAGGCACACCAGAAGGAGCAAATGTGAGCTTAATAAAGTGCCCTCTTTCTAGATCATCTATATCCCTGACCTCCTGATGAACACAAATATGGCGAAACGCTTCGAGGCAATTCAACAACACTAGAAGTCTTTTTTTTTTTTTTAATCTGATGGATGCATGAATATCCATATTGTGTTTTTGATAGTGAGTCAGCATTTATATGCATATGCATACTCCATGTTTTTTCACCCTTTCTCTTTTACTATATCGGGTTCAAGAGGAAGGGTTGATTGAAGTCTCTATTCAATATCATTGTCAACACTGCAGACTCAAAGCTAATACTGTATCAATTCTTCTTTTTACATTTCCTTTCCTATTTTACTTTAGTGACCAGGAAAATAAGGGAGGAGCGGGGGGCGCCGTTCTCATATCTTAGGGTGCCAGCCTTCACTGGTAGATAGACACAGTAGTAGGTTGAGACTTGTGAAACACAGGATTTTCTGGCTGTCAGATTTTTTTTTTAATCTCTTTTGCGATATGCAGTAATACACAACTATACACCTCCACGGGGTTTTGTTTTACACATTAGAATTGAAGTATTTTTTAAGGGATTATATGTTCACTACAGTATTATTTTCCCTTTGATTATTAGGCTATGTGCACACGTAGTTTTAGGTGCTGCGGATTTGTTCCCGCGGATTTGGGAAAATCCGCAGGTCAAAATACCTGCGGTTTACCTGCGGATTAGCCTGCGGTTTAGCCCTGCGGTTTCACACCTCTACAATGGTGAAGGTGTGAAACTGCAGTAGAATCCGCACAAAGAATTGACATGCTGTGGATTGTAACCCGCAGCAAATTCGCGCCATGTGCACATAGCCTGATTGTTAAAAAATTGACTTGTGCATATGTATTGTTGGTTATCTGATCAATAAATTTAATTGATGCCTATATTTTTTTTCACTTTAATTTAGACTATTTAGTGCTGATGCGTCACACTCAAATCGGATTACAAAAATATTTAAACACAGGTTGTAATGTAACAAAATAAGTAAAAAGCCAATTAGCGTGAAAACTTTCGCCAGCCACTGTATACTTGCATTAAGGAAAGCTATGTGACTGCCAGACTATATGGAGGGTTTTCCCCATTTTTTACTACTGTCGTATATAGTTGGGGAGAGTTATAAGATTTTATCACAACTCTACTCTGGGGGCGGACCGTTGGTAATCGCTGACTTTTTGAGCTTTAGAATTCTGATCAGGAATATGAGAAAGCTGGATGGGACCTTTTATGATGGATGTAAGGGCAGCCATATCGGTTGACTCCTATCTTGCCCAGAAACGGGTAAAACCAAAAACCCTTTTGACATCGGTTGATAATCAGCCAAATACTGCTCTCATTCCCGATTATCGACACGTAAACGTGGCAGCGAGCAGCCAACGTTCACTCATCCTTCAGCAGATCTCATCTGCGCAACCGAAAACGCTACAAACTTGGCAGCACCGAGAGATATGCTGCAGACATTTTGCAAACTATATAAGGACATACTGTATAAGCAATCATTCGTTCCCTATGGGGCTTCAAACAAGCTGTGTCGATGAACAATCTGGAAATTTTCTGGTTGAAAATGCTTGACAGGAGAGGACAGCTCAAGGACTTGATTTCCGATGGAAATGCTCAGTAAATTCTGATCTTGCCGGGAATAAAGCAGCTTCGCCTTGACTGGCTTTATGATCCCATAAGTAGTTATCATCTTGCCAGACTAAATCCATGCTGTCAGCCTGTCTGTCTCCACTCGGAGGGTAAAGAACCCCGACACTATGCCAGCGGGATGGGGTCCTATCAACCATTTCCTTACTCGCCTTCTGAAGTGGATGCAAGGCAACCCAGTTAACTGATCCACCTGCTCCTGTCGGGTCAGGCTGTTCTGCCTGGTTTTGTCAGCAGGCAAAGGGTTATCAGGAAGTTCTTGGAAAAAACAAGCCTGGTGGCGGCTTTACACTCAAAGGGGAGACCAAAAAGTAAAACCTTTGATGTCACTACAAAGCACGACTTCACAGCAGAAAAGAGTAACCTGCACAGTGGCGCTCGCCACGCTTATTGAGCATGCAAAATGCCTCCAGGGCTTCATCCTGTAGGGATTGTGAGGCTTTGCGGATATACGGTTAACCATTACCCTGCTTTAGTTCCTCGCCTACCAAAATAAGCCAAGGACGTGCCAGGCTCCACGCCTATCAAAACACTTCCTAAACTTCACTGATAAATCAGAATGACCCCCTCCTCTATTTTAGTAAGGGAAAAAAAAATCACCAGATGTAGGAGCTGAATTATGGATAGAACAGACTTGAATGTATAGAAACAACCAGTGGAGCAACTAGAGTCCGATGGACCCCGGTGCAATGTTTGGGCGTATGCCTCCACCTCCATGTAGGTCAGATGCATGGCCTTTGTAGAGTTCTAGATCCTACAAAGATATACATGTTCACCCTCCATGTATTGATGTTCCCATCCTGACACCTTCCTGTCCTGATTCCCTTCTGTAATCGTGTCCCATGTCCTGGGCCCCTTTTTGTAACCATGTCCATCTTTCTGGGCCTCTTTCTGCACTAATGCCCCTTGTCTTGGCCCTTTGCTGTAATAATGTCCCCGTCCTGGCCCCTTTCTGTAATCATGCCCCCCATCCTGGGTCCCTTTCTGTAATAATGTCCCACTTCCTACCTATGCCCCTTTTTTTAATAATGTCCACCGTCCTGACCCTTTTCTAAAATAATATCCCCCACACATCCAGCTTATATAGGCACTGGTGTCGGCGGGCCCTCCTCCTGCATGGGCCCATTGTGCCACTGGAAACAAGTACTTACTGTGGCTTGAAATAGTATTCACCCCCTTGGCATTTTTCATATTTTTCTACCTCACAACCTGGAATTTCACTTTTTTTTTTGTTTTGAGGGCATGCATCAGTTCTTGTAAAGAACATACCTAGAACTGTGAACATTTGTTCTTTTTATTGTGAAGCAATAACAAAGAGGACAAAATTACTAAAAACTTTAGTGTGCATAACCATTCACCCCCTAAAGTTAGTACTTTGTAGTGCCTCCTTTAATGGCAATTACAGCTGCAAGTCTCTGAGCTTCGCACATCTGTATCTCTGAGCTTTGCACATCTTGCCATTGGGATTTTTGCCCATTCCTCAAGGCAAGAGTTCTCCAGCTCATCACGTTACAATGTTTCCTCTGGTGAACAGCAATCTTCAAGTCTGACCACAGATTCTCAACTGGATTAAGATCTTGACTTTAACTAATCCATTCCAAAACATTTACACATTTCCCCTTGAATTGTTGCTTTAGCCGAATGCTTTGGGTCATTGTCTTATTGGAAGGTGAACCTCTGCCCAGTCTCAAATCATTAGTAGACTGAAATAGGTTTTGCTGAAGAATATCCCTATTCACCATCCATCTTCCCCTCAGCTCAGACCATTTTCCCTTACCTTGCTGCATGAAAACATCCCCACAGCACGATGCTGCCATCACTGTGCGGGTGATGAGCTGTGTTGGTTTGGCGCCAGACATAGCATTTACCTTGGTGGACAAAAAGTTCAATTTTGTTCTCATCTGATATTTTTCTGCCAATTATTCCATAAAGTCCAACTCTATGGAGTATACAGCTTCTTGTGGTTCCTTCAGTGCTACTTTTGGTCTCTGTGTTCCCTCTCTGATTAATGCTCTGCTTTCCCAGGCTGAGAGTTTTGGTGGACAGCCCTGTCTTGGCAGGATTGTTATGATACCATGTTCTTCCCATTCAATGATAAAGGATTTGATGGTGCTCTGGGGGATCATTAGAGATTGGCATATTTTTTTGATAACCCAACCCTGACTTGTACTTCTCAACAACTTCGTCCCTGGTTTGTTTGGAAATCGCTTTGATCTTCATGATTTTGTTTGGAGATCTCCTTGGTCTTCATGGTGTTTGATTAGTGGTTCCTCTTGTTAATGGTTTTGCAGCTGTGAGGAAGGTCCAGGACTGTAGTCATGGCCGAGCACTCCGGTGTATATTAGCACTGGCCTCCTCGCACCTTCTCGCACCGCTTCCTTTCTCCAGCTATGAACTGCTGCAATCCTGCTGCTTGACACCATACTTCTGTCCTATAGACTCCAAATGGCTAAGCTTCTCTTTTTTAACGCTGTGACTGCTGTGGTGTCCTGGGTCTAGAGCCCATGTAGGCTATTCGGGCGTCCGGGCCCTTCTGCCTACCTAAGGAAACGTTCCTAGCTTACCACACAGCAGCCCCTCTTATAGTTAACCCTTTACTATATTATTCACTAGCTGAAAGCTCTCTATACTATAATGCCCCCATCTAGTGGCCAATCCAGTAACTACACTCACCCTATACACTATACATAGCAGAATTACAATGGTATAATATTATACATATACATTTAGCAAGAGACTGTAATATACATAAATGTTGCATTACCATCATGTAGACTTAATCGTGTAGCAGTACCATAATGTATTAACAAATATACATACACTGATAATATACGGCACTGGGGCGAAAGAGAAAGGCAAGGGCATTACCATAATATATCATACCCCCTACATAGCCTCTCTGACCTTTCAGAAAAGGTTAAGTGTAATATAGTGACAGACATGTGACACTTGGACTGTCACTAAATATGGCACTTATAAAGGGAATTGCTTGCACCACAAATTTTTAGGGGCTTCATCGCTAAAGGGGTGAATACATATACACATGCCAATTTTCAGTTATTTGATTCCATAAATTTAATCTGTCTATTTTTTCCATTTCAACTTAGACTATTTAGTGCTGATGGATTGCAAAAATGTTTAAACACCGTTTATAATGTAACAAAATGGGGAAAAAGCCAAGGGGGTGAATACTTTCACAAGCCACTGTAAAATGATTGGGGCAGATTGAAGGTAGTTGGGGTGGAAGCAGGGCCCAGCTGCTGGTACCTAAAATCCAGAATCTGTTGTCTTTGCATCAGTATTTCCACACAACTCTGACTACCCAACCTGTATGCGAAATTCGGAAATTAACAACAATGATGGTGACATTGATGCCACCGTTGCCTTTTGCCTCCACAACAGGGAACATCACTGTAAGGCAGTGGTTTTCAACCAGTGTTCCGCGGCACACTAGTGTGCCGCGACACATGGTCGGGTGTGCCGCGTGTCCGCATGGCTAATTTACATGCAATGCAAATTAGCCATGTGGAGGCAAGCAGGGCGGCGGGTCGGAGAGGCAGCAGTCTCGTGTTCCTGTGTCGCTTCCTCCCTGACACAGCAGTCAGCGGCGCGGCTGGATGACATCATCATTCAGCCCCGCGGCTGCTGTGCCAGTGAGAGGAAGCTGCCGGTGAGGAGAGGTGAGGGGTGGGTGTGTGTGTGTGTGTGTGTGTGTGTGTGTGTGTGTGTGTGTGTGTGTGTGTGTGTGTGTCTAGGTGAGAGGTGTGTGTTTGTGTGCGTGTGTAGGTGAGTTGATGGATGTGATGAGAAGCAATGATGGGAGTCATGGAGAAGGCGGTGATGGGGAGAGGGCAATGGAGAAGGCGGTGATGGGGGTGATAAGAAGGCGGTGGTGGGGAGAGGGCAATGATGGGGTTGTCGAAAGGGCAATAATGGGGTGGTGGGGAGAAGGAAATGATGGAGGTAGTGGTATGGGCAATTTCTACATGAAGGGGATTATGATGGGGCATATTACTACAAGAAGGTGGTAATGATGGGGCATATTACTAAAAGAAGGGGATAATGATGGGGCATATTACTAAAAGAAAGGGATAATTATGTGGCTCATATACTGCAATATAAAGGGGTACAATGAGAAATACTATGGCCATGAGGCTGGAGTACAAGCGCCAGCTCATATACTATATATATATATATATATATATATATATATATATATATATATACACTCACTGGCCACTTTATTAGGTACACCATGCTAGTAACGGGTTGGACCCCCTTTTGCCTTCAGAACTGCCTCAATTCTTCGTGGCAGAGATTCAACAAGGTGCTGGAAGCATTCCTCAGAGATTTTGGACCATATTGACATGATGGCATCACACAGTTGGCGCAGATTTGTCGGCTGCACATCCCTGATGCGAATCTCCCGTTCCACCACATCCCAAAGATGCTCTATTGGATTGAGATCTGGTGACTGAGGAGGCCATTTGAGTACAGTGAACTCATTGTCATGTTCAAGAAACCAATCTGAGATGATTCGAGCTTTATGACATGGCGCATTATCCTGCTGAAAGTAGCCATCAGATGTTGGGTACATTGTGGTCATAAAGGGATGGACATGGTCAGCAACAATACTCAGGTAGGCTGTGGCGTTGCAACGATGCTCAATTGGTACCAAGGGGCCCAAAGAGTGCCAAGAAAAAATTCCCCACACCATGACACCACCACCACCAGCCTGAACCGTTGATACAAGGCAGGATGGATCCATGCTTTCATGTTGTTTACGCCAAATTCTGACCCTACCATCCGAATGTCGCAGCAGAAATCGAGACTCATCAGACCAGGCAACGTTTTTCCAATCTTCTACTGTCCAATTTCGATGAGCTTGTGCAAATTGTAGCCTCAGTTTCCTGTTCTTAGCTGAGAGGAGTGGTACCCAGTGTGGTCTTCTGCTGCTGTAGCCCATCTGCCTCAAAGTTCGACGCACTGTGCGTTCAGAGATGCTCTTCTGCCTACCTTGGTTGTAACGGGTGGCAATTTGAGTCACTGTTGCCTTTCTATCAGCTCAAACCAGTCTGACCATTCTCCTCTGACCTCTGGCATCAACAAGGCATTTCCGGCCACAGAACTGCCGCTCACTGGATTTTTTTTCTTTTTCGGACCATTCTCTGTAAACCCTAGAGATGGTTGTGCGTGAAAATCCCAGTAGATCAGCAGTTTCTGAAATACTCAGACCAGCCCTTCTGGCACCAACAATCATGCCACGTTCAAAGGCACTCAAATCACCTTTCTTCCCCATACTGATGCTCGGTTTGAACTGCAGGAGATTGTCTTGACCATGTCTACATGCCTAAATGCACTGAGTTGCCGCCATGTGATTGGCAGATTAGAAATTAAGTCTTAACACACAGTTGGACAGGTGTACCTAATAAAGTGGCCAGTGAGTGTATGTATATATATATATATATATATATATATATATATATATATATATATATATATATATATATATATATATATATATATATATATATATATATATATGGTATATGCTGATAATTATGTGGCTCATATACGTGGGACTGTATGTATGACTTTACATGGGACTGTATATATATATGGGAATACTGAGTGAGTAAAAATACATTTAGAATCTATATTATTAACTATATGTATAATATGTACTGTTTTAGTGTCATTTTGTGCCATTTTGGTTGGTGGTGTGCCCCGGGATTTTTTACGTATAAAAAGTGTGCCGCGGCTCAAAAAAGGTTGAAAATCACTGCTGTAAGGTATATTATTTATAGTATATAGCGCCATCATGTTCTGCAGCACTGTACAGATATCATCACTGTCCCCTCTGGGGCTCACAATCTAGATTACCTATCAGTATGTCTTTGGAATGTGGAAGGAACTGGAGAACCCAGAGGAAACCTACAGAAACATGGTGAGAACACACAGGTGCATCTCACAAAATTAGAATATCATCAAAACGTTAATTTATTTCAGTTCTGCAATACAAAAAGTGAAACTTATATAGTCATTACAAACAGAGTGATCTATTTCAAGTGTTTATTTCTGTTAATGTTGATGATTATGGCTTACAGCCAATGAAAACCCAAAAGTCATTATCTCAGTAAATTAGAATACGTTATAACACCAGCTTGAAAAATTATTGTAAAATCCGGAATGTTGGTCTACTGAAATGTACAGTATATTCAGTAAATGCACTCAATACTTGGTCGGGGCTCCTTTGGCAACAATTACTGCATCAGTGCGGCGTGGCAAGGAGGTGATCAGTCTGTGGCAGTGCTGAGGTGTTATGGAAGCCCAGGTTGCTTTGATAGCAGCCTTCAGCTCGTCTGCATTGTTGGGTCTGGTGTCTCTCATCTTCTTCTTGACAATACCCCATAGATTATGGGGATAAGGTCAGGTGAGTTTGATGGCCAAACAAGCAAAGTGATACTGTTGTTTTTAAACCAGGAAATTATACTTTTGATAGTGTGGAGAGTCCCACTGGAGAATGAAATTTCCATCTCCAAAAAACTTGTCGGCAGAGGGAAGCATGAAGTGCTCTAAAATTTCCTGGTAGACAGCTGCGCTGACTTTGGTTTTGATAAAACACAATGGACCTACACCAGCAGATGACATGGCTCCCCAAACCATCACTGATTGTGGATGCTTCACACTGGCACCTGGATTTCCAAGGTCTAGAGTAAGGAGGAAGAGTGGAGACAGACAATCCAAGCTGCTTAAGGTCTAGTGTGAAGTTTCCACAATCAGTGATGGATTGGGGAGCCATAATTTGCAAAATAAATCTTTCCAAATCAGACAAGGTGATTTTCTGGATTTGTTTTCTCATTTTGACTCTCATAGTTGTGGTCTACCTATGATGTCATCTACAGGCCTTTCTCATCTTTTTAAGTGGGAGAACTTGCACAATTGGTGGCTGCCGAAATACTTTTTTTCCCCACTGTACGTTGTGCATCACCTATAGTCTTCATTATGGTTTTCCAATGCATAAGTTGTCCATTAAACCGAAAAAACCCAAGTTGACAACCTGGGAGATGGGGGACAGCGTGCAATCATATTAGGGTTGTAGGTGAGCGAGTACTTATATTAGGTATGTGTGTCTATGGTAATGAAATAATCTCTCACCACTGATGAGTCTGGGACACGTCACGCTGCAGTCGAATGATCGCCATGGAATTTCTTGGCTGTCTGTATACATGAGGCTGCGTGTGAGTGCGATCATATGGATTGTGGAGAATGCTGTGCTGGTTATTTATTTGAAGCATTGGGCGCTTACAGGCTCCGGCATTGTAAATCCATGGACTGATGTCATTATGGGCAACTATGCATCTAGTGGAATGCTTTTGAGGATTTTTTTTTTAGGAAGGAATAAGGGTATGTTCACACCCAGCAGGTTTGTTGCAATTTCCAATACGGTCTCGGATTTCTGCAAACTACACATGCTTCCTGACAAAACCATTCAGATGATTGGCATTTATTTTCAGTCTCAAAAGATTTCTGCAAAAAAAAAAAATTTGCTGCCTGTGAACATACCCTAACCCTCACAAACCTCGGAGAGAAAATTTCTCAACCAACTGATGTTAGGGAGTCCGGGCCACTATCTGTGTATGGGACCACCAGTCCTGACTCCATGACAGATAATGCCTGGAGATATGGATCGGGCACATCGAATTTTAATGCCCAATACCTTGGATTTCACAGTAGATAAGCTACTGTTGTTAATGTCTGGCAGCAGCTTATTTTAGGGCTTTACAGCAATTTTGGCCATGGCATATTTCGTGAAACAAAAATTAGCTATGTATCCATGGGTGTACCCACCATGGGGCAGCTGCCCCCCCCCCAGCACAGCGATGGCGAACCTGCATGTGTGCCAGAGAGGGCATGCAGAGCCCTTTCTGCCGGCATGCGGCATTGCTGGCCCTAACCTGGTCCATCCTTTCTCACAGCATTCAACGGCATGGCTGGATGACAACGGCATTCAGCTCCACGCCACTGTGTGCCAGTGAGAGGAAGCGCGGGAGGAGAGGAGGAAGAGCGGGACAAAGCTGCCAGCGCCAGAGAGCTCAGAGCAGCGGAGAGGTGTGTGTGATGGAAGTGACGGAGATGGGGATGATGGGAGTAATGGAGAAGGCAATGATGGGGATGATGGGAGGGATGGGGAAGTCAATGATGGGGTGATGGAGAGGGCTATTATAGGGGTGGGGGGAGAAGGCAATGATGGGGTGACGGAGAAGGCAATGATGGTGGTGATCGAAATGGCAATAATGGGGTGGTGAGGAGGAACTGATGGAGGTGGTGGAATGGGCAATGATGGGGTGGTGGGAAAAAGGCAATGATGGTGGTAGTGGAAAGGACAATGATGGTGGAAAAGGCAATGATGGGGTGATAGGGGAGGAGGAAATGATGGACGTGGTGGAATGGGCAATTTCTACATTAAGGTGATCAGGATGGGGCACATTTCTACATGAAGGGGATCATGATGGGACATTTCTACATGGAGGGGATCATTATGGGACATTACTACAAGAAGGGAATCCTGATGGGGCACATTACTAAAAGAAGGGGACAATTCCAAAGACATACTGATGGGGAATTTAGATTGTGAGCCCCATCGGGGACAGTGATGATAACGTGTGCAAACTGTAAAGCGCTGCGGAATATGTTAGCGCTATATAAAAATAAAGATTATTATAATGATGGGGCATATTACTAAAGGAAGGGGACAATGATGGGGCATATTTCAGGTTGGAATCTGTTTGCATTCCATGCTAAAATCTATCTATCTAAAAAGAAGAAAATTATAGCAGCACAAAGAAAGAGTCTGGGTGCAGAGCCCCCCAGGCAAATACCAAACCTCAATTATAGAAATCCAGAGAAATTGGAGGCTGCACACCGTTTGTAGTGGAAAAAAAAGAGCTATTTAATAAGGCCAAAAGGCGACATTTTGGTCCAAACAGGAACCTTTCTCAAGGCTTGAGAAAGGTTCCTGTTGTTTGGACTGAAATGTCGTCTTTTGGCCTTATTAAATAGCTCTTTTTTTTTTCCACTACAAACGGTGTGCAGCCTCCAATTTCTCTGGATTTTTATCTATCTGTTTAATATTCTGCATTTTTTTTCCCTAAAGATCAATGGTGTGGTGGTATTTCTTCCCTGTATGTGGTATTATTGGTCTTGGTATAGGGGTTGTGTTGTGTATGGCGGTCATTTGTTCATTTTCGCTTCGTTTCATTCACCTTTTTTGTTCTAAAATTTTACAACCTGAACGACCATGGCTTGCCCCCCCCCCAATTTTTGATCCTTGGTACGCCCATGTATGTGTCGCTGCTACATAGCATTGCCAGGACGCAAAAAAACAGCCGCGGTTAGACATCTTGAGGCTTGCTTGCGTGTTGCGGTCGCAGTACCCACGGGGGTTGCAATATGACTCCATTTACTTGTATGGCGCTACATTGTAGCAGCGACACCTAACGAACTTTGGCTGCTACCAAGGTCGTCTTGTGCGCCCAGCCATATTATCTTATTTTCTGCTGACTGCTCACAGACACATTATTCTATGGGCCTGAGAAGACCCTGGTGGACCTATCTAGGCTTACACAAGATCGATATTCCTTATGCTCGTTCATCCATCAAGTCACCACGGCTCGAGATCAAGCCAAAGGCCGTTAGTGCACTTCAATTTTCTTTTGCTGACCAAGGGATCCAAATTTAAAAACAATTAAAAACAACAATTAAAAAAAAAGTCCTATTTTTGGCAGATTTAGTGACCAAACTTGCCCATCTATGTGGATGAATCCATAAAAACAGTCAGCACATGGACCCCGTCTGTGTTCTGTTTTTCACTGACTGCAAGTAGTCACATGAGAAACCTGAAAATGGAAAGTCTGTTGATAAAAACGGACACAAGGACCAAAGGCGGATGAAAAATGGATCCAACATATTGATGAAAATCCGTTTTTTTGCAGAGAAGGAAAAAAAAAATCAGATGTGTGAATTTGGCCTAAGGTTAAGTAGAATTTGTTGTCTCCCAATAAAGTCGTAATTGTGACCCTGTGTGGTCTGGAGCGAAGAATCTCTTAGCGCCCCTCTTACACCCCAGTAAATAGCATTGGCTCTTCCGCATTAATATGTAGTTATTGATGCTCCGCAGTTTCTGTGTAGTTTTCTCTTTACATCTCATTATCTCCCGATTGCAGTAGTAATTTTTGAACTATTTTTTGATTAATGAATCTCATTAAAACTCAGCAGCTTCCACTAAATCGCGGATCGGATCTCCAGACTGACAAGTCATGGTCCCTGCACCTAATAAAAGGAAGGAACAGTTGTTGCCGATACTCCCAGTGCGCCATGTCTTGCTGAACACCAACTGCCCGGAGGGCGCTGGTTCACTGTGTATGTGCTGGCGGGACCAGGGTTACTTTTTCCACTTGAAACTAGATCTGCTCTAAACCCCTAATCAATTTCTGTTCATGGGCATCAAACCTCAATGGGCAGACACTGTGTTTGTTTGTTTTTTTGTTTTTTTTATAAGATTCACTACCAGTATCCACTGGACAACTGGGAATTAACCATTTACCCACTTCACTGCCCTCGCCCATCAGGGATAATTTATTTATAAAATGCCAACATATTCCATAGCACTTTCTAAATCAGAGGTACATGTATTATACACAGTATCTGTACGGAGAAACACAAAGTTCACCAAGGCAAACAAAAGTGCAGGCTGTGCATGAAAGAGCTGAGAATCTACATAGAAAGTGGGAAAGACACAAGAAGTAAAAAGCAATAGATAAGAATATTAACGTAAAGCTGCATAAATCAGTCACCGGTCTCTTATGTCTAGATATAATGTGCTGCTGAGTATATGAGAACACATACTACAAAACGACAAATTCGGAGGGAAGAAGCGTTAGTAGTGAGGTTACGTAGTGATAAGCCTGTCTTAGATTTTTAGCATAATGGACAGCAGAGGTAGGGTGGTAGAAAGATGAGGGAGGAGATATAGGGCGGTTCAGCACTGTAGAGCATTTTCTGAGTGAGAATAAGTTTATTTGTGCGTTGTAGCAGACAGGTAACCAATACAATGACTGGCACAGGGTGGAGGCACCAGTGTAGTGGCTGAACAGAAATATTATGCTGGCTGCTGCATTCAGGATAGATTAGAGAGGGAATAGGCTCTTAAAAGGAAGACCGAATTAGTCACGTAAAGAGTGTTCACAGTTTGAAAGGTGAGAAAAGTTCAGATTCTGGAAATTTTTTTTAAGGTTATGGTTGCGTGAATGAGTGATCAGATGTAGGGAGTGGAGGACACATCTTGGTCAAAAATAATCCCAAGACAGTGAGTTTGTGGCTTGGGAGTTATGATAGAACAATGCATGAAAATGGTAGTATCAGGTCTAGGCAGATTATTAGAAGGAAGAAACCAGAGACGTTCAGTTTGGGAAAGATTCAGTTTCAGAGAGAGGGAGGACATGATGCTAGAGACAGTGGGCAGACAATTCATGGTAT
Organism: Dendrobates tinctorius; assembly: GCF_039654945.1. NCBI lineage: Eukaryota > Metazoa > Chordata > Amphibia > Anura > Dendrobatidae > Dendrobates > Dendrobates tinctorius. Next base: position 46,725,256 of record NW_027361754.1, read on the forward strand.
ATTGTATTAAAGGGGGGTAATGTCAGGAGATGATGCTAGAGACAGTGGGCAGACAATTCATGGTATATTGTATTAAAGGAGGGTAATGTCAGGAGATGATGTGTATAATTAGGTGTAACCAGCATAAAGATGGTACTGGAAACCATTCTGCCGATGGTTTGTCCAATAGGGGAGGTGTATAAAGAAATGAGAAGAGCTACAACTGAACCCCAGGCAACCCAACCATAAGAGAAAGAGAAGCCAGCAAAAGATACAGTGAGGGAACTGTCTGAGAGATGTGAGAACCAAGGGAGAATGGTGTCCATGAGGCCAATGGAGTGGAGCATAGTGAGGAGTCAGTGGTCCATGGTGTCACATGCTGCAAAAAGATCAAGGAGAAGGGAGTAGTGACCATTGATTTAGCAGTTTGTACCTCGCTAGAAACATTAGTGAGGGCAGCTTATGTAGATTGTAAAATTTTAGCCAATTTTAGGTAAAACCCAACTCGTCTTACAGATGTCGTGTACATTAGTATGAAGTTGCCAACAATCTAATGTGTATGTGGACTGCTGCTCCCTCCACAATCTGCAGACATTGTAGTTGATGTCTAATTGAAATTTCTGAAGAAGTAAAGGAATTTGATTGCAAGCTCTTGAAGCATGAACATTTCTTTGTTTCAAGCTATGCAAGGTCCTCGGAATATATAATATATCTAGAAAGGATGGCTGCCATGCCTGAAGCATTGGTGAATTATAAATTACCTGGTAATAGGAAGCTGCGTGGAGCGTGCTAAAGTGCCCGGCTGTGCGGCGTGATGTTCGGAATCCCTAATATGCAGTTGGATTAAAATCTGATTCATCCATTATCTCTGCTGCTGGAATTATTAACCTAGGGTCACAAGTCCATCTCCGGAGATGGAGAATTTTATTGCATTTGTCATATATCTGTTGTTCACCTGAGACGACATGGGAAGATCTCTAACCATAGATTTCGGCTGCCTTTTTTAATCGTGACCTGTTCCCTCCCAAGTGGTAGATCCACACATCTCCGGTTGGCAGCATCTTCTGGAAAAGGGCAAATGTAAATCCTAAATGTAATATTAATATATTGCTTACTGAAAGACATGGATTCCAGCATCTCTGACAAGTGTCTTAGTTTGTGTCAGACAGGTGGCTAGTCCAAATGCGGACTTTGAATGTTGGATGTGTAAAACTGGCCTAACCTTATAGGCCTTGGTTCTATTGCAGCTCTCAAGCTATATTCAACACAAAGTGTTACTCCTTTGTTAAAGTTCATGAGTTGTAAGCTGGAAAAATAGTCAAGAGGACCATTGTGATGGTGACTTCACTGGGTTTGAGCAGGTCTCGTGTGTTTTCTATATACATGGGTTAGCAGCTTCTAAAAGTGGTCCAAGGTTGGAGAACTGGTGGCAGAATCATATATACAAGTACTTCTCACTAAATTAGAATATCTCCAAAAAGTTAATTTATTTCAGTTCTCCAATAAAAAAGTGCTAATTATGCAAATTGTCTCTTCAGAGAGGAAGAGGACTAGAACTCTAGTGCCACCTATTGGAGGTAGCAATCCTAAAAGTCAATGTTGACCCTTTAACGAGCCTAGTTACATGACTTAGGATAAAAGCCAAGCCAGAATCTCCATTTGCAGACACTGTGTTTCGGGGTACTGCCCCTCATCAGTGCAAAGTGGGAGAAGATCTGGTTTGGCTGTGAAACTCTTATATTATATAGAGTCAGTACAAGCAGAGTGGTCAATTTCAAGTGTTTATTTCTGTTAATGTTGATTATGGCTTATCCTCCTTCTCCTTTCGCTTCCTCAAGCTCAATGTGGACAAATCTGAACTGATCATCTTTCCTTCATCTCTCAGATCTTCCTTACCCAACCTAGCTATAAAAATTAATGACATCACACTTTCCCCAGTACCGGAAGTCCGCTGCCTCGGAGTAACCTTTGACTCTGCCCTGTCCTTCAAACCGCACATCCAAGCTCTTTCTACTTCCTGTTGCCTCCAGCTCAAAAATATTTCCAGAATCCGTCCTTTCCTCAACCCTCAGTCTACTAAAATGCTTGTGCATGCCCTCATCATCTCCCGCCTTGACTACTGCAACATCCTTTTCTGTGGTCTCCCTGCTAACACCCTCGCACCTCTCCAGTCCATCCTTAACTCTGCCGCCCGACTAATTCATCTCTCTCCTCGCTACTCCTCCGCTTCTCCCCTCTTCAAATCTCTTCACTGGCTCCCATTCCCTCAGCGTATCCAGTTCAAATTACTAATACTGACCTACAAGGGCATCTATAACCTGTTTCCCCCATATGTCTCTGAACTAATCTCCCGATACCTTCCCTCACGTCATCTCCGGTCCTCCCAAGACCTCCTTCTCTCCTCCACACTTATTCACTCCTCACCCAACCGCCTCCAAGACTGCTCCCGAATAGCCCCTATTCTCTGGAATTCTTTGCCCCAACAAGTCCGACTATCAACCACATTAGAATCCTTCAGACGGAACCTGAAAACCCTCCTCTTCAAGAAAACCTACAGCCTGCAATGACCCCGCTACCTCCTTCTCTCTCACCACTACCGGTGATATCACCTCAACCAACACCAGAACTGCTGCAACCCACCAACCTACTGTCTCCTTCCCCACCATTCTGTAGCATGTAAGCCCGAAAGGGCAGGGTCTTCTCTCCCCTCTGTATCAGTCTGTCATTGTTAGTTTGTTTACTGTAAGTGATATCTGTAATTTGTATGTAACCCCTGCTCATGTACAGCACCATGGAATCAATGGTGCTATATAAATAAATAAATAATAATCATAACAATTATGGCTTACAGCCAATGAAAACCCAAAAGTCATTATCTCAGTAAATTAGAATACTGTATAATGCCTGCTTGAAAAATGATTTTAATATCCAAAATGTTGGTCTACTGAAATGCATATTCAGTAAATGCACTCAATACTTGGTCGGGGCTCCTTTTGCATCAATTACTGTATCAATGCTGTGTTGCATGGAGGCAATCAGCCTGTGGCACTGCTGAGGTGTTATGGAAGCCCAGGTTGCTTTGATAGCAGCCTTCAGCTCGTCTGTATTGCTGGGTCTGGTGTCTCTCGTTTTCCTCTTGACAATACCCCATAGATTCTCTATGGGGTTAAGGTCGGGCGAGTTTGCTGGCCAATCAAGCACAGTGATACTGTTGTTTTTAAATCAGGTATTGGCACTTTTGGCAGTGTGGACAGGTGCCAAGTCCTGCTGGAGAATGAAATTTCCATCTCCAAAAAGCTTGTCGGCAGAGGGAAGCATGAAGTGCTCTAAAATTTCCTGGTAGACGGCTGTGCTCACTTTGGTCTTGATAAAACACAGTGGACCTACATCAGCAGATGACATGGCTTGGATTGTGTGTCTCTCCACTCTTCCTCCAGACTCTGGAACCTTGATTTCCAAATGAAAGGCAAAATTTACTTTCATCTGAAAACAACACCTTGGACCACTGAGCAACAGTCTAGTTCTTTTTCTACTTGGCCTAGGTAAGAAGCTTCTGGCATTGTCTATTGGTCATGAGTGGCTTGACACAAGGAATGCGACACTTGTAGCCCATGTCCTGGATACATCTGTGTGGTGGCTCTTGAAGCAATGACCCAAGCAGCAGTCCACTCCTTGTGAATCTGCCTCAAACTTTTGAATGGCCTTTTTTTAACACTCCTTTCAAGGCTGCGGTTATCCCGGTTACTTGTGCATCTTTTTCTACCACACTTTTTCCTTCCACTAAACTTTCCATTAATGTGCTTGGATACAGCACTCTGTGATCAGCCAGCTTCTAAGGCATTGACCTTTTGTGGCTTACCCTCCTTGTGGAGTGTGTCAATGACTGCCTTCTGGACATCTGTCAAGTCAGTAGTCTTCCCCATGATTGTGGAGCCTACTGAAACAGAGTAAGGGACCTTTTTTAAACACGTAGAAAGCCTTTGCAGGTGTTTTGTTAATTATTCTAATTTACTGAGATAATGACTTTTGGGTTTTCATTGGCTGCAAGCCATAATCATCAACATGAACAGAAATAAATACTTAAAATTGATCACTGTTTGTAATGACTCTATATGAGTTTCAGTTTTTGTATTGAAGAACTGAAATAAATTAACTTTTTGATGATATTCTAACTTACTGAGAAGCACTTGTATATGTGTCCAGGGCTCAGTGATGCCATTGGAAGTGAAGGCTAGTCCATCTGACCAATTTTAATCCATACAGTAGCTCTTCGGTCGGATTGGAACAGAGTGCTTATGCTGACCCTTAGCCATCCTAAAAAGTGCCTCCATAGGCATAAAGGAGACCTACGCTTTATACTTATCTAATTTTCATGTTTTCTTAAGGCCCTTTTACATTTAGCGATGCACCAGCGATCCGACCAGCGATCCGACGCGGTCAGGATCGCTGGTGCATCGCTAAATGATCGCTAGTGAGCTTTCACACAGAAAGATCTCACAGCGATGCAGCAGCGACGCAGCGCACGATACTCACCTTTCACACACAGCGATCCTGACGTCCTCCCGCCCGCCTCCACGCGTCGCTCGTCATCACAGCAGGAAGCTGACGACGAGAAATGGAGCCGGACATTCTCGCGCGACCAGCGATGGACAGCGGGGGAGCCGGTCGGAGGTAAGTATCACACATAGCGATATCGTTAGCACATCACAAAATCGGTGACGTTATAGCGATATCGCTATGTGTAAAACCCCCTTTATTCTCATGCAGACATTCATAGAACAGAGGTGGCACCATACGCAAGTGTTTTTTTTGTTTACCTACAACTTATCCCAGATCTAAGCTGTCCCATGTTTTTGGAGTTTGGTGGTATATCCTCAGTACACAGATACAGCTGATTATAATGGTGGGGCAGGAGATGACAAGTTCTTCCCCCATTGAAGGTCCTCACAAGATCTTTTGGTCATGTGAAATTCTAAAGTCATGTAAAAGGCGTAGGATGAGGACAAGGTGTGTGTGTTAATGTAGCAGCAGTAGGTGTGTTTTTTCTGAGGTAGCGGAGGTGTGGGGCATCATATTGTGGGGAGATATGTACTGTGGGGGCATCAGACTATGTTGGACGCTATGGAGGGGATAAGAAAAGGTTACCACATTGTGTGGAAACCATAATGGGCTTAAGTAAGAGCAATATGTTTGTGTGGGCACATTATTATTACTATTGTTTATTATTATAACGCCATTTATACCATGGCACTTCACATGTGAACATATAAAGGACTGAGCGAGGAAGGGGTACTGGCTTACTGTAAAATAAAAATTGTGTGTGTTCATCTTTCTTATTGAAAGTTGGGAGGTAAGCACACTGATGGACACCCTTGGAGTCCTTTTATAATTAGTCCATCCTCATAAGACAAAGTCATACATAGGTGTACACCACCAGCCAATTCTGAGTACAATAGAGCAAAAGAAAAGATAACGTGTAACTAAAATTTAACCTTTATTCCATTGATTAAAATTATTGTAAAACCATTTACATACATCCCTTGGATCTACATTGGGTCACTGATGCCGTGAGTGACCCACTAATTCCAATAGGCACAACTGTGTGAGAGTTACCTTTTTAATTTTAAAGGGGTTTTGACCATTGTCGCTATAAATTATTGGTCAATTATATCTCCTGAATGTGAAAATATCAACTGTAAAAAACATATGCCAAACATGTGTATGTTAGCATAGACTGGCTCCTTTCATGTGATTAGTTATAACCACATGAGAATTTGATGAAATAATTTACTGCATAGTATAGCGCCGTATGATAAGTAATCACGGCTTAAGAATTATTATAGGTATTGTGATTTTCTTGCCAGCAAGTACTGTATGTGTCACACATGTTACATACAAAAATATGCCACATTGTGTGGTGATCGCTACCTAAGCGCGGCCTATACTGTGTATTGCGGCGGCAGTAATATATGTTAGCCGCTCCTTGCTCACCGCGCAATCATCAGCTGCGAGAGGCAGCACACATCAGCTGCTAGCGGCACGATAAATCATGCGCTGAGATAAGTGTGGATCACCGATATAAGAGTAGGTGATATACGCACCAGCTGTTCTGGGCAGATTGACACACACGCTAAATCCACTTGTGATCCCGTAATGGCAGTATGCAATCAGCAGTGATACCAATTATGCTGGCGCCCAAGACTGCTATGGGCAGATTGAAACACACGCTAAATCCTTGTGTGACGCCAACATAGCAGTGTGCGATCAGCAGTAGTATAAGCTATAGTGGCGCTCAAGGCTATATATGTCTATTATATTGATATTTGGCAAGGCTACCTGCTTCGCACAGTTAATATCTATTGAGCATTGTCTCGGAAATATGAAATATTTCTTATTGTTCTAGTTACACATACAGATCCCCTGTTGCCCCTACCTCAAGTTGGTTCATATGTTCTAGCACTGAGCCACTCAAGCTGCAGCCCCCTCTTTCCCCTTCCCTCTTTCTCCCTGTTGGAATGGCACATAGCTGCAGCCTCTCTGCCTGTGGGTCATTCGATCCCACTTTCCCCCCTCCCTTGGGAATGTGGCTTATGACCAGATAAATCAGGCTCTGTTTGAAGCACAAGTCTCCTTTGTTCATTCCAACTCGAATATAATAACCATAGATGCAGGAAACTTTTGGAATCTACATTGTTAAAGCTATTCAAAGCGGCGGGTTTGGGCTTTTGCACCCACCAGAAATCAAGTAAAGGGTATCTGCTTCCCAGAACCACATAGATATACGATGTTTGGTATCAAAAGAAAGGTAATTTCGTAATAAGAAAAATGATACTCCTGTCGACACTCTGGGAGCCTCGCAGCCAGAGTTATGGCACTTATAATAATTTTGTTAGTAATTTTCAAAAGGGGAGTAGATTCCCTAGCTCCACCCACCCAATGAGGTCAGCGAAGGAAAGCTATAAAGCTCTGATGCTGACTCAGTGGGGTGCCATTTGCCCGGGCTGCCAGCTAGGAAGCTGTGCTGATAGACCATTTGCCCCTCCCCCCTCCTCCACACAGTGTGCCATCGAATCATAAGTGTAAGTTTTTGTTTTAATCCACTTTATTTTGTAATTGTCTGTATATACTGTATCTTGTCTCTTTTTGTAACTGTCTGTATATACTGCATCTTTTTGTAACATCTTTTATATTTTTGTGAACACTGCCTATCCTTTCTGGAGTAAATCTATAAATTTACTAGTTTTATTTCTCCTTGCTCTATAACGTACAACAACCTCCGAGCTAAATATGCTACCATGTGGGTTGGCTCCTGACCCAAAATTGATTTTTATGCAGAATGAGGAGCTGGTGGCAGCACAGTGTTCTGGGGTATATGGGATACTCTCGCAGTGACGGAACGGAGGTTTTATGTATGTATTAACCACTCTGGGGACATACATACCGCCCTCACTGCAGAGTGCCCAATAGGCAGTACACGGCAAGGCAGCCTTTCTGGCGACTACTTATCCTAGGTGTAGTTCTCTGACTGACCTGATGGTAAGGGGGGCGCCAGAGAGCTGCAAGTTCCGAAACTGAAGGTGGAAACAAAAGTTGTGGGTGGTTATAGGACCCACGACCACTAATGCATAGTAAATTAGTGAAAATTGGTCGGATATAATAAATCCCTGACCACTGGGGGGCAACCTCACACCCACCAGTTCATGACAGGCATGTGTCCTTGACGCGCGTTTCGTCGGTATACCGGCTCTTTCTAAGGGCCTTAGTCTAGTTTCACACTAGCGTATTTTCCATGCAGCGCACGGCGCCGCTAAGCCGTGCCCCCTGCCCGCCCCATCTGGTCATCTCCGCCTACTGTCGCACACGGCTGCATGCGATCTGCGCACCCTATCTATAGCATAGGGTGCGCAGACCGTGCGCTAGTAGGATTTTAGCGTGCGCTGCACACTTTTGAAGGTGCGCCGGACGCACCATGTTGCATTTTGGCGCGCTCGGCACACCTTCAAAAATGAGCAGCGCACGCTAAAATCCTACTAGCGCACGGCCAACGCACCCTATGCTAAAGATAGGGTGCGCAGATCGCATGCGGCCGTGTGCGATAGTAGGCGGCGATGACCAGATGGGGTGGGCAGGGAGCCGGGCTTAGCGGCGCCGTGCGTTGCATGGAAAATACGCTAGTGTGAAACTAGCCTTAGTGTGTGTCATTGTGGATGGGATTTGGGGTCTTCAGCTATACCCAGCTGAGTAATCCATTGCACCTTTTTTTTTTTTTTAAATAGTCGCAATATTTTGGCGCAAACATTCTCCAGTTGTAATTTTCTATATGCCTGGAATTTTTGCTCAAATTAAGATATTTTAGCAGAGTATTCAACTTTTTGTTTTTACTTTTTCTGTGCCCTTTTAGAGCAAAAACAAAAGCAAAATAAATGGACTTAAAAAAAATATTGTTGCAAATGGTGAATTAGATCCTTTGTCTTCGTTCTGCTCTGATGTACTGCAGGTTGAATTAGAAAAAATAGATCTGCTTGTTTACCAGGAACAGCGCCCCACCTGTCCATGGGTGGTTTCTGGTATTGCAACTGAATCCAGATTAGGTAAATGGGGGGGAGATACTGAGACAACCTCTCAAAACAGTAAGTGCAACGGTACCCAAAAAAAAAAAAACGATCTTTCTAAGTCTTGATCAAGGCCTGGAAAATTCTTTGATTTTATTTTTTGGATATTGTTGCAGCCATTAGTTAAATTTTTATATGGCATAATCTTATTTTAATTTTAACCTCTTACTTTTAATTCTGGCACATGATTGTGACTATGCCTCATCGCTAGAGCAACTAATAAGAATTCCTCCCCATTGACCGGGTGTTTCCGCCAGCACTGAAAGCATTAATCAGCCTGGTGGTTATACTGATTGCATCCGGCTCCGCTTGTCCCAGCAGAGGCTGCCGGAGAAAAAGCACAAAGCTGCAGTCTAATAACGGCAGTCATTGTGTTCCCAGCCTGCATCGATCTGTTAGCAGCACAGGAAGCAGATCCTGATAGACGGACGCATGTATCTCTGAAAGGCGGCAATGTTGGATCGTGGTAAATTATGAATAAAGTATGGGGACTGATATATGGACAGTACAGAGGTTGCTACTCCCAGGTGGGCACAGCAGGGGCTTTAGATCTTGTAGATCGCTGAGGCTCCTCTCTGTGCCTGGTGGTACTGTGGAGATGTGCCGATCTGAAGGCAGGTGCTGTGATGGAGACACCTTCATTCAGCGCCAGATTATGGAGATATCCTTCCTTTCTTAGAGAAAAATACTTTAGTGCCTCCTTGAAAAATCAAGGTCCAATTTGGCATATATTGGTACCACAATAAGCTTGTATGGAGCTGTAACATGGCTGCTGGAAACTCCCACCGATATCGAATGGTTCAGCTGACACTGTGTGCGTATGGGGACGCCGGCCACTTGACAGTCAGGGAAGATGTCAATCAAGCAGGTCTGATTTTCTATGTTGATCTCCCAGAGATAAGCCGCCACCAGAAATGTCTGTTGGTGGCTCGCTCATAGAGAACATATGAGTGATCCACCGAACGAGTTCTCCTGTGTATGGGAGAGGCCTGGGATTTTCAGCCAAAGCGTCACTTGCCCGACTGCCATCTCGGTTGTGGGGACTGTAACACTCCTTAGTTCTTTCAGTGAGCATAAATATACATATAGACAGGTCTCAGCTGATAAATGAGCGCTGGTCGACTATAAACAAGATGATTGGTGCTCTTTTGAAGGCCCTTTTATACAGTGACAGAATGATTGTTAAAATGATCATTCTGTCCCCACGCAGCATCCCATGTTCACCTGCCGACGTGCTTCCCGCAACAGTTCATCATCCAATGAATTAATGTTTGCGCTCTTGCAGACGTCCATGTTTTCGGTCCGAATGAAATCTGGCAAAACACTGGATCGCCCTCGAACCAATATTATTCTAAGAGGCCATGCACATGTACGATTTTTTCCTTGGACAGACATTGAAAAAAAATCACAGCATGCATGATTTGTATCCGATATTCAGATGGCACTCAGGCCATGCAAGTCAATGAGTCCGTGGAAACGATCAGACCAAACTCAGATGACATGCAATTACGGTATGATGTTCTCAGACTGACAGGATGGAGAAGATGGAGACACCTTTTTATTTTTTCCCCATATTATCCACATCTGATCAAACTGCGATTGGCATAATTGACCTGAGGAGAGAAAATACGTTGGTGTGACCCCGGCCTTACGCTCAGTCATCGGCCTATTTCCATGATCCGATCATCAGGCATGAGTGTTCTTATGCAACTGACCTTCATATGTTGTCGAAAGCTCTGTTTTTCCGGCTTGTCTTTGCGTGATATTTGGTCGGCATCATTAGCACATTAACGATTTAGTATGGGACGATCTCTATAAAAACTTCCAGCACACAAGTGACTTATATAACTTTTCATTTATTGAAGTTGCTGCTATGCAGCATACTCTGGTGATCTGTTAAGGTCTGAGTTTAATAACAAAAAAAAACAAACAAACAAAAAAACAATTTGCTAACTGTACCGCTGATCTACAACTCATTTTTTCCAATAGAAATGAACATAATCTGTGGATGAGCACGAATAGATGACGCAAAAACATGTAATCAAAACAAAAAAACCCTTAGAAATAATGATAAAAAAAACCTCACACACGGGCACGTACCATAACAGCCTATATCACAGGGTACCCCATGACTCAGCTGTAGGGCGACATTGTGTTTCTGTCCATTTGCAGTAGTTCAGATGTCCCACCCCAGAGTCCATGACAGCCATTCATTCAGGGCCTGCCACGTTGTTGCTGTCCATTATGAGACCTGCTGCCGAAAGGGGGCCGTTTGAGGATTGTCCAAAGCAGATGAAGAATAGGTTGATGCCCCTTGTGCCGGTCCTTCGCTGAAGCAAAATAAAACAAGGCAGACCACGTGGGACACTAATCTATTTCAGGATATCAAGGGTGGGCTATCAACTAAAAGGTGCAGTATAGACTAAAAGAGAACCCAATTCCAGCAATGTACCGACGCTGTCCGGCAGCATGGCAGCACGGTTATTCTTTGGTACAATATTGAGTTGCTGGAGATGCATAGGAAAGCGTGGCAAGGCAGACAAAGATAAACAGATTGAAAGCCGAGTACAAGAGACCAGGTTGTTGGCTTTGTCTTACAATATGCCTTTATCCTGCACATGGGTACGATGCCTCCTCCTAGGCAGGACCACGCTTGTCTCGCTTCCTCCATTCCCCCATAGTTGTGTTAGGCTTGTCCTTCTCCTTTAATCTTATGCAGATTTCCAGTTATTGCTGGAATAGGGTCGTCCACCAATCTCTCTCTTTTTGATCGCTTTACAAAGGTGTCAATGGAAAATAAAAATATATACATACATATATCTATCTGTTTCACCTGTTGGAGGTGGAGGGCTTTCTTTCATTATTTGCTTTTTTTATTATTATTATTATTCTTTACACTGTATGCAAACCCTCTCGGTTATTTAGTCTCTCAAGCAGCTGAAGGGATAGCAGCTACCCAGAAGAAGAATATCCCTTCTGGTCCAAAGCTCCGGCTTCCGCAACGCAGACGTTAAAATATCCAGCTATACGACAGGGCACAGTTAGGAAAGAGATTTAGCAGGTTCATTTAAGTATGTTGCATTGCCGTTCTCGTGTTTCGGTGAAATGCGGCTGGGGGGAAGGAGTGCACTGGGGAAAGGGGATCCAGCGCTGCCAGTAGAAGGCGGTCTGATTTCGTTGCTTGTCAGCTCTCTGTCTGATGGTCTGAGGCTCGGGTGCTGTAGGGGGAATGCCACGGGAAAACTTGCCATGTAGAGGACTCGTCCAATTCTTTTGGCAACCTGAAAAAGTAAATGAAGCATTATGAGAAGATCGCCAACATGTTTGTCCTGATAATAACAGCTATTTGGGAGAGCAGGTCCAATAAACACCATGAATAGAGATGAGCGAATATGTTCGGAAAACGATCACTGAACCCGAATTTGTCACATTTGTACCATATTCGTGTCGATTTTATGTTTGACGATCGTTTCCGAACATATTCGCTCATCTCTACTCTCACTGATTCCAATAGTGTTCGGCAAATCTTGCAAATACGGCTATTGTAATCCGAACCGAATATTGAAAGATTCGCTCATCTCTGACCGGAGGCCATGGAGGACTTATCTGCCCGTTGAACTGGTGTCTTGCACATTTATTTGTTTATCTCTACTTCGAATAGAAACCAAAAAAGAAATGTGAGCAGAGCTTCGCCTGGATGAAACTGAGATGAGCTACTTGATTCCCTTGTGTTGCCGATTAGTCCATCCATAAAGTACAAAGGTGGAATGGAGCTGGCTATCCGCCTGACCTGAAACTGGGGAAACTGACTTACTGGTTTTGCAAAACAATGGACCAGTGATCACGTTGGTAGTGATCGGTGACCATCATCCTACCTTCCGGCATCATTGGTGCCTCTTCCAGTTACACTCAAATTATCATTCCGGCAAAACATTGTGCTAAGCCTACAAAGCCGAAGAGGCATCGGCAGGAGGAGGTTCGCAGGGCTCTGGTCTGGTGACTACTGGACTAGGGTTTAGCAAATCTTTGTGCAACGCTACATGGTAATAAAGGACTGTAAAGAAGCAACAAAAGTGTAACCTATCAGTACAAGTTATTTTAAGTGCTGGGACTTGTCTGATGAGGCTTTTAACCATTCACTAACTAAGCAGCTTCCTCTGTGTTGTCAAATAGTAAAGACCCTGACAGTTTTTCTGACATGTTAATTTTAGTAATTACTTGCCTTTCTTAAAAATAAAAATCTAGGGAATCTTTTCCTAGAAGTCTAAATTGTGCTCTCCCTCTTGGAAATTAATGACAACTAGACGCTACACTTCCACTTATCAACAAAGGTATGTGTCTATACATTCACACAGTGCCATAGCGTTTAAGGAAATGTCCATCTAGCATGGGAAATCATACAAAACATTTCTAGGAGGATTAACTGAGGGACATCACAATGCAGAATTCTAAGACCAAGCTCCAGAATGCTCCATCTTCTCCTCTAGTAAGCCTACACAATTCATGTTGTGGAATTACAGTGTGTGCATTTCAATACTGCAAAACAACATCCTTTCCAAAGTGTACAACCATTTACTGTGATCACCCCCTACCCACCACCCCAAATCCAATAAGCAGCCCCTCCCTGACCTGTTAAACTGCAGCACATTTCTAACGAAATTGATCCATGGGGAACAATTGGCCAAAGAACCTTTTTATTATACCCGTCATAAACAGCCAGGGCTGAAGGGAGAGCTATAAACTGCAGTTACCACTTTATTATAAGGCCTGCAGGCCACGGCGCAATCCTATTATTGCGTACGTGTGTCCTACCGGCCGCAGCTTCTCTGTGCAGCGCTGCAGAGTCCCCCATACATCACCAGGGGGTCGCAGAAAACATTCTGCAGAAGTGGAAATCTGAATAAATCTAATAAATAGAGCTAGATCATACTCCTGAGCAAATATTCTACTGTGAAACATACCTGTGCTCGGATCTTTAGTGCTGGCCCAAGCTTCAGACCCATGTTATTCAGTAAGTGTTCTTCTGTCAATAGAGGCAAAGTCTCCCCATCTATACAGTGCTCCCGGAAAACCTGCATAGAGAGCAAGATCGCCATTAGTAAAGGATCCGTTCCCAATAAGTCAGTTCTACAAATGATCACATTGGTTTAAGTGCCTTATGGTACGACCAGAAGTCGGCACAATCTGCAATGTCACCACCTCTTGGCCGTATTATAGGTCTGAGTGCGATCCGGTAAAACGTTGGATCGCACTATGTGGCTGTGCACATGCCCAGTTTTTTATTTTTCTTGGACTGAGTCCATCCAAGGTAAAAAAAAAAAAAAAAAAAAAAATCACTGCATGCCCGACTTTGATCCAATATTCAGATTGCACTCAAGCAATAGTCAATGAGTCCGTGGAAAACAAAAGACATCGAAATGCAGCCCAATTCCTACACATTGTATGGAGACATTTTTTACTCTCATCTGAGAGAATCTCATCAGAATGAGACTAGCATAATTGAGACGATTTTCTCAGATGACAAAATTTCCGCTCGTCTGCACAAAGCTTAAGGATCATTGGTTGAACAAATTTTTATATATAATATAATATATTTATTATATATATTTTTTCTTCGCACGGGAGTGGCAGAAAGTAGCCACCTTCATGATAAACCCAGGAGGCCCCTGATACATTTTCTTTTTTTTGACCTGTAGGATATTTGTAATCATGTTTTGCAAGTTCATTTGCTTTTCCACGTGATGATGTTTTGTGTTTTACTAATATATTCACACGGTGTGATGCTTGTTGGACATGGGGTAATGGGTTAGGGATAGAGGATGTTGTTAGATCTCGGGAGGCGGTAAACTGTGGCAATATCAGTTTCTTCACATGGTTTTCTTGGAGCCTCTTCTTCTAACATTGCATCCATGGGACAGTAATATTAGAACAATCTGTAACTTTGTTTATTTTGCACAAATGTTTTGTTTGTCAATAAACTGCAACTAAGGTATAAATAAGTGATCGCATTCGGCAGAAGCCCGGTCCCCGTTGGTCCGCCATACAGCCGAAACATGGAAATATGGATGTATCTGGGCAGGAAACGTCTAAGGGAGGCCAGGTTGGTTGTTTATCTTGGGTACAAGGGCAACAAAGTGTAGAGTATGTCAATAATTTCCCAAGTTCATTACTTTATTTCCGCTCTTTTGTATAGTAGTGGCTTTAAATCCTTTGCGCGTGAGCCCCGATGTATTCTCTCTGGTTTCCCCCTGCACACTCATTCAGCTTGTTTTGTATGCACAGGCTGCGCTCTTGTGTGCAGTCCTGACCCCCGCCGCCTCTCCCGCTTCCTCTCCGACTCTGACTTGTAGCCTGTCTTACTCTTTTGGCCCAGCTGCAGGGAGGGAAGGGAGGGTATGACGGTGCAGGTGGTTTTAATGAAGCATGTCATGAGGGGATTAGCACAGGGGAAAAGGAAAAAAGAAAAAAACAGAGCAGCCCAAAACCTCCCCTCTTAAACTATGGTGGAGAGCAGAATGAAGAAAGAAGGAATAGAGGGAGGGGGGCAGTAAAAGGGACGGTTAGAGGGCATCCTTTACCCTCTAATGAGCAATAAAGCTTCCAGGTCCAGAAACATCCTCTAATGAGGAATAAGAGGCATACCAGCGAGAAGCCAGTCACAAGGGCATGAATAGAGCTTTATAGCAGGAGACAGGGCAGAAGGGGAACACTAGAGTGGAGCCATATACAAAAGCGGAGTCACATGGGTTTACCTGTGTGTATTCAGCACAGCCAGACAGACTGCCTACAAAGCTGCAGACGTCCTCCACTGTCCACTTGCTGAGGTCCTCCAGCACCACACTCTCCTCTCCATCCAGGAAGAGCCCCCCCATGGCACCTGACGAGGGGAAGGGGATGAGCAGAGGGAAAACAAAACAAAAAAAAAGTGATGGATGGAGGGTGGGGGAGGAAGATAGAAGGACAAGGTGAAGAAGGATGAGGAGGTTGCATGAGGAAAAGCAGAGGTGGGGGAGGAAGGAAAAGAGGCATTAATCATTAAAATCCCATGAAGAAAACAAGGAGGCAGCAAGATGAACATATTCTGTAGCCTAACATCCATCTTTAATGACCTGTCAACACCACGCAGGGTCCAGACTCTGCGCTCCCATAATGCTTTGTTGGTAGATCTCTCCAAGTGAGAAGAGAACTCAAATTGTAGCAAGAGACCTAAAGGCCCCTGGTAGAAAGAGAGTGTGTGTGCGTGTGTATGATGGGGAAGGTGCGACACGGGGAGGTCAGCGAGCTTTTCGTGGTCTGGACTGGAACAAAAATAAATTGAGCTCAATTATTCCGCGCACAGCCTGAGGTCAGACCCTGCCGCTGGCTTTCCAAGCGCCGCGTCTCGTAAGGAGGCGGATGGCTAGAGCTGGGAACAACTTCCCAATTAGCCACTTCCTTAGGCTCTTGGCGGCCAGAAGTTGCCACTATGTCTGGAAGCAAAAAGACGGCAGAGCTGTCAGCTACTCTGAGACCCGGGCACGGGATGGGATTAACAATCCTACCTGTAATTGCCTGCACTGCTGCAACAAGTGCAATTACTGCCTACTACTGTGTCTGCAAGTGTCTATAGCGTTAAATGCATTTTCTGTGTGTGTGTGCAATATGTGGGAGGTAAATTTGCACTAAATGTAGTTGCGACACACAGGTAACAAGGCGACCTGTACCAAATACAACTCTGCTTCTCCATCATGGCCATGTTCACACGTAGCATAAATCTTGCTTTTATTTTTCCAGCTGCTTTTTATCTACGTGATTTCTGCAGGTGTCAACCCCAAATATATGCAACAATCGTCTTTGATAATTGCAGGGTCATACGGCATTTCATCTTGGAAGTGTGCATCTTACATGCTCCCCAAAAAAGCCTATAGAGGAAAATAAACGCACCCACAAAATCATACAGTTCAACAGTGTTTATAAATGCACATTGGACATAAGATATTATGAAATCACATGCGCTTTGCTTGGACGGTTAATTGTGTACAAGGAATGGAGTACATATGCTACGTGGGGACATGGTCGAATATGGATTTCTATGCAGCTTTTCCTACAAAAATGATATTTTAGTACATTCCCCCTACTGTTTTCGCCGTCTGTGTATATAACCCCCCTGGTCTCTGCTGGGAGCGGGAGGCAGAGGTTGTGGTGAGCGCACAGCTCATGCCAGGTTGTGTTAATTCTACTCAGGGCCAGGGATCGATGGAGAGGATTTCAGCTTCCTGAGCTGTCCCCGGGGTGTGTGGGGCGGTTGCTGGCAGTCCCATATCTCACACACTAGAGGGAAGACAAGGTCAGTCACAAAGAGTCAGAGGCAGACAGGATGGAGGCCAGGACTGGCACTGATAAACCACCGCTGCCCTCCCCTCTTCTCACATCTCGGAGGCGCGCAGACACACGGAGCGCAGAGGTCAGTGGGGTATTACAGCACAGTGACAGGATGCACAGCTGCACAGCCTGCCCCCGGCCCCAACTTTATAGGGCTCACAGGGTCTCTAAAATCATGACAGAGCTGGCAGCTTCCATCTTCCTGCAACCGGCCTGTAACCCTTTCAAAGTCTATCGAAAGATGCATGTGAAAATGAAGGACAACGCAAGAACAAAAATGTAATCCCGAGACTAGATGGTGACAATCTCGCTCAAATTCAGCAGAAGCCAAATAGATATTTAGTCCTTGCAGCGATCACCTGCCCCCTGTATCGGATACATATAGGCTAAATACTATTCTTTACAAGAGAAAATAGTTTTGGGGGATTTTTTTTTCTTTTTTTTTTTTAGCTTTTCAACTTGTTAGAAAAGTTTTTTGTTAGAAAGACTTTTTTTTCTTCATTGCAATACTGTGTGAAGCCATCTGAGCACATCCACATTACTTACAAGTTAGATAAATCATTGCCTTAGAGCAGTGGTCTCCATCCACAGATCTCCAGCTGTTGTAAAAGACTACAACCCTCATCATACCTGCAGATGTCAGTTCATGGTGTAGTTGTAGTATAGAAATAGCTGGAGCGCCACGTGGTGGCACATTTTATCAATTATTTTATGTTTTATAAATGTATCATACCTCGAGCAAACGGAATTATCTGCCTATTCGCAAGGTCAAATTTATGTCCAACACTCAATGCTAAATGATCTTTATCACATATCAATATTGCGACCGGAGCTCCAAATCCTCTGCATACTTCTAAAGATACAGTCTGCCTGCCGTCGCCACTAGGGGGCGCTTACTGTATATGAATTTATTATTGAGGTCAATGCATATACTGTCTACAATAAGCGCCACCTAGTGGTGGCTGCAGGCAGCCAGAATTTTATCACTCAACTCTATGCTAGGGATTTGTAGCTTCGTCTCCACTAAAGATATAAAAACTTTGTTGGATTTATTTATATTAATTAAATCGGTGGAGATTCATACATTGATGTATGTGGTTACTTGTGAAAATTACGCAAAAGTTGACATTTCATAAACTCAGAATAAAGACATAACTTATCATCTATAGGTTCCCTTATACACAAACAATACATCTAGTCTAGGAATATTGAATTACATTGAATTAACTCAGTTTTTGGGTTACAGTAATCTCTCTGATCAATCCAGGCATTTCCCTTTTAGTTGCAGTACACCGAAAGAAAGTTAAGTGTCCCTGCACCCTGAGATGTGCTAGAACCTTAAATCAGTGGGGAATCCAGGTGCTGAAACCCCCCTCCAATGTCTAAAATAAAAGGTGCAGAAAGTTTGAAAACTGACTCCGGTTGACTTTGGTCTCATGTCAGGGTCTCAGCACCTGGAACCTCACTGCTTACAACTTAGTCAAAACTTATTACAAGTTATTGTTACACATAACATGTGCTTGGCGTACCAGCTGTCATATTTTATGTTCTACTGACCACTAGGGGCGCTATGCCAGTTGTATCTACTTTACAAGACTTGCTGATGCTACAGCGCCCCTAGTGGCCAGTAAAGGAGAAATTATTACAACCGATATATTAGAGCCTTGATGTAGGATATATAACAATAATACTTAACTTTATGTGTACAAAAAACAAAGGGTTTTTAAAGAAGAAAAAGAGGAAGCATAGGGGAAAACTTCACCCCATTTGTTTTCCATGTGAGATGCTTGGGCTTGGATGGGAGTTGTAGGATAAAGGTATTGGGGCTGATGAGGTCTAGCGGAGGGGGAGGTGTCGCTTTAACAGGAAGCCTTTGGAACAGTGATAGGAATTCCATTCTCCTAATGTATTGCAAAATCAATATTGCTAAATCCAGTCCCGGCACAGCTGTCTCACTCAATTACAGCTGGCGCGAGCCTGGACAGACTAAGAGGGGAGGAAAGGTGGAGGGAGTCCGGGGTCCCTATGCTGTACAGGGGATCTGTCAATACAGATATTAACTCCTTTACTGCTCTAGATATTTTTCCATATACGCAATCCGTTCTCAAGAGATGAGCGGCATCGGAGACTTACAGCAGTCACACTCCCTATACTTCCTATCCAAGCGAGAGAGACGAGCATACATGTCCGATATTGGATGTCACCCATTTCTTTAGTGTGAGTGTATCTTAATATAGCTAAAGGGATTGTGTGGATCAGAAAATCCCCTGCTAGAAAACCTTAGAGCTACGTAACACTTATTTCCTCCAGTGGTGGCACCAAAGGGGAATTGAACATGTGCTGACTGCTGTTCTGAGGGGTATCGTCTGCAGGATACCTTCATGTCAGCTTATTTTCAGAGGAAAGGGATTGTGAAAAATAAAGTAATTGCATTGTCAAACAGCAGTGTTGCGTTGTTACCTACCTGTGTGGAAATAAGGGTTGACGGCATAGGGGAAGCCAAAGGGAAAGGGCTGAGGTGGAGGCACTGAGCTGGAGGGCAAATATTTAGCATCTCCTTTGTTGATTCCTGGTCCCAGAAGATGAGTCGGTGACTCTGATGGCGCACATGACAGACTTTGGTGGCTGTGTGAGTCACTTGACTCTTTTAGAGATTCTCCTCCCTTGAGAAGATCTTTACCCTCTTGCAGTTCATGGGATGAGGATGAAGCACCACGTTCAGCTCTCAGACTGTCTGTCTTCTCCTCTGCCTCACTCTCTGAATCTTTCATCTCCTCATCGTTTCCGTCAGATACCCCCTCCCTTATACGTTGATCCAAGAGTTCCTTAGTTTCACCGTGGTTTCCTTGGGGCTCCATCCGGTGATGAGCAGACTTTCGACTTGCCCTCCTTGCACTTTGAGATTCCTTGGGAGGAGGCACGCTAGGGACCCCCTGATGATTTAAAGACAGCAGTGGGGTGTTATTGTGCCTTAAGACAAGCATGGCGTTCCTTCTGGAAAGTTCCTCTCTTAATGGGTGACCTTCGGGGAGCTCATGCATGTTGCGCAGTGCCGGGTGGTCGGGGGCTAAACCTGGGTGAAGAGTCAGTGGATCACCAGCTAGAAGTCGCTGTCTGTGCAGATTCTCCAGCTCCTTTTGCCGTATGATTTCTGCCGACATTTCAAGTCTTTGGGAAAAATAAGAAGACAAGTTGAATTAAAGAAAAAATACATAAGATATAAACCCTATTTTGTTTAATACAGGTCATATAAAATGAGTCTAATTAGCAATGTCTTGCAGGGAGCAATGGTCACTGAAGTGATTAGTTGATGCCAACATGTTCTCGTAAGGGGGGGGGGGGGGGGCGGGATAGTCAAAAATCAGTGATATAACCATTCCACTCAGAGGATCTCCCAACAGAAACCCTTTACCCGCCAAACACCACCCAAATGCTCTCATGTTAACACATAGGGACCGGATTCATCAAGGATTTTACGCCAGAAAACTTTTGAAAAGTCACAAAATCCTTGCGCAACAAGGATTTTGCAAAAATTTAGCAACTTATGAAACAAAAGCCAGATAAAGTGGGCGAAGCTGGGACAGGACCACAGGCAACAAATTTTACTTCAGTACCTGACACTTCGCGACGTATCTTCTTAATGAATAGGGCGCCTCACGCTCCACCACGCCTCAGTCCTGATCAATCAGGACCATATTGTATACTACGCAATATACTTTATCTGTAAGGAATAGCACATTCTGCTAAGGGTTGCCAACCGAACAGACACATGTACTTGTCCTCATTTTTGCTGTTCTTCATGAATGCAGCTTAGATCTCCATAGGAGAATTATGGGGACGTAGACATTCACCACGTAATATCTTCATGATTTATTATGGTTTTCCAATGTGTTTCTAAAAAAATGTTAATAGTTCTTGATTTTACTGATAAACCATGCAAGAAAATCAAGTTGGCAACCTTGTAAAAATTTTTATCCCTGGTCATAAAGCCGCTCTTGGCTTTCAAGGGGTGAATAGGAGCCCGTCGGAACATTCCTAGAACCAGATGCCAAAAGGGTCAATAAAATGCAGCGTTTGTCTGGAAGGAAATAATATATTCACCTGGCCAGATTCTGCTTCCGTAGAATTTCCTGCTGCCGTGCAAACATTTCCGCTTGGGCTGGCTGCAAGAAACTGTAACCTGCAGAAATAGAAAGGAGTCTAGTCAAATACCTGGTCAATATCTTGCCTCCTCTCAAGATAAATCTGCACGTATGCTGCTGCCTTAAAGGAGAGGTCCAGAAGTAAATGCATTTTCTTAGATGATTGAGGCCAGAATTCTGGACCAAATATGGTGCTACATACCTGGACTCTGACATAGTGCGGATGGCACCCCAAGAAATGGCGGTCTCAAGTGTGGTCCCAAGGCAATGTGAGGGGCGTTTTGGGGTGACAGCAGAGGAGGCGGGTGAGCCATCTCCCTAAGAAATAATTAAAAATAAAACTCCATTCTTAGTAAAGGCATACTTCACATAGTGATATATTCATACATAATGAATTCAGGCAAAGAGAGGAGGGAAAAAAAGGGGGAATCTTTTTACACCATTATGAGCCATTAGAATTTTAATAAACCGATACCGGCAGAACAGACGGCCATTAAACCAGTAAATGGAATCAAGTATTTGTCTTTCCATAATCAAGCTTGACGGTAACATCAATATCAATTATAACTGGAAAGTAATAACTGTGATAATTGTGTCAGTAAATCGCTGGAAGATTTTAATGGAAGTCGCTCTCTTGTGCGAGCCTGACTTTTCTACAGGTGTGAGATTATTTTGTGCGAATTTCTGCACAATAAAAAGTTTAAGAGCAGAGTTCACTAAAAGTTAGTGCCCCCATCCCCCTACATGGAGGAGATCTAATGAATTCAGGACATGGCAAAGACGGATGGTACCAGGAGTGATCCAACATTAGCGATACTCCAGTAGCCAAACCTTTCTTACAGCTGAGCAGCTTATTCCAACATCTGGGTACTGCTCCCATCATTCACACGGAGACAGGAGTGCGACAGCATGGCATGGCGACACAGTCACATTGGCAATGTAATAAGGCAATAAAACATTAATGACTCCGAGCTGCCAGAGATAGATGGCTCTCTCACCACCCACTATCATTAAGATTAACCTCTCTAATCTTGGAAGGGACCCAATTCAAAGAGCTTATTTCTCTCCATTTCTGTCCTCTCTCCTTGACACAGCGCACACAATAACCAGCGCCGTCACACTTGGGTATCAGGTAACGTCTCCGTCCTCTCATCACAAAATATTAAGGGGATAACGTCCCAGTTTCCCTTCTCATGTTTCGCCACCGTTCCTAGCCATGTGGTGAGGTTCACTTTTAGATCTGGCACAAAAAGAGTAATTACACAGGGGCTTGTTAAGTTCGGTCGGCTTATGCCATGCACCAGCTGGCAATGTCCATTGTTGGCCAAAAGTGTTACGTACTCTTCCCAAATATTCGGCCTGACCATGAATGGATGTGGCATTGGCCTCGTAACCTTAAAACTACAGCAGGAAGAGATGAAACAATTTCTCACAAATTTCTGCAAAATCCGAGAATTTGCCCGATGGCACCGTATCCGCCAACATGCAGGTTTGCCTCCGTAGGCTCTAATAAAGCAGAACTCCAAAGGTTATATGGAGCAGTAATACACTAGACTATAAAGCATTATTAGTCTCTGTAAATACATGATGGAGGGAATAAATCACTAGGGAAAAAAAAAAATTTGAATTTGGTGGTCAGACTATACAATACCCTAATATTCCAGCAGTTTATAAGCTACGGCTGACCCCCAGCCTATTTCCGCCGACAAGCCCCCATATATTTTTACCCCCCCCCCCTAAGCGCTCCCCTCACTCAGCACTAAACTAATTGCGCTGCTCCTGTTGTCTGGGAAGAGCGGCCATCGATTCCTCGCTGCCGAAACGTCCTGCTAATCGTATCAGCGCTCCGCCAGCGCCTCGCACTCTACTGGCAGCTCCAATTAATCTCAGGTAACGCAGAAAGTGACCTTCGGCTCCGAGCCGGGGCAGCAGCCAAGCGATGCTTATGTAATTACACCGTGAAGTGTGTAATCACCTGGCCTAATCCCCCAGGCCCGACAATTAGCCGAGGCCTCTGTCGCTGGGCTGCCAAGTGCTCTGCCACCCGGACAGCCTGCAGATGAATAACGGTCAATTAAAGCTGCATGGCGGGGGCGAGGAGGTGTCCGGTCGATGTAATTAGCTGTAATCATGGGGAGACGAGGCTGCCAGACGTGAGGCGGCTTTTATATAGGATGCAATGTGGGAAATCGGGCAGCGTTTAACCCTCTCGCTGCTTGCTTAGTCTCTGCCTACTACACAGCATTCATTGATGATAATGTTCCAGCTCCCGTCCCCATCAATTCAGCAGGAAACCACAAGTACGGGATGTTCGGAGCACAAATAAACAACATTCATGACAGAGCCGTGCTGTGTTTTCATAGTCTACAAGTCTAGCAACCTGTATCCTGAAATCTTGCACATTTTTACATTGACCCTTAAGTCCAATATTGGGCTACAACTAATACTTCCTGTTATGTAGAGATCACATCTCATTATCATCACGGGCTGAATAAAAATGAAATGGACCATCTACATATAGATAATGGGTGATGTCACAGCTCACTTCCTCCTCCTTCCTTGCATAATGTCCTCTGCACAGATCACAGAGCATGCCTATAGAAGTCAATCTCCAGTCCATGCAGTCCTGCGGCTGTTGCAAAGCACATCTCTGGATGATCATGATGTAAAAGACTCAGATAAGAAAATAGAATTAAAAAAAAAAGTTTCCAGAAAAAACAACTCGTATTGCCACTAGAGTGTGAACAGTCTCCCAGGACCCGGACAGTATTCTGTAGCAGCTGGAAAAGACGGCATGTGAACCTCCTACCTGATGGCATGTGTGGCTCTTGTTTTGACTTGCCAGCCGGGCGCAGTGTCACGTGCAACGACACACAACGACATTGTACCAGACCAACTATTCAAAAGAAGATCTGCGAATTCCAGGAGATGGAAGGTAGTTTACAGGGCCCCAGTCTGAAGGCCATACTGACCGGGTCCTGTGAATCAATTTGCTTCATCTCTAGCTGTCACCTTTTCTTTAAAGGGGTATTCCCATTTCCAAAATCCTATCCCAATATGTAGTAGGTGTAATAATAAAAAAAATTAGCAAATACCTCCAATTAGGAATGTAGTATAGTTCTTTTGATTAGCTATGTCGCTTACCCCATGTACAGAACATTGCAGTAGCCTAGGTATCCATGGTTACGAACACTAACAACTAGTGATGAGCGAGTATACTCGTTGCTTGGGTTTTCCCGAGCATGCTCGGGTGTTCTCCGAGTATTTTGGCATGCTCGGAGATTTAGTTTGTGTCGACATAGCGGCTGCTGGACAGCTTGAATACATGCGGGGTTGCCTGTTTGTTACGGAATTTCCACATGTATTCAGGCTGTCAAGCAGTCGCAAATCATGCAGCTGCGTCGACAAAAAGTAAATCTCCGAGCACGCCAAAATGCTTGGAGGACATCCGAGCATGCTCAGGAAAACCAGAGCAATGAGTATACTCGCTCATCACTACTTACAACTCATTATATGAGTGGTTGTAACCACGGATACCTAAAGCTACTGCAATGCCCTGCACATGGGATAAGCGACATAGCTAATCAGAAGAAATATATTATATTTCTAATTGGAGGTATTTGCCAATATTATTATTATTAGTCCTTGTACCTATTGTGATTGGATATTGGAGAAGGGAATACTCCTTTAATGATGTATGCCCAAGCCAGTAGTGTACTGTCAATGGCCACATGCCACATGACTGCTATGGACCCCCCTCCGCCAGTCAGTCATCGCAACCGGTGATGATAGAGGAGGCTGCAATATAATCTATGGAGGACCATGAGGAGTGCATTATATTGTATGGAGGACCATGGGGAGAGCATTATACCATATGGAAGACCACGGGGAGTGCATTATACTATATGGAGGACCATGAGGAGTGCAGAATACTATATGAAGGATTATGGGGGAGCATTATAGTATATGGAGGACTATATGGGGCCCATTCTATATGGAAGGCTTTGTGGGGCCATTATAATAATTGGAGGGCTATGTGGAGGCTATTCTACTGTATGCAAGCAATTATACAGTATGAAGGTTTGTGTGGGGGCCATTATATTGTACAGTGTAGAGAGGTGGGGGGCCATTATACTGTATGTAGGCCTGTAATACTGCATGTAGGGCTGTGTGAGAGTCACAGATGAGGGATCATACGGTGTTGAGGTCACCATACTTTACTTTGGGAGTTGAGGTGGAGTACAGTAGGGTCATTATACTATGCATGTGGAGGAATTCACCATGGAGGTTATCATACTGTGTTTGGGGGCAATTTTGTTGGCATCATACTTTATAGAAGCAATCTAGGACGTCAGCAGGAGTAAAATTACTTTGTAAAGGCTGCAAAGTTGAGATATGCTCTACTGTGACCCCAACAGATATATATTTTTTTGTGGGGGGAGGGGGGAGTCAATTAAAATATCTGCTATGGGACTCCATGATTCCTATGTCACTGGAACCAGCCTTCCTGCTGTAAATATTGGCCCGGTACCCAGAGATTAATGAACATACGATCACTGGAAAGCTTAGTTGTCCATGGGCATGCAGACTTTCCACTAGGCTTTATGACCGGCCTGACCAGCCCAGACTGGATTATTGCCATCTGACAGGCATCGACTGATCACATTTGCATCATGGCGGCAGAGACTGAACCTCTCATGTTGTAAATCTCTCACTGGGGCCACGAGTTGTGAGGATTATATGGAAGTGAATGGACGACCCTGTGCCCTCTGCACACATACACGGGTCCCTCATGCACACTCAGGACACCTCAAACTAAAAGCCAAGAGGCGTTAATGAGCATTATACTGTTACCTTAACCCTTCTTCGGTCCATGTGCACCATTGCCATAGAAACAGTCCCTGATGGACCCCTGGAGGGGGGGGGGGGAGGCGGTGAATTCGGAGACTAGCGGTCACCCCTCAGTATTTGCAGGCAGGGTTTACATACTTCCCTCTATTTCCGTAATTATAGAGGGCACGCAGCCCCCTCTGTCAGTCACTGATTGAGTAATGGTGACTCATTATTGTCCGCTTTACAACCAAGGACTGTGGAAAATAGAATTATTGCATAAATTACCATAAATAAACATCCACATTACATTCCCGTCCATTATTAATGAGCATTTCTCCCTTATATCACCAGTAGAAATGTGGCCCTCAGCCGTCCTCTCCTGTCAGATTGGTAAAAAGTCTATTCCGCCATTGTTTAGTCATGCCTGTTACTGGATAGGGGGCAAGACAATGGAAGGAATTCACTATTCCAAAGGGAAGCACAACGCCTGAGGGAGGCTACAACGCCTGAGGGAGGCTACAACGCCTGAGTGGGACTACAACGCCTGAGGGAGGCTACAACATCTAAGAGAGGCTACAACACCTGAGGGAGGCTACAACGCCTGAGGGAGGCTACAACACCTGAGGGGGACTACAACGCCTGAAGGAGGCTACAACGCCTGAGGGAGGCTACAACGCCTGAGGGGGACTACAACGCCTGAAGGAGGCTACAACGCCTGAGGGAGGCTACAACGCCTGAGTGGGACTACAACGCCTGAGGGAGGCTACAACACCTGAGGGGGACTACAATGCCAGAAGGAGGCTACAACACCTGAGGGAGGCTACAACGCTTGAGGGGGACTACAACACCTGAGGGGGCCACAACACCTGAGAGAGGCTACAACGCCTGAGGGGAGCACAACGTCTGAGGATGTACATTGGCGTTTGTGACAATGTAGGCCGTGCCCTACGATGTGAACAGAAAGGGTCCCATAGATGCCATGGCTGCCGCATTAGGATGGCCAAGTACTGAACTACTTATCTACTCTGCCATCTTGATGGATATGTCTAATGTTTTTGAGAATTAAGTGAGTGTAGGAAAAATTATTGACCATCTTTAGACCTGCATTAGAAAAACATGTCTGCTCACTTCTATAAACAGCGCCACCCCTCTCCTTAGGTTGCATCTGGTATTGTAAATAGGAATGAGCTGCAATACCGCACACAACCAGCAGATGGTATAGAAGAAAGCCACCATGAAGTTCCCTACAACCCGCCATTACTGATACCCACCTACCAGGACTGAACTGCCCCAGTGCACCCCATTAATGAATACAGTATTTCAGCCTATCACTCCCAGGGCTGCATGGCTGATAACAGGGAACAATACCCTGCATTACAATTTGAACGATAAGTTGGATTTTGGGTTTAGTGTCCCTTTAACGCAGTTGCCTATAGTAATGTGATGCAGATACGGTTTTCTGGTTTAATACCAGAGTGTGAAATAGGTTTCAGCAGAGATGGCAGATCAGCCCGGGAATCCAAGGGGCTACAGACCGGATTTGGTTCTGACACTGGAATGGCTGATCTCCAGCCCTCGGATCCTGTGTCTGTTTCTCCTCTTTCTGCTCCCACAGCCATGCTCGGCATTAAGGGATTTACGCTGCACGCTGCTAAATTTGATATGTCCTTTAACAGGAGACAAATGGTTGGCGAGGCTTTAAAAGTATTGACTTTTCTTTAACAATAAGCGCTAATGGCCTTCAAATAATCAATAGTTAAAGTCATTACAGGGTTGCACATTATACGGTTAAAACGAGTCACTGCCTTTTTTTTTAACCCTGTCCTGTCCCTACACGGATTCTGGTATCCAATGTAGGAGGGTTAAAAAAAAAAAGAGGGTAAAGGAATCATTTATTATCTATACAGAATACCACCAAACATCACTAAAGGGGCTGTACAAGGCTCTTGTCCACTCCTGTTCTTGAGCTGTGTTTGTTATTCCAATTTGTATTCCCAAAAATATTAAAGTTATCCCCGATTCTTAGCTTACTAATTGATGGGGGTCCCAAGAGATTCTGAGATCGGGGCTCTCGAATTCATGAATCAGGGGTCTGCAGAGCTCCCAATTTGAATGCAGCAAATGTGGGCACCCTCAATTCATTGGCTACAGGGGGGCTGATGGAGAAAGGGGAGCACAGGATACACGATGACTTAATATTTTTGAAAATACCCTTGAAATGAGCATTAATTGCAATACCAGTTACATCCACCGTACGAGAGTGGTGCTGTTGGAATAATCCTTGAAATGAGCTTTAATTGCAATACCAGTCACATCCTCCGTACAAGAGTGGCGCCGTTTCTGGAATAAAACATACTTGTACAGCCTTGGCTTAATGCTTTATTAGAGGGGGATATACAATTACTTTTACCATATAATAAAGAATTTGGTGAATTTTATTGCAGAGATTTATATAAATTTGAGTTGAGAAATGTTCACCCGGCACAACCTTATTGCATCGCAGTCATGCTGTCCTGCCCTCTTCTGCTTCTGGGAAGGCTGGGTGACATGGGCATCATACCTACCACTGAGGCTGGCACCCAGCTTTACCCTAGATATTCCATGACCCCATAATCCTATACAAAAGTCACCACTCCGGATTTTTGGAACTGTAGCACCATAATGACGGTTGCTTATGAGCTAATAGTTCCAGATGTAATCTAGAATATGTGTCTCCATCACATTTGCAGCTTTGTAGTCCGGCACTAACGGATCCACGACAGAATGGCGTACAAATAACAATAACCGGATGATCCCTAATCTGGAAGTCTGATTCCGATCCTATAATGGCCGCACCGCAGAATATCATACATGCTGGACATATGAGCCGTGGTACAAGAATGGCGATAAGACTTTCCTGGATGCCATGACTGAGCCTGGCCAATTTGTCCTCCCCTGGTGTTCCCACACAGGAAGATAGGATGGAATCTTAAACCCAAGCCAAGCCTTCTCCAACTCCTCGCAATTCCCTCCATCTCCGCCTGCCATAAATCTACCTTCCACTCACGCACCCTGCCTGAGGGAGGGAACTGGGAATGGAGGAAGAGGGGGTGAGATTCTGTCAGCTCCAGCTATGTGCTCCAGGCTAGCTGGCTTCATTTTTATTTTAACCCCTTCCAACCACACAGATAACCGCGTAGATTCGACAATAATAGACTAGCTCATAACTTGCATAAATCCCAAACATTGATTTTTCTTCATCTGCTCCAGAAAGCAATACATAAGGTCTGGTACAACACTGCCACCTAGTGTACAGATTCACATGCAATTGATAGATGAAAGGAACCGTAAAGCATTGACCTGGTACTCACATCCTTTGCAGGAGAAGCGCAAAACAACAATTAGAAATAGATGTTTGTGCACATTGTTGCGAAGGAAAAGAGACATGTTTTTATAATTTAAATAAATGTTAGTTTTTACCTAATACCGCCATCATTGAGAAAATAAGGGCTTGTTCAGATGAATGGATCCGGTGTTCATTCATTAGTTACCTGTGTACAGGTGCGCACAAATGGATGATCGAAAAAAAATCCATGCCATCCATGGAAGTAAAAAAAAAAATTGCAGCATATGCTATTGTTTCTTTTCACCGACCAGAACAATGCAGGAAATAGTAGACAGGTCCTGCTATATGGCCGAGCAAAGGAGCCAGGCAGGTCTGCAGTAGTAGGACTGGCCTGAGATTAATGGCCGTCTGAGCTGTTGGGAGGGAAATTGGTGCTGGTGATATGACATCTATGAGTATTTCGGAGTGCGGCACATGGCAAGATCTCTCCCAACTATTATTGAGAAGGACTTTGGTAAAAGATCTTTTTTAACCATATACCATGGTAGATCAATTAAGGCTATATTCATATTTCCAGCAATCAACCGTCAGAACGGATCCAGCAGCAATCCGGCTAAAAAAAATAATTCCAACTGGATTCATTTTTAAACATTGAAGTCTATGGAAAAAACGGATCCGTTAAATTGCCAAATGGTTCCCTCCATTTGAAACTTAGTCATCTGTCAGAAAATGATAGTTTTCTTTACTTGCTGGTCATTTACCGGATCTTCAATGTTAAAAAAAAAAAAAAAAATAATGGATCCTGTTGGAATCAGTTTTTTTTAGCAGATGTCTGCACAACTTTTAGGTCAACGGATTGCTGCGAGATCCGTTCTAACAGATTACTGGACATGTTGAACATCGTCTAAGACAGGCTTCATAATGACAGTCACAAGAGTTTTCGGCTTGTCTTGCTATTTCGTTCGGGGTGAAATGGTCTGGCACCAGGCCCCTCCGGGAACTGGATAATCCCACCCGCCAAGTCTACACCAGACAAAAAAAACAAAAAAAAACACAACCACAGTTTTTGTTTGCCAAACACTGATCCTATAGAAAGCCCCAGGACTCTCCCGCCTTCTTACTGGAATCCACTGCTATTTACTAGTCCTCTGCCAGCATCAACCACTGAAGATCCAGCCCTGCGCAGACAATGATCCTTTATCTGGTGATAAACAACCATCGCATTCCCCTCTTCAAGTCTGGAGCATAGAGAAGGTCTCGCTCCCTTCCAGATGGAAAGTACAGGTCAGAGCCAGATATTACTCCTCAGACACACTTGCTCCCTTCTCTCCTGCTCTTTCACCCACCCAAACATGCTTTCTTCATCTATTCCTCTGACTTCCCTGGAAGACTTCCAGGCCACACAGAGGTTGGGAGGGTTTCCTGGAGTTATGCTGGACAGGAACCATGCAATCCCCACAACTGGCGTGTCTGTGTCTGCAGCTTTCCCCATGATGGGAAGGGTTAGCCAAAGTGCAAACCCCTTCGCTCACTCGCGTTCCCACAACACTGTCATCCTTAATGCAATCCTACTGCCGAGGCTGATCCTACACATCCTTCCAGAGCTAGAAGCCTCGTCATCTTTCCAAGGAGCAAGATTAACATCTTAAAACCATCCAATCTCGCCTAGAAACTAACAATCCCTGTGTAACAACGGAGACTACATTGAAGGAAACAAAGGGGAAAAAGGGCAATAGAGCCAAAAGGGACAATTATGGAAAAATGGAAATAAAAAGTGGTTGCGTCAGTAGATCCATTATCGTCTTACGAGATGCCCAAAAGTATACGACCCGATCTCTTATTCGCTGCACAGGTATCTCCATATCCAAACCATAGAAAACTGTGCATAGGTGATGAATCTTAATGGTGGGGAGAACCCGTCCAAATACTGGATGAGGCCATATTGCACATCTCTGTAGTACAAATACGCAATATGGCCATATTGTTGCACCAAGTTCCTCTTGGGGCACACAATTTTATTCAGTGTTCCAAAACAGCACCACGATATAAGGGTGCTGTCATGGGCTCCGAAAAATCCCATTACCGGTAAGTAACTCAAACTTTATTTGGTCTCCCATGACAGCACCCTTATATCATGATTGGTGCTGTCATAGGCTCCGAAAAATCCCATTACCGGTAAGTACCGTAACTAAGACTTTTTCTGTGACCGATTCAACCAAAATAAGTAAAAAACATTTTTGCCAACTTTCATCACATGCCGTAATACGGTCAGATCTGTAAGGGCCGAGTTGGCCTCCATGTGGCGTCTGTGGGCATGGACCATTTTCGTAGATGCAATCGTCAGAGCTAGAAATGAAGAAAAGGGCAACCAACACATATAATCTGTAATCTCGCTATAAATGTTCACAGTGGAAAACTATTGACAGGTGATAAAACCCATATAAATTGATGGAGGAAGGGGTATTGGTACATTGTTACTGAATATTGTACTGGAACTAATGCCGATCGCCAAGAGTTTGGAAAAGTCGGGCCTGTTTTAATAAGCTAATGGAAGGGTCTTCTTGGTAATAACAACCCCTTTAATGGGACTTTTCAAACCAAGCATAGTCGCTCGGTGCACCCTTATTGAGGCCAGTGCATCTTCCCACCTACGTATTTTCCATCTCTGGCTCCTGTAATGGCCAGATGTGTCAATCAAGGAAGAGAAGGGTGGAGATAGATGGAAAACAAGTAAGTGGGAAGGTGCACTGAACTGTTTGGCTATGACAAGGGTGCACCAAAAGCCTATGCTTGTTTTGAACAGTCATTTTTTGCTAACTCCCTTCAAGCTTCTATTTTCTGTGTAAATCCAGTCTTTTCTATCTAGATCCTGTTCTGATGACCTAATTCTCATCATACACGTGCCTGAGGAGGTGCCGTGCGAGACGCCTATAAGTGGAAGTTTGCACAATCCCACTCTTGGTGTGCCGTGCGTCAAGGCTGCTGTGATTGCCCACACATCGTTTCCTACTCACTTTCGCACATAACGAACCTTTCAGTCTCTAATGTTATTCATCAGGCACCGGGTCCCACAAAGCTGGTACAAGTTGTGACACAAATGCTGGATGAGCCGCTAGCAGGAAATGAGCCTGAACCACCGCTCGCCTACTATATAACAACCTTTATTTTAGATATTAGGTGCGACAAAAGCCACAAGCACAAAATCTGCTCAAGAAGAAAACGCTAATAAGGATTCCTGCTGTTTACTGTAATTCCAGATTTCTGGGCTTTAATGCACTAAGACGGAACGTTAGACGGATGTATGTGACCCTTTAATCTGGGTCTACATGGGAGATTTGGGAAGGGGGCTGGAAGGGTATGTGGTTTGGCCAGGGTATTTAATACAGGACAAACTTCATCTTTGCCCTAGGTGTATATAGATCGATCACTTTTATATATGTTGTGTCCATAAACACTGCCTCCCATCCGCCATACCCCAGAGAATCCAAAAAATACCTTTTCATATCAGCTTCACTCGATACAGACCACCACCTTAAAAAGGTCTTGCCCATTTAGATTTGAAAAAAAAAAAAAAAAAAGATTTTTTAAACAGTGCCACACTTGGCCACCAGTTGTATGTGGTATTGCAGCTAGACCTCCTTTTCTTTCAATAGTGCAGAGCTGCAATACTGGTTCCAACCTACAGAAAGGTGGAATCACTGTTTGTGAAAGAAAGCAACATGGAGGAAAGTACAGGTCCAGCTGAGTATGGAGTCTTATACGCAATGCTTCATGGGAAAAAGTATGCATATTAGCGCTCACAGAACGGAAGAAACTCTCTACCACATTAAAGAGGTAGTTACCTTATAATAAGTCAGTGTACAACCCTTTAACAAACCTTGCAGCATGACCAGGGATAAATGCCAAGCCGGAAACTCTTCCACAGAAGGCCTGTTTCAGGATCTTTACTACTCATCAGTGTAGAGTACAGTTTGGCTGGCTGAGCACGACACTCTTGAAGCAACATAGTAAAATATTATTTCTGCTTAAAAGGGTTATCTACTACTGGACAACCCCTTTTTAATGAATTCAGCATCCTAATTAAAATAAAAATACCTCCTGCAGCGGCCAGTTGCTCACATAGAGTGACGTGACTTGTGTCCTCTGCTCCTTATCTGCATCTCATCAATATTCCGTCAGGGCGTACAAAACAGAAATGCTGCAGCTGATGAGTGGCTCAATAGCACATAACACAACAAGTCATGCCACTCTCCGGGAACAGCGGCACCGGCAATGCTGGAATGGAGCAGCTGCGGGAGGGGAGTATTTATTGTTCTTATTTTAATTGGGGACCTCAATTGATTAAGCTGGGGTTGTCTATGGGAGAAAAGTATGCAAAATGCAGAAACTACCAGTTTCTGTTTTGGCATTTATCCCTGGACTTGTTATAGGGTCGGACGTTGACCTATAGGGTAGCGTCCACTCCCAGATGCTACGTGTGAGACAGATCTTTTACAGAACGATAGAAATGACAAGGTTTTATAATACCGGCCGACCCCTTTAAAAATATATTCTTACTGCAGGAATCCTATTATAAGATACTAGTCTGATGGTATTACACACCAACTATAGGTGATGGGATATCTTCCCTATGTTGGAGAGGATGTACTTTTCCGGGGAACCTATTTCATCTCTTTTGGAGCTGCCCCAAATTGCAAAATTTATGGATAGAAACTAAAAAACACGTTAAATTACTGTCACCCAACTCTATCGAGATGTCTCCCCAGATGGTAATTTTATCCTTGGATATGGAGGGGGTAGATACATCCATCAGATACGTAATGATGCA
Source organism: Dendrobates tinctorius (assembly GCF_039654945.1). Lineage (NCBI taxonomy): Eukaryota > Metazoa > Chordata > Amphibia > Anura > Dendrobatidae > Dendrobates > Dendrobates tinctorius. The sequence goes on from NW_027361754.1 coordinate 46,759,336, forward strand.
CATATTTACTGTAATGAAGATCAAATCGCTATGTGGTGGAAAAAGACAGAAGTGCCCTCATTTCCAATTATTCTTGACACTCTGCGTTCACATAGCCTGATAGAAGAACGATTCGCATTCAATAACAATGTCTTACATAAGTACCATCTAAAATGGGCAGTTTGGAACTCGGCTTATATGTAAGTTAGTAGATTGTTGTGCTATATATATGGAGTCTGGTTTGAAAGTTATAAATTCTAACTTCAATGTGGAGTTCTCTATTTTTTATTTCTTCCCTTGTCCCCCTTTTCCTGTTACCCCTGTTTTCCTTATAATTTATAAAAATTCAATAAATATATTTGAAAACGGAAAAAAAAAATATATATATTCTTACATTCCTTTACAAATGGTTAAATGAGACATCAGATGCGCGGTGTCGCCGGTGTGGGTCGTACTCTACCTGTCGGTGAAGTGGGAGGTGTCCCGATGCTGGGGCAGGCCTTGCTTCCTTCTCTGGCTCGAGTTGTTACTGGAGGTGGGTATGTGAGCTTCCATTGCTCCCGGGTTTCGCACCACAGCAGCTGCCACCTCTTGTCGGGCCCGGAGAAGATCTGCCAAAAGAAGAGCGGAAACGGTGTCAAGCTGAAACACCCTGCAGTGCTGCAAACTATTCTCAAGTCGCCTCGTGACAGATCTCCTAAGCCATCCATCCTTCTTCCTCACATTCCTCCGCCATTACCTGGCTGCTCGCAGAGACCATCCAGCTCCTCATCACACGCTCTCTCCATCTCTTTACTTCTCTATCTTCCTTTTCTTTAGCGGTTTCTTTCTCCGCTTCTCTCACAACGCAACAATCAAAACCACATGTTTTTTCTGCCATTGAACCTAACTCGAAAACATACAGAGCTCACTGAGTCACCACCAGAGTGGGGGGCTGCGAGAGGGGCGGAGGGATGGACCAAATTTCCTTTCTCAAGTTTAAAAAAAAAAAAAAAAAAAGGGTATTTTAGCTCCAGAAAATTATTTCACTATATTACAGGACACATTGTTCTACGTTAATAAGGAATATGATGTCTTCTGAACATTGTTGGTGACACGTGGCTATCGGCGGCAAGATCTGGACACAAAGTCATTTTCCCCAACGCAAAGCACCCTGAGTTCTTGACTCTCATCTAAGTTCATAAGGCCAGGATTACCGCTTCTCTCTTCGGGATCAAATCCCAGTTTTGCCAATGGAAAAAAAAAAGTGTGATCCCATTAAATAAAAGTGATCTTCCAGGCAAAGCAGGAAGAAATGTGAATAAAACCTGCTGTGTGTCATAATCTGACTAGACAAATATTACAACTCACTCTTCGTGCCATTCTCAATTGCTAAAAAAAAAACCCTAAACATTCAATCAGGCTGCTACAAATGGCCTTTTTAAAGAGTACTTGACATTTCTGAATAGATGCAAGTAACTGAGGAATAACACTATTCCTGCCCATTATATGAACAGAATCCTGCAGCCTCTATCTATTCAGTTGTCTCTGAGCTAGTAGGTAGAGACCAGCAGCAGAGAAATGAAGGATTCCTACTCTCCTGCCGCTATTCATCATATGTTCAGAAGCAGCATATAGGACATTATACAGCAGTACTGAGCAATGTGGCTGTGAATCCAGCAAAGGGGTGGGATAAAACACTTACTAAAAAGCAGTACCATCTCTCTGTCTTTCAATATTCTCTTCCCCCATCCCTTCTCTATAGATTTCAATAGACAACAGTATTCGGATACCTCAATGTGCTGGCAGCCTATATGGTCTTGAATAAGACAAATTTTAGCTGTATATCAGGGAGAATGATGAGTTCAGGGGGGAGGGGAAGAGTTTGGAAATAGATGCATATTTCTCCGTTTAGATATATTCCAAAGTTTCTTGAGGTATAGTTACACTTGCGGACCGGTTTACAAATTGGCGCAAAATTTAATAGCCGACCACACAGAATAACAGCTAACAGATTATTCCGTGCACAAAGAAAATCATGTTCTCGGCAGCAAATTTCCTATTAAACACAGGCTCATGTGCTGCCGAGACTGATGCATATTAAAGGATTTGTCCAGTACTTGAGGGTGTATTCTTAGGAGAGGACATCAATGAGGTTTCGATACCAAGTACCACTACTTATTAGCTGTTCCCGATGCTGGCGGCAGATGGACGTGATCAGCTGTGGAGCGGAACAGCACAGCTTCGACAACTGTATAGTGGCCAATGAATAGGAGGCGATCTGCAGTACCCCGCAGTTGTCGCAGCTGTGCCGTTCCGTACCGCGACTGATCACATCCGGCCACTGCTGGCATCGGATAAAGATAATAGGAGCGTGGGCCAGGTGTCACACCACCACCGATGTGGTATTGATGACCTATCCTTGAGAATAGGTCATTGATATAAAAGTATCGCATAGCCATTTTAAGCAAGGGCATAAAAAAAAAAATCAATTTGCCCGAAAATCAAGTGTTTTGCTTGTTTATCTGGCGACTGAAAACCTGTAAACGGTAATGCATCCTTACAGTCACTTTACTATTGAAACGATAGAGACCATCTAAGGGTATGTTCATATGGTGCAGATTTTCTGTCTGGATCTGGACACAATCTGTAGGAATTTGCAGCCGATTCAGGCATGTGTGAACATAACCTACTTCAGACGGACACAATATTAAAGTTCATGCTAATACAGACATACATTTATGACAGATCAATGGCTAGCCTCATTCATCAGCTCCGGCACAATGCATCCCGGACTATGTGTAGTAACGACAAAGGAGAAGCCGCGCAATCAATGATCATTAGAGGCGTAGATGGCCCAGACACAATTAACACGGCTCGGTTAATTGCCTTCTTAGGGGTGCTGATCATGTCGCCTGGAGGTAGTGCTTTGAATTGGGCTCTGTCTGCCTGCCACAGATCGTGGAGTCTGAGGCTCGAGGTTACCAACTGTGTAGCTGGATCCTGAGCGATCTGTGAGATGCACGGTGTAGATGAGATATGGCAGTTCAGCCTGGGGGGGCTTCCCAGCTGCAGCGCTTGGCAGTCACGGGGGTGTCATAGCCTGTCAGAGCTGGCGGCTTTTAGGAACGCAAGCCACAGAGATAGGAGGGGGGGAAGGGGCATTAGCGAACGTAGAAGAAGCAGCCTGAATAGTCTGCGAGCTAAAATTGTCTGACCACCAAGAGATAATAATCAAATTTACATTTGGATGTTGCAGAATCTTAAAGCGCCAAATCCCATTTTCTAGCAACCACCACCGAATATAGCCTGAAAATGTAGTCAGATGCCTCTGGTATATTTCATACATCTACTACCAGTGTGCAAAAACCAGCCCCCTCTGTGCCAGATTTTGGTGATTTTTTTCTTTGGAGTTACCGTACTTAATCCATTTAATTTAGCAAAAAAAAAAAAAAAATTAATTAAAAAAATGTCAGTTTGGTTTCTTTAAAAGGGGTTCTTTGGAACTTTAATATTGATCTATCCTTAGAGCAGGGCAGATGGGTGTATATTCTCTCATCCGAGAGAATTGGGCCAATTATACTAATCACAGCACCCTGATTATCGTGTGATTTGATCTTCTCAAATGAGGAGAAGATGGAGAACAAAATTTCTCTATCTTCTCCATTGTGCCAGTCTGTGGAAATCGGACTGCACTCAGATGTCATCAGAGTGCAGCTGGATTTTTTCCATGCACTCATTGATTTACATAGCTGAATGGGAGTTTGGATCAAATTCGGGCAAGGTGTGATTTTTTTAATCGCCCCGGCTCAAAAAGACAGGATTGCATGAACCCTTTTGATAGGTCTTCAATATCTGATCGGTGCGGGTTTGAAACTCCTCTAAAGATTTTGCACCTTTTGTTTACAAAACATTCAACTTTGTTGGGATCTGTGGTCATGAATTAGCTGTGAGGAGCACCGAAAAAACACAGATAAAAGAGCTTCAATCCCGACCAACAAGTTCACTGATGAGATTCTCAGTTTACTCATTCTGCAACCAGCAATACACAGAAACTATAATGGGCAAACAGTGCAACATTTGTAATAATACCCAATGACAAAAATAAATACACTTAGGAAGAAAAAAAGGTCAACAGAAGGTGGACAATCCCTTTAAATGTCCCCTTAAAAGTCACTCCTGATCCACGCCACGTCTTCTGTTCTCTTCAGCATGACCTGCGACGAGTGCAGCCACAGTTTCCCCTGTCAGAGCAGAGTGACAGGACTGTCACTGAGGGCACAGCCAGAGAGAGACTGCGCGCGAAAAATGACAAGAAGGAAGACGCAGGGGGAGGATGTGGTCCACATAATGCAAGATAACAGCATGTACGACGCTGCCCGGGATGAGCGTTCTCCAAGACATCAAACATTGGAGGGAGTAAAATGAAGCTTGAATGGGACTGCATGTAATCTAAACACAAAATCAAAAATCATTAAAGAAAATTCCACCGCGATTCTCAACGTTTCAACCACTTTTTCTTGAAACAACGGTCGATGAATACTAAAGTTCTGGCGATGATACTCGGAGTAATCGTATCGCTGCTTAAATAAATACAATTTTACTGAAAAATACAAATGGATGACAACTTTGTGGGGCATCACACTGACGGTCACCCAACGTTTCCGGAAACTGGTATCTTTTAGGTTGGGCCGATTCATCAAGACTGGTATTTCTTATGGCAGAGAAATCAGCTGGAGTTAGGCTGAGTGCAGACGGAGTTTTGAGCCCTGCGGATTTTTCCGTGTAGAATGGAAGAAAACCGCAGGTCAAATGACCTGCATTTTTCCTGCGGATTTCTTCCATTTTTCAGGCGGTTTTCATGCGGATTTTGTGCGGTTTTCCATTGCGGTCTTCCCCCTGCGGATTTGGTAACAGGGGAGATAGAAAACCGCACAAAAGAAGCAACATGCTGCGGATTTTGTACCGCAGGAAAACCGCGCGGAAAAATCCGCAGCGTCTGCACAGCGTTTTTTTTTTTTCATTCATTTTAAAGGTACTGTACATCACAATGCGGATATGCAACGTTTCTGCGCGGTAAAATCCGCTGCGGAGCCGCTGCAAATCTGCATCGTGTGCACATGGCCTAAGAACGGCCAAATTTAGTAAGGGTCACGCGCAGAATTTGCCGCAGCTGTCAGATCTGCCAGCGATGATCAGCAGTAGATTTCCGCCACATTTTACTTTTAGTAAATATGTCCGTCCATGATTGACGGTGCCAAAAAAGCACGACATTTTAGAAACTTGGCAGGGCTGATGTAAGACACTATAAACCTGATTCATTATTGCGTTTGTGCCAGAATTTTCAGTGTTTTGCGTTTTTGTCTTCTCCTTTTTTAAAGTCTTAACTTTTTTTTTTTAAATATGTTCGTCTATTTTTTTTTCTGCAAATGTTTTCGCCTGATTCATCATTTGCGATTTTTCAAAAAGTAACAAAATTTAGTGATTTTATATGTTCGCCTGAAACTGTAGTCAAACTTTACAACATTTTAGCAGAACTTGCTCTTTATTCCACTTAAAAAGTCACAAAACTGGTTAAAGATTGCGTGTGCCATTTCGATTAATTTGGCGCACAAAAAGTCAGTGAATACCACAGGACAAAAAAAAAAGACTTCAAAAAGGGCTGTCTGGCCTTGGAGTACATGTCTACGGTGACTACATACTTGTACACTAAGGCCGGACAACCCCTTTAAGAAGGAAAAAAAATGAATCACGACTTTTAAATACCAGAAAACTGGCTACATCGCAGGATGAAATTCCTGCAGGAAATGTTTGTTATGTATTTTTAGGTCTCATAGACTAGTCAGTAGGAATACACAAGAAAAAAAAGCTAAACTACATTTTGTTTTCCTTTTCACATTTACAGCATTTTTTGATGGCGAGAAAATACACCAAAAAAAGTGAAATTTTTCCAAAAAACGCCACGTATGAGTAATAGACAGTGATGGTCCCCAGTAGAATAAGATCATGTTTAATGTGTGATATTTTCTCTATAGCGAATCACCGGACACAGCTTAGTAATAAAATCCTTTCAGCATTCCTGTAATTTCTGTTGACATGTCGCTTATCTCGCTTGTGATCGGTGACGGTCCCACATGTGGTGCCCTGACTCCGTCCCCCCCACTGCCTCTGTGAATGTGCAGAAGGCAGACCACCGTCTCTGACAGCTGGAAACATCACATGCAGTGACACTTTAAGCCCAAGAGGCTGCGGGTAAAGCCAGGATCAGAAGGCAGGATTATTAGACAGGAGAAAGCAGAGATAAAAATCTTCATGGACCTGCATTGGTATCACGATTGCCGGGAAGAGAGACCAGAGGGCGCGCTGCAAACACTGCCTCACCCCAAAAAGTAATTTATACTGCACTCACCCATTCCTTAATTATAGATGGCAGTCACAATATAGAGGTATGTACTAAAATGCACTCAGTCCCTATGCAGAGTGTCGCCAGGCGTCTGTCATCTGACACAATATGCATGAACATGGTGCTAATCAAACCGGCCTTAGAGATATTGTGGCACCCTAATAAAATGATAAACTGCCTCCTTCTAGGAGCTGATACAACAAGACATCCGGCTCCAAAATATGTGAATAATATATACAGCTCTGGGAAAAATTAAGAGACCACTGCACAGTTTTATAAAAATCAGCTTCTCTACATATCTGACAGCCATTCCATTCCAGCGTCAGTTGAATTCCAACCAGAGTACACCTCATTCTACTTAATGTGCTTCTGATTAGGTGATCACCTGAACCAAATCTTATTTAACGAAGGAAAGTATAAGAAACCCTGCTGTGGTGTTCACAATCCTCTTGCAATAGGGCAAGCTAGATGGCAAAACAAGTGCTAGGAATATCCCAAAAGTGATAGGAATGAAAAAATACCTTTTAACCATGCCAAAGGAGTTGAAAAGAAAAGTCTTGAGTGAGGAAAAGAAGGGCTCAATTCTGGCTTTATTAGCAGAGGTATACAGTGAGCATCATGTTGCCTCCATCCTTAAAATTTCTAAAACATCAGTCCATTACAACAAGGTCAAGCAGTAGACATTGGGGACAACAAAGCTACAGACAGGCAGAGGGCGAAAACGACTCTCCACTGACCGGGATGACCGTCATCTTATTTGAATGTTACTCAGCAACCGCAGGATGACAACAAGTGACCTACAAAAGGAATGGCAAATGGCAGCTGGGGGTGAAGTACACGGCAAGAACAGTTCGTATCAGGCTCCTAGAGGCAGGGCTCAAGTCATGTAAAGCTAGAAAAAAAGCCTTTCATCAATAAGAAGCAAAGGAGAGCCAGGCTGAAGTTTGCCAAAGACCATAAGAATTGGACCATAGACGACTGGAGTAAGGTAATTCTCTCTGACGAGTCTAATTTTCAGCTTTGCCCAACACCTGATCGTCCAATGGTTAGACGGAGACCTGGAGAGGCGTACAAGCCACAGTGTCTTGCACCCACTGTGAAATTTGGTGGAGGATCGGTGATGATCTGGGGATGCTTCAACAAGGCTGGAATTGGGCAGGTGAATCTTTGCAAAGGACGTATGAATCAAGCCACATACAAGGTTATCCTGGAAAAACAGTTGACTCCTTCTGCTCAGGCAATGTTCCCCAACTCTGAGGAATGGTTTTTCCAGCAGGACAATGCGCCATGCCACACAGCTAGGTCAATGTGTGGATGAAGGACCACCACATCAAATCCCTGTCATGGCCAGCCCAATCTCCAGACCTGAACCCCATTGAAAACCTCTGGAATGTAATCAAGAGGAAGATGGATAGTCACAAGCCATCAAACAAAGTAGAACTGTGTAGATTTTTGTACCAGGAATGGTATAAGGTCACCCAACAAGCAGTGTGAAAGACTGGTGGAAAGCATGCCAAGACGCATGAAAGCTGTGATTGTTCCACAAAATATTGATTTCTGAACTCTTGCCAAGTTAAAACATTGGTATTGTATTTTCTAAATGATTATGAACTTGTTTTAGCATTATTTGAGGTCTCCAAAAACTGCATTTTTTTTTGTTATTTTTACCATTTCTCATTTTCTGAAAATAAACACAAATTTTGGTGCTTGGAAATTAATTAATTAATTATTTTTTTTTACTATTTTTCCTAGATTGACAAAGCGATACAGACACAAATCATCAAACCTAACCAAGCTAAAAGAGAAAAAAAAAATTTTAATGAATAGACCCCAGGGGAATTCCTCTCCACTTACTACATGCAAAGATCAAGCTCTAGCCATGATCCACCCAGTGATCTGTATAATACCTTTCTGGATCTATAGAAAAGGTCAAAAAAGCAGCTGCAATATGGATTACACGGAATACATGACGCTGCAAGTAAAATCCCTTTATCTTCTTCCCCTAGGGCGCAAGTATATTGCATTTCTTCTGCGGTACAGGGGTATGTATCACTTGCACTAAAACTTCACTCAACTTTGCTTCATTTTATTCTGCAAATCTGTCCACTATTAAAAAAAAAAAAAAAAAAATTTTTCTAATCTATATTCAGCAGCACACAGCTTCCCTGCCTTCCTGAAGGCTGGGGAGCGATGTGCTCCTGACCATTAGTACCAGCGGCATGCTCTACCATACACTTTACCAGGCGCCTATTAAAAGGCAGTATCGGAGGAGCACAAGCACATAGATCCTGGCAACATCAGATCTGCACTTACAAGCTCTAAAGAAAATTAAAAAAAAGCTTGCAAGCGCATGCTCTTTGGTTAGGAAACTGCAAAGTTTCTTCTTTTTACAAGTTGAGATAATAGTTCTAATTGCATTCAAATAGAAGTAGATTAATTTATCTAAATGCTTATATATAATGTATATATGTAGCAAATGGGACATATTATTATTTAAAGCCCCCTCTATGGCTGATAAAGTGAGCGGCTTTTAAGCTCAGGAAATCAGTCACTTTCTGAGGATGTGAATCCCTTCCCCCACCTTCTGGCTGGTGCGTTTTAATAAATCAAGGCCACCCCTTGACTCTCCGTCACGATTGAGAGTAATGATTTTAATAAATCAAAGCTCTAACGGGTTAGTCGGAGCTGTGGCCTTGATTTATTAAAATCTGCGCTCCGAATCTCAGTCTCATCCCGGTGAAACCAGCTGGAGTTACTTTAAGTGACTGTGTCTTTACGGATATCACTGGAGCCATCAGCACGCTTATGGACACGCTCTTCTGTACCAATATCCGCACATGTTCACGAGCGCAGAGGTGATATCATACAGCGCATCCGTGGGTTTGTGGTTTCAGCATTTTAGCTCCTGTCTCACTGATCAGTACATTTGTCGCAGCGGTTGGCAATTTGCACAAAAGAAGACATTGGCCCATTCTTACCACTGTGCGTAGGTACGGCCATGGTGTTGGCCAGTTGGTACAACCGTTGCTGCTGCTCCTCAAAACTGCCATGCTCATTAAGTGCTGACATCATACGTCTGTAGTGCTCCTCGGGGGTCATCTGAGCCAAAGGCTCCTCCAGCAAAGGAGTCTGGGAGTTTTCTGCAGAAGAAAAAAAAAAAAGTTAAAAACTTTTTCAGGCATATAAAATTGCTGATGACATCGCAACAGTTACCAACACAAGGTAAAACGTGTGTGTCCTAAAGGGAGATTAAATTTAGAAATTTTCTTGTAGGATTTTCTGCATGTTCCTGAAACAAACAGTCCGGTAAGAAATCATTTAGCGAAAACAGCTGTTAACCTACTGCTGATCTTTTCCAGATTTTTTTGGGCTTAGAAATTCATGAGCTAGGGCTTAAAACTTTTTTGCACTAGTGCAGAGAGGCCATGGGGAGAGGATCCTGCTGCAGTCAGTTGTCTGACAGCCAGGCAGAGGACAGCAAGGATGTGGAAGAGGAGTAACATGACTGACCTTTTGGGACCCCCACCGATCACAAGGTCTCTGAAGAACCTTGTGTGAACGTAGCAGTGTTTGATCATTCTTATGGGAGTGCTGAAGACCGGCTGACCGAAATGTCACTATTTCCAGCGGTCCGATTAAGAATGTGCACATGATCGACCAGTTCTCCATTCACACAGGGTACTTCAGATCTGTGGGGGTCCCAGTGATTGAAAAGTTATTCCTTAAAAAACTGAGAATGTCCAAGAGCTTAAGCATTAATCTCAAGTCTAAAAATGTGTTGGGGATGCCAAATTTTTTTTTTTTTTTTTTTTACATTTAAACCTCTGCTTCTTTTAAACTTTAAAAAAAAAAAAAAAAAAAAACTTCTAAGGAAGCTTTTATTGTCAGGCTGCTAAAAGAGAATAAAACAAGCTCCCGGTTTGGTCTAACTGGCTCCTAAAATGTAATTAATAATAATAAGTCCATCCCCGATATGGGACATAACACAATATTCCCCAGCCTCACACCTGCACCTCGCAATGTAGATGCACACCTGGGTACATAGACTAATCAAAAATTTATCTCCCGACGCCCCTGTGCGTATATTTATAGTATGCCGTCACCTGCACACGCACGACTCAAGTGACCTTTCTGGAAATAGGCAGAGCCAGCCTTGGGGGAAGGAAAACGCAATTACATTCATAAAGATGGGAGTGTGACGCTTCCAGGGCACGAAACACACGAACAGATGAGGCGACGATCCTCTAAAAAGCATAAAATGCTTTAGTGGGTGTGCGAGACCTTCTGCGAGGACTGTGCAATGAATAGAAGCAAGCGAGTCTGAAGGACACCGTGTTCATTGCCTTTATAAAGTGATCTGCAGATGCAGAAATCGACCAGAAAAAAAAAAGCGACAATTTTTCGACAACTTTCCTTCAAAGATGAACTCTTCCCAGTACACAGAAGAGACAGATACTGGAGGCCAGTGACATATTTTAAAGGGAATGTGTCATCAGAAAATTAACTATTGTTTAGATTTTATGGTAAATGTATATTTGAAAAAATACATTTGTTTGGTGTTACTATATTTAGTCTAAAAAAAAAAAAAAATGAAATCTTGAAATTTTTACACTGGTAACTAAGTCAAATACTAGACTCCTACTTCCTATAATGACCTTTGCCCAGATCAGAGCATGCCTAGAAGATTCTTCTATACAAGACAGCGAGTCAGAGGCATAGCCCATGTGATTGCTAAAGAAAAAAAACCTAGAAAGTACGAGTCCAGCATTAGACCTAGGGGCCAGTGTGAAAATTGCAGGATTTCTGTTGTTTTTGGGGTTTTTGTATAAACAAACATTTTCGTTAAAAAAAGCATAAAAAAATGGATGAAAACAATAGGTCATTTTCTGATTTTATTCCCTTTGACAACATTAGTGGAGAGTAGGGATGAGTGAATGTGCTGTGATAAGGTGTTATCTGAGCATGCTCGGGTGCTAACTGAGTGACTTCGACGTGCTCAAAAAATACAGGCGGATAGTCGGGCAGCAGAGTTTAGAATAGATTGGAGGGATGTGAGAGTGTTAGAGGGGAGGCCACAGAGAAGGAGGTTGCAGTAGTCAAGGCGGGAGATGATGAGGATGTATAGACTAGGGTTTTTGCAGATTCTTGGTTGAGGAATATACAGATCTGTGAAATATTTTTGAGTTGAAGTCATCAGGAAGTGGAAAGGGCTTGGAAATGTGGTTTGAAGGAGAGATCAGTGTTAAGGATTACCCCGAGGCAGCGAGCTTGTGGGTCTGTGGAGAGTGAGCAGCCATTTACTTTAACGGATAGGTCTATTGGGTTGGTCGAGTGAGATGGGGGAATGATGATGAATTCTGCTTTGTCCATATTAAGTTTTAGAAATCTAGCGGAGAAGAAGGATGAAATAGCGGACAGACATTGTGGGACTCTGGTTAGTAGGGAGGTGATATCTGGTCCAGAGATGTAGATCTGTGTGTCGTCGGCATAGAGATGATACTGAAAGCTATGGGACTCTATGAGCCGTCCCAGGCCGAAGATGTAAATGGAGAAGAGCAGTGGTCCTAGAACTGAACCTTGCGGGACTCCAACAGATAGGGGGCGCGGTGAGGTGGTGGTTTGTGAGTGGGAGACGCTGAATGCCCGGTCTGTTAGGTATGATGAGATCCAAGATAGGGCCAAGTCTGTGATGCCAAGAGATGGCATCACTTAGTATCTCAAAGAGGTGGTAAATCGAAGGGATTGTAAAGTGACAGAAAGTAGAGACTATTGCTATTCTCTTGCCAAAGGTATCAGACTTAATCAATATGGTCCTGGAATCCTCCAGATGACTGCTGCAAAAAGTTCTGACGCATAAGGAGAGAAAAAAAGTTTACTAAAAACCTTTCAGACTACGTTCCCACAATGAGCTTTTTTGTGAGTTTTTGATGTTGCAGATTTTTTGTACCCTTTAAGTAAAATAGGTCACTTGCATTTTTTCAAAAATACACAGCGTAAAAAACAAAATCACCAAAAACTCATCCTAAATACTTAAGGTGATTCTTTGCAAGCTGCTCTTTACTTCTGATTGGCAGAGAAAGATGGAGAACCAAGTTCTAAAGACCCTATCAAGGAAAAGAATTAATATTATTATTAATATTATTATACACTGGAGATGAGAGAAGCGATCAGTAGGTGGCATCACATACTATACACAAAAATTCTCCAGCCACGTGTGATTAGTCATTAAACGTTATTTGGGGAGATTACACAGTTGCTGATCCAGGATCCGAGATGTGCCTTGTAGTACACAGGTTGACACCATAATCTACTCTTTGGATTAAAGGGGGAAAAAAAAAAAAAAAAGAGAAAACGCCAAGACATTGATCTGTAATTATCAAGTAGTCCAGACAAAACCTGATCTGGAGCTTTAAATGCCCTCAGCCCCCTCTAATACCGCGCTCACTGCAGCTTTCCGGTGTCTGTTCTGGTCATTACCGGCTAATATGGCCAAAGACTGGACATTGATCCAGCCAAATCTCCGAAAGGCACCAGAAAGGCGGTGGATGGCCCAGACAGCAGCATCTGTCTGTCTGTCTTCCTTCCCCACTGACTCGCGAGAACAATAATTATCTGGTGACTGAAGGAGAAGCTTCAGCCAATTAGCAAGTGCACCACGGTCTTCCCGGCAGCAGGAAAGGTTGAATGGGTCATAGAGTGGACGGCGGCCAAACTACTTATCTTACAATAGGTTATTGAGTGCTGGAGACCTCTCCAAGAGGATCCTTTAAAGGTTAGTAGGAAAAAAAGAATCTCCCCCTAAATTAAACTTAAAAAAACCCCCTGCAAATACAAGTTCCTGAGCCATCTTTATGTCACGTCTAGTAATTTATGCACATTTACGTTGCCTTTGTCGGTTGTGTCAGTCTTTACTGCAGTTATCATTCTTTTCAAATCAATGGCGGAGGACACAAGGTTTTTTTTTTTTTTTTTTTTCAATTTAAAGAGTGATGCTCATCAGAATTATTGTAATGCTTCCCCTATCATTATCCGGGAAATCTTATTCCCCAAAGCAATGGCCTAATCTGAACTTAAAGCAATGCTGGACAAGTCCCAGGTCACCAGCGCACCTAGAAATTTTCCAATGGAGCCAAACTTTTTGCATCTTTGTTCTTACTGTCTGGCCAGTAGAAATAGGTGGAATTGGCTTCTGAATGTTGATATTCCGGCCAGTGCTTCTGTCATTTATTTCCACATTGAGAGAACGCTCTAAAATTATCTGGAGACCAAAGTCACCCAGTAATAGCCCAGCACTAAAGGGGTTAACGCCAAAGAGGGTATTTTCCCTTAAGGTCTCCAACTGGGTTCATTGTGTCAGGACTGTCTTATAATGAGAATGATTCAAGGAGACCTCAATACAAAAGAAGGAATCTACAGAGACTCCAAAAATAAAAACACTAATTATTTCTGATTAATTTTGTTTGGTAGCGTGAAGAGAAGCTCAGAGAATTAATTGCTATGTTTTTTTTTTTCAACCACATTTTTTCTACTGCTCAGAGCGGAGTGTAATTATCCACTGTGAGCGGTTAGGCGAGCATGCGTTTCCTCAAATCCCAACGCCGAGGTTCCATAAGAAAAAAAAATCAAGTACCAGTAAATGATTAACCATGGTAGACAGGAATTGGTGGGGGTTGGACCTAAATGGGCAGTCACAATAGAAGTGCCAGAGTACCCTGTTTATGGAGTGCACATGCGTGACCACTGTTGCAATCATTGTCTATGGTCACGTACAAACCTGTAAAATAGTGTGGTGGTCACACAGGCTCACTACTGATCTACACACCTGTAGAATAGTGTGGTGGTCACACATGCTCACTATTGATCTAAAGACCTGTAGAATGGTGTGGTGGTCGCACATGCTCACTACTGATCTACAGACCTGTAGAATATTGTGGTGGATGCACATGCTCACTACTGATCTACAGACCTGTAGAATAGTGTGGTGGTCACACATGCTCACTATTGATCTAGAGACCTGTAGAACAGTGTGGTGGACGCCCATGCTCACTACTGATCTGAAGATCTGTAGAATAGTGTGGTGGTCGCACATGCTCACTACTGATCTACAGACCTGTAGAATATTGTGGTGGATGCACATGCTCATTACTGATCTACAGACCTGTATAATAGTGTGGTGGTCACACATGCTCACTACCCATCTAGAGACCTGTAGAATAGTGTGGTGGTCGCACATGCTCACTACTGATCTGGAGACCTGTAGAATAGTGTGGTGGTCACACATGCTTACTATTGATCTAGAGACCTGTAGAATAGTGTGGTGGATGCACATGCTCACTACTGATCTACAGACCAGTAGAATAGTGTGGTGGTCACACATGCTCACTACCTATCTAGAGACCTGTAGAATAGTGTGGTGGTCGCACATGCTCACTACTGATCTGGAGACCTGTAGAATAGTGTGGTGGTCGCACATGCTCACTACTGATCTACAGACCTGTAGAATATTGTGGTGGATGCACATGCTCACTACTGATCTACAGACCTGTAGAATAGTGTGGTGGTCACACATGCCCACTACCTATCTAGAGACCTGTAGAATAGTGTGGTGGTCGTACATGCTCACTACTGATCTGGAGACCTGTAGAATAGTGTGGTGGTTGCACATGCTCACTACTGATCTAAAGACCTGTAGAATAGTGTGGTGGTCACACATGCTCACTACCTATCTAGAGACCTGTAGAATAGTGTGGTGGTCGCACATGCTCACTACTGAACTAGAGACCTGTAGAATAGTGTGGTGGATGCACATGCTCACTACTGATCTAAAGACCTGTAGAATAGTGTGGTGGTCACACATGCTCACTGCTGATCTGGAGACCTGTAGAATAGTGTGGTGGACGCACATGCTCACTACTGATCTAAAGACCTGTAGAATAGTGTGGTGGTCGTAAATGCTTACAACTAATCTACAGACCTGGCCCCCTTTGGAAGAAGCTCATTAAGGCCCTGTCACACATAGTGACTCACCAGCGATCCCGACAACGATATGAACTTGTCAGGATCGCTGGTGTGTCGCTACATGATCGCTGGTGAGCTGCCAAACAGGCACCACGCGGCGCTTAGAAACCCACTGTTTACCTTGGTTACCAGCTCCCTGCACCAGCGCGCTGGTATCTAAGGTGCACAGAGGGTTTCTAAGCTCCGTGCAGGGCTTAGAAACCCGCTGTTTACCTTGGATACGAGCTGGGAGCTCGCTGACCGTTGCTCTCTTGCCTGCCACACGCAGCGATGCATGCTGGCCAGCGGAAGACCAACGATCAAAAAAAAGTCCAAGGCTTTTGAGCACGATCAGCGATACCCAGCAGGGGGGGGTCGGTCGCTGATAGGTGTCACACACAGCGATATCGCTGGTGAGATCTCTGTTGCGCCACAAAACTTGTGACTCAGCAGCAATCTCGATAGCGATCTCGCTGTGTGTGACGGGTGCTTTAGCGAAACAGCGCTGTGGGGGTAGGCGCACACAGCAGTCAGGAATCATGCACATGCCACTTTGTAAGTACCACTCTTGAACTCTGGTCAAACTCCACTTAATTCTTATATTGCACCATGTTTTACTCATGGATTTCCATTAGTCACCTATCCAACTCTGCACATTTTTTGTGATGTTTACAATGGCAATCCAGTGATCCACTTTATTACATTTGCACTTTAGATTTATATTGTGGATCTCATTATAGGTCATATCTTTGTATACTAATATAGCACAAATACATCACATATCCTGCTATACACTTAGTGCAATTTACAAGCCTTTTCATTGTTTTTTTTCTACTAGAGTTATTATAGTTACAACTGTGCATATAATTTATTTCCGTGCCAGAGTGCGTCTTCATGTTCCATAGTTTGAATTTGTAAACATTTTTTTGTTCTTTTCATAAATGTCCTAACCATAATAAAGATTTGATTTTTAATCTCCAAAATTGCAATATATCGTCTGTCCTCATTACACCACCTGAGGATGTGCATAGTTATGTTAAAGATTAGACGCTTTTTACTACTATAATTTTATGAGACTGTGTTAATGATATGAAGACCTGTACAATAGTGTGGTGGACGCACATGCTCACTACCTAGAGACCTGAAGAATAGTGTGGTGGTCGCACATGCTCACTACTGATCTACACACCTGTAGAATAGTGTGGTGTACGCACATGCTCACTACTGATCTACACACCTGTAGAATAGTGTGGTGGTCGCACATGCTCACTACTGATCTACACACCTGTAGGATAGTGTGGTGGTCACACATGCTCACTACTGATCTACACACCTGTAGAATAATGTGGCGGTCGCACATGCTCACTACTGATCTACACACCTGTAGAATAGTGTGGTGGTCGCACATGCTCACTACTGATCTACACACCTGTAGAATAGTGTGGTGCACGCACATGCTCACTACTGATCTACACACCTGTAGAATAGTGTGGTGTACGCACATGCTCACTACTGATCTACACACCTGTAGGATAGTGTGGTGGTCACACATGCTCACTACTGATCTACACACCTGTAGAATAATGTGGCGGTCGCACATGCTCACTACTGATCTACACACCTGTAGAATAGTGTGGTGGTCGCACATGCTCACTACTGATCTACACACCTGTAGAATAGTGTGGTGTACGCACATGCTTACTACCTATTTAGAGACCTGTAGAATAGTGTGGTGGTCGCACATGCTCACTACTGATCTACACACCTGTAGAATAGTGTGGTGGTCGCACATGCTCACTACTGATCTACACACCTGTAGAATAGTGTGGTGGTCGCACATGCTCACTACTGATCTACAGACCTGTAGAATAGTGTGGTGGACGCACATGCTCACTATTGATCTAGAGACTTGTAGAATAGTGTGGTGGACGCACATGCTCACTACTGATCTGGAGACCTGTAGAATAGTGTGGTGGACGCACATGCTCACTACTGATCTGGAAACCTGTAGAATAGTGTGGTGGTCACACATGCTCACTGCTGATCTAGAAACTTGTAGAATAGTGTGGTGGTCGCACATGCTCACTACCGCTTCATTCACACAGGGACTTTGGAATCACTACTCTTGTGATTTTCTGGAGTTCCCATTGGTCTAACACCATACGGTTCATACATTTATTCCCTATCCTATGTGATAATTGTTTTTGATACAAACCCTTTAATAAAGATATCATGATACTTGTAGTTCCATAATGACTCAAGTCCTCTAAAATCCTATCTCTATAAGGCTCTTTTGACATTATTATTATGGCTTCCGTTCCATAATGACTCAAGTCCTCTAAAATCCTATCTCTATAAGGCTCTTTTGATATTATTCTCATGGCTTCCATAAAAAACAAGTTACACTCAAAGCATAGAATAAGGGATAATTTGCTGGTTGCTGAGGGCTTGACAGCTAGGACCACCAGGGATCCTCTGGAACCAGAAGAACAGCTCCCATCCAGAACAGAGTGCAAGTGTGCATGCTCGGTCTCCGCTTCTCCATTCTTTGTCAATGGGACTGTCAGATATAGCTGAGCGATGTCCAATAGTCAATGCAATGTAGGCTGAGCATGTGCATCTCCGCTCCAATAAGGATCGCTGAGGGACCTGGTGGTCGGACCCCTAGTGATCAGCTATTTATCCACCAACCTATGAATACGTAATAACTTTTTTTGGGAGGGAAGCAGGGGGGGATACAAGCCCATAAAGGAGTCATGACATGTCAGTAGGGTCTCTCAGGACCCCAAGACTGGGGTTATCAGTTTTCGGCTGTTCTTGAAGTTGCAGAAGATGCCAATTTTGTCACAAACACTCAAACACCAGATAGAACTGAATCAAACTCTGGATTAATAAAATTTTTTTTTTTTCTGTAAGAAGTTCATACCATTTTGTATGAACATGTAGAGGGGGCTTCAGGTATAATTATCTTCAGCATTTCCAATATAACTCCCATTATTTTAGGAAGCGAGCAGATACTACTTTTAGAACCATATACAATCATCAGGCATTATCCTATTGCTATAGATACTGTGGGTATGGAAAGTATTCAGACCCCTTTAAATTTTTCACTCTTTGCATCATTGCAGCCATTTGCTAAATTGAAAAAGTTCATTTTTTTCACATTAATGTACACTTTGCACCCCATCTTGACTGAAAAAAACCAGAAATGTAGAACTTTTTGCAAATTTAATAAAAAAAGAAAAACTGAAATATCACATGGTCACAAGTATTCAGACCCTTTGCTCAGTATTGAGTAGAAGCATCCTTTTGAGCTAGTACTGCGATGAGTCTTCTTGGGAATGATGCAACAAGTTTTTCACACCTTGATTTGGGGATCCTCTGCCATTCTTCCTTGCAGATCCTCTCCAGTTCCGTCAGGCTGGATGGTGAATGCGGGTGGACAGCCATTTTCAGGTGTCCTCAGAGAGGCTCAATTGGGTTTAGGTCAGGGCTATGGCTAGGCCAGTCAAGAATGGTCACCAAGTTGTTCTGAAGCCACTCCTTTGTTATTTTAGCTGTGTGCATAGTGTCATTGTCTTGTTGGAAGGTGAACCTTTGACCAAGTCTGAGGTCCAGAGCACTCTGGAAGAGGTTTTCATCCAGGATATCTGTGTACTTGGCCGCATTCATGTTTCCTTCAATTGCAACCAGCTGTCCTGTCCGTGCAGCTGAAAAATGCTCCATAGAATGATGCTGCCACCACCATGTTTCACTGTTGGGATTGTATTGGGCAGGTGATGAACAGTGCCTGGTTTTCTCCACACATACCGCTTAGAATTATCACCAGAAAGTTCTATCCTCGTAATCCTCTTATTTCTCATAGTCTGGGAGTCCTTCATGTGTTTTTTTAGCAAACTGTATGCGGGCTTTCATATGTCTGGCACTGAGGAGAGGCTTCAGTTGGGCGACTCAGCCATAAAGGCCTGAGTGGTGGAGGGCTACAGTGATAGTTGACTTTGTGGAACTTACTCCCATCTCCCTACTACATTTGTTGAGCTCAGCCACAGTGATCTTGGGGTGGTTCTTTACCTCTCTCACCAAGGCTCTTCTCCCACGATTGCTCAGTTTGGCTGAACAGCCAGGTCTAGGAAGACTTCTGGTGGTCTCAAACTTCTTCCATTTAAGGATTATGGAGGCCACTGTGCTCTTAGGAACCTTGAGTACAGCAGAAATTCTTTTGTTAGCTTGGCCAGATCTGTGCCTTGCCACAATTCTGCCTCTGAGCTCCTTGGCCAGTTCTTTTGACCTCATGATTCTCATTTGGTCTGACATGCACTGTGAGCTGTGAGGTCTTAGGGTGAGTGCACACGCTGCGGATTCTGCTGCGGTTTTTTCCCCGCGGAAACGCAGGTAAAACCGCAGGTAAAGTGACCTGCGGTTTTGCTGCGGTTTGGCCCGTGGTTTTGCCCTGCGGTTTCACACCTCTACTATGTTAAAGGTGTGAAACCGCAGCAGAATCCGCAGAAACAATTGACATGCTGCGGAAAAAAAAACGCAGCTTTTCCGCAGGTAAAAAACCGCAGCGTGAGCACTGCGGTTTTGAAAACCCACAGGCTAACATGGTAAAGTACCATGTCTGCGGAACTGCTGCAGTTCTGCAGGGCCAAAACCGCAGCAGAACCGCAGCAAATCCGCAGCGTGTGCACATACCTGAAGTAGAACCATCTCAAGGAGAATCACAAGGAAATGGACAGCATGTGACTTAAATATGAGTGTCTGAGCAAAGGGTCTGAATACTTAAGACCATGTGATAGTTCAGTTTTTCTTTATTAAATTTGCAAAAAAAAATCTACATTTCTGTTTTGGGATGCAGAGTGTACATTAATGAGGAAAAAAAATGAACTTTTTTTGAATTTACCAAATGGCTGCATTTAAACATAGAGTGAAAAATGTAAAGGGGTCTGAATAATTTCCGTACCCACTGTATACAATTGTAAACTAGCACAAACATCCAATCCAAAAAGTTCTCTTCTACACAGCATATACCCCAAGGAGATGATGACACTGACGTCTTTCTTAAAAAAGACCCTTGCATAAAAGGGTACAAAATGCACTTACAGCGCCCCCAACATCCCTTTTCATTTGAAAAAGTATTTGTGGATTTAGCAGAAAAAAAGTGGAAATTAAAAGAACATCCAATAATCAATACAAAAGTGATAATCTGGAGTTATGAATTGGCCACAAGCCTCAAAAAAGTTCATGGCTCACTTTTTTCCAAATAAACTCTAATGAAAACAAATAGAGTAATGATATATATGGTCCCTCTTCTCCGTTTTTAATAACAAAATAAAAATTATACCCAATTCTCAAACTTAAATCTAGTCCAAGCCTAAAGAAAGTTACAAGTCCTCGATATAAATGGGAATTATAATAAAAATGTAAAATAAGATGGAAGGGTTGCAAAAGCTATTGAGAATTCGCCCCATAGACATTCAGCAGCTGCCAAGAGCCTTTTCACTCTGACACTACCCTTGGATTGGATCACGGCTTAATGTCTAGGCTGACATCATGTAAAGTTTTAGCCGCCTCATTAACACCCATCTGCATGCAGAGCAAATCATTAGGGCACACAGGAGTGATGTCCCTGATAGCAATGAAAGGGTGGGCTAATGAGGCATTTTATCCACTCCGTAGCCCTTTTCCTCCTCCTTCCCGGTTACACTTTGACACTCCACAAACACATCACCTTGACAACTCTCCCTCCCTCCATCCCCGCCCTCTGCAAGCTATACGGACCCCCCCACTCTGCCTTCTCACCCCCCCACCCCATCTGCAATCAAGCTTTAAGGAAGAGCACGGGTGCCACTTACCCTTCGGAGATTCGCTTCTGGCTTTCTTGCTTTCCAGTGGGCACTCGCTGTTACTGTTGGGAGAGCATTCTCGCTTCTTGCCTAAAAAGTCATCTAGAAGAATAAAAAGAAAAAAAAAAAAAAGATCAGCAACGTAAAATTATGAGTCCAATAAAAGTCCAATAAATATGTACAAAGGGATTAGATTTTACATGGATGGGACAAAGGTAGGTTGGACGTCAAGAGGTTAAGAAAATCGAGGGTATATAATAAAAAAAAAAAAAAAGGAAAAAAATCAAGAAAAAAAAAAACAAAAAAAGTCTAAATAAGGAAAGAGGAGGTCAACCCATTACCGGGAAGCCCACTAAGATGGCAGTGGACAACAGTGATTTCAGTAACCCCCCGGGTGGTGCGACAGCCTGTGCACGCACCAGGAGGGAATCAATGAAATGATTTGGAGCCATAAAAATATTAAATGCAAGTTATTCTTACTGAGATTCATCATCTGTCCCCTGTGTGTTTCCAAACCCTACAAAAGAAGCGTGAGATTCTTCTCAGCCTCTTATCCAAATGCTTCTACAACAGCCCTCAGCTGCATGGACTAAGTATTCCCTGCCTCTTTCCTCGGCTGTCTCGTTGGCTTTGCAACTGTCTCGTCTCCTCTGCCTGCCTGTCTCTTCCACTTCTCTGCCCTTCTGCTCGCGGATGTTACGGAAACGTCAGACTCTTTTGCATTAGTGAAGCTCTGCGAGCCAACGCAAATATCTAATATACAATTACAGCGTCCCCCTGCACAGATTTCCGATCAATACCCTCCTATTATGTGGCTGGGGGGAGGCTGGGAGCCTGATACTGCTGCACACGGCAGGAAGGAAGAGGCAGGCTGTCATTGGAAGCTTCAAATTCTCATCTATCAAGAGCTTGTTACAGAAGAGATGCAGCATCTTACAGGAACACGCTACCTTCGGAGAAATGGACTGCTGTGTATGAGCGTTGCATGGCGCTCGCCAATTAGAACGTGTTCTTGTGTCTGCAGAAATGAAGTGGGGTTTTTTTTTCCTTTTTCCAAAATGGAAAAATTTACCGCAATTGTGCTTATTGTTTAGGGGTCATTTGAAAAATTAACCATATATATGCACAATAATCCTTTGGGTCATTTTTTACCACCCAGCACCTTTTCGGCCTTTTCAGATTACAGCCATATTGACATTTCCCATTCGCAAACCCATAACTTGTATCATTACCGGACTCTTGAGTTAAACGTTAAAAGCAAAAAAAGCAGATGGCGAGCTATATTTGGCCATGTCTACAGCATGCGTCTCATAAAAGTTCTGCTGCGGCATAAAGGGCAAACAAACAAGCACAGGCAAAGTTTGTACAAAGTCACAGACAGTGTGCTCGGTCACGAATTCTGCAAACACAAACACTGGCAAATCGCCATTCAACCTTCAGCATGTGCTCCTGCCAGGAACACTACAGACAAGGAAGGGCAGGAACCTACAGGCTTGGTAAAGCGATCCAGAAGCTACCCACACACAGGCACAGTCACCCGCTCCTGACAAACATAAACAGAGACTGCTCGCCACCTTCGCAATACGGTCGCAGGTTCTGCCGCTGTAAAAGATGCCATTAATCTGAGCAATGTCTGCGAGATATTCGTATAATGTCACGAGCCTCACAATAAATACCAATAAAACACTAAAGATTGTTCTAAAAAACAAAAAATGGCGCCAACTCTTCACCGGGATTGACCTGTCAGAGACACAGTACAATTGCGGAGAACAGTAATAATTTCCAGGCAAAGATGGTGTCAATGGGAACAATTAGTATCATAAAATAGACGTGTCAACCAGAGCTCACTGTGGGCAAACACACAAAGAAATAAACTGGAAACCCCAGTACAAAAGTCCAAAAGCCAGATCCATTGTCCAATGGAGGTTTCATATATGTAGCTGAATTAAAAAGGCAAAGAGGAAGACCAGCAACCCGATGGCTTGTTACAATTCAAAATAACAGTGGAGAAGACCCTGGTGGACCTTATCTAGGCTTACACAAGATCAATCTTCCTACAGATCATTCATCCATTAAGTCAACATGGCTCAAGAACGAGCTGAAGGCTTTTAAATAATAAATGGCTCCTTCTAGTGTAAAGGGCCCGTTACACTAAGCGATATCGCTAGCAATATCGCTATAACGTCACTAGTTTTGTGACGCTGCAGCGATATTGCTAGCGATATCGCTATGTGTGATACTTACCTCCGACCGGTTCCCCCGCTGATTATCGCTGATCGCGCGAGAACGTCCTGGGCCTTTTCTCATCGGCCACTTCCTGCTGGGCTTCCTGCTGTGGCGACAAGTGGACGCGGGCGGGAGGACATCAGGATCGCCTCGTCTGACAGGTAAGTAACGACCGCCAACCGCTGCTATGTCGCTGGTGAGATCTGCCTGTTTGGCAGCTCACTAGCGATCACTAACTCTACTGTAATAAAGTAAACCATAAGCACAAGATATTTATCTGGGGACCATTGGCAGATCTAGTCAAATTTGGTGGAATTATAAGAGAATCAGATGTTTTTGGTGGTTAATGTGGTGGATCTACAGAGAAACAATGTCTATGGCCAACCAAAGATGGCCACACACGATATAGCTGAATGCCATTTCTCCCGAATTCCCCAAACACATGAACAATTTAAGTCAGCCACACACATGAGATAGCAGACAGCTAAAGAATGCTTTGACTGATGGCTCAACAGACTGTCATCTTAGCAATCTCTTCCATTTACAGGAACGATTCTGTCCTGTGTTGTCTATGAGATAGGCCACCAACAGACATGTTTAGCAGAAGCAATCTCAGAGATAACAATATGAATGGCAGTCCAATCGGACAAGCTGAATCCTTATGTACACGACAATCAATTGTCCGGGGCCCCCATGCACATTAGACTGTCAGCCTGACCTATCAATATCAGCAGGTTCAGCTGACATTAGACTAGTGTGTGTGGGGGAGCTTTAGGTTAGCCAACATTCAGGTGGAGAGAAGAGAAAACCACTACCAGGTGTCTTTTCTCCCCAGAAAACAAAACAATTAGGCATTGAGATTCCAACAACCAAACGGTTGTCTTCCCTGATACTTTTGAGGTAGGACTCTTTGATCCTGCCAAAATTGGCAGGTTTGGCCAACGTCCATCTTAAAACCTGGTCATGCTCATTAGACTGTTGTCAGTGGGACCACCTCTCCCATGACAGTTGATCTTGGGGGAGAAAAGATTGGGATTGTTCCCACTGCAGATGTGGTGCTTCTAGTAGAAGTACCTGGAAGTGGCTTATGCTACTGCCAAGTTGAAAACATATACACGCTCAGCTGTGTAGAGTGTGCATTTGTATGAGGGAAGTCCTGGAGAGACAGCCATCTCAGGTGCATGGACACCTGAAACCTTGAAAAGTCCATTTACAGAGCCGTTGGTTGAGTTTGCATACCTTGCTCTCATGGTAAATGAGGGCTCTTATGTGGGGGTTCCTACCTTAGTGTAATACTACTAAACTGGAGTGTGATGTTAGGGAGCAATGTACAATCCGGACAGAGGCAGAGGAGGAGCAGGAATTTTTTCTTACTACGCCTATGCAGGAGTACCAGGTGATCAAATTAGATCTTAAAAGATTCAAAAATGGCGGCAGGACTAAAAATATTACAGAAAGCACCCTATAACTTAATAGGAACTAGTGACACGATTCATCCAAGTATGTACGCCAAAACAGAAGACATGATTAAAGATATAATTTTGCATTCACGGTCTTGCTGCACACGAGCTCGGCACACCTTGATGTGCGCACATTCCCATTTTGTGCTCAGGATATAGTCTCCTAACAGCTTGTGTTTTTTGGCTTGTAGAAGAGCAGATGTGTGTGGGATAGGGGTAGGCTCTGGCTCAGCCGGCACAAGCACTGTCCCAGATCTCTACACTGATTTACTAATTTGGCCCTTGCATTGCCACATGAGCATGTTCGAGAGGCTGGCTGGCAATATAGGATTAGAGGGCAGCTGATAGATCACATTTACTCACATTATAGCAGAATAGAAATGTCGCTGATGGGGAGATGGAGTAAATGGATATGGACACTGAAGAATGTCATCCATGAGGTCAATTCATCTCATTTCATGACACATAGATAAGACGACCACAATGCTTCACCTTGAACCTTGGGTCAAAAGGCAGAATAGTCTAGTGTGAAAGCTCTATTCCGTTATTTCTTAGTGCTAACCATAGGGGCTACCATGCAGCTTTCATATATTAATGGTAGATTTGTCTAATTATACCATGATCCCATGTCCATTTTGGAAAGGAATTGGAACTGTGGTTACATTGCTCATCACTGCCAATATTACCCAAAAACACACACAAGAAAAATCTGCAGTTTCAGAATTTAAAGAAATTGTATTTACCAAATATATCTATAATTTTTTTTCGATCTTAAAAAACTAAATTCTGCTCTATTAGATCTATGGTTCCCTCTGCATTTCTCTTGCCTGTGCCATCCACAGATGAATAATGCTTACAATGAACCCTACGAGAAGCTGTCGTGCAGATCTGCTTGGTGTTTGTTACTGCGTAAGCCTTATGGCTGCCTGCGAGAGAAGCCAAAGGTTGGTGCACAGATTGCAGATATGGGAAAGCGTTCAATTAGGGATAAACCTCTCGAAGAGATCTGCCTACTCCAGAGTTGGGATATAAAATGGCGAAAATTGGTTATTGCAATTTATGTGGCAGACAAGATTTTCTTATGTGTTATTATCATCATTATATGTGTAAACCGTAAAAAAATTAAATTAGTACTATGCCTACTCTAAGCTGCCAGAAAAAGAAAATGTAGAAATGCAATGGAATAAGTTACCAATCTGGTCATCTATAG
This sequence comes from Dendrobates tinctorius, assembly GCF_039654945.1. NCBI lineage: Eukaryota > Metazoa > Chordata > Amphibia > Anura > Dendrobatidae > Dendrobates > Dendrobates tinctorius. The sequence goes on from NW_027361754.1 coordinate 46,785,433, forward strand.
AGTCATTTCTATTGGGGCTATTGATATTACCAATTTAAGGTATTAACTCCCTTGAAAAAAAATTGTCTGCATCCAGTTATTTGAGTAGCATAGTGGAGGTCAGCACTGGTCAATCTGTTCTAGTCTCGTATACAGCCTTTATAGGTTACTCATCTCTATGCATTTGCTTGAAATATGTAGGTTATGCCCCAAATCTGACTTTGCCTGTGAACTGCAATAGTTTGGTGTGACTGCTCCCCAAAACTCTAAATCCATAGCTCTTTATTTGCACACCACCCATTCCCTTCTCCCACAAGATTTTAAATCCATACTGTAGATACAAACAATGGGGCTCCAACCATGAGCAACATTTTATTACCTAGCTCGCTGTCTATAATCATCCTGGTGATGTATACCATCCCATCCTGCTCGTGTATACCATCACATCCTGGTGATCTATACAATCCCATCCTGGTCATAAATACCATACCCATCCTGGTCATGAATACAATCCCCCATCCTGGCGATCTATACTATCGCATCCTGGTGATGCGTACCATCGCATCCTGGTGATGCGTACCATGTCATCCTGGTGATCAGCTGTGTACCATGAACCCCATCCTGGTGATGCATACCATCGCATCCTGGTGATGCGTACCATCGCATCCTGGTGATGCGTACCATCGCATCCTGGTGATCAGCTGTGTACCATGAACCCCATCCTGGTGATGCATACCATGTCATCCTGGTGATGCATACCGTCCCATCCTGGTGATCAGCTGTGTACCATGAACGGAGCTGAGCTGCAGTTTTTGCAATGGCCACAACACAGTAAATGGAGCTGTGCAGTTCCAATTCCATTCACATCCGGCTGCCAGCGGAGACAATTGGGTGCCGGACGTTGCATTCCCACCAATCTCATATTGATGACCTGTCCTGCTGATAGTTCATCACTAGCATAAGCTTAGACAGGCCATTTAAATTAATTTTTCTCCTATGGTTTCTGCCACTTTTAAGTCTTTTTGCACCTTGCCCAGGGTAAGTCCCCTGCTCCCCATTTCTACAATTATCATTATTTTTTCCTATCCTCCACGCGTTACTTTTCCACCCCTCCTCTCCGCTTCCCTGGTCCTCACGAAGAAGACAGTTTGAAAGCTTTCTGCTTCGCTCTGGGCAGAGTCTCGGCTCTTGGAGCCAATCAGTGGCGGCTCTTCAACCCCAGTGGGGCTCGGCAAACATTAGATCAATAAGTTATTAGCACCATTCTGTCAGCTGTAATGTGGAGATTGATTGTGCGGGAGCCCTGGTTTGCTGGCTGCCACTTCCAGAGCCTGATGAAGATGACAGATTAAGGGAATAAGAGAAAGGAATTAAGAAGTCTGTGCCGTCAGATGTGTCGCGGACAGGAGACGCGTTGGCCCCACTGATTTGTGGCTCATGCCAAGCTCCGGAGTTTGCACTTTGGGGCGCTTAACACAGTGATGGGCTCAGTGGCATAGCTCTCTAAAGTCAGTGTGGTTAAGTGCTGCCTCATTAGCTGGGCACAGGCACGATGTGCCGCTGCCGCCTTCTAATGCTTGCTGCCGCAGCTGTGTTTGCCCTGCAGGTTGCTCCTTAATAGCACAGAAAGCTCCATAGAGAGCACAAGGAAAGGAAACACGGTTGTAAAAAGAAGCAGGCAGTGAGAGGAAGAGGAGAGGCGGCGGAGTTTAGATCAAGGGAAAAAAAAAAAAAAAGGATATGGGAATTGAAGGAGACGGGGAAAAATAAAAAGCCAAACAGAAATTGTATGTGGAAGGAATAATGAATGTGGCTAATAGGGGGATCTTGTAGAGCGGAGTCATTATTGACGGGATAATTATTACATCCGTACAAAATTCCGAATTGTCTAATGTCATGTAATGATGCTGCTGCCAATCTGCCGACAGTCGCCATAATTCATTACCATCAGGATCATCTGATCAAAGCATGAAATATTTTTGCTCTCGTTCCAGTTAGGCACAGTAAATCCACACTAGTCTCCACAATGGCCTCTCAGCAGTAATGCACCATGGCTGTACTACCATTGGGTATCTTGATAAGAAAAACAAAAACGTAAAGTTTCCATTTTGTGGATGGATACCATGTTCAATGTCATGTTTTCTACCAGAAAACGACTAATATTAATTTCTGTGCCCAGTTTTGCTGCTGATTGTCTTGGGAGATGTTCAAGATTAGAAAAATGTGTACTTTTTTTTCCCTAAGAAACAGCACCACTCTTGCCTGCGGGCTGTGTTTGGTATTGCAGTTCCATTAAAATCACATACAGGCAAGACAAGAGTTGGACCTTTCCTGGGAGGGAAGATACTTAGATAATATTGCCTAGTATCTAGTTTTGCTTTTCTTACATTAGGGAGAGAACACATGGCTGGGCTAACCACACATGACTGAAATGCTGCCCACCAGCAGTGGTCACTGGCCACATGATTTTGTTTCATGATTGCGCGTCTATTCTCTGCCACAGTTGATCAGAACTGGAACAGAACAGCGCCACTCACTGAGTTGTGGCCGCTCGGAGAACTGCAGCTCAGCGCCATTCACTATTTACATCCGGGCATCAGAATGAATAAACAGTGCTGGGCCATAAAATATTGTCATAGTTGGAGCCCTTTGGTTATTGTGGATTTCAGATCAGATTAGTCAGTACCCAGTAGTGGCCACTAAGCAGTGTGACAGCGCCGGTGTACTACTCCATACGCTATTTACAGTGGCGCTGCAAAATGATGGTGGGGTGCCGGGTGTTGGACACTCACTGATCCGACATTGATGACCCATCCCCAGGATACGTCATCAACATCAAAGTGGTGGAAAATAGTTTCAAAAAGTAATTAAAAGTTTCAGGAAGTTTTTCCATATTTGTCAGGTACTAACAATGCCTGCAATTCAGTGGTGGTTCTGGTTCTGAGACCCCCAAACAGTGCACAGCGCAGTATACAGGAGCGCACACTCAGCAGATATGAGATTCGTTAGACTAAAGAGCCCACACTTTCTATTGAATCTGCACTCCGCTGTGTGCACGCTCCTGTATTCTCAGCTATGCACTGTTCGGAGGTCTACTGAGCAATCGGCGGGGGTCTCAGGACCTACCTTGACCCCAACCAATTCGCAGGCAACTAAAGTGTTTGCCAAATATGAAAAAAAAATCCCACACATCTCCGGTTCTGAGAACTTCCAAACTAATGTGTAATTAATGTCACCTACATTAAACTTGTGGCAAATGCTGGTCTCAGCCTCATACATTATATTACTGGGGTGGAAAGGGCGACATTACACTTAGGGCTCAGTCACATTACATATTTCTTGGCTGTACTTCAAGGAACAATTTCATCCCGACTGTGGGTTTCATGATCTGAACCATCAGATATATATGTATATATGGGGCTGTTCATTCATATATGGGACGAGCTGGCAGGTCGGGTCTTGCAGCCATAATACGGATATAAAATGCAGCCACTATATGGCCATGTGAATAAGCGCTTAGAAAGTAATGACATTATAGTGATGGAGAACACTATAATAATAATAATCTTTATTTTTATATAGCGCTAACATATTCCGCAGCGCTTTACAGTTTGCACACATTATCATCGCTGTCCACGATGGGGCTCACAATCTAAATTCCCGAACAGTATTACAGGATCAAAAAAACGATTTGCACCATCTCTTGTATTGTCGGGGGGATTCATGACCCTCCTTCTAAGTCTGGTTTTAAACATTAGAAATTCACAGTTCTGGTATGGATAGCAACTCCCAGACTAGTTGTCCCCAAATTCAAAAGACTCCTATATTCCTGTGTGGCTGTTGAGTTCAGATCAGGAGACCTGCAACCAGTCTGGATACCATGCCTGATCCTTTTATCACCCCCAGGGATGTCGCTGACAGATGTGACTTAAGGCCCGTCACACACAGCGATCTCACTAGCGAGATCGCTGATTTTGTGACACCACAGCGATCTCGCCAGCGAGATCGCTGTGTGTGACGGGGATCAGCGACCGGCCCCCCTGCCGGGTATCGCCGATCGTGCTCGATCGGCCTGGGCCATTTTTTGATCGCTGGTCTCCCGCTGGCCAGCACGCATCACAGCGAGAGACCAGCGATCAGCGACGCTGGTTTCTAATGTAAACATCGGGTATCCAGGAGCTGCGGCTCTTGGATACCCGCTGTTTACCTTGGAAACCGTCATACACGCTGGTTTCCAAGGCAAACAGCGGGCATCCAGGGGCCACGTGGCTCCTAGATACCCGATGTTCACCCTGGAAACCAGCGTGTACGCCGGTTTCCAAGGTAAACATCGGGCATCCAAGAGCCGCGGCCCCTGGACACCCGATGTCCACATTAGAAACCAGCTTGCTCGCTGGTCCTGATCGCTGGAGGGGCTGTCTATGTGACAGCTCACCAGCGATCTGCCCAACGATGCCCCAGCGATCCCATCCATGTCGGATCGCTGGTGGGACCGTTGGGACATCGTCATGTGTAACGGGGGCTATAGACTTAAGGCCCCTTTACATTTAGCGATGCACCAGTGATCCGACCAGCGATCCGACCCAGTCAGGATCGCTGGCGCATCGCTAAATGATCGCTAGTGAGCTGTACAATGGGGAATCAGTCGATATAAAAGCACTAGGTTTTTTTTTTTTTTTATAAATTAGGGTCCATAACTAGTTTGAAACCTATTCCACTTCACTTTTTAAGCCTTGTCCTAGTATTAAACCGTTAGTGAGAAATTTGAAAAACAGGTGATGTTTGTGGGGAACAAGGAAATCATGGCCGTCATGCATGAGGAAAGACAGGCTTTGTATCGTGGAAGGTCAGAATATACTATTCTCATTTCTAGACAGCTGCAGTGCTGACCGCAAAGCTCATCCGAGGTGAAGCCTTGTGGATTGCAAGATGAAGCATGGCAAGGAGGCAAGAGAAAAGGTCAAGAACGAAGCAGCAATGTGGCCATAGAGCTCCACAGGCAAGGTATCATTCGGTTACCAACCTGAAGACGGCTTCAAAGAGGCAAGAATGTACAGTCTACAGAAGCAACACCTTGAAAGTTGTGCAAACCACAAAACGGGTTCCCACGCACATATCTGCCATCAACCCATCATGGAGGGATTAGATTATCGGCTGCAACCGTCTAATCTTGCAAAATCTGGGAAACATTCATCTTATTATGACTGGCTGGCTCGCCACACACCACCTTGTCTCTTAAGTTGTTCAATGACTTTGTCCTAAAGAAACTTTAGGTGCACGCACCATAGACATCCTATTTTCGGCTTTTCACTCTTCCTGCAGCGACCGTCTCCTTTTACCATCACCGTGTCTTAATTTTTCACAGCCAACTTCCCCCTGTCAGCGAGACTCGGCTTCACTTTCTTGTGTGCGGCGGAGAGCTGAGGTTTTCACGGCATTGCCGCGCAGCTGCACACGTAGGAGCCAGGTGAATCCTGGATTCCTGTCACGCTGATTGCACACAGATATGAGCTGCCCATCCATACACGTCCTCATCAAGCTGAAGAGCTGGCAATCAAACCGGAACATGAAACTGCAAGCCTGCCAGCTGCCACATCTGTAGACCAATGGCCGGATACCCAACTACCAACAATACATGTGGGTCACAGTACTGTATTGGGCGCTGTTCACATTTCCACTTGTCATCTGTGTGCAATAGATCCAGTATTAAAAAAGAACTAGATGTATCACAAATGGGGCAAAAAATATATGGTTTCCGATTTTTAGTTCCATGTATAATGGATCCAGTTTTGCCACCTCTCATGCTCAAAAATGGATCCATTTACGGATGACGATCTGCTAGATCATAGTTTGCAAGCAGGATTCTCACTCCTTTTGAGATCTGTTGATTTGAGTTGTTTTTCTGTAATATCTTTACTGTCTGTACAAATCTCCTCTAAAATGTAATATGTTGGTGCTAAAGGAATAAAAATTGTTATGGTCAGTATCCCATAGACTACAATGTTAAGAAATAAAAGGAGGGATCCAGTTGCTATCCATTATTTTGTCTTGTGATCCAGCTAGAAAGACTGCGGTCAAACGGAAGACATTTTAGGACATTTACGTCCCCATTCAAATGGATGGATCATTGGATCATGTACTGGATTTGACATCCCAAATCGGATAAAAAAAAAAAATGTTAAAAAGGAAAGAATTTCTGGACGTGTGAACAGAGTCCAACACGTTTTATAGAATACAACATAAGGCAAGCCAACAACAAGTCCAGAAGAAAATAAAGAAGAATGTACTTTGCATTAGTAGAAATGTTTCTTTCCTGTTATCTCCCTGCGGCTGTACTAGATACATTACTATGAACTTTAAACAGATATCGATATCACCAAGGAGAGTTTAGTTTTGTTGACCCAGTGATGGAAAATTAAAAAAAAAAAAAAAAGGCCATTGTTAAAAGGAAACAAGGCGTCATTTGGGGTAAAATTCTGCCCTTTTTTTATTTTTAGGGTAATATAAAACTACCTATATGAGATTTGTAAAAAAAAATATAAAATCCTACTAAGCTGTTCAATAAAAACTGTGTCTTTGCGATGTACGTGCAGCACATGGTGGTAACAGGGTCTCCTCGCCCTCCCTCTGTGCCTTGTCCTTGGGCTTCAGGTTATCATGAGCAGCCTAATGCAACACTAAGCAAACAAACACTCTGTGCCACTATGTCTAATAACAGGTGAGACCAGGATATCCTGCCTGCCTATTAACTCTTTCAGTGAAAAAAAAAAAAAAAAGAAAAGATAAAACAAAGCAACAACAAGCCCATAATATAAAGACGCTTGAAATATTGATCAAAACCACACACTAGATACAAAAGTAACAGTATGACAAAGTATTCCAAAACTTTAGGCACATTGACTTTATAGCTATTTTGTACAAGAATGCATTTATAAAACATTCTAAAAAAATAATAATAAACAATTGGCAAATAAATAAAAAATTGAACAATGAGAAAAAAAATAATTTGATAAATCCCCAAATATCTCTAATGGTATTATATACATGCACAAAAAAAAAGACAAGTGAATAAAGAGAATCGCACACATTTCAAGACAACATATTACCAGAATTGCCAAATAACTGCCGTGTTGGTAGCAGAGGAGCCGGGGTTAAAGAGACAGGTGTCTGCATACAGAGGGCCATAAGAGAAAGGGCATGTGTGGCAGGGAGGAGGGCAGGTGCGGGCTGTCTCCCCCTCTGGGCAGGGCGAATTACCTAAAGTGGATGGCCAGGATTGTGCTTGTTTACAGAGACACCTCGAGCTGCTTAAAGAGGCTTCTAAATCTGTGTTTAATGTGCAAACCTGCAGCTTTCGGGCTGCCTTTGTCAGGAGCCTGGGCTGCCTCATCCCTTTGTATGTCTTCTCCAATTAACATTAAAGTGAGCCTTGTGCTCAGCTCATCCCTCTCTCCAGATAAAACCTCTGAGCTGCAGCCAGCACTGCACCTCCAGCCTTATCACCTGCTAATCTCATCCTTCCTACAGATAACAGCTACTTTCTGCTCACACAACATTTCCCTGGTGCTCCAGAGGGAGGCACAGAATATAGTCAAAATGGCTCATGTAGAAACAATGCGCTTCCACTGTAGCATCCTCCGACTTCATCACTTGTTAGCAGCTTTATGCACCGCCTGGTTATCTGCACAAGTTCCTTTAAGAAAAAAAAAAAGGCAATTCTTCTCTGCAAATAGCGCCACATCTATCTACAGGCTGTGTGTAGTATTGCATCTCATCCTCAAAGGAGCTAAGCTGCAATACCAGACACATCCATGGGCAGATGAGGGGCTGTTTATAGACTAAAGCAGCCATGTGTATTCTAATCTTTAACAACCCCTGCAATGTCCCGATACTGCTGTGGAAGGGGTCTATTCAGGATCATGATGCCTTACTGCAAAGCCCAGCACTGGTGCCTCTCCTAACCTGGACTGATATTCCAACTGGTTTCAGAGAGCTCAGTTTTCCTTCTTTAGGGTTAAGTATTTGCATCCAAAATTTCTGCTCCATTTTGTGGCAGGATAAAATAGGGGCATTTTAAGGCATTTATTTTTTACATGTGTTTTTGGTGCTAATTTTTCCTCATTCATTAGTATGGGTGAAATCTGCAGCAAAAGCGGTGAAAGAACTGGCATGCTGCAGACTGAAATCTGCAAGTCACAAACAAGCAACATGTGCACAAGAGTTCAGGAATCTCATACTGGCATCCTTTAGATTTTGTGACAAATCTGTACAGAGAAAAACGTGACAAATCTGCAACATGTACACAGGCTCTAAAGGTCACCATACACGTCACGCAGTTTTTTGTATGGACTGTGATGCACTGATGGGTCATGAGTCTCCTGGCCCTAACACAGACCGGCCGAGAGTCCCCTCTTACAGTATATGAGACTACGGAGTTCAGGTCAGGAGACCTGCGGCCGGACTATGCATTGTGGTTGGTACTTGGACCATGAAACAAGGATGTGTGAATCCGGCCTTAAACTAAAGCCGACCAGACCTGCTGACATCAACTGTCAGCCCAATATGAATGGGGGCATCCCAATTCTGCCCTGACAGATGACATCTAGGGAGAGAGGGAAACGTCCTGCTGAATTTCACTGTACGATCCCTGTGTTCAGCGGGAGATAAGCTGCTGCCAAAAAAGTTTGGCAGCGGTTTTCTCACAGAGACCATAGGAGCTGAGCGAGCGCTGTGTATGGGGAAGCCTGGGAAGATGGCGGCCAGCCGAACCCTCACTTGGCCAACATCTATCTTATCGTGACTTCCCCTATTGGTTTGCAGTCACATATTCTGCCTACAGACCTGCAGATATTTGGATATTACCACTCGTGCCCACAATCTATAATGTGATCCTGATACAATTTTTTCCGACACACGAAAATCTGCTTCTTTGGTCAGGATAAACCCAAAAGCTCAATCACAGAGTGGACATTATAATTTGCAAATGGTAGTTTCATGAAGCAACAAGACCTTCACCGCTTATTATACTCCAATACCGGAGCCGACACCAGAGGACACATCAGACAAATCCAGAATTACAGCCGCCCAGATAATACCTATAATTCCCAAGGACCTGGTGTCGTAGCCTTTTACAGAACATTTAGAAAAAGAGCTGATTGCAGATAAGCTATATGTCAATCGTCAGAAATGTTTAGATTAATATGTATCAGTGTTCATCAAATTACAGAAAAATATCCCTATTATGTTCTGTTACTCAGTTTCCACGATGCGCAGATGGATGAGTTGCACAATGGGCATCTTTAAAGAAATCTTTATACATTCACAAAATCACTTTGCAACCATGTTGAAGCGTAAGCTCCGCAGAACAGATGACTGGCGGTTTCGTCCTTTGTTCTCATATTGTTACGGCAGTGTCAGAGGTAAATGAATAATATCAGCCAGTCCATGGCATCTGAATAGGAAGGGGATACACATCTCAATCACCCTCCGGCGCTCACACTGGCTCCAAGACAGATCAATATAGCAATTAGATGTTATCAGCGTGCGCCGCTTCCCCTGCCTCCCTCTGGCCTTCCACCCTCCCCCCCACTAAAACTCGCAGCTTTCATGCCCTCATCTCATAGCCCTGATGTCACATGGATATCTGGGTTTAAGACCTCTGTGCGACTTTGTGCAGCCGTCCGGAGAGAACCGATAAATAGAGGAAAAAAAATAATAATAAAATGTAGCTGCATGCAAGAACACACGTACAATGTTACTGTCAGCACTGCAAAAATGAGCACTTGTTAACCCGTCTACTACCGTATCCAACAAGGCTCGATGAGAAAATGTGGAGTGGCATTGTTGATGCCTGCAGAATTAAAGGGAGGTTCAAGTCACGTGAATTTGTTTTGCACAAAAATAACAAGGACATAAAAAGGAAAAAAAAAGTATTGCCAATCCCCCTTGCCAAGGGTTCTGCCGTACCTCGGCGATCTGCTAAGCAGGCCGCAATGATGATGTGTTGTTTTGATATGTAACCTCAATGGTGTCGACATGCCAAAATGGTTCATAGAGAACAGTGGGAAGTGTGATATGGGGAGTATTACTCCTTTTTGTCATTTTATAAGTATATATATATATATATATATATATATATATATATATAACCCTTCAGTCTGGCCACAAATACAGTAACCGTTGGCTGAAACAGGACCATTCATCCACCTAATGTGTAAAAATGTGTTTCATCTTAAGGCAGATGTGGAAAAGTAGGATTAGGCATGTTGGAATTCACCATACCCTATTTGTTCCCACGGCAGGCAAGCCACTGCCAAAAAGTGTCCAACAACGACCTAATCCCCTCTCCCAATTGAGAATACATGGAACTTGGCCAATTCGAGTGTGTATGTGTATGGTATAGTCTGGAGGAATAGCTCTTGGGTGAACACATGATAATGTGTAGGGAGAAAAAGGGGAGAAGGGGGTAGCTGGGCACATCAGAGAGGACTGTGGTGCCGAGTAGGGGCACCACAAAAATTTTGAATATGACCAACAATCCCTTCTTTATCAGACAAACCATTATTGAACAGAACGACTTCGCACAGATGCTACATTCAAGAAATCAATATCACTTGGAAGTTCTGATATTTGGCTGAAGGTCCAACTTATGGATCCCAAGAATACCGAAGAACGGCTACATGATAGATTATTTTTTTGCTAATGTATATACTAAGATTGGCATCACTGTCCAAGTATGTATGGACTGGCTACAGGCCTCCTGACCCCCACTCTGAACCCTGTGAGGCTGTTGAGTTCTGGTCAGGAGACCTGTACCAAGTCCATATTTCACAGTACATACATGGACCGTAAATTTCGGATGTGTGAAATCAGCTTACACCATGGTCATTGGCGTCATACCATAGCTGTGTATGGTGGGTCCACCTAGTTTAGACCTCCATTAGCTTTTTTATTGTACTTTTAGCATTTTCCCAAAATAAGGAAACTATATAAAAGAACATACACCAAAGACATTCTCAAACATCAAGCCCATAAAACTGGATGACTTGCTAAGATAGATAAATAGTTGCAAAAATCAACAAGGTCACAACTGGGAAGCACTAGCAAAATGAGAATGGTATGATACAAGAAAGGGAAGGCTGCAGATTAAAAGGGTGTTCCAATCTGCAACATTTATGGAATATCAATAAGATATGCAACAATTGTCCCAGAAGGAACAAGCCCCTTTAATATTCGCAAACAATGGAGAGAAGGGCAGGACAGAGGCATGTCAACGATCCTTCCTCCAAAGACTCATCATGATGGATAGGTGGGCATGAAACTGAACCAGAACGAGCTTGGGAAGGGGGCACTTTGCTATAACCTTCTCCACGAGATGTCATTACATAGAATAGAGCAATATTAGCTAATTAATAAAAAAAAGAAAATTCCGTTCTATAATTTCAAGCTATATCATTTCCATCTAGCGGAGCATTGAGCGATATTGACAGATGAATATATTTCAGGGTACAAGAGCACACAGAATAGATTTTCCCCATACATTTCTCAGCTCTCTGGATAATATTGAGTCAGTCTGCATGTTAATTATATCAATCTATCACACCATAGCTGCAGCCTCAGCAACTTAAATGAGGTCGAGCGGTCTTGACACTGGCTGAGGACGTGATCTTACGCATCGAGGATCATCATGTACAACACCGAACCTCACGGAGGAAATATGACCTTCCATTCAGGAGGGAAAGAATCCAGGGATGCATGTTTTTTTTAAAACTTAGACAATTAATACCTACAGACCTAGAGCTTCCATTCATTACAAGACATCATTGTCCCACGGATGTAAAGGTCAGTGCTAATAATGTTTTGCAATCTCTCCTTTTCCTGCCTGTGCCATTGGCTTCTCAAAATAAAAGTCTTCCCCATATTAGAATTTACTTTATGTCCCATCAATATCAAAATGGTTTCTGGCAAAGCACATTTCCTATTCAATTGTTAGCATGCAATATTAAAGCAAGTAATTATCTTGAGCTCCACGTCCATGTACTAAGACCTGATGATGGTCTACCAAACCTGCCAAATTCAATGGATCTGCTGAATGTCTAATGTGATCCTTATGTCCCCAACAGATTATGTTGGCTAACTCAAGGATTGAGAGGATGGAATTTAATTGCCCGATCGTTTTCTTCAGCAGGGAGATAAGCCACTTCCCGAAATGTCCAGCAGTGGCTCTCTCACAGAGAACACTCAGCTGAGAATTTCGTTCATGTATATGGGGGACTTGAATAGCTTTCGGGAAAGGTATGGACTCATAACTTAAAGCCCGTCACATCTAGGCCATGCGTTAACACCAGTATTGGACAATATTTTGGCCTAAGTTTGTATGTAGTGCTAGTAATCTCACATGGTTCATAAAAATGCAAGACACCCATCAAGGAGAGGGTCCATCGGTATTTTGGATCCTATTAAATCTATATTGTGCTCACACCTCCTACCACCATCACCGTGCAGAGGAACCAATAAAGCCAAAACCAGGAGGTTTTTACTCGTAAAATTACAAACTTAAAGCTTTAAAGAGGTCCAAAAGTGGAGGAGGAACAGAAGACAGGACACTATTGCCTTGTCATATCAATGTCATTTGATTTCATTGTCTGTCCCTTCCCCCATGGATGGGTAGATACCCCTTTTGGTACTATTAGCCAGAATCATTAATACAACTGCTGATACTGACCTGTAGATGAAAACGTGAGCTGATGACTGTTTCTTTTACTCTGATTCTCGGGCATAACGAGTTGATGGCTCTGGTGAAGGTTGGTGATGATGCTGGAAAGGTCGTTGTCACGGCTGTAAGTAAAGATAATGGACAATGTAAAATAAAAGACTGAAGTACTGTACTTATAGAGAAGAACACCATTCTTGACTGTCACTAGTAAGATAATCGAACCCTGTACATGCAGGTGAAGACACATACAGGAGAAACCCCTGTGCAAGAAGAATATGTGGGCCCTTTGCAGTCCAATAGCTCACCACAATGGAGAATTGCACCTACTTTGAAGCTAGAGTTGGGCCCCCTTACTTCTTGGGCCCCTGTGCGGCTGCACAGGTTGCACTAATGGTACAGTATGTCGGCCCCTGTGTATACTACTGTAGGAGCTACTGCTACACATTGGGAATGAAGCTTGATTTATCAACCAAAAGGCCTTCTCACCAACATTTAGGACTTGCGTTATTCAGTATAATTAGTTTCCCTCCATATATTCATGTGGGTTTCCTACAGGCCTTCCAGTTTCTATGCACATAACCCAAAGATAAACCTATAGATGTACGAAGAATAGCATGTGAGCCCAAACAGGGACAGACAAAAATACAACATAAAGTGCAAAAAAATAATGCTGCACACAGTATATAATACATCTCAGACATACTGTATATGTAAGGTACCAGTCCACCTAAATACTAGCTAAACTCTTACCATCCATACTGACACCCCTAGATGACCCACTATCTCCCATTTTCCAGCTTGGGTGAAGTCGTGAAGTATCGTATATCTAATGAGCACCAATTAAAACCGGCAAAGAACTACTCCTACCGATTGCTCTGAGATCACTGGATGGAGGCCGCTAAATCATTATTATTTCCGTGGGTTATCAAGCATGACAAGGAGAATCATTCCCCTTCCTGTAATTACAGATCTAATATTTCATGATAAGGGATGCTGGGAGTGCCATCTTATCCCCTCCGTAGTTTAAAGTCCTGAAATGACTTTGTAGCTGCCAAGTGTTTATGGTAAAAGACGCTACATTCTTCTTCTGCGAGGACTGAGCGGGCAGAGACACCCGGTACGTCTTCTGCCTGGTGCTGAGCACAACTTCTCAGGTTCATAATTCAGCTAAGCCAATAATTCCTAATAATCTGTACACTGCGCCAAATCTAAGATTACATATCTACTCACATGATCTGAGACCCCCATCTTTGTCCCTGCAACACACAGCACATTGTCTGCACGGGATGGTGGAAGGCAGGAAAGGACGACGTCAAGTTGCACTCAAGCTCCTCTTCAGCATGAGCTATTGGCTTGACAGTGCACTTTAAACCATATATATACCCACTAAGCTCCCACCTATTGGCACATAAAAGCCTTCCAGCACCATGGCCAGCAGCCCCCTGTGACTGAAGCAGAGCTAATCTGTTTATAAGACCCCCTAATTGGATCAGGCTGTCTCCATATTAACAGCATTTTGGCTAGACTGGATAAAAAATGAAAAAAAAAACTTTTTTTCTAGAACCCTTCCCAAAACTTAGATCAACACCCACGATACAGAGTTTTTTTTTAAATAGCCAAGTGTACTTGCATCGAGGTAATTAATAAGTGGGGTGGGAGGTAATGTCTGCAAACGGTGTTCATGCATACGGTAATCCCCCTTGGGTGTGATCCTCTCCCGATGCAGCGCATTATGTAAATATTGCTGGTTTGTAAGCAGTTTAGGAGGCGATTACCAGTTCTCTGTGTGCCTAATCTCACAGATCGCAGAGGGGAAGACTGGTCCAGAGGACAAATGGAGATTAATGTTACCATCAGCACGAAGATGGGAGGGAGGGGGGCTGCAATGTATCCTTATGGGTAGGGTAATGAAGCCTCGGCACAAATAGAGTTATCCCTAGCCTTGTATCGCTGCCAGACACATTGGTCTGCACCTCACAGCTGGCTGTCATGACCAGAGATGATCGCCTCATTCATTTTTCAATGGTGCCTGTGGGCCTGTCTCTCCTACGTACACTGATAAGCCCATCATGCGTACCAGCTTACCTGTTTGGAAACATAAAATATAGATCCCCTTTGTTGAATGCATGCAGTTGTTTTTGGAAGTCTTACAGATACACATTTTGTATATTATTTATACTTCCTTCATTGGCTCCCTACATATTTAAAGAGGTCCTATCACTTGCCATAAATATGTATTTTTTGTAACCTGATGTAAACGCCACTTTTCTCCTGAATCCGGTGTTGTTTTTCTTTTGTTTCTGCGCCTCTCCGTTCCTGAGATATGACCTTTTCTTCCCTGTACATAAATCTTGTCCAAGTAGTCAAATGGGCATGATCTTCATCTCCTCTGTGGGCGTTTTCTGGAGGAATACGCCCAGTTGGCTAAAAAAAGGCTTGATTTATATACAGGGAAGAGGAGGCTATCATATCTCAGGAATGGAGAGGCGCAAGAGCACAAGAAAAATATTGCCGGATTCAGGAAAACAGTGGCATTTACACCAGGTTAAAAAAAATACATATTAATGGCAAGTGAAAAGTCTACTTTATCATCATATACGATATGTTTACCAGGTCAATATTATATATATTTGCGATTCCTAAAATTTATAAAGTATCTTAGCTGCAACAAAAAATGCCAATCCTAACATATAAACCACAAGGAAATTTTCATTATGGTTTACAATAGGACATTTTTGCCAATAGAACCATCCCCGTTACTGGGAAAAAAATAACTCTTAAGCTTCATTGTTTACTTAGGAAAAAGACCCCAAAATGTAACTTTTATGAATAGATCGATACGAGACATTCAGCTGCTAGCAATAGAATAGCTGAAAGAGACACACGATCAACAAGGACTAGAGGATGGAGCATCTCATGCGGCATTTTCTAAAATCAAATCAATAGTAGTCTACAGCACTCATCCAAAAAGTTTGATGAAGAAAAAAAACAACTCTTTTCACAACATGCAGAAGGTCCAGGAAGATGCTGACGCGTTTCAAACAGATGAAACTGTTCTAACTCGTAGCATTGCATCTTCCTCTCACCATGAGGCATTGGGGAATATGGCTGGTGAGCTCGTAACAGCTGTTTTACAGCATTTTCCGTATACTACTATGTACTTAGGGGATGAGTAATCGCCATGAAGAGTGCTCCAATAGTCTCGTCACCAACGCGTTTCTTTATTTGGATCAAGCAGGATCTTCAAGAGAATAGACTTGTAAGTCAGTGCTTTTCTTGCAAATGCTGTATGCTCGCCCATGAGGTATGAAGTGGCCAAAAGCTTTGGGTATCACTGGTCTGTGAAACATTGGAACAGAAGTTCTGCCTTTTTTGGGAGTGCTATGTATGGCAATACCACTTAAAGACAATCTGTCAGCAGGCTTTTGCTGTGTAATCTGAGAGCACCATGATATAGGGGCAGATACCCTTATTCCAGCGATGTCACTTACTAGGTTTTGTTGTTTCAATATAATCAGTGTTTTATCAGCAGGAGATTATCACTACAGGACTAGGTAGCTTGTGCCTCCTGGTCCAATCACACTCCCACCACTGATTGGCAGCTCTCTGTCAATATACAGAAAGCAGCCAATCAGTGGTGTGGGCGGGGGTCATACACAGCTCAGCATTCTGAGCTCTGATAGATCTGCAGCATAGAAAACTGATTCCTTCAAAACTGGAATCAGGCTCTCTGTCCCTACATCATATGGCTGTTAATACTACATAGCAGAAACTTGCTGACAGATTCCATTATTTTAAAGAGATGGACATCCAGTCTCTATCTCATACACACGGCAATTAATGTAATTTTTGCCACAGATGTGAGATAATAATACAAGGCTCAACCCCCAAAATAGCCATACATTAACATCCAAGTTATAGAAAAAAAGGGAGCTCCATCTTAAAAAAAACCCTTCAACCTGGACAATCATTGCTTCCCCCAGACTAGTCCGGCAGGTTTATGAAGCCACTCCTGCCATAGACATGAGAAGAAATAATTTTGCAAATGTTGTCCAAAATGGACAGCAATTCTATCATATCTGGGCCTGAGGCATATTGTACCCACCATATTAACAGAGCGATATTTGTTCATTATCTATGTAACACTTTTTGGAAAAAAAAGCTTGGAAAAATGACAAAAAACAAGTTCCCCAGTACTGAAGATAAGCACAGTTGAGCGTTTCTTGTCTTGGCAGCAGGTGGGTTAAGAAGGGATGGTTGAGCATGGCTTTCCGAGCTACCGGCGCCTTCCACAGCCTTGTTAGCGCCATAATCCCGCTTCCCGCCTGATGAACCCCTTCCTAGACCCTGCCGTAGGCGGCTAGAAGAGGCTGATACCTCCTAATGAGCTCCCGTCACCTTTCCGCTGTCCCCCTCTAACGCCCCCCTCTCCTTTCCTTCTTATCCCCCCGCTCCCTCCCGTTTCCCGCTCACAAACTCACGTCCCACGGGAATCTGCTAATTAGCTCATTAGAATTCAGCGAGCGAGGGGGGGATGTAATAAATAAATAAGAGGAGGCACAGCTGTAAATCCTATCTTTAATGCTCTTCACTTAACGATAAAATCTCCGGATCTCCTCTTCCTTCCCATAGTCCACCTTATATTTTCCACTTAGGATTGAAAGGTCTTCAGAGGGCTGTTTAATTTTAACCTCTAATGCACAGGCGAGCCTTGGAATTATTAAAAAAAAAAATAATAATAAAAAGAAGTCTTGGCAACACAAGGTCAAACTAATTAGCCTCCCCAATCCTAAATGGTGGAGATGCCAGTTCTCTCCGAGACTGTAAATACACTATTATAGGCCTGCGTTTGAGGGGTTCAAATAAACCTGCCCTCATACAATTTAATTACATGGATATATATAAAAAAAAGTGTGTCATTCAGATAGTAATCAAAACCTTGAAAAAAAAAAATAACTAGTGACCCTCTTAAAAGCACCTGTCGACAGGGATTTTATTTTTTTCTAAGTGAAAACTACAAAGTGCCACTGAAAAGGTCCCTGGCCTAAAGTATTTTATTTTTTAAATAGATCTAAAATGAAGAAATTAGCCACTTTTACTAATGTTTCTATGTACAAATGCTGTGGACCCACAGCTCCTCTGTACAGTGATGCGTTTCCTTGGTAACAGACTACAAACAAGCTCAGTGTAGTCGGATTCTGCTGTGAAATTTCCATGCATCGGTCTCTACTTTCTGCCAATGTATGCTAGTATTAAATAGGGGGGGATAGTAAGACTAAAGGAATAGGATAGTAGGACCATGGCATAACTTGTTTTGGAACATATAGGTTTGCAAAAATTAAGATGTTTTCATTTTCATTTGATGCACAGAAATAATGAAAGAAAATAGTTGTGAAGGCGGACCATCCCTCTAAAACTCACCCCATGACATAAGAACGTACCCAGTGAAATATTTGTTACAGAGAATACGAGTTTTATATAATCACAAGTACACTGTTGAGGTCCATGGTCTTGGATTACCACTATACAGAGTGCTGTTTTGAGTGCCCACATCACTGATTGGGAGATTTATGCCTATGCACAGTGCAAACAGGTAGTGGGGTGTGGATATTGAAGGAAGTTGTAGATCTGTAGCAGATAACACAGTTATTTTTATCAAAACTACAGCAAGCAGCCCAGTAAGTGACACATTGCTGGAATCAGGGTCTCTGACTCTATACAATGCAGCTCTCAGATGGGGTAGCAAAATCCTGGCAACAGATCCCCTTTAAAGTTAAAAGTTATATGGAAAGGAGCAGAGAAGTTTTACTGACACCTAATTCCACATTTCTACAAATCTCAAGTTCTTACACCTTAGGCTAATAAAAACAATGGAAATACGCTTAGAGAAATCACTAGCGGCTGGAGGGGACGACAAGGTGGCGGGAACGAGGCTTTAATAATGCTCGGAAGAGCATTAGCGCAGATGCAGCTGGGAAACAGGCGGGGTTGTATGAAGGTTAGATCGGTTCTTGGATGAGTGGAAATGCCTCACCTGGATAGCGCTGGTGAAACTTTTTCCGTTTTTATCATGATTAGGCTGGTTTCACATTTGCGTTTTTTTGCGCTGGAAAAAAACGCATATGTGCGCATGCGTTTTTTCCCCTATATTTAACATGGGTGCGCATACCTGCGCGCTGGTAAGCGCATGTATGCGATTTTCATGCGCTGCGTTTTTTTGGGGTGTGCGTTTGTATTTTCCAGACGCAGCATGTTGCATTTTTTGGCCCTGCAAAAAAGCGCATGCGCACATATGCGCACGTTTTGCGCTAAAAATGGCCATTATAGCCTATGGATGCGCATACATGCGCACTGGCATGCTCATGTATGCGTTTTTTTGCACATGCGTTTTTTTTTGTTAACCATGGAATTTAGGGGTTTGGGTTAGAGTTAGGGTTAGTTAAGGGGGGTTAGGGTTAGGGTCAGGGTTGGGGTTAGGGTTAAGTATGGTTTGGTTAAGGGTCAGGGTCAGGGTTAGGGTTAAGTATGGTTTGGTTAAGGGTCAGGGTTAGGGTTAAGTATGGTTTGGTTAAGGGTTAGGGTCAGGGTTAGGGTTAGGGTTAAGGTTAGTTAGGGTTTGGGTTAGGGTTAAGTATGGTTTGGTTAAGGGTTAGGGTCAGGGTTAGGGTTAAGTATGGTTTGGTTAAGGGTTAGGGTCAGGGTTAGGGTTAGGGTTAAGGTTAGTTAGGGTTAAGTATGGTTTGGTTAAGGGTTAGGGTCAGGGTTAGTTAGGGTTAAGTATGGTTTGGTTAAGGGTTAGGGTCAGGGTTAGGGTTAAGGTTAGTTAGGGTTAAGTATGGTTTGGTTAAGGGTTAGGGTCAGGGTTAGGGTTAAGGTTAGTTAGGGTTAAGTATGGTTTGGTTAAGGGTTAGGGTCAGGGTTAGGGTTAAGGTTAGTTAGGGTTAAGTATGGTTTGGTTAAGGGTTAGGGTTAAGGTTAGTTAGGGTTAAGTATGGTTTGGTTAAGGGTTAGGGTCAGGGTTAGGGTTAGTTAGGGTTAAGTATGGTTTGGTTAAGGGTTAGGGTCAGGGTTAGGGTCAGGGTTAGTTAGGGTTTAGGGTTTGGGTTAGGGTTAAGTATGGTTTGGTTAAGGGTTAGGGTTAGGGTCAGGGTTAGTAAAGTCATGGTTTGGGTTAGTGTGAGGGGCCACCTAATGTTGGAAAAAAACGCAAACGCGGTAAAAACGCACTAAAAACGCATACAAACGCATAAAAACGCTGCGTTTTTTTCATGCATGCTCATAAAAATGCTTGAAAAAAACGCAGCAGTTGTATGCTTTTGTATGCGTTTTTTCAATGCGTTTTTTTGCGGGAAAAACGCGCTGCAAAAAAAAGCAAGTGTGAAACTAGCCTTACTGGGCTAGATGCACTTGTTATATGCAGGGTAAACGAGTTGTTAAAACGTACACAGGATTTTTATGTAAACTAATGCACTTTGGCAACGTGTTTTTCGATGGCACAATGTTTACATTGGAATCACATTTTTGGAATATAGTTCCGCAGTAATTCACTGAGACTCCAGCAAAAGAGGTGAAGAGGAGACTCGTGCTGCGTCAGGGAGGAGCAGCAGAAGAATAGTAGGGGATTCTATGCTTGTTTTTGTTGTTTTGTATTTATTTTTGACCATGCTTTTTATTTACCAACTAACGAACGACTGAAAACTGAACGCCTTTTGTAACGCCGTTGTATGTGAACAGCTGAAACATAAAAGAGTTTATAGACATACAAGGGACACAATGTGAACACTGATCAATGGATGCATGCTAAATTTTCACTTTTTGGGGGGGGTACCATGTGTGTCTGTGCCATGGCAGATCACATAGCCACTCTGAAGACCCCCATACAAATCAGACAGAAGTAGGGCACACCTACCAAAATTAATGGGATCGACTGACACTTATATGAATGGGGGGGGTTCACCGACAGATGATTGCTGGGGTGATACAGTTCCAGAATGACTGATTACGGATTGCACCAAGAGATGTCCGGTAGCATCTCTCTCATGAAGAACACAGGACCACTTGGCCGAGAGAGATGGCTGCGGACGAAATGATCAGCCGACAACTATTTAGTGTATGGGGGGACTTAACATCAATGGCTTCCTGAAAGTAAATGTAAACCAGTGCCTACCAGATATAGCTGGGATGGTTTCTTTAGGCCAGACTAGTGTTGCGTCATGTTGACCTGGACAGGGCTGGATAGTTTTCAGGAAAAACTTTGGCGTGCCAGCTCTTACCCCGGCATAAATAAAGCTCTTGTTCAGATCAGTATGCACCGAGATCCAAAAGTTCTGCATGTAATTTAATTATGGGGGTCAAATATTGCACTGTTCTTCTTTTCTACGACCTAAAGAAAGCATCTAGGAGAAGCGGCTTAAAGAATAAGAAAGCGGCAAGTTACAGTTGTGTATAATGGTTGGAGGGGTTGTCTGAGTTAAGGTCCCTCTTTTCCCTGAAACACAACACCTATTAATGGGCTGGGTCTGACATTGCAGATCAATCCTATGCAGGCTTGGACTAGCCCATAGGATAACAGCGGAATCCCCTGGTGGGCCACAGTGCAAGATCTGGGCTCCCAACCCCTCTGTATGGGCAGTACTTGGCATAATTCACTTGATTCACTCTGTACAGAAAAAAAGCAGCATCTCATCATTCATTAACCAAACTACGCAGTTTATCAGGTTTAAGCTTAATCACAGACGCAGGTTCTTTACTGTAAGAGCAGTGAGACTATGGAACTCTCTGCCATATGATGTTGTAATGAGTGATTCCCTACTAAAATTTAAGAACGGACTGGATGCCTTTCTTGAAAAGCATAATATTACAGGGTATATACACTAGTTTCCTTAGTGTTGTGTTGATCCAAGGAGCTAGTCTGATTGCCGTATGTGGAGTCGAGAAGGAATTTTTTTCCCCAATGTGAAGCTTACAGATTGCCACATGTTTTTTTTTTGCCTTCCTCTGGATCAACATGGTAGGGCAGGTTAGGATAGGATATGGGATGAACTAGATGGACTTAAAGTCTTTAATAACTATGTTACTATGTATTATAGAGAGATATACAGTTGTGGCCAAAAGTATTGACACCCCTGCAATTCTGTCAGATAATACTCAGTTTCTTCCTGAAAATGATTGCAAACACAAATTCTTTGGTATTATTATCTTCTTTTAATTTGTCTTAAATGAAAAAACACAAAAGAGAATGAAGCAAAAAGCAAAACATTGATCATTTCACACAAAACTCCAAAAATGGGCCAGACAAAAGTATTGGCACCCTCAGCCTAATACTTGGTTGCACAACCTTTAGCCAAAATAACTGTGACCAACCGCTTCCGGTAACCATCAATGAGTTTCTTACAATGCTCTGCTGGAATTTTAGACCATTCTTCTTTGGCAAACTGCTCCAGGTCCCTGATATTTGAAGGGTGCCTTCTCCAAACTGCCATTTTTAGATCTCTCCACAGGTGTTCTATGGGATTCAGGTCTGGACTCATTGCTGGCCACCTTACAAGTCTCCAGTGCTTTCTCGCAAACCATTTTCTAGTGCTTTTTGAAGTGTGTTTTGGGTCATTGTCCTGCTGGAAGACCCATGACCTCTGAGGGAGACCCAGCTTTCTCACACTGGGCCCTACATTATGCTGCAAAATTTGTTGGTAGTCTTCAGACTTCATAATGCCATGCACACGGTCAAGCAGTCCAGTGCCAGAGGCAGCAAAGCAACCCCAAAACATCAGGGAACCTCCGCCATGTTTGACTCTAGGGACAGTGTTCTTTTCTTTGAATGCCTCTTTTTTTCTCCTGTAAACTCTATGTTGATGCCTCTGCCCAAAAAGCTCTACTTTTGTCTCATCTGACCAGAGAACATTCTTCCAAAACGTTTTAGGCTTTTTCAGGTAAGTTTTGGCAAACTCCAGCCTGGCTTTTTTATGTCTTGGGGTAAGAAGTGGGGTCTTCCAGGGTCTCCTACCATACAGTCCCTTTTCATTCAGACGCCGACGGATAGTACGGGTTGACACTGTTGTACCCTCGGACTGCAGGGCAGCTTGAACTTGTTTGGATGTTAGTCGAGGTTCTTTATCCAACATCCACACAATCTTGCGTTGAAATCTCTTGTCAATTTTTCTTTTCCGTCCACATCTAGGGAGGTTAGCCACAGTGCCATGGGCTTTAAACTTCTTGATGACACTGCGCACGGTAGACACAGGAACATTCAGGTCTTTGGAGATGGACTTGTAGCCTTGAGATTGCTCATGCGTCCTCACAATTTGGTTTCTCAAGTCCTCAGACAGTTCTTTGGTCTTCTTTCTTTTCTCCATGCTCAATGTGGTACACACAAGGACACAGGACAGAGGTTGAGTCACCTTTAATCCATGACAACTGGCTGCAAGTGTGATTTAGTTATTGCCAACACCTGTTAGGTGCCACAGGTAAGTTACAGGTGCTGTTAATTACACAAATTAGAGAAGCATCACATGATTTTTCGAACAGTGCCAATACATTTGTCCACCCTCTTTTTTATGTTTGGTGTGGAATTATATCCAATTCGGCTTTAGGACAATTCTTTTTGTGTTTTTTTCATTTAAGACAAATTAAATGAAGATAATAATACCAAAGAATTTGTGTTTGCAATCATTTTCAGGAAGAAAATGAGTATTATCTGACAGAATTGCAGGGGTGTCAATACTTTTGGCCACAACTGTAGGTACATTTGTGAACGAGGGTAATGTAAGATTTGTATGCAGGTGAAAAGTGCTCCCCCCCAAAGTCAGTGTTACTGGTGGGTCCTTGGCACTCCAGTCCGACACTGGTCCTATGTAACTAAATGGGGCCTCATTGCAATGTTTAGAGATGGCCCAAAGTTATTTCATGACAGAAGGAGACCATATTTTTTCTAATTTCGAAAACCCCCATTTCTGTTATAGGAGACCAAATTCTTAGCAAAAATGGTGCTTAATTTTAGATGCTAAACCATCACCCCAGGACGCAAGGTCATGCTAAACTTGTACCGTGGTCAGAATATTCTGTGCAGTACATAAACACTCCACTCCTCCATCGGTCCCACTCTCATCATCCGTCTTTGACATTTTCTAAGCACGTCACTCTTGGATAGAAGGCGGCCAAGGCGGCCAGCGAAACCAGTAGAGTCTCCTAGCAGTGAAATGGTCAACTGGCATTACTTTCTGTCACCCTCAGCATATTCTGCTCTGAATTATTCATGGATATTTCTGAGAGCAAGACGTGGAAGGAATAAACTTTTAAAAGGAAACCGGACAGGAGGGTACCCTCTCGCTGACCCGGAGAGGGAGGGGGTTAGGGGAAGCGACAGAGGTGGGAAGGAGGTCACAGCAGGGGGGCACAAAACGCAATTAGCATATTTGTAATCAAGGTGATTTGGAATCAATTAACCAAATGCCTTAAGCTGTTCAAGAAACACTGACCCTGCCAATCCTATTAGAGGAGCTGGAGCCTGCGGAAAGATGCCAGCGCTGCAATCCTCAGGGTGATTAACAGCATCTCTGGGGTGGGGGACAACCAATGACCATGGCCAAACTGTGCATGGCTGCAGGAGAAAAGGTGCAATCCTGAATCTGCATGGGAGACATATGTAACAACGGTGCACCATCAATAGTAATGTACTGGTGCACCATCAATAGTAATACAGGGGGGACCAGAGCTTATAGAGCAGGAAAATGGGCGCCTTTTCTATGGCTTAAAGCTTTTCCCCAAATTTCGGTAACTTATGAGTAATCACTGAAGAGTTCTATAACTTTTCAATACATTATCATTTTCCAATTGAGATCTTTCAAATTTCCTTCCACAGTCCTACAATCCCAACAAGTAGGATAGATATCCACATTAGAGTGGATTGGTCACGGGATTTCACAATACAAACTACCTACATTATTTCATAGACCTGATAAGGCCGATGTACTTACTTTGAAAATCCTTTTCGGAGTGACTATATGTTTCTGATATTAAACTGAGTATTTATGATTCCTGCTAAGGAGTGAGCTCACGAGTTCAATAATATTCAGTTTCCACCCACCCAGCCTGACAGCTGCAGTTTGTACTGAGCAGTATGAGATCTAGCCAGCAGCAGGGAGGATGGACACTGAGGAGCGGTCAATCAGGCTAGGTGGTTGGAGATTGATTGTAAAACTTGATTAAGCATTATATATTCATTCTGACAAGGATTTTCATAGTAAGTACACCAGACTTATTAGTTATGAGATATCTATTTGATAATATATGCAGATTGAAATAAAATGACTATATTCACAATATGAAAGAGACAAGTGGTCACATTATAAAGAGGACCAATCGGCTCTCCTGACATATCTGTTTTAGGAAATTATTTTGCTCGAATTCCAGTTGTCAAAAGTTTGCATTAATGTGTTCTTCAGTTACTCCTCCTGGATATGTCTGAATCCATTCATAACTGGGTAACACCATAGTTCTGTCAATCAGACATGTCCTGCCACTGCCCAATAATGGGACACAGCCAACTGAAGAGGGGAGCAGTAGTACCCAGATCTATATTCAGTTCCACCTTTGCACAGGAGGAATTTTGAGGGAATTACATTTTATAGGTAATGCAAGTAGAGGGCTAACATGTCTTCAATAATACAACACAGATCACTATACTCAGCTAAGAAAATGAAATCTCCACGTACGTGTGGCCATCTGGAACATGTCATCCACATCCAAGCATGCCAACACTGACGCATTTCGCGTCAGAGAAGGAGCAAGATCATGGCGGCTCCTCCTAATTCAACAAGTATATGCTTTTTTTGTTTTCTGTGTGGCAGACCCGGCAGAGGATTTGATGTCTTAGCTTTTACAGTTCTTTATTAGG
Organism: Dendrobates tinctorius; assembly: GCF_039654945.1. Classification (NCBI taxonomy): domain Eukaryota; kingdom Metazoa; phylum Chordata; class Amphibia; order Anura; family Dendrobatidae; genus Dendrobates; species Dendrobates tinctorius. The sequence continues at coordinate 46,811,019 of NW_027361754.1, forward strand.
ATGGACACAGTGTATAAGGATAATCTAGGCACAAACAGAAGAGAGCCGCTGTTCAAAATCCCACTGGAAAAGACAATTTAGATCCATCAATTTTCTGCATCTAATTTCCCATCTGAACATTTTGTTACAGCGTTTCATTACAGAGCGAGTTGCGATTTTTCAATACACGCCTGTTACAGACAAATCATAGGAAACAATATAAACTTTCTGTTTGTTTATTTTATATATTATTTTTAAGATATCTGATATTTTTCTCTATGTTATTAGAGCAATGGTCTGTCTCAAATCCAGTTAACTATTGCAGTGGAGCAAAATAAAAAAAAATAAAATTTTAGGCCTCATTTTAAGTACGTTATTAATAAGGTGTTTCTTCCGATTCCTGACATCGTGTTTACTGTGGCAAAAACCATTATAGCCACTTTATGGGATATAGAAGCAACACCGGGCCAAAGCTACAGACGTCATTGCCAGTAACCGTAGCGCCAAAAAAATGTTATTTCCTCTCAATATTTCATTTCTAGATCACAGCAGTCACCAAGATTCAGCTGGAAGCAGCATTGGCTTCTTAAAGGGTAATTGCTATCCTCAGATGAATTAATTAAAGGAACGTTGAGAGAATCCTTGTATGATCCACTCCAGTATGATAAAGATGTGTCAGTGCTCCTCTAACGCTCGTGCATTCCTTCTCCATCAGAAGAGCTAAAATGCAGAACATAACAGCATCTGACATAACGACATCCTGTGACATTATCATCTCCTTATAAGAAAAAAAAGCCCTAAGGTGTCAAATAAAGGGACTACTGTACATTGCCGCTATAAGACAAAGCGGGGCCAGCTCCTAATCAAGGCATCCATTGGTAAAGGCATCAAATAAAATGCCTATTTTATTCTTTATATTAATAATACATATGACTATATGATATTAAATGGGTAAGAAGCATTTACCTCTCTGTCCAGCAACCCTCCCTCTGCCGACAGTCTCTCTCTAGAGGTAAGTTCACACAGTACAGAACTAAAGCAGATTTGCACAGATAATGCATTACAGTACACATCTCATCCACACGTTGTCGACTTTAAAATCTGCCGCATTTATTTTACTCACTTATTTAGCGCCATCATATTCCACAGCGCTTTACAGATATCATCACGGTCCCCATTGGGGCTCACAATCTACATTCCCCATCAGTTGTATGTCTTTGGAGTGTGGAAAAAAAATGGAGAACCTGGAGGAAGCCCACGCAAACACGGGGAGAACATACAAACTCCTTATGGATGTTGTCCTTGGTGGGATTTGAACCCAGGACCCCAGAGCTGCAAGGCGACAGTGCTAACCACTGAGCCAATGTGCTGCCTGCAGCATGCAAATATTTGTTGTGATTTTTCGCAGCAGAGTTCACCTGCTTTTCAAAGTAGCAGAGGTGAAATCTACCATAAATCCACATCAACATCTTTATGAATTACATGCAGAGTTTGCTTCCAGTTCAGTACAGATTTGAGGCAACATCTGCTGTGTGTGGATCTATAATAGCAGTAATATAGTAACAGGGAGGAGGGGGATGCAGCTGCAGCTTGTCTTTCTTACTGTAACAGGGAGGAGGGGGATGCAGCTGCAGCTTGTCTTTCTTACTGTGTTTCTGCATGCTTTGAAAAGGGGAGCAGAAGTAAGGAGACATCAATTTTGTCAAGGTGATGGAAACAGAACTATCCCAGATGGGTGAGCAGCCAAAAACAACCACTGTCATGCTGAGAAAAACCTGCACACTCCGGAAAGTAATAGATTTACAGAGGGCAAGACATAAGATGAAAAAAAAGACACCAAATACAGGTTAAACCCCAAATTTTGGCAGCAGTACATCAGTCATCTGAGTCGAACACCTTAACCCCTTAGTGACAGAACCAATATTGTACTTAATGACCAGGCCAAATTTTACAATTCGGACCACTGTCACTTTATGAGGTTATAACTCTGGAACGCTGCAACGGATCACACTTATTTTGAGAATGTTTTTTGTGACATATTGTACTTCATGTTAGTGGTAAAATTTCTTCGATATGACTTGCGTTTATTTATGAAAAAAAAAACTGAAATTTGGCAAAAATTTTGAACATTTTTCAATTTTATTTTTTTTTGTCCTTAAATCAGAGAGTGGTGTTGGTCTACTTTACATCAGCACAATTTTGGAAACAATTTTTTTTTGTTAGGACATTATAAGGGTTAAAAGTTGACCAACAAAAAACTTACTTTAGACCCAAACATTTTTATTTTCACAAGGGTAACAAGAGAAAATGGACCACAAAATTTGTTGTGCAATTTCTCCTGAGTACACCGATACCCAGTATGTGGGGGAAAGCCAGTGTTTGGACGCATAGCAGGGCTCAGAAGGAAGGGAGCACCATTTGACTTTTTGAACCCCAAATTAGCTGGAATCAATGGCGAGCGCCATGTCGCATTTGGAGACCCCCTGATGTACGTAAACAGTGGAAACCCACCAATTCTAACTCCAATCCTAACACAGCCCTAACCCTAATCCCAACCCTAGCCACAACCCTAACTCCAACACTACCCTAACCCCAACTCCACAACCCTAGCCCCAACCCTAATCCCAGCTCTTTCCCTAGCCTCCACCCTAACCTTATCTCAACCCTAACCCTAGCTCTAACCCCAACCCTAACTCTAGCCCCAACTCTAACCCTAATGGAAAAATGTTAAGAATTTTTTTTTTATTTTATTATTTTTACCTAACTAAGAGGGTAATAAAGGGGGGCTTTATTTACTATTTTTTTTATTATGATCACTGTGATAGGTTCTATCATAGTGATCAAAATGAACCAATAGGAAAAATCTCCTATTGTTGCCAGGTGCCGGATGGCAGATATCGGCGGGTGCACGGCGCATGCACCCACCATTTTCTTCCTGGAAGAAGACATAGAGGGCCAGGGGACAGAGCCGGAGGGACCAGGGGACACCAGAGGTATCGGGAGGTCTTGGGGGACCCCATTTCTTTCTCCTCTGGTATGCTACATTATATCAGAGGAGAGAGAAATAAATGAGAAATCGGACTTTTTTTATGGTCACCATTATTCCGTGAATAACGGCAATTGCAACACTGGTCGGGGGCGGTAAAAACCGATCAAAATAATCTTCTCTGGGCTCTCAGTTACTCCGGTAGCCGAGACCCCGGAGATTTTCCGAAGCTGAGGGGGCGCTATATCCTTATTTCTCATTGCCGTTAAAAAGCGGCACTGAGGAATAAGTACCCTTAACTGCCGCTTTTAAAAGGCGTATCGGCGGTCGTTAAGGGGTTAACTCTACTGATTTTTATCTTCATCTGTTGCTGACTTGATGCCTGTAAGATTACCAGTTTGCATTACTACTTTCCACCATTTACCAGAAAATGGGCTTGTTCAGTTGAGCGTATTATATGTCCTTGTGTTGTCCATATGCAAAATGGATGGCATGTGGACAGCACAAGAAGCAATGCAAGACAATGCTGTAGTTCATATGAGTTTGTGCACATTGACCAAAGGATAAAAACAAACAAAAAAAAACATTGCAGTGTGCACTACCACTAGTATGATCTGTTTTTTTGGTTGGATCTGACTTGCCCATTAAACTCAATGGGTATATAAAAAAAAGCATATGTCATATTGTCAGCATCTGTATGACATGGCGGATCCAGTATCTTTATCTTGTCCTTTGGATAGGTCGTCAATATCAGATCAGTGGGGGTGCGACACCTGGCCGTCACATCGATTGCTGTTTCTGATGCCGGCTAGTAATCAGTTGTGAAGCTGCATAGCAAAGCATCATCAACTGGCCGGGTACTGTACAGCCGCCCCTACTATAATGAATGGGGGGTGGATCTGTACCACTATACTGTTGACAGAGTTGGCAACTGATAACATCCGGCCAGCACTAGGAACAGCTGATCGGTGGAGGTGCCACACCCCACCAAACCGATATCCTGTAGAAAGGTCATCAATATAAAAGCAGCGGACGACCCCTTTAACATTGCAAACTGTATTTGGCATTTTATAAATTGTTGATGTGGAAAAGGATGCATATGGATGTAAAAGAAAACAGACGTAGGGTTGACATAAGGATGAAAAACAGACGATTTTACATTTGTTTTTCTGAACCCATCCAAAGGGTGATAACCTGGTGCACATAAATATCAATGATAATTTATGTTGGGGCATTATGGATTTATAAATAGATTAATATATAGATCGAGCTCAATCAATATGGGTCATTTTGGGTTATGATGACCCCAGCGTTTCTTCTGCACTCATCTGACCCCAGCAACCGTTCATATAAGTAATCAGGTAGGGAAAGAGTTACTGTGGCTTCTATAAAAGTACCAAGTTTAAAAAGACGCTTCCCCCTACATAAAATATGAGCAGAGGAGACATATAAATAAAGAGTAAAAGCCCTCTCAGCCGCTCTCCATCCTTTAACGAGCTCCCAGCAGCTGCAGGGATTATACTGAGCCGCGCAGATCAATAAGGAAACCAATCACCCTGACCCTGCCGCCTCCCACCTCCGAAAATAAAATCCGATAAATGCTACCAAGGGGCGGGAGATCCGACAGCTCTGGGAGGAAGTCAGAGAGTCTGATTATCCCCAAGAGCGTCCGCAAGAAGCTGATGATCCCCGCCAGCATGTGTTGCGTGATCGTTATCTCCGGGAGCATTTTGCACGCGCGCGCGTTTATATTTATAGGATATTAGGATCTGCTGGAAAATTAAAGGATGGGTGCATTTTCTTTATCTGGGGTTGTGATGCTGAGATAAGATGCTTGTAAAGAGGGATTAAAACATCTGAAAATGTCAAAAAGAGCCTAAATAGAAGATGCTTTAGTCAATAAGCATTAATAAAAATTAGTGCAGCGCTACGAGAGATATTGGTGCAGTAAATCCACATCAAATTTTTGAATGAGGAACCCAATTACAATCATTATTTGTGAAAAAAAAAAATTGGCAATTATAAAATTTATATACAAGGACGTCACCAAACATAGCCCCAGTATTGCAACAGATACAAGTCAGTAGGGAAATCCCAGAGAAAGAAGCATTACCAATTTCCAGAATGAAGCAGATGCGGCTCTCTTGTAGACCACCCAAACCTCTGTTCCGGGAAATCTTTGACACTTCTTTCTGAGGAAAATCTCCACGGATCTGAGTGGCTCTTTGTTTAAACTGTCGTGTAAGAGATTTACAGTAATGGAAATCTTTAAACGGAGCTGATGAGATTTGGGTGCTCTATAGTTCTGAAAAATGGGCACATGGACTTGCACCAAATATGATTTTCTGCCTCTTTGGACACTTTTAGGTGGATTTGAAAATTTGAAACAAATTAGCAAAGTTAACAAAACTTTGGAAAACTGCAGCAATCCAGACTAAGTATTTGTGTCCACAGCCCATACATCAAGGCTCATCCATGAGGACCGCATTTCAGGTCCTAGTACTGGGGCAGTAGTTAATGAATCCACCGGTGGGAGAGCGGAGCAGCCATCTACTACTGGCAGGTAGAGGGCACAAGCACAGCATTACCAGCGCTCTACTACTTTCCTTCTATCCATAACCCTGTGCTGGGCGATAAGAGAAGGTGACACCCCCGTAAAAGACCTGGTAAGACACAGCAATCTGAGTCAGCACAGGCTGAAGGGATCGGTTTTATGGATATGACAGCTGTGGGAGGGACACGCATAGCTGACACTAGTCCCATACAGTAAGGGAAAGCTGTGTAAGCCCCTTTCGTCAGTGCACAGCTTGTTAGGGCAGGATGACCCCCGTGGGGATAAAAGGGGAGGATTAGGGTCAGGATTTACTGTAAAGCACCTAAAGGAATAAGAATCTGTTTAACGCTTTACAGGAGCAATATACAGCAAAATATTCTGGAGACAACCAACTAAAATTGCATTAAAAAGGGGTCTTACCAAATAGTTATTATTATGCTTATATAGCGCCAACATATTCCACAGCGCTTTACATACATTATAATCTCTGCTACAATCTTTGAAGTGTGGGAGGAAATCCACACAGACATGGAGAGAACATACTAACTCCTTGCACATATCATCCTTGGTGGGATTTGAACCCAGGACCCCAGCAATGCAAAGCAACGGTGCTAACCACCGAGTCACTACTCATCTTCTATAAGACTGTACGGTCCTCTGCTGTTCTTCAAAAGTTAAACGTAATTAAAGGGGTTGTCGCATCTTCTAGCCTCAGGAGCACACCGCTCTTCCATGCTTCTTGATTGCCGCTGCACTCCTAAATAATGGACCATTCAATCAACTACATTGTTTTACCGCTGGCCCACACTGTGCGCTCTCCAAATTTCCTCTGCAAATAGAGGAAGTTTTGACTCTGCAAAAGGGGCACTGACTCTGGCCAGATCCAGTGATACAGCAAGCTGCAGAGCAGCGCTTACAAACTGCATTGGAAAGAGCTCCTAAGCACTGCGCTCCTTGCCTATAAGCTGCAGCAGTGGCCAGTTACCTAGACAATAAACAAAAATATTAAAAATTTCTCTAGTCTTGGAAAAGGAAAATGTTTTTAAAAAGAAGTTGAAAAATGCCTTTTTTTACAAGCAATTTAACATGATGAGACACCCCCTTTAACCCAATTTAACATGATGAGACACCCCCTTTAAGTCAATACTACTTAATGATACCAGGAGCAACAGGGAGAACTTAAAGTTGTCCACCCTAATAAAAAAACAATGTCCTCTGATGCTCCTCCATTACAATGCTAGGGTTCCTGCATCAGCACTGGTCATGTGCCAACCATGAGGAGAAAGAAAAAAGATCAGTAGGCACCCAGATGCGGTGTGAAATCAGTGAGTGAGTATGTGCTTTGTAATTTTTTACAGCACAATTGAGCTCTTGGTAAAAAAAAAAAAAAAAGTAAAGAAGCTGCTTACAAAAATCAGGTTTTGATGAGTTTTTGCTGCATTTTTGTTGTCTTTTGTGCATGCTGATAAAGTTTAGTGCCCCCCCAAAAAACATGATGCAACTTCCTTAGGTTTTTGCACCAAAAACTCAGCAAAACCTGATACCTACATTTTTTGCTGCAATTTTGCACTTTCTCATTGCTTTCTATGGGTGAAAAAACGCTGTAAAAACATTGAAAGAAGCGACATGCTGCTTCTTTAAAAAACGCAGCAGTTTTCCAAACCAGTCAGGAAAAAAACTCAGCAAAAATGCAAAGTGTGAACATAGCCTAACATCTAACTCAGGTGCAATTGCAGTTAACCCTAAAATTTTACAGCAAAGCCAAAGTCACATTTATTCCGGGGTAGATTTGGCTTTTATTTTTCTCATGGTTGACTATAATACCACACTAGGTCCCTCCTCTTTTGGGAGACTGTTCTCTTTCATTGAAAAAAAAAAGAGCTAATTTTTGATTAATGAGCTTCTTGAAGGACCCGACTGAAATATTAGAAGCCAATGTAGCCGAGATACTGAGGCGCTCAGTTCTCAGAAAGTAATTCACGAGACGCCCTCTTAAACATAAAAAGGCCGCTGTGCCCCCGCTGATTCACACAAGAGGTGGACAGATTAGAATGGTGTGAAATTGGCCTCGGCGTCAGGCGCCTCTCGTATAATGCAGACTTCTGGAGCAGCGGTGATAAGTAACCCTGTGAATCCATCAGTTCTGCATAGCACAGCAAAGACTGCTGGGCCTGTAACAACAAGAAATGCTTCCTAACTCAATCTTGGCATTTTTTTATATGTATATGACTTTTCTCCAGCCTTCACCTATAGAGCACAGTTCACCGTGAGCTCCTGCTCCATGAACAGAATGCAAGAACTACAGCAAAGACTGACACAGAGGAAGGAAGTTTTTACCAAATGTGCCATTTAAAAAGTTGGGTGATGACCCTTCATGCTGGAAATTAAGATAATTGAAAAAATTACTGAACAGGACAACAAGAAATGATGGACAGAACTTTTTATTTTTATTCATCTGGAAGGAAGAGACTCTTTAAAGTCTATAAACTTCTTTGCACAGATTTTTTTTTTCAATTGTTGATTTGCTTCCGAAATGCAAAGTTAAGCAACTCTCTAAATAGTCCTCATTAAAAAATGTCTATTATTTTGCTGCTGCAAGATCAGTGCTAAAAAAATCCATTAAAAGTTCTGTAGGCTCTTCCTGCTTTCCCTCATCTTTCTCTGAGTAATAGATGTAAATGGATGTACACAGATGATCACTCTGTGGAAAAGAGAAAAAGTATCTACTGTCTCAGGGAGGGGAGATAAAACAGATAAAATAGGAGGAAAGCACCTGATTATAGAAATCAGTGCAGGATAGAAGCTGTGCTGTTATACAAGGTAATGAAGACAAAACCGAAAGAAATGAACTGGAATATAAGTTGGTATATGTACAACTTGTAGGAGCATGTTCACGCTGGCCATTAAATAGACAAAACCTGATTGGGTCCACCTTGTTGGTGATGGGATAGTGGCTTTTACGCTTTTTTTTAATCAAAAAGCAGTGTTAACTAAGTACCTTATGTTATTTATAGGCACCATCTCAGGTTTTGCCACGTTAATGAAGACAGCGCCACTCTGAATACAAACAGACCTCACATCCAGTCTATATTACAGGGAGCGACACTTGCACAGAAGAAAAATCCAAAACTTGGATCAGGCTGCAAACTGCATATCAGGAAGTCTGAAAATGAAGGAAGATTGCAGGGTGAAGCTCGGTGCAATGTTATTAACATTGACATATGTAAAAATCATATTTTCCATGTCAAAGGTTTAAATGGATGTGTATGTGCAGATGTCACATCATAACCATCCCTCAATACTGTCAAACAGTAGAAAAAAAAAATCTATATACTTTTAAGCTATGGTACATCCTATACAACCAGTATTGATACATGCAACATGAATGGTATCTATACAATAGTGCACTCCTGGGACCAACAACATCCTACATAATGTAAAACAGGAAAGTAAATGTGGTACCTGCAAGAGGAGTCTTGAAAGGAGATGTTTAAATCCCAATGCGCCCGTATCCTGTTGATAAATGAATATAGTAATTAATATCTAGACAAGAAGACAAATCACATACAGTCAAGTCAAGAATAAAACAAACTTAAAGGGGGTTGTCCTGGACTTTTATTCATAAAATAGGTCATCAATATCTGATCAGTGGGGGTGACACATGGCTTCCCCGACGATCAGCTGCTCCCAGTGCTCAACTATGGAGCTCTGTCAACTTCCTAATGGTCACGGCGGGGTACTGCACATCGGTGCCCTATTGATTTGAAAGTGTATTTCGAAGCTGGAGAATCACCAATGTGGCTTTTCATTGGAGAGCAAAGGTGGAGGTAGGGGGTCTATAGGGGAAAAAAGCAACTCCAATTATTAGATTTGTCAGTGTCCATCATTTTTTTATTTTAACTATTCCGTCTATAGTAACAAAGAGGTAAAAATACTTTTATTTGGATAAGCCCAATTTTTCTTCAGTGATGTCATGAGTGCAGGCATTCATCAATGATGTCACAAGGATTGCCATTTATCAGTGATATCATGAGTGAATGACTTCTTCAGTGATGTCATTAGTGATGTCATCACTGCAGGCATTCATCAATGATGTCACAAGGTTGGCCATTCATCAGTGATATCATGAATGCTGGACTTCTTCAGGGATGTCATCACTGCAGGCATTCATTAATGATGTCACAAGGATTGCCATTCATCAGTGATACCATGAGTGCAGGGCTTCTTCAGGGATGTAATTAGTGATGTAATCACTGCAGGCATTCATCAATGATGTCATCAGTGCAGACATGAATCTAATATTGTATATGCCTTCACCAGTGATGATAGATTTTGTATTAATTTATTTTTTTCCTGTCACATATACATGTTAACTTATAGATTGCCCTCTAAAAAAATATCCATTAGTACAGCAGATACTAGATGAACGTGCTTTGATAGAAAAAGGTGTTATGTCTTTGTTCCATACACATTTTTGCCAGGACAATAAAAGAGACAAGATCTGAAGAAGAGTTAGAATTTGTAGGGCACCAGAACCTCTACTAGAGATGAATTTGCTATTTTTGTAGATCTCCCTTTTACATCCACACCGCGTGCCAGTCCTGTGCACAAGAGCCTTATAAAATAGCCAATACCTGTGCTACCATCAAAAAGCTAAAACATAAGGGTTTTTTCACAAATTGATTGATAGATCTCAGAACGACTTCCTCCAAAGGATTGTATATTGATCTGAAGATCTTAGTCCTGATCCTTATGCTAGGGTTTAGGCGATTGATTAAACTAGAAGTGAACTTGCTGCTTGGGTACGATTCGAACACTTTGGGAATCTCTTAAAAGTGCCAAGACTACCGGAAATATAGAAAAAGATCACATACGACTAAATAAATCCAAAATCCATAGAACCAAATTATCCCAAATAAGTACCAAACTTTAAAGGTCAAAAGATAAAATAAATGCAAAGCCACATCAAAAGTATCCAGGACTAGCATATGTTGTGCAATTGTTCTCATTCCCTCACCTTTTCCACCGTATTATTACATATTTATTTTTCTTTGGGTTATTGATGTCATCAAGAAATAGGCTTGAAATGGTCTATACAGCACAGAGAGGCAGACTATTGTATAGTGGTGAGGAAAGTTACACGAACCCTTCAGTAAATCTAGTTAGATCCTGAGCTGGAGACATTCCCCTATGAAGTCCCTTAAAGGGGTCCGGGAGGCAGTGTTGGACTGGGCAGCCAAGGGCCCCCAAGTAACCAAGACCAGGACCTCCCTTTTCAGCTACATGAATAAAGGGTTGTCTAGTAGTTGACAGTCCCGCAACGGAAAAACAGCTTGAAGGGGTTACCTCTAAGGGGTACTTCACACTAAGCGAGATCGCTGATGCGTCACTGGTTTTGTGACGCAACAGCGATCTCGCCAGCGATCTTGCTATGTGTAGCACGCATCAGCGACTGACCCCCCCCGCCGGGTATTGCTGATCGTGCAGGAATGTCCTGGGCCATTTTTTATCGCTGGTCTCCCGCTGGCCAGCACGCATCGCTAAGCGACACGCACGCTGGTCCTGATCGCTGGTGAGTCTGCCTGTTTTGACAGCTCACCAGCGATCATGTAGCGACGCACCAGCGATCCTGACCATGTCGTATCGTTGTCGGGATCGCTGGTGCGTCGTTTAGTATAACGGGACCCTAAATCAAAAGTTATCACCAAGTTGATAAGTGTTTAACTGTTTGGGCCTTACCCCGTTTCCCCACCTACAGGCCAGATGTAAAACGTGCGATTTCTGGGGGAAAAGGGATGTATAGGAGGAAGATGTGGATAGATTGCTATTGCGAGATAATAGAGCGGCATTGTTTTGTGAAAACAAAAAAATATATGTATATTTTTTTAAATCATCTTAGACAACCCCACTTAAAAGTAAAGCGTTTTAGAGGATTCCTTATTTTTGGGGAGTAAATTACTCAAAAGGGGTAATCCAGCTCACTCACTTCCACATGGGAGCTAAGCAGGGCTGCTGACATCACTTCTACAGATATTAATCAATGGGCTATGTGCAGAAATCCTCATTCTTCCGAGCTGGAAGATATCTATAGATGTGACATCATCAGCCCTGCTCACTTCCACATCGGATTATCCCCTTTAGACCGGGGTCACACTTGCGAGTGTAATGCGAGAAACTCGCATTGCACTCGCAAGTGTAACCCGGCCTTAAAGGGATTTTCTGGTTTCAGAAAACCCCACTCCAACTGCATTTTGAGTTTACAAAAAATAAATAAATAACCCTCACTTTATTTATCCTCTCCGGGTCTGACACTGAGTCTCCGCCGCTGCTCCAAGTGTCTGTTATTGTCGGCAAAGCTGACGTTATGTCCAGAGAGCTGCAGCCAATCACTGAGCTCTGCCTGAGTTGACGGGAGAGAATCTGACCTACCATATTGGCTGCAGCGCTATTGGCGTGATGTCAGTGTTGCCGACAATAAGAGGCTCAGGGAGCAGCGGCAGAGACTCAACGCTTGACCTGGGGAGGGTGAGTACAGAGTAGTTGGAAATCTGCAGATGGGAAACCGGGGCTTTCTGAAATTAGAAAACATCTTTAAAAATTGATGGCAGACAACAAACATAGAGGAAAAATAGAGAAACAACTATGTTAACAGGGTACCGTACAACAGAATACCTAATAAAAAAGAAATATTAAAAATATATATTTATTCATTTATATAATACAGAATGAAGATGGAGGTATTTTTTGTTGTCAGACGAAGTTACACAATCTCTCACAACACATAGTTAAAAATACTTTTCATCAGGTAAGTGGCACCTGTCTCAATATTTCATCACAGAAGTGAGGCGTCTGCCAGCGGCAAAACTACAAAGCGACATTAAAGGCACTGCGGCTCACTTTAATGCCCTCTTGTTTTTTGTGTCACCATGCCCGGCTTACAGACCTTTCTTCCAGAAAGCAGCCAAGCGTGAACCAGAGCAGAGAAGGAAAATCCAGACCTCTGTCATACCTTAATGAGAGACGGTCAGACGGAATAAGTAGCAAGCGGAAGGCAAGTAGGATTAGGAAAAAGGGTTTCAGGTGCAGGGAGGAGATGAATCTTCAAACCGAAAAAAAACCCCCAAAACATAGCTTACTATTACTATTTCTAATCTGCAAGCTGCCTAAAGCTAATTTTCAGTTGGAAAACTTTCTGCAAAAAAAAAAAAAAAAATCTGCCACGTGTGAAAATAGGCTGAGTACATATGAGAAGCCGCTTCTCTGAGCCGGACAACCGCATGCTATGGAAGTACATATATATACAGTACAGACCAAAAGTTTGGACACACCTTCTCATTCAAAGAGTTTTCTTTATTTTCATGACTATGAAAATTGTAGATTCACTCTGAAGGCATCAAAACTATGAATTAACACATGTGGAATTATATAATTAACAAAAAAGTGTGAAACAACTGAAAATATGTCTTATATTCTAGATTCTTCAAAGTAGCCACCTTTTGCTTTGATTACTGCTTTGCACACTCTTGGCATTCTCTTGATGAGCTTCAAGAGGTAGTATCCGGAAATGGTTTTCACTTCACAGGTGTGCCCTGTCAGGTTTAATAAGTGGGATTTCTTGCCTTCTAAATGGGGTTGGGAGTGGCAAAAACCATCAAGCGCAACAAAGAAACTGGCTCACATGAGGACCGCCCCAGGAAAGGAAGACCAAAAGTAACCTCTGCTGCAGAGGATAAGTTCATTCGAGTCACCAGCCTCAGAAATCGCAGGTTAACAGCAGCTCAGATTAGAGACCAGGTCAATGCCACACAGAGTTCTAGCAGCAGACACGTCTCTACAACAACTGTTAAGAGGAGACTTTGTGCAGCAGGCCTTCATGGTAAAATAGCTGCTAGGAAACCACTGCTAAGGACAGGCAACAAGCAGAAGAGACTTGTTTGGGCTAAAGAACACAAGGAATGGACATTAGACCAGTGGAAATCTGTGCTTTAGTCTGATGAGTCCAAATTTGGAGATCTTTGGTTCCAACCACCGTGTCTTTGTGCGATGCAGAAAAGGTGAACGGATGGACTCTACATGCCTGGTTCCCACCGTGAAGCATGGAGGAGGAGGTTTGATGGTGTGGGGGTGCTTTGCTGGTGACACTGTTGGGGATTTATTCAAAATTGAAGGCATACTGAACCAGCATGGCTACCACAGCATCTTGCAGCGGCATGCTATTCCATCCGGTTTGCGTTTAGTTGGACCATCATTTATTTTTCAACAGGACAATGACCCCAAACACACCTCCAGGCTGTGTAAGGGCTATTTGACCAAGAAGGAGAGTGATGGGGTGCTACGCCAGATGACCTGGCCTCCACAGTCACCAGACCTGAACCCAATCGAGATGGTTTGGGGTGAGCTGGACCGCAGAGTAAAGGCAAAAGGGCCAACAAGTGCTAAGCATCTCTGGGAACTCCTTCAAGACTATTGGAAGACCATTTCCGGTTACTACCTCTTGAAGCTCATCAAGAGAATGCCAAGAGTGTGCAAAGCAGTAATCAAAGCAAAAGGTGGCTATTTTGAAGAACCTAGAATATAAGACATATTTTCAGTTTTTTCACACTTTTTTGTTAATTATATAATTCCACATGTGTAAATTTTGATGCCTTTAGAGTGAATCTACAATTTTCATAGTCATGAAAATAAAGACAACTCTTTGAATGAAAACTTTTGGTCTGTACTGTATATGTATGTATATATATACACTCACTGGCCACTTTATTAGGTACACCTGTCCAACTGTGTGTTAAGACTTAATTTCTAATCAGCCAATCACATGGCGGCAACTCAGTGCATTTAGGCATGTAGACATGGTCAAGACAATCTCCTGCAGTTCAAACCGAGCATCAGTATGGGGAAGAAAGGTGATTTGAGTGCCTTTGAACGTGGCATGATTGTTGGTGCCAGAAGGGCTGGTCTGAGAATTTCAGAAACTGCTGATCTACTGGGATTTTCACGCACAACCATCTCTAGGGTTTACAGAGAATGGTCCGAAAAAGAAAAAAAATCCAGTGAGCGGCAGTTCTGTGGCCGGAAATGCCATGTTGATGCCAGAGGTCAGAGGAGAATGGGCAGACTGGTTCGAGCTGATAGAAAGGCAACAGTGACTCAAATTGCCACCCGTTACAACCAAGGTAGGCAGAAGAGCATCTCTGAACGCACAGTGCGTTGAACTTTGAGGCAGATGGGCTACAGCAGCAGAAGACCACACTGGGTACCACTCCTCTCAGCTAAGAACAGGAAACTGAGGCTACAATTTGCACAAGCTCATCGAAATTGGACAGTAGAAGATTGGAAAAACGTTGCCTGGTCTGATGAGTCTCGATTTCTGCTGCGACATTCGGATGGTAGGGTCAGAATTTGGCGTAAACAACATGAAAGCATGGATCCATCCTGCCTTGTATCAACGGTTCAGGCTGGTGGTGGTGGTGTCATGGTGTGGGGAATTTTTTCTGGGCACTCTTTGGGCCCCTTGGTACCAATTGAGCATCGTTGCAACGCCACAGCCTACCTGAGTTTTGTTGCTGACCATGTCCATCCCTTTATGACCACAATGTACCCAACATCTGATGGCTACTTTCAGCAGGATAATGCGCCATGTCATAAAGCTCGAATCATCTCAGATTGGTTCCTTGAACATGACAATGAGTTTACTGTACTCAAATGGCCTCCTCAGTCACCAGATCTCAATCCAATAGAGCATCTTTGGGATGTGGTGGAACGGGAGATTCGCATCAGGGATGTGCAGCCGACAAATCTGCGCCAACTGTGTGATGCCATCATGTCAATATGGTCCAAAATCTCTGAGGAATGCTTCCAGCACCTTGTTGAATCTCTGCCACGAAGAATTGAGGCAGTTCTGAAGGCAAAAGGGGGTCCAACCCCTTACTAGCATGGTGTACCTAATAAAGTGGCCAGTGAGTGTATATATATATATATATATATATATATATATTCAAACAATGTGAAAAACATATAGCCAGCACACCATAAGGGAGTTCCTCTTGATGCAATAATCGGTGTTCACCCTATGCTTTGCACGGATCCAGGCAGGGAGTAGGCCCCAACAAATAGAAATATGAGGAAATTGGGATCCAGCAAAAGGATATATATATATATATATATATATATATATATATATATGTGTGTGATTTATGGCGATTCAACTCCAGGTGGGCATAAGGAAAAATCCACCTCCTGGGATTGCTGAGGTGGATGTGATGAGAATAAAATTGCATTGCAGCAGGCACCGTCACTTTCCATCTATCAATTTCCTCACATTGGGACGCTGTGTGGAGCAGCGGGTCTGCGCGCTATATATAGAGATGTTCGCTGGTACATTCTGTACTTGTCCCGTTCGGTAGGAGACAGGCGAGTGTTTGCTTTTCTGCACAATGAGATACAACCTTGTAAACAGCGTCCTGATTGAGCTAATGGGCTTTTTCTTACGTCGGCGGCTTTCATCCGGTCGTCATATTAACAGCGTGCAACATACTAAAAATGGGAGTCCTACACGTTAACCAAATATCTACCCAATTATTCCGGTGGACAGCTACTGAATTCAGACATGACTATGAGCCTTCCATTCCAAGCCGTGATCTCGGCTGCTGTTTTTATACGGGATCGGCTTTAGGTGCTTCTCCAACTTCCCGTTCAATTCCCGTGTTACATCACGGCGGGTGACATATTGGCCTATTGACCATGCACAGCCATTATTTCATTAGTCAGAGTAAGAAAATAAACATTAAAAAAAAAGTCAACTTTAAAGCCCAAATCCTCTCGTTGCTACCAGTAAACCATCACCAAGTAGGAGAACTGCTGTTGTCTGATCTTAATATTCCTGTGTGCCTCCATCCAGTACATAAAGCTGTGACGGTGTAAATTAAATCAGACCAGATAAATGTAATAAACTCTAAATACAACTTTAAAGTCCATGAATATCTAGGAAAAGCCACTAAAGCCCTTAAGTACTGAACTGAGACATAACAATAACCTGCATGTTGATGGTTTCTAGAGAACAGAAAAGCACAAAAATAAAAAAAGGAAGAATAAATGAAAAACAAATAAAGTACATTACAAATGATTAACGTTTACATTTGCCGACTGTATAATGTCACTTAAAGATGGAGGTTTACTTTAAATCAGAGCTCCCCTTACAGAGCTACGGTACCTTGGCAGATGCATAGTAATAGTCATTTCCTATCATGTAAAGTAACGTATTCTAATTTACCAAAAAAATGACCCTTTATGCAATTACTCACCTTCCAGCAGGTCTCCCCAGGCTCCACTAATATAGATGGGTCTGCAATAACCTGGTCATCAGCAGATTCTCGATCATCATAAACTGATCTATGGCATCTGGTGGTGATGGAGACTGTGATTTCTTTTCCCCACTCAATAAACACTGCATCTCAAAGTCTGTCCTGATAATTATGATTCTATTTAGCTCCCAGGAATGGGATGTCCACAGTTTTGCAGCCGGGCTCTGTTTATCTCAGGGTGCATCTGTTTTTGAGCTTTAGGCTTTGCAAGCTCCGAAATATTAACGTCAGGTGACCGCTGGAAATGGCTATGGTAAAGCAATTAGTTTTCGAGAAAAATACAAAACAGATGCAAAATGTCACCTTTGCTCAGTCTGTAGGCATGTATGATGGTCGTCTCTCTAACTGTGACTTGGAGTAATGCCTGAAAAAGCCATAACATAAACAGGGCTGTGGAGTTCGAAACAGTTGCGGGTGAAGTTGGAGCGGGTGGAAATGTATCAAATCCAAATACAGCTTCAAAATACAAATTGATACTTTGCTGCATATTTAGTTTCATCGCAATTTAGGAAAGTCCCAAAATTTTAATTATTTAAATATATGAACTTAAGGCCCCGATTAATACAATAAGTACTGTAAATTAGCAATGTAGATTGTGAGCCCCAATGGGGACAGGAGTGATAATGCCTGTAAAGCGCTGTGAAATATGATGGTGCTATATATGCACAGCATAATAAATCATGTTACTGTAGAGGATGGCCAAATATATACTTACCAAATACCAATAACTAGTCAAGTATCCCAAATACCTTGTCCAAAAACGTTCGGTTTCACATTGAGGATATAGATGAAACCAGCTGCCTTTAGAATATGATGTGGCTAGCCCGCTCCCATAGCTGGCACCTCTCACCTGCTTCCTCCACAAGCGGTTGTATAGGAGTCTTGCTTCCTTCTTCTTTTCAAACTCAGGAAAGAGGGCATCTGCTCTCACTCGGCAGATAGCAACCATTTCCTACCCCAAAAAAAACCCCTCCAGATCGGGCAGAGCTTCCGGAGCGATGGCAGCTGTCCAGCAGCTATTTCTGCTCCAAAAAAACTAAACGTCACCGTGACACATTGTAAAACTTCACTGCGCGTTGCACGTCTACAACCGTATAGCCGTTGCATCTAGCAGTATTTACTAGGGTGGCGGTATACTTTTAGAAATAGGATCCTGGCTTTAAAGTGTTAAAAATAAATAGCAGCTGATCCTTGCGGGGTGGGGGGGGGGGGGTGACAATACAGCATTCTAAAATAGGGGTTAAGATCTTGCTGTTTCGATCCACAAGGCGTTAACGGGGATTTGTGTCAAAGCCTTGATGTGTAATAACCTTTTCACCTCATCCGTACCTGGCATTCATGTTGTCCTGCGCCGCAGAATGTCAATAATGTAGACGTTCAGTCATTTCTATTTTAGTGAGGTGACAGGCTTCACTCCAGAGAGGGGTCATGGGGTGCTCTGTGGGGGGATGTCGCTTTTTATGAAACAAAGACCGAACGGTGCCAGAAAGATCAGAGTAATAAAAGATAGAAAGGAGCGGGGGGGGGGGGGGAAGGCCGCACAGAGGGAGTTACTACTATAGCGCTAAGATGGGCATGAGTGCTCCAGTCACTCGGTTATTACAGAGTCAGTATAATGCCCCAGTCTAGGATACTTGACAATTTTGAACTTCTCAGATTTTTTTGTACTTTAAGATGTACTTTTTTAGCTATAAAATGCAGGCACCTTCCTATGATCAAAGAGAACGATAACATAACGTCCTTCCCGATCACTGAGAGAACTATGAAGAGGTGTAGTTTTGTCTCCTGAAGCCCCACACCGATTTAGCTGATCGATGCAGGGCAGGAGAGAAAGCTACTAAGGCCAGCACATCACTAAAACTGCACAAATGCTGGAGATCCTGGAAAGATGATCATTCACATGCCTGGAATGAACTTCAAAATGCTACACTGTATACAGTGTGTGTATTGTAGTTGAGCTGTGTGTTTTGATGGTATAACTGAACTGAGTTTGTTGTAGCAGAGCTGTGTGTGTTATTGTAGCTGAGCTGTGTGAGTGCTGATATAGCAGAGCTGTGTGTTGATATAACAAAGTTGTGTGTGTGCATGTAGCAGAGCTATATGTACAGCCAAGCTCTGTGTATGTAGCAGAGCTGTGTGTGTTAATGCAGCTGAGCTGTGTGAATTGATCTAGCAGAGTTGTGTGTTTGTGTGCACATGCAGCAGAATTGTGTGTGCAGGAGAGCTGTGCTTATGTAGCAAAGCTCTGTGTATGTAGCAAAGCTCTGTGTGTGTAGCTGAGCCTTGTGTGTTAATGCAGTTGAGCTGTGGATGTTGATCTAGCAGAGTTGTGTGCGCGCATGTAGCAGAGCTGTGTGTATCAGAAGTGTGTGCATGTAGCAGAGCTGTGGGTGTGTAGCAGAGGTGGATGTATGAATGCTGTATGTATGTAGCAGAGCTGTGTGTGTTAATGTAGCTGAGATGTGGATGTTGATCTAGCATAGTTGTGTGTGTATCAGAGGTGTGTATGTAGCAGAGCTGTGTGTGCAGCAGAGGTGGGTGTAGGTAGCAGAGCTGTGCATGCTAATGTAGCTGAGCTGTGAGTGCTAATCTAACAGAGTTGTGTGTGTGCATGTAACAGAGCTGTGTGTGTATCAGACCAGTGTGTAGCAGAGATGGGTGTGTGTAACAGAGATGGGTGTATGTAGCTGAGTTGGGTGTACATGAACTGTACGGGAAGCAGTGTTGTGTATATGTGTGCGCTGCAGAGAGTGTACATAATGTACGCTGCAAAGATTTATGTGTATAAAAATACACATGCTGTACAGAAACACTAGCAGGAGATCTATTACATCCCTATTCTACCGTGGGGTAATAGCATTTGTGATATTGACCCTTCTTCTTCGTTTCCCCACCAGGGAAGTTTTACTTAATAGGAAATATGTTTCTATTTTCTATTGTCAAAAACTGGGGTGCGTCTTACATTTTGAAAAATATGGTACTCAAGAACCAATGATAGGGATGAGTAAAAAGAGTCATAGTAGCAGCCACATCGACAGTCTCTGGCCGCCAGACTAGATCTATGTTAACCAGCAAAAAGCAGCTGACAGCACAACGGAGGGGTGGATGCCAGTTCAAAGGTTCATGGACCCAAATGATCAATAGTCCAAACAAGGAAAAGGAACAGCATCCGGTCTGGATGAAAAATTGTATCAAAAATGTATTCTGCCAGTACAAAATACCTGTATTTTGTACTGGCAGAATAAATTTTTGATACAGTTTTTTACCCAGACCGGATGCTGTTCCTTTTCCTTATTTAGATCTATGTTAACGTCCTCATGTCTGCGGCATCCCCAGCGCCTCTTTTGATCAGTAGGCCTAGTCCAACATCAATGTTGCAGAGTGACACATGACGCCGCTCAAGATCAGAAGAATCACCATGCATACTGGCAGGTAGGATTTAGTTCACAAGGATCTGACCTGGCGGCAACAAACCACCAACATTGCCACTGGACAAGGGTCTTTGGAATCTTTTTACTAAACTGTAACCAAGAGTGATATGGGAATCATCACCAGTATAGAAATTACTTGACAACACATTGGGGTCCAATACCAAAACCACTTTTACAGAAATTAATCCTAGGCCATGTCCAATATATTTTTATTTTTTGAGCGGCAATCCACTTACATGGTTACCAAGCACAAAGAAAAGAGAAACCAAACGGGAACTGTGTCACAGGAACTTCAAAATTAAATTGTTGATCATCTCACATGGTCAATCATAGAATCATAGAATCGTAGAGTTGGAAGGGACCTCCTGGGCGATCTAGTCAAACCCCCTGCTCAAAGCAGGATTCGCTAAATCATCACAGTCAGATGTCTGTCCAACCTCTGTTTGAAGACTTCTATTGAAGGAGAACTCACCACCTCTCGTGGCAGCCTGTTCCACTCATTGATCACTAACTGTCTAAAAGTTTTTTCTAATATCTAATCTGTGTCTCCTCCCATTCTGTTTCATCCCATTGCTTCTAGTCTTTCCTTGTGCAAATGAGAATAAAGATGATCCTTCTACAATGTGACAGCCCTTGAGATATTTGTAGACAGCTATTAAGTCTCCTCTCAGTCTTCTCTTCTGCAAGCTAAACATTCCCAAATCCTGCAACCTTTCCTCATAAGACAGGGTTTGCAGACCGGTCACCATTCTGGTCGCTGTTTTCTGAACTTGCTCCAGTGTTATGAATGAGTCACCGTAGGAGGCAAAAACAGAAATACTAGCTAAGTCCAGAAAACCAGAGAAGTTGGCAGCTATCGGATTGCAGACCCCTGAACCTATCAACAACAACTAGCAGTAGACGTGGGGGGTTCCTACGGTGCCCTAGACCCCTCGATCACAGCCAGAGAACTAAATAGCCTAAAGACAGAAAGGGAAATCTAAACTGCCCAAGAGCAGACCCCAAAGCAATAGGCAGCCCCCAACATATAATGACGGTGAAGCAAGATGAAAAAACACTCACACAGATAGAAAGATAGGCTGAGCAAATGATGGGGCCCAAGCTAACTAAATAGGACCGGATAGAAAAGCTGCTGTCTGCAATCCGCCAAAACCCTATCAAAACAAGAGCCAACAGACTGATAGGGAAAAAAGCCCTGAAGACGCTAGGCTTCAAAAAGACTATATCAGTACTCAGGTATTTTCTGAAGACAGAGCAAAAAGGAATTCAGCTCACCCCAGCAGGGAATGGCAGAAATCCAGAAAAACAAGGCAAAACAAACCAAAACACAAATGCAAAAAGCAGAGCAGAAAACTTAGCTTTTGAGGAGCAGGAATCAGACTGGTCTCCTAGAATCCCTCAGAGAAATCACCAGCAAGGCAGGAGGGCGTCGGCTGCCTTATATCCAGTCAGCAATTCCAGTCACCCAGTCATCATCATCCTGCTCAGGTGCTTGGTAATCATCCTCACTACCTTCCTTCACCAGAAGAGGGAGTTCATCAAACCTCAATGGTGAAGGGGAAAATGAACTCACAACAGTACCTCCCCTTGAGGAGGGGTCACCGAACCCTCATCCACGCCACCAGGGCGATCAGGGTGAGCCCGATGAAAGGCATGCACCAATCTTTTGGCATGAATATCAGAGGCAGAGACCCAGGAATTATCCTCCTGACCATAACCCTTCCACTTAACCAAATACTGGAGTCTCCGTCTAGCCAGACGGGAATCCAGTATCTTCTCTACCTCATATTCCATGTTACCTTCAACCAATAAAGGGTCCGGAGGTGCCACCCCAGGAACAACTGGTTCAACAAACCTCTTCAACAAGGACTTATGAAACACATTATGGATTTTAAATGTGACAGGAAGAGCCAAACGAAAAAAGACCGGATTAATAATCTCCAAAATCTTGTAAGGTCCAATAAATCTAGGCTTAAACTTAGGAGAAGCCACCTTCATAGCAATATTTTTTGATGATAACCAAACCATATCACCAACCTTAAACTGGGGACCAATGGTCCCATGTCGGTTGGAAAACCGCTGGGCATTTTCCTGGGAGAGAGATAACTTATCCACCACTTGGTCCCAGATCTGGTGCATTCTCTACACCACAGTGTCAACACCTCGGCAGGCAGAAGGCTCCTCCTGCCCTGAAGAAAATCGAGGATGAAACCCAAAGTTACAAAAAAAAAGACGACATCAAAGTGGCAGAACTAGCTCTATTATTTAAAGCAAATTGGCCAAGGGCAAAAATAAAACCCAATCATCCTGATCAGCGGAAATAAAACATCTCAAATACGACTCCAAGGTCTGGTTTGTTCTCTCCGTCTGCCCATTGGTCTGAGGGTGAAAAGCAGAGGAGAAGGACAACTGAATTCCCAGCTTGGAACAGAAAGTCCTCCAAAATCTAAACACAAACTGAACTCCTCTGTCAGATACAATGTTCTCAGGAATCCCGTGCAAGCGAACCACCTGTTGCAAAAACAGGGGTACCAACTCAGAGGAAGATGGCAACTTAGGGAGTGGAACAAGATGAACCATCTTAGAGAACCTATCACAAATCACCCAAATAACAGTCATTCTCTGAGAGACAGGCATATCAGAGATGAAATCCATTGAAATATGGGTCCATGTCCTCCTGGGGACCGGCAAAGGCATCAACAACCCACTAGAGCGAGAACAAGGTTTAGACCGGGAGCAAGTCCCACAGGACTGCACAAAATTCCTGACATCACGAGACAAGGCGGGCCACCAAAAAGACCGACTCACCAGATCTCTAGTACCAAAAATACCTGGATGACCAGCCAATGCAGAGCAATGAACTTCAGACATCACTCTCTTCTTCCACTGGTCAGGAACATACAACTTTCCACTGGGACAACGCTCAGGTTTGTCCTCCTGGAACTCTTCCAGAGCACATCTCAAATCGGGCGAGATGGCAGAAAGAACTACCCCTTCGCCTAAGATGGTAGCAGGCTTGGTCACCACAGGAGAATCAGCAAAGAAGCTCCTAGAGAGAGCGTCAGCCTTGACATTCGTAGTGCCAGGAAGAAAAGAGACCACAAAATCAAAACGTGTAAAAACAAGGCCCACCTAGCCT
This sequence comes from Dendrobates tinctorius, assembly GCF_039654945.1. Lineage (NCBI taxonomy): Eukaryota > Metazoa > Chordata > Amphibia > Anura > Dendrobatidae > Dendrobates > Dendrobates tinctorius. The sequence continues at coordinate 46,834,468 of NW_027361754.1, forward strand.
GTCTAGGGTTCAAGCGTTTGGCTGACTCCAGGTAAATCAAAATCTTGTGGTCAGTGAGGACCACGACTTGATGTTTAGCTCCCTCCAACCAATGTCTCCACTCCTCAAATGTCCATTTCATGGCTAACAGTTCCCGATTCCCCACATCATAGTTACGTTCAGATGGAGAGAACATTCGGGAAAAGAAAGCACAGGGATTCATTTTAGATGTTACAGGATCCTTTTGGGACAAAACAGCTCCTGCACCAATCTCAGAAGCGTCCACCTCTACCTGGAACGGGAGTGAGACATCACGTTGCCGCAAAACCGGGGCAGAAGTGAATCTTCACTTCAGCTCCTGAAAGGAAGAAACAGCCTCCGGAGACCAATTCAACACATCAGCACCCTTCTTAGTCAGATCAGTCAATGGCTTGGCAATACTAGAAAATTTTGCTATAAATTTCCGATAAAAATTAGCAAAACCCAAAAACTTCTGTAGGGCCTTCAAAGAAGTGGGCTGAACCCAATCATAAATGGCCTGTACATTGGCCGGGTCCATTTCAATAGTTGACGGAGACAAAATAAATCCCAAAAATGAAATCCTCTGTACCCCAAAAAGGCATTTCGATCCTTTGACATACAGGGAATTCTCCCTCGAGATCAGGAACACAGTCCGAACATGTTCCACATGAGAATCCCAATCCTTGGAGAAGAATAAAATATCATCCAGATAGATAATCAAAAATTTATCCACAAAGTCTCGGAAAATGTCATTCATGAAGCACTGGAAGACAGAAGGGGCATTAGTGAGCCCAAAAGGCATCACCAGGCACTCAAAATGTCCCTCCGGAGTATTAAATGCTGTCTTCCATTCATCCCCATGCTTAATGCGGATAAGATTATACGCCCCCCTGAGGTCAAGCTTGGTAAACCAGCAAGCACCTTTAGCTCTGGAGAATAGATCCGAAATCAGGGGTAACGGATACTGATATTTAACAGTAATTTTGTTGAGGGCACGATAATCAATACAAGGCCTTAATGAACCATCCTTTTTGGCCACGAAAAAAAAAACGGCACCTAAGGGTGAAGAGGATGGTCTAATATGACCCTTCTCCAACGCCTCCTTAGTATAGGATCGCATAGTCTCGTGCTCGGGTACAGATAAATTGAAGAGCCGACCCTTGGGAAATTTACACCCCGGGCTCAGTTCAATTGCACAGTCATAACTCCTATGAGGAGGCAAAGACCCAGACTCATTCTCACTAAATACATCATAAAAGTCCGCCAAATAGTCAGGAACATCATGCGACTGAGGAGAGGTGGAAAAAACCGGAGCCTCACTAAGGGCACACCGACAACCCCAACTCACCCCAGACACAGATTTCCAATCCAAAACTGGATTATGAATTTGCAACCAGGGAAACCCCAGAACAATGGTATCATGCAAATTATGCAACACCAAAAATCTGCAATTTTCTTGATGGTCTGGGGCGACCCGCATTATCACCTGGGTCCAAAACTGAGGTTTATTTTTCGCCAAAGGAGTAGCATCAATCCCCCTCAAAGGGATAGGCGTCCGCAGAGGTGTCATCGGAAATCCACAACGTTTAGCAAAATCCAAGTCCATTAGGTTCAGTGCTGCTCCCGAATCCACAAAAGCCTTGGCGGAAAATGTGGACAGGGAGCAGATCAGAGTAATTGCCAGAAGAAACTTAGGTTGAACACCACCCACAGAAAACGTGTGTGCAAAACGTTTCTCTCGTTTAGGACAGACAGAAACAATATGCGAGGCATCTCTACAAAAAAAACACAGCTTATTACGCCTTCTGAACTCCTGACGTTGCTCCCTGGACAAAACTCTATCACATTGCATAGGTTCAGACACTTGTTCAACAGGTGGCAACACCTCTCGTGCAGTCCTGCGTTCACGCAAACGCCGATCAACCTGAATGGCTAATGACATAGAATCGTCAAGACCAGAGGCAACAGGAAATCCCACCATAGTATCTTTTATGGCTTCTGACAAACCCTTCCGAAAGAGAGCTGCCAAGGTATTATCATTCCAGGTAGTAAGGACCGCCCACTTTCGGAATTTTTGACAGTACAATTCTGCAGAATCTTGACCCTGGCTCAATGCCAACAGGGTCTTTTCAGCTTGATCAATAGCATTAAGTTCGTCATACAACAACCCCAAGGCTTGAAAAAATGCATTCACATTAGTCAGAATAGGATCATCTGGTTTCAAAGAAAACACCCAATCTTGGGGATCGCCACGCAGCAAAGAGATGACAATTTTAACCTGCTGCGCGGAGCTCCCTGACGAGTTAGGCTTCAAGGCAAAAAATAATTTACAATTATTTTTGAAATTCAAAAATTTAGACCGATCCCCAAAAAAACACATCAGGAGTAGGGATCTTTGGTTCAGCAGCATGTGAATGAGCAAGGTAGGCGGAAATTCCCCGCACTTCCGCAGCGAGCTGCTCCACACGATCAGACAATTGCTTTATCTCCATTGAGAGAAAAAAAAAATTCCCCCTACGGCCTCAGAGATATAGAGGAAAAAATATACACACTCTTTTTTTTTTTTTTCTTTACAATTCTTTCCTGCTATTGAGTACCCTAGGATCTGCGGTATGGCTGGTGATTCTGTTATGAATGAGTCACCGTAGGAGGCAAAAACAGAAATACTAGCTAAGTCCAGAAAACCAGAGAAGTTGGCAGCTATCGGATTGCAGACCCCTGAACCTATCAACAACAACTAGCAGTAGCCGTGGGGGGTTCCTACGGTGCCCTAGACCCCTCGATCACAACCGGAGAACTAAATAGCCTAAAGACAGAAAGGGAAATCTAAACTGCCCCAGAGCAGAGCCCAAAGCAATAGGCAGCCCCCAACATATAATGACGGTGAAGCAAGATGAAAAACCACTAACACAGATAGAAAGATAGGCTGAGCAAATGATGGCGCCCAAGCTAACTAAATAGAACAGGATAGAAAAGCTGCTGTCTGCAATCCGCCAAAACCCTATCAAAACAAGAGCCAACAGACTGATAGGGAAAAAAGCCCTGAAGACGCTAGGCTTCAAAAAGACTATATCAGTACTCAGGTATTTTCTGAAGACAGAGCAAAAAGGAATTCAGCTCACCCCAGCAGGGAATGGCAGAAATCCAGAAAAACAAGGCAAAACAAACCAAAACACAAATGCAAAAAGCAGAGCAGAAAACTTAGCTTTTGAGTAGCAGGAATTAGACTGGTCTCCTAGAATCCCTCAGAGAAATCACCAGCAAGGCAGAAGGGCGTTGGCTGCCTTATATCCAGTCAGCAATTCCAGTCACCCAGTCATCATCATCCTGCTCAGGTGCTTGGTAATCAGCCTCACTACCTTCCTTCACCAGAAGAGGGAGTTCATCAGACCTCAATGGTGAAGGGGAAAATGAACTCACAACACTCCAGTTTGTTGATGTCTTTTTTAAAATGTGGCGCCCAAAACTGGACACAGTATTCCAGTTGAGGTCTGACCAAAGAGAAGTAGAGGGCAATAATTACTTCACGTGATCTTGACTGTATGCTTCTGTTAATACATCCTAGAATTGCATTTGCCTTTTTTGCTGCTGCATCACACTGTTGACTTATATTCAGTGTGTGATCTATTAGTATACCCAAGTCTTTTTTACATGAGCTGTTGCTTAGCCCTATTCCTCCCATTCTGTATATGCTTTTTTCATTTTTATTGCCCAGATGTAGTACTTTGCATTTTTCCCTGTTAAAAACCATTCTGTTAGTTGCTGCCCACTGCTCCAGTTTATTTATATCTTTTTGAATCCTCTCTCTCTTCACTAGTATTAGCTATCCCTCCTAGCTTTGTGTCATCAGCAAATTTAATCAGTTTACCCTCAATTCCTTCATCTAAATCGTTGATTAAGATGTTGAACAATACAGGGCCCAGGTGGTACCCCACTTGAGACATTCTTCTAACTGGATGTGCAGCCATTTACGACCACTCTTTGGGTCCGATCATTTGGTCAATGTTCACTAGGTTGGAAACAGGATCATTTACAGTGGCTAAATTACGGCTACCCATGCATATTAGACTGGATTTCAATAAAAAGAAAAGCTCAAGTTTTTCTTTTATTTTTGGCAATATGTTTGTTTTTTATAATTATATATCACAATCTATATAAAAAATAGAAATCTTACATTATTCACACCGGCCACTGGGGCTTTATTAGACTCTAAAGTCTTGTTGTTTCAAGAAACAACACATGTACATTAGCTTCAATTGTCAGACACAGATACTATCTTTTTTATTGAAGTGTCTAATCAGTGTGTGGAAAGGTAATTGTGAAAGGAGGGTAAGGGCCCCGTCAAACATAGCGACTCACCAGCGATCCCGACAACGATATCAACTTGTCAGGATCGCTGGTGAGTCGCTACATGATCGCTGGTGAGCTGTCAAACAGACAGACAGCTTCACCAGCGATCAGCACCAGCGACGCCGAGCACGCGGCGTCGCTGTGTACTTTAGGCCTCTTTCACACATCAGTTTTTCGCCGTCAGGCGCGATCCGGCTTTTTTTTGTAAAACCGGATCCGGCGAAATGCAATGCCGGATCCAGTTTTTCCCCATTGACTTACATTAGCGCTGGATGGCATTGCGTTTCATCCGTTTTTTGCCGGATCCGGCTACTTGTCTCATTCCGGCGTCTGGAAAAAACGGCTACTGTAACGTTTTTTGTCTCCGGCGAAAAAGCCGGAAGCGCTGGATCCGACGCTTCCAGCTTTTTGCCACAATGAAAATCTATGGGCGCCGGATCCAGAAAAAGACGGATCCAGCCACTGGATCGGTTTTCTTAAGTCTGCGCATGCTCAGATCCAATTGGCCAGCCCCCAGGAAACAGATATAACCTGCTAGACGGATCCGGCAGAAAAACGGATCCGTTTCTACAGTTCTCCAAAATTTATGCCGGATCCGTTTTTTCTAAAAATAGCCGGATCCTGCCTGATGGCAAAAAACTGATGTGTGAAAGTAGCCTTAGTTACAAGCGTGCTGATGAAGGGAGCTGGTAACTAAGGTACACATCGGGTTTCTAAGGGGCGTGCGTCACTTAGAAACCCGATGTGTACCTTGGTAACCAGCTCCCTGCATCAGCACACTGGTAACTAAGGTACACATCGGGTTTCTAAGCACCGCCCGATGCTTAGAAACCCTGCGTTTACCTTAGTAACCAGCGCGCTGATCGCTGGTCTCCCGCCTGACACACGCAGCGATGCGTGCTGGACAGCGGGAGACCAGCGATCAAAAAAATGTCCTGGCCATTCCAGGACGATCAGCGGTAACCGGCAGGGGGGTCGGTCGCTGGTCAGTGTCATACACAGCGATCTCACTGGTGAGATCGCTGTTGCGTCACAAAACTTGTGACTCAGCAGTGACCTCGCTAGCGAGATCGCTATGTGTGACGGGGGCTTAAGCTGTGGCATTGCCTATTGTGATTGGTTGATTGTTTGTTTTCCAGTTATGTGTAGAAGAATTATCTGCCAATATCATCCTGCCTCTCATGATAATGAGCGTACTAAAAATGATTCCTGAAAGGGCAAAAAGTATGAGTATAAAAAAAAGTCTATGTCAGGTGGAGGAGCAGAGCAGCTGGGTCAAAAGTTGAAGAGGGGTATAACAAGAGACTTCCTGTTTCTACATAGAGCAGAGAAAAGAGAATAAACTGGGTAGAAAGACAAAATGAGCAATTGTAAGTACACATCTATTTGCCTTGTAATGTTTTAATTTCCTATTCTGTCCAGATGTCACCGTATCACAGGATTCCAAGCTGAGGAAGTTCACCGACCGCCACATTGAAACACCCATGTGATGGGTGTCTCAATATGGAAACTGCTGCTGGTACCAACCTATTGAGCGGTACCACCAGCGGAACTCCGTTGCACCACATACACACACTCTATACGCCGTACACACCACACACACACAAACACACTCACATGATCACCCACTCTCACACTCATGCAGCCTCTTGCGCGATACCACCAGCGGAACACTGGCGCACTGCACCTGCGCGAATTTCGTGCAGGCGCAGTGAATCATTCGGCTGATGCGCAACGTGTATACAGGCAGAGGAAGCCGGTCACATTAAAGGGGTTTTCCCACGAACGAAAGTTCATTTTAAAAATTGTCTGTGTCAGACCATGTACAGAGCATACCACATCTCCTGGGCAGGGGAGGAAGCAAAAGACAAAACTGACATTACAGCAGGGGATCACAGAGGATTCATTTTGTAAGGTAAAATTTTGTAAGGTAAAATATTTCACTGACAGTTTTTAAACAATATTTTACCTCACAAAATGTATCCTCTGCGATCTCCTGCTGTAATGTCAGCATTGACTTTTGCTTCCTCCCCTGCCCAGGAGCTGTATGTTCTGTATATGGTCAGGCACAGGGGTGAGAGACAGAGCACATGGGGGAGACAGATCAAACAGGACAGCACATGAGGGGAGAACACAGCACAGGAACGAGAGAGACAGCAGACAAGGCGGATATCACATGGGGTAGACAGGTAAAAGAAGAGAGCACAGATGGGAGAAGTCAGCACATGGAGAAAGAGAGAGTGGATAGGTGGGTGAGCACATGGGGGAAGAGATTCTCAACGCTGCAAAGCCTGCCCCCATCGTTACATTACCGCCCTCCTGATGCGATAGCATCAGACCTCCATCTAGTTGCTATATAATGTGATGGCTGCAATATATGAAGATGATAAAAAGTTTGATGGGAGGTGGAGTGCTTCCTTAAACAATAGGTCTTTTTTATATGATAGTTCTCCTTTAAGATGCTGAAGCCCACATTGCAGCTCCTAAAATCGCTCTAACCTAATCAAGCAGGGGCAGCAGGTGGCAAGCTTGTGCTGCCTACATGAAGATTCTCCCTTCATAGAACACCTATCTATTCCGCACAGTGGCCTCCTACTGCTATTGTTTTAGAGTTGCTCACAAAGGTCGGCGGGGGTGTAAAAAGCTGCAACAATTAAGAAAAAAATGGCATCACCTATAGAACAGAAAATGTTCTTCACTCAATGATAAAATACACATAAACTATCAATATATTAGACAGGGAGATTTTAACGCATGCTTGAAAACTATCCTTTTTTCTACAAGAAATGAGCCAATGTCTCCTTCTCATTGCATCTGAAGCCTTTCAGATGTGCCCCACTTACCCATGACTATCACAAAGATATGTATAGTGATCAGATAGAATATCCAACCCATCCCCCATTCTAACAAAACCAGAATTCAATCTATAGATCTAAAAGCAGATAAAAAAAAAAGTATCATTAAAATAAAAAAATAACAAGGATAAAATAGGTGACGGCACAGTACCATGTGCACAGCCTGCAGCCTGACATGGGACTGACAGTCTGATAATAGGTAAATAAATCCCTTCATTATCGGCTGCTCCTGACAACCCCAAGTCATTAATCAGCATTATTCTATTCACTTCCTCAACGGCCAAAGAAAATTAAGGCTTTCTGCACTTAGGCATGGACGCACATTTTTTATACTCCACACCCTTGAGTGAGGTTGTTAACAGATGACAAGTAAGATGTCGTCAGATGATCTTACTAGTATAGACAAGAACTGCAGAACAGCAGATATAGGACCAGATGGGAGAACGACTACTTACACAGTACCTAGAATTTGGGGAATACAGATAACATTATCATTTCCATGAAAAAGTAATTACATTTTTTTTCCAGAACGTGGTTAAAACCATATTGTATCCATGTGTCCAATCTATGGGGGCCTTCAAGAGCCTAGCCGAGGGAGTACAAGTCACATCCCAAGAGGGTACATGCAATGTCTTTACATCTTGTTCCTAACTTTCTACACAGGGAACAATCATAATCTTAGCAACACAGGTTACTTAGGGTACTTAGTCAAGAAGCACAGGGTACTCAGGGTACTTAGTCAAGAAGCACTGGGTACTTACGGTACTTAGTCAAGAAGCACTGGGTATTTGGGGTACTTAGTTGAGAAAAACTACACAGAACTTATTAAATGGAAAATAAATACAGATTATAGAAATATAAAATAAAAATTAGCTATTTAAAATGTTGCCTGTACAGTGATACGTGTCACCACTGATTGGACCACTAATTAGTGGCGCTGGAGTGGTGGCGTGTTTTAAATAGGTGAGTAATGCCTTTTTATTTTAAGCACATGGGCTACCCTTAGATAGTCACTGAGTAGGGTAATATGGATCATCTACTCATTTCCACATCAGGAAATGAGCTGGGCTGCTGACGTCACGTCTTCCAGTATTTGCCAGGTATCGTGCAAATCTCCTAATTTAATGAATATGCGCAAGCTGCAGATATCACACACCTGTCCTACTCCAGGGAAGAATATGAGTCTCATTGGGTCTGCGAATAGGGCAGGTATGCTATGCCTACCACTTGCGAATGAAAGCAAACAGATATTGAAAGACGTCACTGGCGTTGCTCACCTCTCGATATGGAAGATTGTCTTCTGCGCTAGAACTGTAGGGTAAATCCACAGAACATAACTTTACACCAAAATGCCAAATCTTGTAGATGCCTTTTCACTATATTAAAGAGAAGCTATTAAGAATTTGCCCCAAACACAGACGTTTCTTATGAACATGTGCTACCCCGCCAAGATGTGACCCCCCACGTCCTTTAATTGGTTTCGATATTCCTCCGTCTCCTTTATGTTTCAAGAGGCAGCAAAGTGGCATCTCAGACACTCAAAGCTCCAGTCCAAGGGGGGGATCATATTAATGCAGGGTGGGGACAGGAATGAAGGCTAGCAAAAGGTTAAAGAGAAGGGGCAGATGTGACTGTAGCTCCAGTAAAGGCCATCTGTTCTGTCTGGCAATGAGGAGGGAGATCAGATGACATGCTGGCATTAGCCCAGACCAAAAGGCTAGCCAGACGGTGTCCATGTTACCCTGATACTCTATGATAGTCAGCAGCAGACATGCCAGTACTCCTGTGACTACAACTCTCATTGGAACAAAACACATGGAATATAATTAAATCCTCAACATAGTATAAAAAAAACACCTTTCAACTAGACAAGTATACATGGTTTACATTTTAACGGGAATCTGTCATCAGAAAAAGACCTATTGCTGAAATTTGTTTTTTTAATGTTACATCTATTTCTAAAAAAAAAATTTGGACAATATTTTTTGTAAAAAATAATGATTTTTATATTTCAATAAATGTAATTTTAGAACTTTGACAATCGCCTACAGAGGTCTAAGACCCATCTACTTGTCCTTTCAGAAAGCGTTTTCAGCAGGGTCCTTATCATCAGAGGCAGGACCACAATGACGGGTAACATCTCTATACACAGCTGATAACAGGATCCACCAGTAAAAATAGACAATGTCACAGCTGTCCCTGCTTCCCTTCTCCTCACAATCACTTTTGCACCCGCACATTAGCTGCTTAATTTCAAAAGATAGTGTCAGAGTCTGTTCACTGTGGCTAATGTACATGTATTTAACCGAAAAAAATGAACTGTAGTATAAGTTGGTATGCATGCAAAATAGGTGCGTGTTCACACTGGCCATTAAACAGACAAAACCTAAGACAGAAAAACATATAATGTCATGAAAAAAACGTAAAATTCATTCCACCAGTGTCAGTGTCTACCCAAATCAGGACAGTCCTAACCACTAGTGGTTAGGAGCATCCTGATTTGGGTACACCTGGACGCTGGTGGGGCAGCTTTTATGCTTTCTTTTTAATCAAAAACAATGTTTACTAAGTACCCTATTATATTTATATGCACTATTGCTTTTACTTATTTACTTACAGCAGGATATATGTTCAATTTGTTTCTGTCTTAGGTTTTGTAAAGTACATGTGTTGTTTCCTGAAACAGCAAGAAGCTAGAGTCTAAAAAGCCCCAGTGGTTGATGTGAAAATTGCAAGATTTCCTTTTTTCTTCTTAACTTCTAATACAGATTGTGATATGGGAAAAAATATTGAAAAAAATATATACATACAGTATATCAATCAAAAAAGTGATTACACCCCTCACATTTTTGTAAATATTTTATTGTATCTTTCCATTGAACAACACTGAAGATATGACACTTTCATACAATGTAAAGTAGTCATTATACTGCTTGTATAACAGTGTAAATTTGGTGTGCCTGCTAAATGACTCAATACACCATTAATGTCTAAACTGCTGCCGGCAAAAGTGAGTACACCCCTAAGTGAAAATGGCTAAATTGTGTCCCAACTGTTAATATTTTGTGTGGCCACCATTATTTTCCAGCATTGCTTTAACCCTCTTGTACATGGAGTTCACTACAGCTTCTCCGGATGCCACTGTAATCCTCTTCCACTCCTCCATGACGACATCACGGAGCTGGTGAATGTTGGAGACCTTGTGCTCCTCCTTTTCCGTTTGAGGATGCCCCACCGATGCTCAATAGGGTTTTGGTCTGGAGACATGCTTGGCAAGTCCAGCCCCTTTACTTTCAGTTTCTTTAGCAAGGCAAGGGTGGTCTTAAATGCGTGTTTTGAGTCGTTATCATGTTGGAATACTGCCCTGCGGCCCAGTGTCTGAAGGGAGGGGACCATGCTCTGCTTCTGTATGTCACAGTACATGTTGGCATTCATGGTTCCCTCAATGAACTGTAGCTCCCTATAGCCGGCAGCACTCATGCAGCCCCAAACAATGACACTCCCACCACCATGCTTGACTGTAGGCAGGACACACTTGTCCTTGCACTCCTTACCTGGATGTCTTCACACACGCTTGACACCATCTGAATCAAATAAGTTTATCTTGGTCTCATCAAACCACAGGACGAGGTTCCAGTAATCCACGTACTTAGTCTGCTCATCTTCAGCAAACTGTTTGTGGTATTTCTTTAGATGTGGCTCTTTAGAAGAGGCTTCCTTCTGGGACGACAGCCATGCAGACCAATGTGTTGCAGTATGAGGCGTATGATCTGAGCATTGACAGACGGACCCCTCTCCACTTTATCCTCTGCAGCAATGCTGGCAGCCTCATCCGTCTATTGTGACAAAGCAACTTCTGGATACGATGCTGAGCACGTCCACTCAACTTCTTTGGACGTCCATGGTGAGGCCAATTCTGAGTGGAACCTGTCTTGTTAAACCACTGTATGCTCTTGACCACCGTTCTGCAGCTTAGTGCCAGGGTGTTGGCAATCTTCTTATAGCCTCGGCTATTTTTAGGCCAGGATCACACATGCGAGGAATACGGCCGAGTCTTCCATGTTAATACCCGCTACTGCCGCCAGCACTGAGGAGTGGAGCGTGTGACTCCATGTATTGCTATGCAGGTGCACGCTCCGCTTCTCAATGCCGGCGGCAGTGCCGGGTATTAACATGCGAGACTCGGCCATATTCCTCGTATGTGTGATCCCGGCCTTATGTAGAGCAACAATTCTTTTTTTCGGATCCTCAGAGAGTTCTTTGCCATGAGCTGCCATTTTGAACTTCCAAGTGAGCAGTATGATAGTCTAAGAGCAATAACACCAAATTCTACACATCTGCTCCATATTCACACCTGAGACCTTGTAATACTAATGAAACACATGACACTGGAGAGGGAAAATGGCTAATTGGGCACAATTTGGCCATTTTCACTTAGGGGTGTACTCACTTTTGCCGCCAGTGTAGTTTAGACATTAATGGCTGTGTGTTAAGTTATTTAGAGGGCACCAAATTTACACTGTTATACAAGCTATACACTGACTACATTGTATCAAAGGGTCATAGCTTCAGTATTGTCCCATGAAAAGATATAATAAAATATTTACAAAAATATGAGGGGTGTACTCACTTTTGTGATATACAATATGTAACACTAGTCTTAGTTAAACAATTTTCTGATCAAAGCTTCTCTTTAAATGCTATTCTCACACATGACTTTCGTCAAAAAAAAAGGACCACACCGATTTTTCTAAATGATCCCCTAAAACATGTATGATATTGCACACTTCATTTTCTGATGTTTCAGTGGCCGAGTCCCTTATAGATGTGACCCACACAACAACTCGTATAATGAAACAACAGCCTGGAGAGCCGCGAACGCTGCCGGGGACACATCCGTCATGTGTCAAGTTGTGTCCCAAGATGTGTATTATGCACTAGGCGCTATCAGGAATCTGGCGACCTCATTACTCTTACGGTGATGACATCAGAACTTTCTCCGCGGAGATTTGTATAGTTCTCACGCCACGAACCACGCCAGGATAAAGTACCTTATATTTAATAGACAAGCACATATAGGCTTTCCACCTCGAGTCTGTCAGGAAACATCGAGTGTTTTGTGTGTGGTTCTCTCCGCTTGACTCTTGTTGCGAAAGCAAAGAATTTCCCGAAAACACGTCAAGTTACGTTGGTGATTCCAAAATGTATGGTTTCTAAAATAAACCGGAGGTTTGGGGAGAACATGTTCCAGTATATTCCGGTATATTGTGCTGGAGGTTACGGTGCTGAGTGAGTACAGGGACCTGGAGCACAAGGGAAGGAACCTTTAATACCTGGCTTGTTAGCATATCATCAATTAATTTACAGCATCCACCCATCGAGCACAATTTACTTGGTAATCATCTCTATGTGTGGTCTTCCCCTCCGCATTGCTGCTGCCAAGCTTCAGCCCCAAAGGCAGCTACTACATTGCTTCACAAGCAGTTAAAATGTCCAAATGTAATATATCGCCCATCCTACTTTGATGTTTAATGGGAAAGCGTTGCTCTTAAAGCGCACCTGCCGTCCCCAAACTGTGGCTTTGTGGAAAGGAACTCTTCAATTCCGTTGGCGTTAATTGATTTAATGAGGACGTGAAGCTTTTAGTTTAGTTTTTTATTATTTAGGCAACTGACTAAATATTACACATACAAATATATCTTATATTTCAATTGCGCCCCCAATAATGATAAACCAGCATACTAATAAGACAGGAAACCAAATCAGAAGATCAAGTCACCCAAACTCGTAATCATCGTCACTCCAGCTGTTCAGGAACTACAACTCTCAGCACCCCCCTGAGAAACACAATCTGTCAGGGCATCTGGGGAGTTGTAGTTAGGGTACCGCAGGTTGCTAAGTCTTGATCTAATCTGAATGACAGCGTCATGGCTCTTCCCAAATAGCGGATCTCCAGGGAAAGAAGTATCAGGCATGTTGGATTTCAACATGCCCAATCTGTTATTCTCACAGGAGATTTCCCCTCTTGTCATTGACAACACATGTATATTTGACAAAGCCAACTGTACGAGTATGGGGGTCTGTTTCTCCAACAGCAATCTAAGGCGCCCTTCACATCTGTGACGGCAGTACGTGTGGCATCTGTTTTTCTCACGGATAACTCATGTACACATTGTAACTTATGGTGGTCTTCACATGTCCATGTGTTTTCCGGCAACACGGATGGCAAAGGCCAATACAAGTCAATGGGTCCGTGAAAAACAAGTACAGCACATCCATCTGCCGTCCATGTGCCGTACGTGTTTAACATTGAAAAGTATAGGAGAAGCTTTTTAATTTCATTCTTTCTTTATACATACCGGAAAAACACTTATGGCACACTGATGGCATACTGATGACACACTGATGGCACACTGGTGACACACAGATGACACACAGATGGCACACAGATGACACACTGATGGCACACTGATGGCACACAGACGACACACTGATGGCACACAGATGACACACTGATGGCACACAGATGACACACAGATGACATACTGATGGCACACAGATGACATACTGATGGCACACAGATGACACACTGATGGCATACTGATGGCACACAGATGACACACTGATGGCACACAGACGACACACTGATGGCACACAGATGACACACTGATGGCACACAGATGACACACAGATGACATACTGATGGCACACAGATGACATACTGATGGCACACAGATGACACACTGATGGCACACAGATGGCACACAGATGACACACTGATGGCACACTGATGGCACACTGATGGCATACTGATGGCACACTGGTGACACACAGACGGCACACAGATGACACACAGATGACACACTGATGGCACACAGTTGACATACTGATGGCACACAGATGACACACTGATGGCACACAGATGACATACTGATGGCACACAGATGACACACTGATGGCACACAGATGACATACTGATGGCACACAGATGACATACTGATGGCATACTGATGGCACACTGGTGACACACAGACGACAAACAGATGGCACACAGATGACACACTGATGGCACACAGATGACATACTGATGGCACACAGATGACATACTGATGGCACACAGATGACACACTGATTGCACACAGATGACACACAGATGACATACTGATGGCATACTGATGGCACACTGGTGACACACAGACGACACACAGATGACACACTGATGGCACACAGATGACATACTGATGGCACACAGATGACACACTGATGGAACACAGATGACATACTGATGGCACACAGATGGCACACTGATGGCACACAGATGACACACAGATGGCACACAGATGACACACTGATGACACACTGATCCAAAACACTGATGACACCGTTACTGTTTTTTTCTGGTACCAGTTTTATACAGACGTGTAAAGGGGGCCTAAAGTGTATTAGTGGAACGTTAGGTTGAAGGATAACCACCTCCAGTTCTTTTGACGCTGAGCAATGAACTATGCATCATTCAGAAGTCAGTTTTTCTCACGTACGAGAAAAACAGACCGATTATTTTGATCAGAGTTTGGTCTGAGTGTCATCCGTTTTTCTCATACATGGAGAAAAAAAAGTTTCTCCACTTTCTATTTTCTCACAGTCAGAGAAAATCGGTCCGCACTCAGATGTGATCCGAGTGTGATCCGATTTTTTTCACAGACCCATAGACTTGCATTTCCAATTTTAATTCATCCCTTGGATCAAAATTAGACATATCTCCAATATTTTCAGCGGACCCCTAAAACATTCCGGGAAAAATGATGGACATGTGAATGACCCCATAGACTATTACAGACACAAGTGCTATCTGTGAAAACCATAGATAGCATTCGTACACGAAAATCGGATGTCTGAATGAGGCTTTACCTTTCCATTGTACAATCAGTGACCCGACCTATAGGCCCCATCACATGGCTGTTTTTCACGTACGTGTGATCTCCATTTTTTTGGTTATGGCTAGCACACAGACACATTATAGTCTTATAGTTCTTTTCACTTCTTCAATGGCGTCCTCCAAAAACGGACAGCACACAGACACAGTACGGATGGCATCCTTGTGCTGTATTTTTTCGTTTTTGGGCGGACCCATTTACTTTGCCATTAACTGAAGGAGGAGTTTGTAAAAAAAAAAATTAATTTTTTTTTTTTTTTTTTACAATTTTTAATGAGCTAAACAGATAACACGGATGGTAAAACTGGACACAGACTAAAGAAGGATGCAAATAGGATGCATCATATTGATAAACAATAGACGTCAGTTTTTCACGTATGTCGTCTAACCGGATTTTTCGCGGATAGAACAAGCATCTATTATAGTCTATGGAGCTGTTCATGGAATAAGGAGGACTGATTTCACAGAATTTCCCTGCAAAAAAAATCCCAAAAACCTCCCAGCCACCCATTGTACAGGAAACTACAACACTGGGGCAGGACATGGGGGAAACAGGAG
Organism: Dendrobates tinctorius; assembly: GCF_039654945.1. Taxonomy (NCBI): domain Eukaryota; kingdom Metazoa; phylum Chordata; class Amphibia; order Anura; family Dendrobatidae; genus Dendrobates; species Dendrobates tinctorius. The sequence goes on from NW_027361754.1 coordinate 46,850,164, forward strand.
AGATGCACAAAACAGTTAATACAAATTCTACGTGGATAGCTCTGATACAAAGCCCGATTTCAGGGGATTTTTTCACATAAAATCCAGTCGGCCTAGACTTTTCTGCCTCCCACATTGCAGGGGCAGGGCAGTCTGAGATAACCAGCGCCTATACTAATAGCAAGATTTAATAAAAGGAGATTTGGCTGCGATGCAATTAAATTACATTCCAGTCTCTCTCGAGGTGAAATCTCATGCAAATTTCAAATCATAACATTCAACTCAATTAAATTCTTTTCTATTTAGTTTCAAGTGACTTTGATGTGATTTAATTACAAGGTTTTCACAACTGGGCCAAGTCATCGTTTAGCAGCTCCAACTTGAGACCGAGCACGGACTGATGACACAAGTTGGTAAAAAAAAAAGTGGTAAGTAAAAAAAGATTCCTATAATATTTTAATGATGATGAATTAATGTAAACAGAGATAAGACGGGAGATTAAAGGAGATTAGAAAAACATGGCTGCTGCCTTTCAGTTGAGTGCCACCAGCTGTTATGTCTGGTATTGCAGCCTTGGTCTACTGAACTAAATGGGACTGAACTGCAATACCAAAAACTACCAGTAGACAAGAATGGCGCTGTTTTGTTTTCTAAGACATCAAAAAGTCATATTTTTTGTAACCCAGTTCAAACCCTTTCATGAGACTTGATCCAATCGAAGCTAAAGGGAATATGTAAGATAGTTTTTGCCATGTAATTTGAAAGCAGCATGATGTAGGCACATAGACCCTGATTCCAGTGTTGTGTCACTTACAAGGCTGTGTTTTGCTGTTTAAATAAAATCAGTGTTTTATCAGCAGGAGATTATTATTATATGTCATGTGCCTCCTAGTCCAGCCACACCCCCACTATTGATTGGCTGCTTTCTGAGAAAGCTTCCAATCAGTGATGTGGGCGGGGTTACACTCAGCTCAGCAATCCGAGCTCTACTAGATCTGCAGCAGACAATACAGTGATTCTATCACAACTGCTGCACCCAGTAAACTAAGTGATACAGCACTGGAATCAGGGTCTCTGCCCCTACATCATGCTGCTGTCAGATTACATAGCAAAAACTTGCTGGCAGATTCCCTTTAATGTTTAAACCAGGGGTCCCCATCCACCGGTCCGCGGCCCAGCACCGGGCCGTTGCAGTGCCCTTGCCGGTCCGCGGACAGAAGGGGAGCCGGCGGCGGTACAGCAGCTGATACTCACCCTGCATCCCGTGGCGGCTTCATCCAGCGCTGAGCGGTCAAGTGTACCGCTCATTTAAGGTCATGAATATGGACGCCACTCCTCTCCCATAGGCGTGGTGTCCATATTCATGGACCTTAATGAGCGGTAGCACGTGACCGCTCCGCACAGGAGCTGAAGCGCCGCGAGATGCAGGGAGGGAAGTTCAGCGACGGGAAGGAAGGTCAGCGATGTGAGGGTAAGTATGATGGGGGAGGATGGGGGAGCCGAGTGGGGCCATATATATAAGGGAGGCCGGGAGACTGGGAGCGGAGCCGTATATACAAGGGAGCCCGGGAGACTGGGAGCGGAGCCGTATATACAAGGGAGGCCGGGAGACTGGGAGCGGAGCCATATATACAAGGGAGGCCGGGAGACTGGGAGCGGAGCCATATATACAAGGGAGGCCGGGAGACTGGGAGCGGAGCCATATATACAAGGGAGGCCGGGAGACTGGGAGCAGAGCCATATATACAAGGGAGGCCGGGAGACTGGGAGCGGAGCCATATATACAGGGGAGGCCGGGAGACTGGGAGCGGAGCCATATATACAAGGGAGGCCGGGAGACTGGGAGCGGAGCCATATATACAAGGGAGGCCGGGAGACTGGGAGCGGAGCCATATATACAAGGGAGGGAGAGTGGAAGCAGAGCCATATATACAAGGGAGGCCGGGAGAGTGGAAACAGAGCCATATATACAAGGGAGGGAGAGTGGGAGCGGAGCCATATACAAGGGAGGCCGGGAGACTGGGAGCGGAGCCATATATAAAAGGGAGGCCGGGAGAGTGGGAGCGGAGCCATATATACAAGTGAGGGAGAGTGGAAGCAGAGCCATATATACAAGGGAGGCCGGGAGAGTGGGAGCGGAGCCATACATACAAGGGAGGGAGAGTGGGAGCAGAGCCATATATACAAGGGAGGCCGGGAGAGTGGGAGAGGAGCCATGTATACAAGGGAGGGAGAGTGGGAGCGGAGCCATGTATACAGGATGGGACAGGGGAGCCATGTATACAGGATAGAAGAGTGGGAGCAGAGCCATGCATACAGGATGGGAGGATGTGAGCGGAGCCATGTATACAGGATGGGACAGGGGAGCCATGTATACAGGATGGGAGAGTGGGAGCAGAGCCATGTATACAGGATGGGACAGGGGAGCCATGCATACAACAGGGGGAGCCACACAGAGCTGGACAGGATGAGGGGGGGGGGGACCACACATACATTTTCTGATGATTAGAAATTAATCAGCATGTATACAGTACTCCAGTACAATTTTTCTTAAGTGCTCAATGCTCCATTTCCTTGTAGGTTCCAATCATCATTAGCAGTGACGGTCATCAGTAGAAGTAGCCGGTGCTCCCACTGAAACAGAGAAACAAGCAAGGTGCTCCCACTCATTCAAAACCTATGGTGAGTTGAGTCACATTAAAAATGTTATAATTAAATGATAAGTATGCACTGCTAAACTACAACCGCGTCCATAGCCCCGCCCCCTTATGACCAAAGCCCCGCCCCTGTCACACCTCCAGCCCCGCCCTGCCGGACCATGGAAGAATGGTCTTGGTTCAAGCCGGTCCCTGGTGCAAAAAAGGTTGGGGACCACTGGTTTAAACGATCTGAAGGTGTAGTCCTCCTCTGGGAGCATTTATTTGTTGTTACTTAAATACATGTATTTGGGGTAAAAATTCAGTTTAATTAAATATTTGAATTGCTTGACTTTCACAGACTCTACTTTAATGTGGTCTGTGGTCATAGCTAATCTGAGGGGAAATGAGAAAAAAATGGTTAAGGCCGGGGTCACACTGGCGAGGAATACGGCCGAGTGCGAGGCGCTAAAAGCACGCATTAGACATGGACCAATGATTCTCTATGGGGTCTCTCGCACCAGCCGTATATTTCTCATCCGTATTCTACGGTCCGTGCCAATCGCAGCATGCTGGGACTGTCAGCGTACTATGGGCGTAGTACGCCAATGCAAGTCTATGGGTGCGCAAAAAATACGGATTACACACGGAATACACATGTGACTTGCGAGAAATACGCACCCGGTGTCTTTTAGAAAAGCCGGCAATTCAGTGCGCTATACAGTAAACTCACACTGACAGGTTTAATAAAGAAACCAAAGAATAGATATAGACACATAGAATGCATATATATATATATATATATATATATATATATATATTCTATGTGTATATATCTATTCTTTGGTTTCTGTAAGAAACCCTGTCATAGGGCTCCATTATATGTCCATTTTGCAAGCCTGCGAGAAAATCTCGCCATACGGATTACATACGGATTACATACGGATGCTTACATGTGCAAAATACGCGACCACACCTTGATTACGGATGACATACGGAGCACTGTTTAGGGGCCATTCATCCGTATTACGCATGTAAAATACTGACCGTATTTTGCGTCGGTTAGTGTGACCCCGGCCTTAGAGTTACAAACTCTCCTAAATCATCACAGCGAGCTCACTGATGGGTTCTCAGTTGACTTTCTCTGCGACCAGCAGCAGTTTATTACAGAGCCTATAGAAGTCAAATGATGCAAAAAACTTTGAGACATGATTTCAAAAATTAGTTTGGCCCCTGTTATTAAAGTTAAATAAACAAAAAATTGTCCCCAAAAGTGGACAACCCCTTTAAAATGTGAGATGCAGTTAATACACACTAACCTATTAGTATGAAGTGGTGACTCCACTAATAAGACCCCCGTGATTTACCGTATCCCTAACGTGTTCTTCCATCCGACCACTCACTTTAGGAACATTGGTGCAGTGGATGGGCACAATCTAGAAGCCTGATACGTATTAAGGTCTCCCGTTCAATTATAGATTCAGATTCAGCTTTTCCCTTTTACGATGTTTTACGACGCCGACCCCCGCGTCACACAGTCATACATCCTGTGACTCTCAGGTGTGTCAGTGTCCATTGACATCTCCCTGTGTTAAGTGTGAATCATCCGGCTGGCGCCAGGAAGGATCGTTCCACTATCATTATTCAATAAATCTCAAGGGTCACTGCTACCGCACTGAAGGCGAGCAGACAGTCCCGGATGACGTCACCAGATCCGTGGACGGACGAGAGCAGGCCCGTCTCAATAATGCCATTAAATCCTCAAGTAAATGAAAAGCAAGTCGAATACGGGCAGGTAGACATAATCATGTGACACAGTTTTGTCATAGTCTCAATGTTGTTTCAGAGTCTTAGATTTATATCTAGTGCATGTGGAATTAGAGTGAACGATTTCTTCCGACAACAGCGCCACCACCTGTTCTCAGCTTATGTCAGGTATTGCAGCACAGCTCCATCAAAATAAATGGTGCTCTGCTTCTGCAATACCTATAACAAGCTGTAGACATGAACGGCGCATTTTTAAGTCATCACTCATGTTTCATTTAACCCAGTTCAATCACTTCTTTTAAAAGACTGATCCAAACAAAGCAAATGTTAATGAAAAAGTGGGTGGCAGGTAATTCCTGATTACCTAACAGTTCTAAAATTGCTGACTGGTCGAATATGGTCCCCTGTGATTTACCATACACACAAAAGGCCTTCTTCCATCCGACCACCCAATTTAGGAACATTGGTGCAGTGGAGAAAGTGCGAGTTAAAAAAGTGTCACAGTTCTTGGGCTGCAAAGGGCACAAATCTTGTTGCACAGGGGCCCTTTTTTGGCATGAATGTTCATGTGTGGGAAGGTCGGGATTGACAGCTGTGGCCCAACTGAACCAATTTATATAGGGGCCTTAAGGGCAAACTTTGGGCAGCATGGAGGCTAAATGGTCAGCATTGGTGACTTGCAAAACTAGGTCCCTGATTTGAAATGGCGATATCTGGGCTCATCAGCTTTTTCTCACATGCCCAAAATATATGATTGGTACAGGGTTTAAGTCAAATAACTTTATCATATGGACTTCAAGATTGGGACATTATGCCGTGAGCCCCAACGGGCACTAAGACTGGTATGAATGATTACTGCATATCACTGAGGAAGAAAATGGTTCTATACGAGCACCGACAAATGAACTTTATTTCAGACACGGAGAAAAGCAATTTATCAAGGTTTCACTAAATCATGGCAAACCCTGCAACCGGAGAAAGATTAATAGCAAATAGCCTAATCGGCTGTGGCCGGGTGATAATATGGGAATAGGGGCGAGACTTGTATCTCCGGAGCAGACACATTCTCCCACCCTCAGACTTCACAAGATTAGGAGAGCAGGGCTGCCCTGTCTCCTGCTGGGACGGGATCAGTGAATGCAGCAGGTGCTGTCCGAAAGGCACAAACTGATCCTGTTTCTGTGAAAATGTTGCCAGCATGAGAGAGGAATCAGCCAAAATGAGCCCACACATGACGGCTGTTCAAAGCCTCTACCCCAGGGGCACTGGAAGCTTGTTAAACGCCGCATCTCGTTAGGACATGTACCTTCTTTTCATGATACTAATGTGCAGATCCTCTTCCAGCTTTACAGTCTGGATTTCTCCATTGCCTTTGGGACTCTCCTCCCCTGGGGAGAACACAGAACAGGGTTCCTTTTTCGGAATTCTGCTAGGTGGAAGTGGGATAGTTCTTTTCTCAGCTAGTCGTCCCCGATTCTGTGCAAGGAGGAGAAAAGACAAACGCTGAAGTATTCTGACGAGCAGGTTTTCATCATCTGATCTTTTACATGTTTAATACATGATCTTAAACTCAAGCAAAACATATTAGAATACGAAGAATGTTTTACAAAAACTATTGAAAAATAAAACAAGCGTGTCTTGTTCATTTATACGGTTTCAGACGATCTGTAAATTACTGTATGCCAAGTTATGTTGTTTTGACCCTTGAAAAATCACTACATAGTGACAATCACTAAGTGCCTCCCTTCTGTCTTAGGGCCCCGTCACACATAGCGACTCACCAGCGATCCCGACAAAGATATGAACTTGTCAGGATCGCTGGTGAGTCGCTACATGATCGCTGGTGAGCTGTCACACAGGCAGCTTCACCAGCGATCAGCACCAGCGACGACGAGCGCACGCTTCGCTGTGTACCTTAGATACCAGCGCACTGATGCAGGGAGCTGATAACCAAGGTAAACATCGGGTTTCTAAGTGCCGCACGGTTACCAGCTCCCTGCACCAGCGTGCTGGTATCTAAGGTACACAGAGGGTTTTTAAGCACCACGCGGCGCTTAGAAACTCGCTGTTTACCTTGGATAAGAGCTGGAAGCTCGCTGATCGCTGCTCTCCCGCCTGCCACACGCAGCGATGCGTGCTGGCCAGCGGGAGACCAACGATCAAAAAAAGTCCAGGCCATTCGAGCATGATCAGTGATACCCGGCAGGGGGGGCGGTCGCTGATAGGTGTCACACACAGCGATCTCGCTGGTGAGATCGCTGTTGCGTCACAAAACTTGTGACGCAGCAGCGATCTCGCTAGCGAGATCGCTGTGTGTGACAGGGGCTTAAATCTTTGTCCCCTGCCTGTTGTCGAGTGCAATCTGTCTCTGGCAGCAGAGAAGCCATGAAAGATTACAGGATTGGTCTTTTACTTTCTGCTCTCCTGTCTGTGAAATTGCATAAATGCAGAGCAGAGCAACAGGCTTTCCGTTCTGATAACTATAGTGCTGTAAGAATGATAACTATAACCATAAAGTGAATGGTAGATTACAGAGAAGAATAATCGGGACTGTTCTAGGACATGTGCACTAAAACCAGTTTATATTTATTGTTGGGTATGAGGGCAACATCAAAACATTCTTTTCTACAGGTTTTGTATAAAAGCACATGTACTCTTCAAGTTGAGAAAAAATTAGTATAATATTGGCACACACTATGCAGTGATACACTCCCCAGGGACTGGTTGCAGCCAGTAATTGTCTGCTTAGACTGAATATATAGAAGTATTGCAAGCAGGCATCAGGCACGACTGCTGCAGGCATTCCTGTATCTGTATGCTGTGTGTATTAATTAGGACATAGGATTCCACATCTTTAAAGATATGGAGTGCCTGCACCAATATAAATAATGCATACATTAAAGAGTGGGTGTCTTAGAGGGGGTCGGTCAGCATAAAATGAGTGTTCAAACCAAGCAAAGGCGCTCGGTGCACACTTGGTGATCTGCGGTGAACTCACTGAGTTGAACTGCTGTGAACTTAGTGACTTTTTCTCACGGTGCTGAGATCACCGCAGTGCAGCTGGAAATGCACATCAGCGACCGGCAGTAACTTTGATGAGGTTACCACTGCTCACTGACATTGCAGCTGCTGCAAATCATTCATCGGTAGTTCTCAGAATGGACTGTCGCATCTTAGCACCGTCCAGGGTGAAAACAATTTATCCCCAGACATGGATTACAGCATGGGACAGAACGTCAGACAGGTGAGGGATATTGTACAGGAGGCATTGGCCTCAATGGAATGGGTGTTAGGTGAATATAACTGTGTTTGTTATTTTTAAATGAAAATGGAAAAGTGTGTATTGTTTTGATTTCAGAAAAAGGACTTTATTCTGACTGCGTCTTTATTTACAATATAACTATAGGATTAGTAATAGATAGGTGTCTTATAGATGTCTCTCTATTACTAATCCGTGGGCCTGATGTCACCTGACAATACAAAGGTGACATCAACCCCACAAATATGAACCACACTTGCCACTGCTACACGGCAATAGATGTGCCTTCTCTGGGCAGCTGCTGGCTGCTATTTTTAAGCTGTGGGGAGGGGGCAATATCCAAGGCTCCTTACCAGCCTGATAAAACCAGCCCCCAGCTGTTTGTTTTAGCAAGGCAGGTTGTCAAAAATGGGGGAGACCTCACACCTTTTTTTTTTAATTTATTCAAATAATTAAAAAAAACAGCACGGGGACCCTATATTCATGGTAACCAGCCTTGCTGACCTGACAGCTGAGAGTTGTAGCCCTCAGCCGTCAGTTTTGCCTGGCTGGATATCAAAAATACAGGGGAACCCACGCGTTTTTTTAAATTTATTTACTTATAGCGCAGGCGGCAGCTGATGAATACTCCCATCAGCCACCGCCTGCTCTCACTGTTATTAGCGGCTGCAGGTGTAGGCTGATAGTCGCTGTTTTCAGTTGAATACAACTCTCAACATTCTCCCATGATTGCACTGATCGCCGGCAGATCAGGATAGAATGATGAGAGCCATCTTCAGCACCCGGCGCGGGGGAACAGTGCTAACTGTACCGTTGTTTCCCAGATGCCTGGTACGTGTGGTACTGATTCGGCACACGGGCGGCGCACGGTTGCCACACAGACACATGGACATAGATATCTCCAGTACTGGTTTTTCAGGTACCGGAAACATCTGGACGTGTGAAACTGGCCATACATTACCCGAAAAGTCTATGAGATTTCAGAAATCTCATGCACACACATTGTCTTTTTTTTTCTCCTGACTGATTTTGAAAACTGCTGTGTTTTTGCAGACTGCAACATGTCACTTCTTTCAGCGTTTTTTCACCTATAAAAAGCAAAAACACAGCAAAAAATGCAGGTGTCAGGTTTTGCTGCATTTTTGGTGCCAAAACCTTAATGCTAGGCTCACATTGCGTTAGGGGCATCTGTTTAACGGATCCGTTAAATGGATGCACTAACACTGAAGACATTTTTTACATCTTTTTAACTCCTAGCGCTAACGTATGCGCTAACGCATGGTAGCGTTTTGTTACCATGTGTTACCATGCGTTAGCCATACAGGTCTATGCACAGCGAACGCGTCTGTTCGCTGTGCGTTAGACCTAACGCACCCTAAAACGCGGTAGACCGCGTTCGAGGGTGCGTCACAAAGTAACGCATCATCGCTAACGCATGCCGATTTTGGCATGCGTTAGGATGCGTTACTATAATGGCGGCCAATGGGTGCGTTAACGCATCCGCTACATTGCGTTAGTGCCGCTGTGTAACGGATGCGCTAAACGCAGGGCCATAACGCGATGTGAATCCAGCCTAAGGGAGTTGCATATCCTTTTTTTTGAGGGGCACTAAACTTTATCAGCATGCACAAGAGACAATTAAAAACACAGATAAAAATCTGCTTTTCTGAAGGTCTTTCTTTATGGCAAGAGTGAAGGTTTTGCCAGTGGGGAGGGGGGGAATGCAACATGTGAACATAGGCTAAGGCTGTGTGATCATGATGAGTTTTTGGTGAATTTTTGATGCTGCATACTTTGGAAAAAATGCATGTAACCTATTTGGCGCAGAAAATCTGCAACATCAAAAACTCACCAAAATCTCATAGTGTTCTCAAGATGGATCATCACCTCAGCTGATCAAGGAACAAGCAATCAGCAAGTCTGAATGAATAAGGCTACGTTCCCACAATGAGATTTTGGTGAGACTTTGATGTTGCAGATTTTCTGAACCTATTAAGTACAATAGGTCACTTGCATTTTTTTTATTTTAAATATGCAGCCTAAGAAAAAAGTCACCAAAAACTCATTGTGGGAATGTAGCCTAATGGATACAAATATATATCCAACAATGTAGACCAGCTCACTCCTGTGAACCACCTGGAACCTCAGCTGACCTGGTTAACTCCGTTGTGCCCGGATCTGGATGTAGGAGTCCATCCATACAAATGTGAACAAGGACAAAGCAAAGTCCAGCAATAACGTGAGCAATCCAGGATGCCAGATTCTGGACCGTGAAGAAGGCGGGTTCTACCGCTGAAACGCGTAGTCCTATCTGCACGACTTTCCTGCGTTATTGCTGTTTTGAACTGCTTGGACCATTGCATTTTAATGGATTTATGAATAAAAAGAAAACATTTTTTAACAGCATCCTGGATTGCTCACGTTATTGCTGGACTTTGCTTTGTCGTTGTTCATATACACATATATATATATAGCTCTTTTTTTAACATCACTTTGCGAGCAGTGGACACGACCATCTAAAGATATGCACTTTCTTTTCTATTGACACTGACCTTCAATGCATAATGTAAATTGGCATGTTATAAGTTATGGTAGCCAGAAAATAATTTTAGAAAAACCTGTACATCCTGCCAGACAGAGGGAAAAAAAAAAAAAGAAAAGATAAAGTCTACTTGGAGAGGACACAGGAAAGGATTCATTGTGATTGAATGTGCGTCAGAGAGAAAAGATAGCGACTGCATCATAAAAACTCTTTATAGCCATTAAGGTGCGGAGGGGCAGTTAGCAGTCGTCAGGGAACATCCAGGGACTCGTGATTAATAACAAGAAAGGATATGCAGGCATTTAACTGCGACACTGGGAGAGAAGGTGACTATCTGCAGGAGGAGAGCAGGCACCATTTCCCAGCTGTCACAGCTCCTGTCTGACCTTTCGCCCTCCCCCTAAGACTTCAGAGGATGTCATAGTCTTCCTCAATGTCTTTTAATGAGCATTTACATAAAAGAAAAATCTACACAGACAGAAAGAGCGAAAAAAAACACTGCGAAGTTTCCCCATACCACATAACCAAAATTATGTATCACCGGATTATTATTTAGAGCCAAAAATATTTCTGCAACTCAGTTACTTTAAAGAGTACTTTGAAAAATGTATTTCTATTGGCTATCTTGAGGGGGCGCTGCATGACACGGAGATTCCCGCTACGGTGTCCAATGCGCCATGCACTAACCCTCCTTCAGGCTGTCCTCCAGGCAGTAGATAAAGATGTCCATACACCTCTGGTGCCTGTCATTTCGTCCGACTGACCGTTATTACTAATGACCGCTCATCACATTCATGGATACACGGACTTGGTCGAGCAAGCATGGGGGTCCTAATAATATATGATGTTGCCATACTCTTCCATTACAAACAAAGGATTGGACATGCTGTGAATCCAATAAGTCTGATCCTTCTTTTTTCCCCAGCGTCTGCCAACAAAATGGTAGAGATCAATTTTGCCCAATCAGAGTGCTCAGCCAATATACATCTGATGTGTATGGCCACCTTAAAGGCATTCTCCTTGATGTAAAAAAAAAAGAACAAACTTGGTTGGAAATTAGTTCACATAATAAAGTTGAGCAAAAAGTTTCAGAGGATCAGAAGCGAGACTGGATTAGTGCAAACTTCCTCAAATGCCATCATCCTTCTCATTTCAGGACCCCTCTGCAACATCACCCAACATAAGACATCATGGGGTGAGGGTTATTAATCACAAAAGGCACCCAGGTTGTTGTCATTCCAGTGGCAGCCAAGAAAGTTTGCAGGACACTTGGCACCAATGTGGATGCAAGAACAAGATCCCGGGAATCTATAACCATTAATTACCTATTCAATTCCCTGGTACTGCAGCCATGACATCACTTCTCAAAATGTACAAGATCATTATCAACCTCAGTGGTGACATTTGCATGACCGGAACATGTCCAATGAGGCCAGCGATTGGCTGCACCGGTCATGAAAATGATGGACCAGTGAGCAGCCATTAATTGCGCTGGTTATGTTGGCATTTGCGAATACATAATCTGATGAGACCCATGGACCATTTCATTCAAGGAAAAAAATATTCCAACTCCCCAACCCGTTGTTTGTAGGAGCGGATCCGCCCACACAAGCTCTCATGTATGTTGGGGGACAATTTTGGTCTCCGATCAGAGAAATCAAGTTTGGATTTTGTTTCTCCGAAAGATAAATGGCGCTGCTGGCAACCGCTTATCCCCTATTGAAATACCATTCCAGTTCAGGGAGTTGGAGAAGATAGCTTTCTGCCCAAAACTATCTTTCTGCAGCTGCTATCTTCTGCGTGTGGCCGCTTTATCTCTTCCTCTCAGTGTCAGCCTTCACAGATAACCTCTGGATAAAAATGCTGAAAACAGAGGGATCCGACACACTTTACAAATGCCTTCCGATCTGAAGGCCGCACGCTCGCTCATATAATCAGCGGGCAGATGTCATTGTAATGCATCTTTCAATCATCTGGCGCACACGTATCATTATCACGTCTGATCAGCACTCGTTTTTAGTGATGGTGAATCGATCCTCCTGATTTGCAGATTTAGCAGTCGATAGAATACAATGGGCGAATTGATTTGTGAAATGTCTGCATCAATTAGGAAAGAGGGAACAAGAGGTTGGTGAAGCATTTTGATTTTTATAAATGGCAGATAGGTAGTAAAGCAATTGGCCCATTTTCTATGAAACATTTCTATCATGAAGTCCCAGCAATTGCCAGGAAATTCCATATATTTTCTAACACAGATAATCTAGAATTAATGAAATCCAGGAAGGAAAACTATACAGACATAGCCAGCAAAACGACTTTGATGGATTTGGACCAAAATCTGAGTAGAGCACATCATTCTTGTCTCAAATTCTTCATGGCTTTTGCACCATTTTTCCGCCAGTTTTAAAAATCGTTTTCGGTTTGTGCAACAGTGGTTTTCATTATTCAGCTGTTAGTTGGCCAATTTTGTAACTAGGAACTTTTCGAAATGTTAATTTGTTGCAATACAAAATCATTTTTTTTTTGCGCAGTTGAAATCTTGAGCAACAGTTTAAAGTTTATTAAAAGAATTGTGCAACATTTTACCTTAAAAGGGCCAGAAAAAAAGGCCACATTTAAACTTGAACCAAAAATTGTGCTCCATTTGGAGAACCAGCGAAAACAGAAAGACAAGGCAGGAAAATGAAATTAAGCATAAATCGGACAAGTGCGATGCGAGAAAAAAATCGCATTGCACACTGCCCTCTGGGAGACCCTGCAACTCTGATGAGCAGTATAGTTAATGACATCACCGCTCTTCGGAGCCGCCAGGTCTCATGAAGCGCAGCATGAACAGAGAGTGGCTGTTGCTAATAGTCTATGGAAACTCAGAACAAGTCTCCATAAACTTTTATTGATGGAATTTGGGAAGCGCTGAACTATGTCAGACCTACGTGGGACCCTTATTTTCTAATTGGTGAATGAGGGACAGTGTGATTTTGCTTCTCTCTTTTTATGTTTTTTTTCCATTTGTGGACTACTTCGGATTCCCTGGACTACTTCAGATTCCCTGGACTACTTTGGATTCCCTGGACTACTTTGGATTCCCTGGACTACGTCGGATTCCCTGGACTATGTCGGATTCCCTGGACTACACCAGACTTTGATGAGTTGTTTTTTTTTAAATAAATTGGCGAACCAGCGAAATTTCGGGGACTGTTCATTCAAATAAATTATTTTTCTGTGTGTATATGTGGGTTTTTTTTATTACTGGGTTAGTAGTGGAGATGGCTGATAGACACCTCTCCATTACTAACACCAGGGCTTGATGCCAGCTGTGATTTTTGTCAAATCACAGCTGGCATCAACCCCAAGCTCCATGTCCCTGCATCTAATGCACCTAACTACCCACCGCACCAGAGCAATCGAGATGTGTGAGGCAAAGCACCAGAATCGGTTCATCTAATGTGATGCGCCACTTCTGCGGTCTGGTATTTTTAGGCAGGAAGGGCACAATAATGAGGGACCTTTCCAGCCTGATAATATCAGATCACAGCTGTCTGCTTTACCTTTGCTGGTTTCATTTATTTATTTATTTATTTTATTTGGTTAAGCAAGCCTAAAAAGCTGTAGAATAAACTACACATGAAAGGCACTAAAGAGGGCAAGTTTATAATACGTAGGGGGCTTGTGAAATCATATACAGTATCTGCAGGATATCTATCTAGCTATCTAATATATTTCTATTATCTATTTATATCTATATATAAGATTGCTTTATTAGTTTTGCAAACTAGCTTTAAGTTACATAGAGCATTATCGTATGTAAAAGATGATGTTAAAAACGAACTGCATACAGATGTTATGCAAAAAAAAAAATCGGAATCTCACATAGCACTCATATGACATATGGAATAACAAACATGTGACACAATTTTTTATATGTAGATGTGAGCAAGCCCTCAAGGTGTTTTCAGGAAAGTGGACCTTAAACTCTGTAAAATACTTAGGAAACCAAACACAGCAGGTGCTCGCCCTCCCTGAGTCAAGCGACGCATATCTGTCACTGTTCCAGTATAGACATTTTGGCTGCAGCAGTAACGTCACGTCATCAGTGCACGTCACCGCTGCAACTAATCACTGAGCTCAGTCTATGTCTTTATGACTGATGTAATCATCTAGGGTATGTTCACACGGGGTGGATACGCTGTGGATTTTCCATCCAGATTTGGCACAATTTTTGACGTGTTTTATGCATATTCTTTTCTGTACAGTTATTATACGCCGTGCGATAGCTCTTTGTATGATGTATATAACATACGCACAAGGCACACACACACATTTATTATGAAGGCCCTCAGCTTCTACCTCCCTGGGTTGCAGGAGGAGGTCAGAACAGCTGCATCCCCAGCTGTGACATCTGGAGATGGGCTGAAATGGAAAGGTTCCCCAGTCAGGGCTCGTCAGGCTTTAATTGATCCCAGTGCTGCGCGTCCCTCATCGGCAGCAAGCTGTGAAGAGCGTGCGGAAGCAGAGAAAGGAAAAATAACAAGCAAAGCACTGCTTCCATGTTAACTCCTTCCATGCTGGAGATGCCTGCGGTGAGACTGATGAGAGTTTTTCCACCACAGCTCATGGTTTGATGAGAGAATGGTATAGCGGGTAATTTTTTGGATGATTTCGGAAAAAAAAAAGGATGGACAAATGTGGCCTATTTATTTGCCTACCGATCAAACAATTGGTCCATGAAGTCTATGGAGAGATATAAAAAACCATGTTCATAGCAGAGACAAGCACCATTGGTGCAACCTTGTCAACCTCACAAGGGCCCAAGAGATAAGGGGTCTACCTCCAAAAGAAAAAGCAGCCTCTGTCAAAGACTCATAAAGGGGTGGAAGGGGTGGATTATGATGAACTATTGGACTGTAAAGGGGTCCATATACTGTTCTTGAATGAGGTGTGGGGTGGGCCTTCTTCAGTGTGCATCCGCCCATGGTGACCCATCTAGTGCCAAGGTCATGAAGGTCTGGGAACAGAAAGGCGTCACACCACTTTAGGTGTCTGGGAGAGATGTCTCTGTGGATGGTCATTAAAGGTCATTAGTTTGTGGAAGCAGTAATCACAACGGAGCCACCATTGTGCTGTAATGAAAGCGCTCCGTCTATCCTCAGCCTACCCGTGCTGCTGCTGCTGCCGCTTTATATTTTGATCAGTCATTCATGAGATCCATCATGATTACACTCTCTAATTGCAGCGTCTCATTAAGCCCCGGCATCTACTCTTTTTTTTTCATGTTTATAAGATTAAGAGAGTCATTACAGCGTTACGTCGTTTACCGGCATCATTTAATAGTAATATGCTGACCTAAGACAATATATGCAAAATTAAAGGGCAACTCTATTCAAGATGCATCTCGAGCTCTAACGAGAGGTCTAATCCTAACCATAATCCTCAGCAGAACAGATGAAAGGAATCAAGATAGTAAGCGTGATATTTATTTTTTTTATTTTAAACTTCATTGTCAGGGCAGTCACCACCAGATCTAAAAGAACAACTTTCCACATCCTGCTTATATACAGTTAGGTCCATATATATTTGGACAGAGACAACATTTTTCTAATTTTGGTTCTAGACATTACCACAATGAATTTTAAACAAAACAATTCAGATGCAGTTGAAGTTCAGACTTTCAGCTTTCATTTGAGGGTATCCACATTAAAATTGGATGAAGAGTTTAGGAGTTTCAGCTCCTTAACATGTGCCACCCTGTTTTTAAAGGGACCAAAAGTAATTGGACAGATTAAATAATTGTAAATAAAATGTTCATTTCTAGTACTGGGTTGAAAACCCTTTGTTGGCAATGACTGCCTGAAGTCTTGAACTCATGAACATCACCAGACGCTGTGTTTCCTCCTTTTTGATGCTCTGCCAGGCCTTCACTGCGGTGGTTTTCAGTTGTTGTTTGTTTGTGGGCCTTTCTGTCTGAAGTTTAGTCTTTAACAAGTGAAATGCATGCTCAATTGGGTTGAGCTCAGGTGACTGACTTGGCCATTCAAGAATATTCCACTTCTTTGCTTTAATAAACTCCTGGGTTGCTTTGGCTTTATGTTTTGGGTCATTGTCCATCTGTGGTATGAAACGACGACCAATCAGTTTGGCTGCATTTGGCTGGATCTGAGCACACAGTATGGCTCTGAATACCTCAGAATAAATTCGGCTGCTTCTGTCCTGTGTCACATCATCAATAAACACTAGTGACCCAGTGTCACGGGCAGCCATGCATGCCCAAGCAATCACACTGCCTCTGCCATGTTTTACAGATGATGTGGTATGCTTTGGATCATGAGCTGTACCACGGCTTCGCCATACTTTTCTTTTTCCATCATTCTGGTAGAGGTTGATCTTGGTTTCATCTGTCCAAAGAATGTTCTTCCAGAACAGTGCTGGCTATTTTATATGTTTTTTAGCAAAGTCCAGTCTAGCCTTTTTATTCTTGATGCTTATGAGTGGTTGGCATCGTGCAGTGAACCCTCTGTATTTACAGTGGGGCAAAAAAGTATTTAGTCAGTCAGCAATAGTGCAAGTTCCACCACTTAAAAAGATGAGAGGCGTCTGTAATTTACATCATAGGTAGACCTCAACTATGGGAGACAAACTGAGAAAAAAAAATCCAGAAAATCACATTGTCTGTTTTTTTTCATTTTATTTGCATATTATGGTGGAAAATAAGTATTTGGTCAGAAACAAAATTTCATCTCAATACTTTGTGATATATCCTTTGTTGGCAATGACAGAGGTCAAACGTTTTCTGTAAGTCTTCACAAGGTTGCCACACACTGTTGTTGGTATGTTGGACCATTCCTCCATGCAGATCTCCTCTAGAGCAGTGATGTTTTTGGCTCTTCGCTTGGCAACACAGACTTTCAACTCCCTCCAAAGGTTTTCTATAGGGTTGAGTTCTGGAGACTGGCTAGGCCACTCCAGGACCTTGAAATGCTTCTTACGAAGCCACTCCTTCGTTGCCCTGGCGGTGTGCTTTGGATCATTGTCATGTTGAAAGACCCAGCCACGTTTCATCTGCATTGCCCTTGCTGATGGAAGGAAGTTTGCACTCAAAATCTCACGATACATGGCCCCATTCATTCTTTCATGTACCCGGATCAGTCGTCCTGGCCCCTTTGCAGAGAAACAGCCCCAAAGCATGATGTTTCCACCACCATGCTTTACAGTAGGTATGGTGTTTGATGGATGCAACTCAGTATTCTTTTTCCTCCAAACACGACAAGTTGTGTTTCTACCAAACAGTTCCAGTTTGGTTTCATCAGACCATAGGAATTCTCCCAAAACTCCTCTGGATCATCCAAATGCTCTCTAGCAAACTTCAGACGGGCCCGGACATGTACAGGCTTAAGCAGTGGGACACGTCTGGCACTGCAGGATCTGAGTCCATGGTGGCGTAGTGTGTTACTTATGGTAGGCCTTGTTACATTGGTCCCAGCTCTCTGCAGTTCATTCACTAGGTCCCCCCGCGTGGTTCTGGAATTTTTGCTCACCGTTCTTGTGATCATTCTGACCCCACGGGGTGGGATTTTGCGTGGAGCACCAGATCGAGGGAGATTATCAGTGGTCTTGTATGTCTTCCATTTTCTAATTATTGCTCCCACAGTTGATTTCTTCACTCCAAGCTGGTTGGCTATTGCAGATTCAGTCTTCCCAGCCTGGTGCAGGGCTACAATTTTGTTTCTGGTGTCCTTTGACAGCTCTTTGGTCTTCAACATAGTGGAGTTTGGAGTCAGACTGTTTGAGGGTGTGCACAGGTGTCTTTTTATACTGATAACAAGTTTAAACAGGTGCCATTACTACAGGTAATGAGTGGAGGAAAGAGGAGACTCTTAAAGAAGAAGTTACAGGTCTGTGAGAGCCAGAAATCTTGATTGCTTGTTTCTGACCAAATACCTATTTTCCACCATAATATGCAAATAAAATGAAAAAAAACCAGACAATGTGATTTTCTGGATTTTTTTTTCTCAGTTTGTCTCCCATAGTTGAGGTCTACCTATGATGTAAATTACAGACGCCTCTCATCTTTTTAAGTGGTGGAACTTGCACTATTGCCGACTGACTAAATACTTTTTTGCCCCACTGTACTTTCATGCAGTCTTCTCTTTATGGTAGATTTGGATATTGATACGCCTACCTCCTGGAGAGTGTTGTTCACTTGGTTGGCTGTTGTGAAGGGGTTTGTCTTCACCATGGAGACTATTCTGCGATCATCCACCACTGTTGTCTTCCGTGGGCGCCCAGGTCTTTTTGCATTGATGAGTTCACCAGTGCTTTCTTTCTTTCTCGGGATGAACCAAACTGTAGATTTTGCTACTCCTAATGTTGTAGCAATTTCTCGGATTTTTTTTTACTGTTCTTGCAGCTTAAGGATGGCTTGTTTCACCTGCATGGAGAGCTCCTTTGACCGCATGTTTCCTTCACAGCAAAACCTTCCAAATGCAAGCACCACACCTCAGATCAACTCCAGGCCTTTTATCTGCTTAATTGAGAATGAGATAAAAAAAAGGGATTGCCCACACCTGTCCATGAAATAGCCTTGGAGTCAATTGTCCAATTACTTTTAGTCCCTTTAAAAACAGGGTGGCACATGTTAAGGAGCTGAAACTCCTAAACCCTTCATCCAATTTTAATGTGGATACCCTCAAATAAAAGCTAAAAGTCTGAACTTCACCTGCATCTGAATTGTTTTGTTTAAAATTCACTGTGGTAATGTCTAGAACCAAAATTAGAAAATTGTTGTCTCTGTCCAAATATATATGGACCTAACTGTACACACATATATATATATATATATATATATTTTACTTTACCTTCGTTATCAGTGCAGTCACCACCAGATCTAACAGATCAACTTCCCCATTCTGCATATATATATATATTTATTTTAACCTTCGTTATCAGTGCAGTCAGCATCAGATCTAACTGATCAACTTTCCCCATCCTGCTTGTATATACTTAGATTTTTTTTATATTAACCTTTATCATCAGTGCAGTCACCACCAGATCTAAAAGATCAACTTTCCCCATCCTGCATATATATATATATATATATATATATATATATATATATATATATTATTATTATTATTATTATTATTAATTATTTTTTTATTTTTTTTTCAACCTTCGTTATCAGAGCAGTCACCACCAGATGACTGGCTAAGAGGAAAATATTGGACTATTTTGAAGTGGCCTTCTATGAGCCCTGACCTAAATCCTATTGAGCATCTTTGGAGAGAGCTGAAACATGCCGTCTGGAAAAGGCAACCTTCAAACACAAGACAACTGGAGCAGTTTGCTCTTGAGTGGGCCAAAATACCTGTCGAGAGGTGCAGAAGTCTCATTGACAGTTGCAGGAATCGTTTGATTGCAGCGATTGCCTCAAAAGGTTGTGCAACAAAATATTAAGTTAAGGGTACCATCATTTTTCTCCAGGCCTATTTCATGAGTTTTATTTTTTTTTTAAATTCTGTGGAAGCATGGTTGAAAAGCAATGTCTGACTTTCATTTGTTCATTTTCATAAATTTTTTATTTATTATTACTTTTGTCAGATTCAAGTTATTTCTGTCACCATTGTGGGTTTTTCTGTCACTAAACGAGGGGTACCAACAATTTTGACCACGTGTGTATATATATTTTTATTTTAACCTCCAATATCAGTGCAGTCACCACCAGATCTAAAAGATCAACTTTCCCCATCCTGCATATACAGCTCTGGCAAAAATTAAGAGACCACTGCAAAATTTTCAGTTTGTCTGAGTTTTCTCTTTATAGGTATATTTTTGAGTCAAATGTAAATTGCTCTTTTATTCTATAAACTCCTGACAACATGTCTTATTTTCAAAATAATGAGAAATGCTCAAAATAAGAAGAAAAAGTAGTGCTTGCATACCTCAAATAATGCTAAGAAAACAAGTTAATAATTATTTAGAAACAACAATACTAATGTTTTAACTCAGGAAGAGTTCAGAAATCAATATTTTGTGGAATAACCATGATTTTTAATCACAGCTTTCATGCGTCTTGGCATGCTTTTCACCAGTCTTTCACACTGCTTTTGGGTGACCTTATGCCACTCCTGGTACACAAATTTAATCTTCCTCTTGATTACAACCCAGAGGTTTTCAATGGGGTTCAAGTCTGGAGATTGGGCTGGCCATAACAGGGCTTTGATGTGGTGGTACTTCATCCACACATTGATTGTTCTAGCTGTGTGGTATGGTGCATTGTCCTGCTGGAAAAAAAACAGTTCTCAGAGTTGGGGAACTTTGTCTGAGCAGAAAAATGTTTTTCCAGGATAACCTTGTGTGTGGCTTGATTCATACGTCCTTCGCAAATATTAACCTGCCCAATTCAAGCCTTGCTGAAGCATCCCCAGATCATCACCGATCCTCCACCAAATTTCACAGTGGGTGCAAGACACTGTGGCTTGTATGCCTCTCCAAGTCTCCGTCTAACCATTACACAACCAGGTGTTGGGCAAAGCTGAAAATTAGACTCATCAGAAAAGATTACCTTACTCCAGTCCTCTATGGTCCAATGCTTATGGTCTTTGGCAAACTTCAACATGGCTCTCCTTTGCTTCTCATTGATGAAAGGCTTTTTTCTACCTTTACATGACTTGAGCCCTGCCTCTAGGAGCCTGTTACGAACTGTTCTTGCCGTGCACTTCACCCCAGCTGCCATTTGCCATTTCTTTTGTAGGTCACTTGATGTCATCCTGCGTTTGCTGAGCGACATTCATTCCCGGTCAGTGGAGAGTCATTTTCGCCCTATGCCGGTCTGTAGCTTTGTTGTAATGGACTGCCGTCTTAGAAATTTTAAGGATGGAGGCACATGACACTCCCTTTGCTAGTAAAGTCAGAATTGAGCCCTTCTTTTCCTCAACTCTAGACTTTTCTTTTCAACTCCTTTGGCATGGTTAAAAGTTATATTTTCATTCCTTTTACTCTTGGAATATTACTAGCACTTGTTTTGCCATCCAGCTTGTCCTATTGCAAGAGGTTTGTGAACAACACAGCAGTGTTTTTTATAGTTTCCTTCATTAAATAAGATTTGGTTCAGGTGATCACCTAATCAGAAGCACATTAAGTAGAATGAGGTGTACTCTGGTTGCAATTCAACTGACACTGGAAAGGAATGGCTGTCAGACATGTAGAGAAGCTGATTTTTATAAAACTTTGCAGTTGTCTCTTAATTTTTGCCAGAGCTGTATATTTTTTTATTTTAACCTTCGGTATTAGTATAGTCACCACCAGATCTAACAGATCAACTTTCCCCATCCTGCATATACAGTATATATTTTTAATTTAACCTTCATAATCAGTGCAGTCACCACCAGATCGAACAGATCAACTTTTCCCATCCTGCATATATTAAGACCCCAGTGTCATGGAGCCTATGAGTTAGTATTTCGATAGAAGTTGTAACCTTTTTTCCCTAGGTCTGCGATGACCGGTGTGGAGCTGTGAAAATCATGAGAGGTACCCTGCATTTACTTAGGAAATGCTGCCCCGGGGTTAGATTAAAAGAAAAACCCTGTGCGACCCATTACTGGGAGACCAAAGCCCATAACCTTTTCCATATGTGACGGAAATCCTGCCATCCAGACTGTGATCCCTGCGCCACCCCCTGCACCATAAACCACCCTGCGCTTAAGTCTCACAGATAATAAATAATGGTTTCCTCCTTGTAAAAGCCGCTGCTAAGAATTTTCATAGGACATTAAAAACAAGGAGATATTCGTTTTCACTGTGTGGTATTCCGATACGGGAGGGAAAGCAATATCGGAGAGGATCTGTGGCCCCTGGTAAGAAAATGAAGAATTTTCGACTCCAAACCAGACCGGTGATTTTTTTTTCTTGCATATTGCATCTTAAAGAAATTTAGTAGACGACAACTACCTACAGTCTACAAATAATACGTTAATAAAAAGAAAAAATTATTAGTTCACATTAAACACTCCAGTTCCTTATAAAACATGGATGGCACTTATAATGCCGAGTGATGGACCAAAGTTTAGGAGAAGACCATCCGTAAAGTGACTAACCTCTCTTAAAAATGACCATAAATCACCTGCAAAGCAATTCGTAAAACCCGCACAATCCACTGCAAAAGGGCGCGCGGCACTTAGAAACCCGATGTGTACCTTGGTTACCAGCTCCCTGCACCAGCGCGCTGGTAACTAAGGTACACATCGGGTTTCTAAGGGCTGCGCGCCGCTTAGAAACCCGATGTTTACCTTAGTTACCAGCGGCAGCTCGCTGATCGCTGGTCTCCCGCCTGTCACATGCAGCGATGCGTGCTGGCCAGCGGGAGACCGGCGATCAAAAAAAAGTCCTGGCCATTCCAGGACGATCAGCGATACCCGGCAGGGGGGCCGGTCGCTGGTAAGTGTCACACACAGCGATCTCGCTGGTGAGATCGCTGTTGCGTCACAAAACTTGTGACTCAGCAGCGATCTTGCTAGCGAGATCGCTATGTGTGACGGAGGGCTTTAGGGAAAGGTGTCATTATCTGATCAGTAGGAATGCGACATCCGGCACCCCTGCTGATCAACTTTTCCCAATGCAAGCTGGTGAGTTATTAACAACTAACCATAGGATAGGTGATAACGTATTGAAGACTAAAGTTACTTGGCAATCCACAGACCCCATCATTAAGACTGGGTCCTGCAGTGCTTAGTTGCTAGGATTGATGGCGACTGCGGAAGTGGGACCCTGAGCAAGCCGCAAGTTATGAACTATCTTATGACAACTTCTTTAAGGAGCGAAGCCTAAAGGCACAACAACCATGTCACAGCCAGATAATTTCTGGTTTTGTGATCACTCTCAGAGCCTGCTACATGCCGACAATACCGGTAAACGTAGGGGTTAGGATGTATTTACCTTGGACGCTAAAGGCCAGTTTGTCGAGTGTGAACCCACCCTTAAGACCCTTTATTGCAGGAAATTGCATTGGCATCTTTGGTAGCTTCTAGGATCAAACAATATGCAAAATATAATTCTCTTTCTCTCCAACTAATTTTTAAAATTTCAATTTAGAAACCAAAAATTCTAACAATGTATCACAGGGCATGGGGCATATTCCAAAGTACCCATCTGCAAAGTGTCTTGTGATGGCAAATACACTTGTAAGTTCAATAATCTACTAAATTGCTTGTGCATGCCCTCATCATCTCCCGCCTCGACTACTGCAAAATCCTTTTCTGTGGCCTCCCTGCTAATACCCTCGTACCTCTCCAGTCCATCCTTAACTCTGCTGCCCGGCTAATTCATCTCTCTCCTCGCTACTCCTCCGCTTCTCCCCTCTGCACATCTCTTCACTGGCTCCCATTCCCTCAGCGTATCCAGTTCAAATTACGGTACTAATACTGACCTACAAAGCTATCCATAACCTGTCTCCTCCATATATCTATGTACGAACTAATCTCCCGATATCTTCCCTCACGTAATCTCTGGTCCTCCCAAGACCTCCTTCTCTCCTCTACACTTATTCGCTCCTCACCCAACTGCCTCCAAGACTTCTCCCGAATATCCCCCATCCTCTGGAATTCTGTGCCCCAACACATCTGATTAGCAACCACATTCGTATCCTTCAGATGGAACCTGAAAACCCACCTCTTAAGGAAAGCTTACAGCTTGGAATGACCTCGCTGTCTCCTCACTACTACCGGAGCTACTGCCTCACCGCAACCCCCAACCTACTGTCTCCTTCCCCACCATCCTATAGAATGTAAGCCCATAAGGGCAGGGTCCTCTCTCCCCTCTGTATCAGTCTGTGATTGTTAGTCTGTTTCCTGTAAGTGATATCTGTAATTTGTATGTAACCCCTTCTCATGTGCAGCACCATGGAATCAATGGAGCTTTATAAATAAAAATAATAATAATCCTGATACATTACAGTCATGTCGTTTAAATAAAGCATTATCAACCGAGGACAAAGTGCCATCAACAAAAGTGCAAGTCGCTGTTGAAGGGAAGATAGAGACACAATGGCTGAAAATAACCATCTTCAGAACCAAAGCAAAAGTGATACACAAACGCCCAGAGCGGCACCTATGCAGTTAAAGTAATAAATCTTTGTGGCAGGAATATCTCCGGCTTCTCCACTATAAATTTAGAAGCACTAAATAGCTTATCCGAATCACAGTACATCACAAGAGTGACGGTAATGACTTCGGAACATGCCGATTTAACACTTTTTTATTTACAGGGCAAGTAGCAAGCATCCGTAATGGTTCCCCTGCCAATGTGCATGCTCGCAGGGCTGTTGGAAAAATTGACCCGGCAACCTGTAAAATCAGGATGCCCTTCTCCTATCTGTAGAAGGGGCTTCCTCTTCGAAAGAGACCGCCATATAATTAAAGAAACAGTATCAGCAAAACGGACATATTAGAGGAGATTTATTATGCAAAATGCATCAACACCAAGCTCAATTTGTGCCAAAAAAACACAAAAATCAGACATGCCTTGCGCCAGATTATATGATTTCTACTTTTTTTTTTTTGCATCTTGCTGGTTTTATTGATTCTTAAAGCGTAACCCCCCCAAAAAAATTATAGTCAGGAGTTTACTATGAAGTTGTACAACCAATGTGGCCGCTATTTCAGCTCCATTCCATTCATATCTATCCCAGATTCCTGAAGAACAATTCTACCTAGTTTTTAATGACACATTCCTTACCAGTAAAGCCATGGATCCCTAAAAAAAAAAACTAAAATATAAGTGAATCAATGACCCATATTTCCACCTACCCAAGATTAAAGCATAGAACATGACAGCCTGAGTAATATTGACGATGCCATTTATAACTGTCATGTAAATTTACAGAAATGTCATAATTTGGTTTCTGCTTGTCGCTGCTACCCTCACACATCTTTGCCCTCTCCCCTCTATCCTGTAAAGGGATCGAAGCCTTGCCTAACACACCTTTGGGATTTTCCTGCAAATTACATTATTTTATTTGGTCAGTTGGAAGACAAATTGATTTTCTTGGGCAAATAATGATCATTTATGGTTATTTTCCCAGCAGGCTCCTTTCGTTCGTCCGGTTAAAGAGGTTGACAGCTAGTCAAAGTGTATCCAGACTCTGCCCACCCAACCTGACTGACCGCTGCAGCTTGTTCTGAGCAGTGTGAGATCTCCGCAGCAGAAGGGAGGGGGGACACTGAGAATCTGTTAATAGGCTAGATGGGAAGAGACTCAAAGTATTAAACAATCATTCCAACGTGGATTTTCACAGTGAGTACACCAGCCTCATCAAGAGCTGTATAATATTGCAATATGGTGACAGATCCACAGCTAGGCCAATCCGCCTTGGAGGGATCTGATCTGAGTCATGGTGTACATAACTGGAGAGAAGATTAAGCAGATTTATACAGAGTAGAAACAAAGTCCCACACAACCTCCATGAGTACGGACAATAAACGACCAACTGTAAGACTACAAGCACAGGCAGAAGGAAAATCCAGTCATCAGGTCAAATAGCAAAATAAGATCAATTTTATTAATATATATTAAAAAATTGTACAGACAGGTATACACGCCCGCGGGTGGCACTGTCCGGCAAGGTTGCTTCACTCCCTATCAGGTACTTGTATACAGTTCCATTACTATGGTGCGCTATCCGCGCTATGAGCCCGTTGTGTGACTATGGTTAGGCTTTTCTTTGGCATGTATACCTGTTCGGGTGCCCTGCAAATGTCTGCCATTGTGCATGTTTTGAGGAGTGATGTGTTATAATTTTATCAATATAATGTTTATGCATACCTGCCTCCTGCATGTGGTTGTAATAGCTATGTTTCATCTTCCAACCCTACTGTATGTCTGTTTGTCTGTACAATTTTTTAATATATATTAATAAAATTGATCTTATTTTGCTATTTGACCTGATGACTGGATTTTCCTTCTGCCTGTGACTGTTTTGAAGTAAATTTCAGCTACATAGAAAGAAGAAAGCTGAAATATTTCTGAACAATGCTGGTCCCATGTCAAATCTCGAAGCACATGAAGGGTGGGTCATCTCCTACAAACTTTAGAACAAAAAGAAGCTTTTGGCTGTGGTTCTAAAAAAAAAAATAAATCACTCGCCCATTAGTTTTTCCACCATTTCTCAGAAAGGGTCTACAGTCTTTAATTACGTACAGATGCCACACACTGACCCCCGTTGGCTCGCCCCTTCCACCTTTAACCTGCTGTAAACAGTAATGACAATAGCACTGCAGTGATGACAAATTCACTTCTGGACCGTTGATGGGGGATCTTAGGAGCACACTGCCTACATTATGTGCAAGGGCCACTTTCATCAGACTTCATTGCTTAAAAAAAAAGAAAAAGAAAAAAACTATCATATTACCCGTGTTTTTCCACCATTCGAAAAGGTCCTACCATAATCTTATGACCATTTATATGATGTTTATATGGCACTTTCTAATCACAACAGGTTATCAATACAACTAAGCTTTAGCTGAATCCACGGACCTGTAATTCTACTCTTATGTGGTGCGTTAGGTAAAGTTGGTCATACACATCAGATAAATGTTGGCCAAACCGGCCGAATTTGGCATTATTCACTGAGATACAAATATTTATTGGGGTAGTTCGACTGTCTGGATTTCAACGGGAAAAAATAATTGTTCCTCAGGAAATAAGCTTCATCACCCTCTCCAAATTAAAATACACAGCTATTTTTGGCCAGACTTATTATTATTGCCATCATCATAAATGGGTATTATCAGACAGTGCTTGAAAAACAAGCAATTTTGCAATTTACCGCTTACTAAAAATTTTAGCCATTCTTGAGTTATTTGCGTTTTTCTTTTTTTTTGTGTTTATTTACAGCTCGTTGCCTTGGAGACCGACCACCACTGCTAAGCAGCATAACATGTGCATTACTTACCGTATATGCTCTTTTGTATTGAGCTTGTAAGCCATCCCGGATCGCTGAAGCGCGTTGTTACTTCCCAATCCAAGCCAGCGTCAGTGCAGTTCTTATAAACCAGAAAGCAGTGGTGGTCGGTCTCGAGACAACAAGCTGTAAACAAAAGTGTTGATATCTCAAGAACGGCTGCAAATATTATTAAGATGTAAATTGCAAAAGTCATTGTTTTTTACAAGCACTGTGCAAAATTATCCAGTTATGAAGATGGCAATAATCCTTTAAGGCCCCCCAGTACAAATAGCTTTCTCTCCCAACTACACAGGAATGCTCGGCTCAGCCAAGAGTATCTTGTGTTCTCCATGAGAAAGTCTCTCTCGAATCATCTGTTACAGGTTTGTTCTCCGCCAATCAAAAGGAAGGGACAATTGAATTACAACCACTTAATCCTGATTTGCCCCCAAGGAGTCAGTCGAGGGGTCCCTATACACATGACAGGGTAGGCTGATCCCAGTAAAATCAGCGGCTTTGGACGACTTGTCAAATATGCATTTAAAAGGGTTGGCCAGTATAAACGACTGTAATGGCCAATAAGGACAAAGATATGAAAGCTACATCTGCAAAACGATCGTTGTTCATCGTCCAACCATCAATCTACTTCCTTCTCATGTGTATTACAAACGAAGAAAACAAATTTTGGAGATGCCTAAAACTGTAGACTGTGGGCTGGTGATATACAAAGTTTTAAAGGTGTTTCTTAACAATCCCATGAGAAATAATTTTGAAAAAATTTCTGCCACAAAGTCTGCCACATGACCGTACACTATATGTCACACAAAAACACCTAAAAAAAGGTCTACAACTAGGAAAGCTAATGTGAAGAGCAGAAGAAAAATCCAGGAAGCCATGTCCTAGACCAGACTGTAGGTAAACAATTGTATGGATTCACTTTCTCAGGTAGGTATTAGGTAGAGCTCACACAGGCAATGCAGTCTGGCCCTAACAGGTGAAGTTTTATTGCTTTCATTAAACTCTAAGCTAAGGGATTCAAAACCCAAAACAGTCTCTTCTGAGCAACATGGCAACACAGCAAATAAACAGTTAATTCAGTAGACATATATAGTGGGGGAAATAATTATTTGATTCCTTGCTGATTTTGTAAGTTTACCCACTGACAAAGACATGAAAAGTCTAGAATTTTAAGGGTAAGTTAATTTTAACATTGAGAGATAGAATATCAAACATAAAATCCAGAAAATCACATTGTATAAATTATATACATTTATTTCCATTTTGCAGTAAGAAATAAGTATTTGATCCCCTACCAACCATTAAGAGTTCGGGCTCCTAAAGACCAGGTAGATGCTCCTAATCAACTCGTTACCTGCATTAAAGACAGCTGTCTTACATAGTCACTTTTATAAAAGATTCCTGTCCACAGACTCAGTTAATCAGTCAGACTCTAACCTCTACAACATGGGCAAGACCAAACAGCTCTATAAGGATGTCAAGGAAAAGATCACAGACCTACACAAAGCTGTAATGGGCTACAAAACCATAAGTAAGACGCGGGGTGAGAAGGAGATAACTGTTGGTGCAATAGTAAGAAAATGAAAGAAATACAAAATGACTATCAATCGACATCGATCTGGGGCACCATGCAAAATCTCACCTTGTGGGGTATCTTTGATCATGAGGAAAGTGAGAGGTCAGCCTAAAACTACATGGGGGGAACTTGTTAATGATCTCAAGGCAGCTGAGACCACAGTCACCAAGAAAACCATTGGTAATCCATTACGCCGTAAAGGTTTAAAATCCTGCAGTGCCCGCAAGGTCCCCCTGCTGAAGAAGGCACATTTGCAGGCCCGTCTGAAGTTTGCCAATGAACACCTGGATGATTCTGTGAGTGATTGGGAGAAGGTGCTGCGTTCAGATGAGACAAAAATTGAGGTCTTTCACATTAACTCAAATCACCATATTTGGAGGAAGAGAAATGCTGCCCATGACCCAAAGAACCCCACGCCAACTGTCAAGCAAGGAGGTCGAAAAATTATGTTTAGGGGGTGTTTCTCTGCTAAGGGTAAAGGACTACTTCACCGCATCAATGGGAGAATGGATGGAGACTGTACTTTAAAATCCTAAGTGACAACCTCCTTTCCTCCGTCAGGACATTAAAAATGGGTTGTGGCTTGGTCTTCCAGCAAGTCAATGACCCAAAATATACAGCCAAGGCAACAAAGGAGTGGCTCAAAAAGAAACACATTAAGGACATGGAGTGGCCTAACAAGGGTTTTTCCACCAAGTATTAAGTCTTGTTTGCCAGGGGGATCAAATACTTATTTCTCACTGCAAAATGCAAATAAATTTATATAATTTATACACTGATCTTCTGGATTTTATTTTTGATATTCTGTCAATGATAAATTAACCTACCCTTAAAATTCTAGACTGTTCATGTCTTTGTCAGTGGGCAAACTTTAAAAAATCAGCAAGGGATCAAATACTTATTTTTCCACTGTATGTTAGTGCGGGCTCACCCGAACAGATTACAGTCCTTTCTCTAGAAACAAAAATTATATACAGAATAGACACGATCCCAATAGTCTCGGTATCCCCTTCAGACTAAGAGCTCCAGCAGCTTCCAGCAACAAACAGAAGTGTTCAACTCTGGACACAGTTCACTCTGAACAGGCTGCAGCTTCCACACAGTTCTCTGCAACTCCAACACACAGACTGCTCAGCTTTCCTAGGTGACCCATGCAATCTCCATTCAGAGAGAGACCCTAGCACGTCTCTCTCTCATATTTTGGCAGGTCGCTCACCAGCAGCAGACTGACGCACCTAGTGAGCACAAGCACTGGTTCTAGTAAAAAGCTTGGTAGGTGCATCTCATCAAATCTTGCAGTGGTAGGATTTAACCCTGTTTTACCTGGCTCCGCTACACAATCTTAAACAAAAAAACGTTAAGCTGTAGAGAAAAATAAGATGATGACAACTGCCAGGACCCAAAAATGAGTAAGTGACCTAACCTTAAAAAACCATTGGTGATAAATATGAATTAAAAAAGCATGGTGGTGGCAATGTCCTATTGTGGGGTTATTTGAGCGTTGCTGGTGTCGGGGAGGCACATTTCATTGATGGTATGATGAATTTACAGATGTACTGCTCCATATTTAATGAAGCTACTACCATCACTCCATGCTCTTGGTAGACATGCACTTTTTCTAA
The DNA here is from genome assembly GCF_039654945.1 of Dendrobates tinctorius. NCBI lineage: Eukaryota > Metazoa > Chordata > Amphibia > Anura > Dendrobatidae > Dendrobates > Dendrobates tinctorius. Next base: position 46,880,496 of record NW_027361754.1, read on the forward strand.
ATGTATGGTGCCTATAGTAAATATGGTGGTGGCGGTGTTCTTCTGTGTGGCTGCATGAGTGCCCCTGGTATCAGAAACCTATATTTCATTCATGATGTTGATGGTATCATGTATTCACAGACGTACTGCTCTATATTGAAAGAAGATGCAACCACCACTCTATGCGATTGGTAGACATGCATTTTTCCAACATAACAATTACTCAAAACACACATCTGTTGCATTTCTGAAGAAGAGCAGGGTGAAAGTGATTTAGTGACCAAACATTTCCTGATCTGAACCCAACTGAACATCTATGGGAAATTCTGAAGAGAAAAAGTTGTCATCACTCTCCAGCCAGCATCAAGGCTCCAAAAGACGTTGCTCTTGAAAAATGGAAAAAGATGTTGCAATATATCAACAACTTGTTAATTCCATGCCTAGAAGACTTGGTGCTGTCCTTAAAAATCATGGAGGTCACACAAAATTCTAGATGTAATAATTTTTTATGTGGGGTGCGTTCATTTCTGCAACAACTAATTGGAGTACAACTGAAGATTTTGTAATGTTATATTATTAACCTTACTTTCATGCTATGGGTTAAAAAAATGTTCCATGAAACTCACCATCATGTCCAAATTTTAAAATTGTTCTTGTATTTAGTGGGACTATGATTAAAAATTTACGTTGCAGAGGAGGTGCACTCATTTATGCACTGGAGAATAAACTTTGCATGTTTTCGCATAACGTCCATGAATTGCTGGGAGACGACAGGTATCAGCACAGGAAAACACGCTGCGATAGGAGACCGAGCAGTTTGTTTTCGGCTAATGATAAATGACGTGAAAGAAGGACCTGGAGCAACTTGTGAAGGTCACCACTGCAGGGACAGTAATAAATTGGGCCAACTTGAGCTCACTTCATAACTCAGCTTTTTTTCTCTCTTTCTCCTCTCACCTGTGTATTTATGTGATGGCCCACATTTTTACTCCTAGGATAACGCATGGGCTGCAAAACGATCAATCAAATCTCTTTTGCTGAACGGGTTACAAAAAAAAAACCAAAACACCTTCAGTATGGAAAAAGCAGATGTTTATGAGAAAAGAAAGTGGTTAGTACCTCCTCGATGCCTGTGGTATTTCCCTGTTCGCAGGAGCCTACTCATGTGGTCTTCTCTATAAGGGCATATGACAAAGAGTAAAGTGACGGGCGTTTGCTGTCCACATTCTCAAGTCAAATAGGTTTACACAAGTGAAAAAGAAAAAAAAGGCGGCAGATAGTCAGGCTCCGGAGATTCTCTTCCTGGCGACAGTATTATAACCACAAAGAGCTAGAGCCTGCAGAAAAAATATTGAGGTTACTGGCAGATCGGAAAGAGAGGCTGCGAGTACATCTACGTCAGGCCCACAGCTGGGGGTGATCACACTTATGAGCGCTTCAAATATAAGGCATAAATATTTTCCGCAATCAGAAAAAAAAAAATTATTTAAAGGGGTCATCTAGTTAAGAAATTTTCGACATTAGGACATTTTGAGTGAAAGGGGATCGTTCACTGATTTTTTTTTTTTTCATTTAAACTCAGTACCTCCTGCAATTGGTGCTGGTCCACTGATTTTGGAACAGTTTTGCTTTTTCTTCTGAGCCCCTCCATTCCAAATTTTTGCCCCCAGTAAAAATGAGGCAAATTTTCCCTTTAAACTACTTGGTGTATACTGAAGAACTTCTCAGAGGGCGTGACCATGATTTGATTGGCCAGCATCAGAGGAGACAACGCAAAAGCCTACAGAGAAATTCTGTGGTATATGCCCAGATAGTTGAGAGGAAACTTTGCATCATTATTACCGGGAGGGGGGGGGGGGGGGGGAAACTTTGGAATGGAGGGGCACAGAAGAAAAATAAAAATGGTTATGGTTCCAGAATCAGTGGCTCAGCACCAAATGGAGGAGGTAGTCTTTTAAAGCAGGGTTCCCGAACTCCAGTCCTCTAGGCCCACCAATAGATCATGTTTTCAGGATTTCCTTAGAATTGCTCAGGTGATAATTGCATCATCTGTGCAATACAAAGGAAATCCTGAAAACATGATCTGTTGGTGGGCCTTGAGGACTGGAGTTGGGGAACCCTGCTTTAAAGAGGGCGAGAACCTCTTTAAAGGGATTGTTCAAGACAACTGTAAGATGCCCAAGGATTTTAGAAATTAGAATAGGACCCCTGCACAATAAGAGTTAGGCCGGGATCACACTTGCAACTGCAATGGGGGAAACTTGCGCGAGTCTCTCACATCAATACCCGGCACTGCCGCCAGTACTCGGGACAAGAGAGCTCAGCTGCATAGAAATACATGCAGCCGCACACTTCGGTCCCGAGTGCCGGTGGCAGTGCCGGGTATTGATGTGAGAGACTTGTGCGATTCTTGCATTGCAGTTGCAAGTGTGGACCCCGGCCTTAGATGCAAAGCCACTACCTGCCAGGCAGAGGTGTTTTTCCATGCTCAATGTCCAATCGAGTACGGTAAGTGAGTCTGCATTTATTTTTTATTTATTAATAACCATTTTTCAATCCATTTTTTTCTTCAGACAAAGCAAAAAAAATTAATTCAAAAGTAGTGAGAAATATAAAGGAAGCACAAACCACTATCTATATGCCCTACTTGGCACATGGATGCCATTGAGGGAGTCCTGTTGCTTGTGAACACCCTCTTTGATCATGGCTGTGGCGGACTTGCCCAATTCATTTATTATGTTCTTGGCCATTCATTTGATCGGCTGCTACGTAATACTGTATTTCCCCGACGGAGGTAAAATATATCGTCAAATCTTCAGAGGTTCTAAAAGTAGATCACGACTTAGGGCTTAAGTCAGATTTTCACGTATGAATGCTATCCATGTTTTTCTTGGATAGAACTTGTACCTATGAAAGTCTATGGTGCTGGTCACATGTCCGTGATTTTTTTGCGGACCAAGTGGTCCATGTAAAATTGTGGGGACATGTCTGATATTGATCCAAGTGCCTGATCAAAATTTTCAATTAAAATCTATAGGTCAGTGAAAAAAAATCAATGATAAACACCTGGATGCCATTCGTGTGGTGCCCGTTTTTCATGGACTGATAGAAAAGAGTAGGTTGAGAAACTTTTTCTTTCCTCATTAGTGAAAAACTGATGAAACCCGTAATGACACTGATGAAAATCTTATCAAAATCACTGTGGATACTTGGACTGATTTTCTCGTATTGGAAAACCACTGATGAATAAGGCTTTAGGATGTAATCACAAAAACAAAATCTGACACTGTAATAACCAAAGCTTTGCACTAAATCTGAAAACACGGAATGGCTTCATGTCCAATGGTATCATTTACAGTTGTGTGAAAAAGTGTTTGCCCTCTTCCTGATTTTCTATTCCTTTGCATGTTTGTCACACTTAAATGTTTCAGATCACCAAACAAATGTAAAATATTAGACAAAGATAACACAATTTAACAAAAAATGAAGTTTTTGAATGAAGGCCTTTATTATTAAGGGAAAAAAGAAATCCAAACCTACAGGACTCTGTGTAAAAAAGTGATTGCCCCTCACTCCCCCTTAAAAAATAAGTTAACTGTAGTTTATCACATCTTTGAGAAGTGAAGTTCAAATTCCCTAGCCACACCCAGGCCTGATTACTGCAAGACCTGTTCTTAATCAAGAAATCACATAAACAGGACCTGCCTGACAAAGTGATGTAGACCAAAAGATCCTCAAAAGCTAGACATTAAGCGGCGATCCGAAGAAATTCTGGAACAAATGAGAAACAAAGTAATTGAGATCTATCAGTCTGGAAAATGTTATAAAGTTGCTTCTAAAACTTTGGGACTCTAGCAAACCACAGTGAGAGCCATTATCCACAAATGGCAAAAACATGGAACAATGGTGAACCTTCCCAGGAGTGGCCGGCCGACTAAAATTACCCCAAGAGCGCAGCGACCATTCATCAGAGGTCACAAAAGACCCAACTACATCCAAAGAACTGCAGGTCTGACCTCCACCATAAGAAAGAGACTGGGTAAAAATGGCCTGCATGGCAGAATTAAAAGACAAAAACCACTGCTGAGAAATAAGAATATAAAAACTCATCTCAGTTTTGCCAGAAAACATCCTGATAATCCCTAAGACTTTTGGGAGAATACTCTGTGGACTGACGAAACAAAAGTTGAACTTTTTGGAAGGTGTATGTCCCATTATATCTGGCGTAGAAGTAAAACAACATTTCAGAAAAGGAAAATCACACCAACGGTAAAATATGGTGTTGGTAGTCTAATAGTCTTAGCTGTTTTTCTGTTTCAGCACCTGGACAACTTGCTGTGGTAAATGGAAACATCAATTCTGCTGTCTACCAAAAAATCCTGTAGGAGAATGTCAGGTCATCGGTTCGTGACCGCAAGCTGAAGTGCACTTTGGTTAGGCAGCAGGACAATGATTCAAAACACACCAGCAAGTACACTTCTGAATGGCTTAAGAAAAACAAAATTTAGACTTTGGAGGGGTCTAGTCAAAGTCCTGGATTAAATCTGATTGAGATGCTGTGGCATCACCTTAAATATGCAGTTCATGCTCAGAAACCCTCCAATGTGGCTGAATTACAACAATTCTGCAAAGATGAGTGGGCCAAAATGCCTTCAGAGTTATTGCAAAACGCTTGATTGCAGTTGCTGCTGCTAACGGTGGCCCAACCAGATATTAGGTTTAGGAGGACAATCACTTTCCCTTGGACTTCTTTTCCCCTTAATAATAAAGGCCTTCATTTAAAAACTGCATTTTGTATTTACTTGTGTTATCTTTGTCTAATATTTAAATTTGTTTGGTGATCTGAAACATTTAAATGTGACAAACATGCAAAAGAATAGGAAATCAGGAAGGGGGCAAATACTTTGTCACTCAACTGTATATGTGGGGAAAGAGAAAACAACAATCAGTTGGTGCGCCTTGCCTTACATTTAGCACAACATCTTGTAGCAGTCTCTGCCAAGTAGACTATCAAAATTTTGAGGAAATGCACCCATGTTCTGAGATACCCCTTTCTGTGTGGTTCAAAGGGTTAAACTCCGAGACACAGACAAGAATCTGATTCAGATTTAGGACCTAAGAATGTATTATTTTCACAGAATACACAAGTGAGACAATGTGACATTTAGACATGAGCAGAGAGGAGCACGATGCCTCGGGATGATAATGGCACATTACTCGTGTTGAAAGGTTTTCCTGGCCCATGGGGAGGGAGAGGATTGAAAATACTCTGATGGATTTCCAAGCTGTAGCCATGAAAGTTCAGGAAATGATCAAATTCTCGAAAGACAGAGGAAATATCCCAGATGTCCTCCTGAATTAGGTATTCACCACTTCACTGTTGGAAACGCTGTTGCCACAGCAGAAGCCCCAACGTTAGGAGATTAGGAAAGCGTCTAGTAGTGGAATACGTATGGACGCTGGTATAAATGAGATCCACACCTCATATAACTTGTTTCTTTACAAATTTTTATACAGAGTTTTCTGTAATATTCATTTCACTCTGTAACATTAACTTGTTGGTGACTAAACTGTGGTTTCTGGTATTTGGTATCGTATTTGTAAAAAGTTTCTTAGATGAAAACGTTTTACACATTGATCTCAGAAATGAACAGTGGCCAGATATGGCTATATTATAGTTTAGCAAATTACACTCTGAATTCTTGGAAGGCTGAGTACTGAGGTATATAATAAATATGTTTCAGGTAGAAGGAGATGACATTGTGACAACTGATTTTTGATGGGCGCTAGATGTGATTTTTCTGCAACTTAAAAATATTACAGAACTTTTTACCATTCACATAGTAACAGAAAAGTTGCATATTGATGGTCCTGGGACAAAATAACTTTCTAGGGAGAGAGGGAGGAAAGACATTAAAGAAGTGGACAACTTTTTGTCATACCCCTTGCTTGGCCCTGATAAAATAATAAAAATTATACTCGCCTCCCATGCCGGCGCCGTTCCTGCGGTGTCGACACCCGCCCTAACCGAGGCTCCCGTGATGTGGTTGAGCCATGTGACCCTGGCGCCCAATCAGCACTGGCATCCCTGTCCCCTGACTCCTGTCTAATTGAACATGAAGAGAAAATCCAAGATCAGTTGCAGCATGGACTTCCTCCTCATGTTCGATTTGTCCGAAGGCGGAGACAGTGACGCCAGCGCTGATTGGTCACCGGCATCACGTGTCACAACAACCACACGTTAGCCCCGGGAGAGCGAGTGCCGCGGGAATGACGCTGGCACAAGAGGCGAGAATAGGCTTTAATATTTTATGGGACCAAACATTTTGATCCAAGAAAGGGGTTGTCCTAGTAGTGGAATTCTGTGCCTTGTCCAACAATGGGGTGCTATCTCGGTAAAAAGAGGCTTGGCATATTGTGTAACCCTATCGCCAAGAATGAGCCAATATTGCGGTGCATATTTTTACATAGCATGTATTTGTGCAAAACTTTTGCTACTTTTAGCACCTTTAAACCAACTACAACAACTTGTTAAAAAGTGGCCATGACTCAGTAGGGGGACGTAAGGTGGACAAAAGTGTAGAAAAGTAGCACAGAAATATATTCCGGTCTGCAACTCTGCAACTGGAGTACATTTCTACCTCTGGCGTACGGCAGCCGAAAGATGTGCCATATAAATGAAAAACACCTCTTAATACATTTGCACATTTTACTGGCCTAACATAAAAAACACCCCTGTTGAGGCACTGCCTGCGCAGCTGCTGATGAAGATGGAGCTCCAACCTCATCTTCAAAATACATTTTTAATAATCTTGAACCACTATTAGTATCAAAGCTCAGTTGTCTGCCAGGTGATGCCATTGCCATTTTACAAACACAAGGAATTCACTCTTGATAATTATCCATCAGCAGAACTGACATTTATCAATAGTGTATCTATATGATTGTGTATACAACTTTTGCATATTGCTTTAATTAATATCTCTTTTCAGTCTGGTTTATTTTTCCTAAGGTCCTGATAACTTAGCAGCTCTGCTGAATCTAGGTCTGGCATTCATCTCTCTACTAGGGTTCATTACCGAATTCCTCATTTTTTTCTCCACTTGGACGTACCAGGAACAAGGTGATATGTTGAAGGTTTGCTAGGATGGAGGGGTTTTTTTTGCTCATTGTTTTCCCATGCCTGTGTTACATTCCATGGAGAGTAGAATATCCCAAATACCAGTATAGGTGACCTCACCATACAGAAAACGGGCTACAGTTATTCAATACCAGAAGAAAAAAACTCATGTCATGTTCTCAGTTTTGCATTCATGCAAGCAAATTTTATATATAGTTTTTAATACTGTTTTATATAGTCATGAAAGGATACTTTGGCTTTTAGGGTTCACTCACATGAGCGTACAACACGGTCGAGAGCCTTGTGATATTTTATCAAGTAGCACTCGGCCCAATATTATACTATGGGGCAGTACAGATCTGCAATTTGTTTATGCTGATCCGGCATGACAAAACAATGGCAGCATGCTGATAATCGGATCAAGCGCACCCATAAAAACCTATGGGTGCTTGAGTAACATTGGATCGCACTCGGATGTCATCAGAGTGCAGACCAAAATCCACAGACAATGGAGAAGATGGAGAAATTAAGTTCTCCATCTTCTCCACACCTGTGATACAATTCTCTCATGCGAGAGTATCATAGTACAGTAAGACGACACTCAAAGAGTCCATTTACAATCTGGCAAGCCAATCGGCACCCCTTTACTTACATTTACATGTAGCAATCTTAACCAATATGTAAAGAGTTATCATCAGTCCCCATACAGTTTCATTACAGTCCTCAGAACATCCCCTATTTTCACAAGGGGGATGATGTGCAGAATCAGACAAGATGTGATCATATGTTTGATCAGTGAAATGTTTGATCAGGAACGAACGATCGGCCAATCATCAGCTTGTGCTTAATATATATTTGTGTTTAATACATTCTTTAGAAGTCCTTTATATCTACCGTAGTCCATTCATACCAAATAATTAAGGGGTACTAGTAGGACTGAAGACCCCCAGGGTTGAAACACATTAGTTAAATGTTTCTCCCTAGCTGATCTTTGGAACATACTGAATGGTACAGTGGAGAGCTACTGATTTTGGATTTTAGCAAGAAAGATTTTTTTGGATCCTTTGCTGACCATTAATTAAAAGTTAATGGCTATGTATGTCCTTTGAACAGAATCTTTTTTATTGTTTACTTGATTCCTAAATTTAAACATAAGCAGCTTTTTCATCTAGCTGGGTGCTTTGCAAAAAAAAGTTTCCAATTTAGAGAGTTCCTGCTCAGTTCTGACTGTTTTTCCTCATCCGTGTTGCAAAGTGGACAAATCTGAACTCATCATCTTTCCTCCATCTCACAGATCTTCCTTACCTGACCTATCTATCACAATTAATGACATCACGCTTCCAGTAACGGAAGTCCGCTGCCTTGGACTAACCCTTGACTCTGCCCTGTCCTTCAAACCGCACATCCAAGCTCTTTCTACCTCCTGTCGCCTCTGTCTCAAAAATATTTCCAGAATCCGTCCTTTCCTTAACCCTCAATCTACTAAAATGCTTGGGCACGCCCTCATCATCTCCCGCCTCGACTACTGCAACATCCTTTTCTGTAGTCTCCCTGCTAACATCCTCGCACCTCTCCACTCCATCCTTAACTCTGCTGCCCGAATAATTCATCTTTCTCCTCGCTACTCCTCCGCTTCTCCCCTCTGCAAATCTCTTCACTGGCTCCCATTCCCTCAGCGTATCCAGTTCAAATTACTAATATTGACCTACAAGGCCATCTATAACCTGTCTCCCCCATATGTCTCTGAACTAATCTCCCGATATCTTCCCTCACATAATCTCCGGTCATCCCAAGACCTCCTTCTCTCCTCCACACTTATTTGCTCCTCTCCCAACCGCCTCCAAGACTTCTCCCGAATAGCCCCCATCCTCTGGAATTTTTGACCCAACATGTCCGACTATCAACCACATTCGGATCCTTCAGACGGAACCAGAAAACCCAACTCTTCAAGAAAGCTTACAGCCTGCAATGACCCCCCCTACCTCCTCACCACTACCGGAGATATCACCTCAACCAACACCGGAACTGCTGCAACCCACCAACCTACTGTCTCCTTCTCCACCATCCTGTAGAATGTAAGCTCAAAAGGATAAGGTCCTCTCCCCTCTGTATCAGTCTGTCATTGTAAGTTTGTTTACTGTAATTGATATCTGTAATTTGTATGTAACCCCTTCTCATGTACAGCACCATGGAATCAATAGTGCTATATAAATAAATAATAATACTAATACATGTATCAATTATAGTCTATGGTGCTATTCACATGTCCGTGTTTTTTCATGGTCCGTACAGAACTCACGGAAACATTCATCATCTTTCCCCCATCTCACGCGACCCCCCCAACGGACCTATCCATTAAAGTAAACGGCTGCCCACTCTCTCCAGTCCCACAATCTTGCTGCCTTGTGGGTTATCCTTGACACTGATATCTCTTTCAAACCACATATCCAAACTCTTTCCATTTACTGCCGACTTCAACTCAAAAACATTTCACGGATACGTACATTCCTTAACCAAGAATCTTCAAAAACCCTAGTCCATGCCATCATCATATTCCGCCTCAACTACTGCAACCTCCTGCTCTGTGGCCTCCCCTCTAACACTCTCGCACCCCTCCAATCTATTCTAAACTCTGCTGCCCGACTAATCCACCTGTCCCCCTGCTATTCCCCGGCCTCTCCCCTCTGTCAATCCCTGCACTGGCTCCCCATTTCCTAAAGACTCCAGTTCAAAACCCTAACCATGACATACAAAGCCATCCACAACCTGAGTCCTCCATACATCTGTGACCTTTTCTCCCAGGACTTACCTGCACGCAACCTCCGATCCTCACAAGATCTCCTTCTCTAATCCCCTCTTATCTCCTCTTCCCACAATCACATACAAGATTTCACCTGCGCATCCCTCTTACTCTGGAACACTCTACCACAACATATCAGACTCTCGCCTACCATCGAAACCTTCAAAAAGAACATGAAGACCTACCTCTTCCGACAAGCCTACAACCTGCAGTAACCACCGATCCACCAAACCGCTGCACGACCAGCTCTACCCTCACCTACTGTGTCCTCACCCATCCCTTGTAGATTGTGAGCCTTCGCGGGCGGACTGTACCAGTCGTGACTTGTATTGTTTAAGATTACTGTACTTGTATGTATTATGTATACCGCTCCTCACATGTAAAGCGCCATGGAATAAATGGCGCTATAATAATAATAACAATAATAAAAAACTATTTTTTTCAAGCAGCACAGATAAAAAGTATCATTACAAGTCTTTAAGTTCATGAAAAACGCGTACAGCTCCCGGATGGCCTCTGTGTGCTACCTGTGTGCTGTCCATGTTTAACATGGCAAAGGATAGGAGAACTTTTGTAATTTTTATGCAAAAAACACTGATGAAACACTGATCCAAAACAATGATAACACACGTACTTTTTTTGTGTAAGTGAAAAACACTGACGACTGAATGAGACTTTAGAGATGGAAGAATGGAAGATGTCGTTCTCAGATCGCCACAATATAGGGAGGGAAGAAAGCATCTAATCTCAGAGATGGTATAAAAAACATCCTACAGATAAGGCTGCACATGGAGAAGAAATAAGTGAAGGATAAAAGCTGTGTTTATATATGAGCTAATGAAGTCAGGATCAGGGCTTACATCCAACCTATATTACTGAAGAAACACTCTCGCCACAGAAAAATCTGAAACTTGGGTCAGGCAGCAAATTTTGGGTCAGGCAGCAAATTAGGGAGTCTGAAAACTAATGAAATAAATTAAGATCTAAAACTGAAATACACATGTCCATATAAAAATGGCCCAAAAGTCAATATATAAATAGTTCAAAGGAGAACTGGACTGCCAAGCATAAAGTCAGGTAAGCTCATAAACTGTTAGAACTGTAAAAAAGATGTTATTAATTTATTGCATTGAAATATACACAAAAATCACAAAAATAATTAAAATGATACGGTAATTGGGCATGAGCATGAACGCAACCAAGTTATTACAATTGCTCTATATCCTTACAGTATAGGGTCTGCCATCAGGCGAGGGCGAGGGCAATGACGCCAATAAAAGTGCTGAGATTTAAGCCAAAGTCCACACAGAAAAATCTATTTTGTCTTTTTTTTCATATTTACTTTGCTGCAGGTATAGAGACCGGAATATTGTGACCATAATTAGATGTAATTAGAATATATTGTCAAATCATGTTGCGACTGGATTATTAGGGATTAGTGCAGCTCTACTACAGTACGTTGCTAATGTCACTCCGAGACAATAAAAGCACTGGTCTTTATGAAAGGTAATAGTATACGAATATCCACATATAATCATGCAGTAATTATCAAAGACAGAAGAGGAACTAGAGGTGTGCACAAGACACACACAAACAAATTTGCTTAGAAAAGTGTCATCAAAGCATTAAATCTGAAGAACAAACAGAAAACTGAGCAAACAAAGAAAAACTAATGCTTCAATTTGTCAATATTTTTGCAAATAGCTACGTGAGTAACTAAGATTATGGCTTGGAGAGGCCAAGAGGTGACCTGTCAAGCTTCATAATCCGACTTCTGTCTGCAGCAAGTTTACAGTTTGTGGCACAACTTGGAACTGGTGAACCCAGAAGCAAAATAGTTAACAGGGCCCCTAAATATTATGGACCTGTACTAATATGGGCTAAAGATAAGGTTTGGGTCCCCCAGGCTCCAGTTCAGTTTCCCCCTTGTTCGGTGGACAATTTGCTTTCCTTAAATGCATGTATTTGGGATATAAGGACAATTTTTGCAATCGCCTTTCCTTAAAAATTGTGCACTATTCAGCTTGTACAGTCTCCTTGTTTCCAAATTTCCTGAGGAGCTCAGGAAAAGACAGACAAAAGAGTTGCAAACTCGCTGTCAGACCATCACGGTGGGCTTGACTGATGGATTTTCAGTCAACACTCTGCAGCCAGCAATGGCCACCGCAACACCGAGACTAGAGAAGGCAAATGGCGCAAAATTTTTAATTAAACCAAAATGCAAAAAAAAAAACATTTTTAGAGCAAATTCCATGCATTTAAGTAAAAAAAAATGTCTCCAAAAGATAGACGACCCCTTTAAAGGCACTCATGTACATGAGAGTAATGTCCGCTGAACCTGCAGATACCCATTGGATCGGCCAACAAGTGTGCAGCAGCCTCCCAATTGTCCACCGACAGATGATGACAGGGGAGATACGATCTGACATATCCCACTTATGAAAGACTATCGTTTTGTTCTTCCGGAATAGGGGGAAATAACCATGGAGCTAACGATCATTCGGCAGATATATATTGTGCATGGGTGGGCTATAGAATGAATGAATTCTTGGTTAGCATTAGTGTTGCTCTCAGGGGTAAAGTTTCTCCTGGCGGAGAAGGACTCCCTAGAGACTAGGCAATGCATCACAGGCCAAAGTAATGCAATCAGTTACTTCTCTAGAACAGGTCCATTGTGTGTCAAAATATTCAAATTGTAAAACGTTCCATATTCTAATCAGGATTATTAGACTGATTGTAAAAATTTGAATCCCCCAAGGCTATAAAGTGCATTTTGTATCGCCCTAACTTTAATTGTCAGATAGATGTGACCGAGAAGCCGCCCACTGATAATATTAAAGTTGGAATGTGACAATGCTGGGTTGTGGCTGACATTACATGGCACGGGTCAGCAGCAGGACCACAGTACGACATTGTTTAGCGGCCAGTGAGAAGAATTTGTGGAAATGGGTTAAAATGTCACGAGGCAAACTGTTGTTTCTGAACTCTTTTCCCTTTTGCTCATTGTCCAGGGTCCTTGCTCTCCAGGTTTCTCCTTTCATATACGTTGCACGTATACTGAATGAACTAGATTTACAGAGCTATAACAGGAGAGGCATGACCTACATAATAACACCGCCAGTGAAATACGAGCAGCGCTGCTCATCGGGAATCCACCTGGCACCATATCTAAGCTTGGATGTAGGAAGCAGCAAAGGGTAAACATACGGGGCTAAGTTTACAGAATGAAGAACATTGTAAAAAGGTGCAAGAAACCTAGAAGCGAAAAGGCTATACAGTGGCATGTAAAAGTTTGGGCACCACTGGTCAAAATCACTGTCATTGCGAACAGTTAAGCAAGCTGAAGATTAAATGATCTCTAAAAAGCCTAAAGTTAAAGATGACACATTTCCTTTGTATTTTAGGCAAAAATATATATATTTTGATCTTAGGCTAGGTTCACATTACGTTAGGGGGATCCGTTAAATGGATCTGCTAACATTGATGTCATTTTTTACATCTTTTTTGCCCCTAGCGCTAATGTATGTGGTAACGCATGGTAGCATTTCATTACCATGTGTTACCATGCGCTAGCCATACAGGTCTATGCACAGCGAACGCGTCCGTTCGCTGTGCATTAGACCTAACGCACCAGAAAACGCGGTATACCACGTTCTCGGGTGCGTCACGAAGTAACGTATTATCGCTAACGCATGCCGAATTTGGCACGCATTAGGATGCGTTACTATAATGGCAGCGAATGAATGAGTTAACGCATCCGTTACATAGCTTTAGTGCCGCTAAGTAACGGATGCGTTAAACGCATGGCCATAACGCAGTTGGAACCCAGCCTTCAACATTTTAAAAATTACAAAAAGGAAAATGGGCCAACTGCAAAAGTTTGATCACCCTTGGAGATTTGTGTGCTCAAATAACTTTGACCAAGGTTTCAGACCTTAATTAGCCTGTTAGGGTTATGACTTGTTCACTGTCATCGTTAGGAAAGGCAAGGTGATGTAAATGTCCCATCTTTATAAAAACCCATCCTCCTCTAAGCTTTTGCCAAAAAATTGAAGCCATGGGTTCTTCTAAGCAGCTTCCTAGCACTCTGAAAATGATGGAGGCTCATAAAGCAGGAGAAGGCTATAAGAAGATAGCAAAACTTTTTCAAGTTTCTCTTTCCTCAGTTTGAAATGTACCGTATTTTTCGCTTTATAAGACGCTCCGGATTATAAGACGCACCACAAATTTTGAGGAGAAAAATAGGAAAAAACTTTTTTTAATAAAATGGTGGTGCCTCTTATAATCCAAGTGTCTTATTGCTTACCGGGGGTGGTGGCTGCGGTGAAGCGGGGTCCCAGGGTCGCTGCTGGAGGAGGCAGGAGTGGGGTGATACTGCATGCCGCAGGAAGGGATGAGAGGGTGCTCCGATGTGCAGCGCGCTGCCAGGGGTGCTCGTGATGCTATCAGGGGGGGCTCGTGCTGCTATCAGGGGGGCTTGTGCTGCTGCCAGGGGTCTGTGCTGCTACCATGGGGTCCCGTGCTGCCATCAGGGGGGCTTGTCCTGCTGCCAGGGGTCTGTGCTGCTATCAGGGGGGCTTGTCCTACTGCCAGGGGTCTGTGCTGCTATCAGGGGGGCTTGTGCTGCTGCCAGGGGTTTGTACTGCTACCATGGGGGCTCGTGCTGCTATCCAGGGGGGCTTGTCTTGCCGCCAGGGGTCTGTGCTGCTATCAGGGGGGCTTGTGCTGCTGCCAGGGGGGTCTGTGCAGCAGCCTAGGGCTCTGCCGACACTTACCGGGTGTAGGCCGCAGGGGTGTCCGGGTGTCTCCGGGTGTCCGTCGGCGCTGTGGGTGTCCCTGGCGGTGGCCGCCATATTGCCGGAGCCAGCCAATACAGAGGGAACCGAGAGGGAGCCCGGGGCTCTGGCCAGTCGCAAAATGTCGGCAGAGCCCCGGGATGGGAACCGGAGACACCGCTGGGCACGTGGAGACACGGCTGGGCACCCGGCGACACCCACAGCGCCGACGGACACAGGTAGACGCCCGGACACCCCTGCGGCCTACACCCGATAAGGTATATCCTCTTTGTAAGACACACCACCATTTTCCCCCCAAGTTTGGGGGGAAAAAAGTGCGTCTTACAAAGCGGAAAATATGGTAATTAAGAAATTGCAGTTAACAGGAACAGTGGAGGTCAAGATAAGGTATGGAAGCCAAAGCAAAACTTGAATGAGAGCTGCTCATAGGCTTGCTAGAAAAGGCAAATCAGAACCCCCGCTTGACTGCAAAAGACCTTCAGAAAGATTTAGCAGACTCTGGAGCTATTTGTTTTACATTGTTCTACTGTTCTTCATTATGGTTGGTCCAAACAATGAAAGCAATTTTTACCATCCACCTTTCATGTCTTCCCTATTTCCTCATAGATTGTAAGCTTGCAAGCAGGGCCCTCACTCCTCTTGATAGCTGTTGCTCTATGTGTTTATTGTTATGCTGTAACGTCTATTGTCTGTACAGGTGCCCTCTAAAATGTAAAGTGCTGCAGAATACGTTGGCACTATAGAAATAAAATTATTATTATTATTTGTTCAGAGACACTAATATAGTCTTCATGGCAGAATCATCAGAAGAAAACCTCTCCTGCTTTCTCACCATAATATTTAGAGTCAGAAGTATGCAAAATAACATCTAAACAAGCCTGATGCCTTTTGGAAACAAGTCCGGTAGGCTGATGAGGTTAAAATTACTCTTTAGCCCAAGCTATGTGTGGAGAAAAAAGGGTACAGATTTTCAGGAAAAGAACCTATCGCCAATCATTAAGCATGGGGATGGATCAATTTTGCTTTGGGGTTGTGTTACATGCCATTGCATGGGGAACATTTCATGGGTAGAAGGAAGAATGGATTCAATTACATTTCAACTAATTCTTGATGCAAACATAACACCATCAGTAAAAAAGCTGAAGTTGAATAGAGGATGGCTTCTACAAATAGATAATAATCCTAAACGGTTCCATGACAATTGTGTACAAGACAATTGTGTACGGACAATTGTGTACAGAAAATTGTGTACAGGCCAATTGTGTCCAAGGACAATTGTGTACAAGGACAATTGTGTACAGGGCAATCGCCTTGTACACAATTGCCTTGTACACAATTGTCATTGTACACAATTGGCCTGTACACAATTGTCTGTACACAATAGTCCGTACACAATTATCTTGTACACAATTGTCCTGTCACCGTTCAGAATAACATTAATTTTGACCAGAGGTGCTCACACTTTTACATGCCTCTGTAATGTCCACCTTCAATACAGCCATTTTCTTTCCATAAGCTCAACACGTTGATTAAAAGTTTAGGATCATGTTGCCCATCATAACCCTGTTTGGCATTTAATGAGGACTGATTGCCCCTGCTGACATTCTACATTAAAACAAAAATCAAAATGGACAGTCCTCAGGGATTGATACCTTTTAATGGCTATCTGAAAACAAAGCAACAAACAGCTTTCAAAACTACACAGATCTGTTTAGGGCAGGGTCACACGACCGTAGATTCTCGCAGGTCGATTATGCTAATGACACTCTGATCAAACTCTGATCCGAGAGTGCAACATAGTGTGATTCAATTCTATTGGAATAGGAGAAGGAGAAAAAATTCTCAATTTTCTCCATTCTATTAGTCCGTGAAAATCAGGCTGCACTCATGTGTCATACAAGTGCAGTCTTATGTTTTCAACGGACTCATTGATTTGCATGGCCCAGTGCGATCCAAATGTCAGACTAAACTCGGGTATGCAAAGATTTTTGCATAAGTCCAAGTGCGATTCAATGTTTTGTCGAATCCAACAAGGACCGAAACTACGGCACAGTGCATGAGCCCTTATCATCTATCATTTAACAATATAGTCACATATTTTAACACTTGACAAAGAATTAGTTCATGAAAAAAAAAATTCTGGAACACCATTAATATTGAATAATAATTGTATTTATTTATATGGCACCGACATATACTGCAGCACTTTACAATTACATATACAAACAATAGAACTCTGCGTTTCACAGTTCCTCCATTATTCTCACTGCAAATTTATGTGTGGACAATTAGGGTTGTGTCCCAACAAAGTATGACCATGACAATCTGTAGGGACACACTCCAAAAGGCCACACCCAGATGTCAATTTATTTGTACATTTGTAGTAGGAATAATGAAGAAATTGTACTGAACTGAGTTATAAGAATCGATATTCCAGAAGTTTTATATTTTGCTCCTATGTCCCGAAGCAGACATGTCCGGAGATCTGAGGCATCCTCTTTTAAGGCTACAGATGGACAATGTTTCATATAAGGCCTACTGGACTAAATGTTAAGACAGTCACAAGTATCCAGCTATCAAAAACAACACTTAAAGGTGTTGATTAGGACTTTCACATTGAGGGCCTATCATAAGGGTAGGTTATCAGTATCTGATTGGGTGGGGTGTAAGTGTTGGGGACCCCCTAAATCAGCTGTTTTCAAGTCCTGAGGTGGGAAGATTAGTGTCCAGAGCTGATACATCAAAGTTCTGGACTCCGTATAATGGCTGTTTTTGAATAATGCAGCTCAGCTTCCAGTAACTTATAGATTATCTATATTGAAGTCTTGGGCAACTCCTTTAAAAGGCTAGCGCCAACATTTTTGGAAAGCCTGGTGGGGTATATCCTAAAGATCAGATCCTCAAATGCTCTTTTTAGGGAAACTGGAGAAAAAATTCACAAAGTAACTATGCACTGCATCCAGTGGACCAGAGGTCCCCAACCTTTGTGACCTGGAGAGCCACATTCAGCTATGAAAGAAAGTCACCAGCCGCATCCAGCTCCTGCCCCACTCACCACTCACAGCAGTAACACATAAGCTATGTGTACACGTAGTTTTTGGTCCTGCGGATTTGGAAAAATCCGCAGGTAAATTCTCAGGTCAAAAGACCTGCGGTTTACCTGCGGATTAGCCTGCGGTTTAGCCCTGCGGTTTCACACCTCTACAATGGAAAAGGTGTGAAACCGCAGCGGAATCCGCACAAAGAATTAACACGCTGCGGATTTGAACCCGCAGCAAATCCGCGCGGAAAAATCCGCAGCATGTGCACAGCGTTATTCACTTGACCATTGAAAACAATGGTACTGTACAATGCACCTAAATCTGCTATGGACCCGCAGGGCCTGAAACGCTGCGGATCCGCAGCAGAATCCGCATCGTGTGCACATGGCCTTAGAGTCCCCCATTACCAGTGTAATGACAGCCAGAGCTTTTCCACTGAAATCACGCCAAGGCAGTATGCCAAGCTCCAGGATTTCCTATCTTACCCCCATTCAGATCTGCTCTTCTGAGCAGGGCTACACACAAGTTACCACCTAGATATCTGCTCTTAATATCTGCTTGTTAAACCTGATGCTAATGCACCAAGCCGGCAGACAGTCGTGAGCCACACATCACAGGCTCACGAGGCACATGTCGCTCTCGAGCTACAGGTTGGGGACCCCTACAGTAGAGTAACGGCTTATTCATAAGAAGTCTCCACTACTCTGCCATTAGGGAGGTGTATGTCCAGAGATAAAGCCCTGACAAAAAAGCTTTTATTTGGCCATACAGGAGGGGACCTACTCCATGTTGTTTCCTCAACGGACAGCCTGAATATGCACTGCTCAAAAAAATAAAGGGAACACTTAAACAACAGAATATAACTCCAAGTAAATCAAACTTCTGTGAAATCAAACTGTCCACTTAGGAAGCAACACTGATTGACAATCAATTTCACATGCTGTTGTGCAAATGGAATAGACAACAGATGGAAATTATTGGCAATTATCAAGACACCCACCCTCAATAAAGGATTGGTTCAGCAGGTGGGAACCACAGACCACATCTCAGTACCAAAGCTTTCTGGCTGATGTTTTGGTCACATTTGAATGTTGGTTGTGCTTTCACACTCGTGGTAGCATGAGACGGACTCTACAACCCACACAAGTGGCTCAGGTAGTGCAGCTCATCCAGGATGGCACATCAATGCGAGCTGTGGCAAGCAGGTTTGCTGTGTCTGTCAGCGTAATGTCCAGAGGCTGGAGGCGCTACCAGGAGAAAGGTTAGTACACTAAGAGACGTGGAGGGGGTCATAGGAGGGCAACCAACCAGCAGCAGGACTGCTACCTCAGCCTTTGTGCAAGGAGGAACAGGAGGAGCACTGCCAGAGCCCGCAACATGACCTCCAGCAGGCCACAAATGTGCATGTGTCTGCACAAATCATTAGAAACCGACTCCATGAGGATGGTCTGAGTGCCCGACATCCACAGATGGGGGTTATGCTCACAGCCCAACACTGTGCAGGACGATTGGCATTTGCCAGAGAACACAGTGTTTGGCAGGTTTGACATTGAGGCCCTGTACTCTTCACAGATGAGAGCAGGTTCACACTGAGCACTTGTGATAGACATGACAGAGTCTGAAGACACTGCGGAGAATGTTCTGCTGCCTGCAACATCCTCCAGCATGACTGGTTTGGCAGTGGGTCAGTAATGGTGTGAGGAGGCATTTCTTTGAAGGGCACGACAGCCCTCCATGTGCTAGCCAGAGGTACCCTGGCTGCATTAGGTACCAGGATGAGATCCTCAGACCCATTTTGAAACCACATGCAGGTGCATTGGGCTCTGGGTTCCTTCTGATGCATGACAATGCTAAAGCTCATGTGGCTGAAGTGTGTCAGCAGTTCCTGCAGGATGAAGGCATTGATGCTATGGACTGGCCTGCCCTTTCCCCAGACCTGAATCCAATCGAGCACATCTGGGACATCATGACTCGTTCCATCCACCAATGCCACTGTGCACCACAGACTGTCCAGGAGTTGTCTGTTGCTTTAATCCAAGTCTGGGAGGAGATCCCTCAGGAGAACATCTGCTGCCTCATCAGGACCATGCACAGGCATTGAAAGGAGGTCGTACAGGCATGTGGAGGCCACACACACTACTGAGCATCATTTCCTTGTCTTGAGGCATTTCCACTGAAGTTGGAACAGCCAGTAATTTGATTTTCCACTTTGATTTTGAGTATCATTCCAAATCCAGACCTCCATGGATTATTCATTTTGATTTACATTGATCATTTTTATGTTTTATCATTCTCAATGCATTCCACTATGTAATAAATAAAGATTTATAACTGGAATATTTCATTCAGTGACAGCTAGGATGTGGTATTTTAGTGTCCCCTGTCCCCTTTATTTTTTTATTTTTTTGAGCAGTGTAAATATATTGGGTCCCAATAAATATATATATATATATATATATACACACACACACATATATATATATATATATATATATATATATATATACACATACACTCATACACACGCAGGGAGTGGAGGAATAGCACATCCAGGTGCACAGAATCTTGGCTTCTTTCCCCACCACGGAAGTCAACAAGGATTCTGGGACCCAACGCCTCTAAATCAATTCCCCAGAGGCATTAAACATATGAGTAGTGACAGACTGCAGGTGGAGAACAGAAGGAACGCCCGTAACTACTCCAGGGCTAAAGCATCTGTACAGCACATGGAGGCATCTACATCTCATGCAAACTTTACAGATAAATTGACCCCTATGGCTGAAAAAGTGTTCTCTGTTCTGGTACAGTCCTCACCTGCGAGCTGGAGTCTGTATTGTGAATGGTGTAAAACTAGTAAGCAAATGATTCAAAGTAAAGTGACCGTGCTTTTTTTTCTTTGCTAAGATTTTTTTTTATATTTTCGCACATGAACAAAAAATGGACTGCTTTTTATCAGCGTCATCATCCATTTAGGGTCTGCCTTTACCATTATTTCATCAGTTTTTCTTGAATGGAAAAAAAAATAAAAGCACAGTAGAATAAAAAAAAAAGACAGACCGCACTTGGATGACTCACGAACTGTATCCATGTGTTGT
Organism: Dendrobates tinctorius; assembly: GCF_039654945.1. NCBI lineage: Eukaryota > Metazoa > Chordata > Amphibia > Anura > Dendrobatidae > Dendrobates > Dendrobates tinctorius. The sequence goes on from NW_027361754.1 coordinate 46,901,327, forward strand.
TCGTTTTGGTTTTACATTGATCCATTGATTTGAATGGGCGCATTTAATCCATGATTTGGCTCAAAAACACACAGGCATCAGTTTTTTGTGGATACTTAGTTGGCAAAAATACATGGACATGTGAGAAGGTCCAGACTAAAAAGGGCACACGTTTTATACATGAAAAATATGGATAGAACATGGATTTCTGAAAGAGCCCGTATAGCATAAAAGTGTCCCTTTGTCCATTCAGGCACTAAGGGTCTGCATGACATTTTCTGACTGTAGTTTAGGAAACACAATCTGAATTTCACTTAGTTGCCAGAGGCAAAGCAGTTTTAATACATTAAAGAGAATCTGTCCCTAGGTGAAAAGTGGACAGGTGTTGCTCTTACTTTATTCCCACTGCTTTCCTGAGTATTCAACTTTCTGTTTTTTTGAAAATCCGCCATATGGTTCCAAAGATATGAGCCTTTTTATTTAGTGCTCTGGGGGCGTGGATTTAGGTTGCTCTGCATAATTACCCAGTGAGCCACGCCCCCTTCATAAAGGCCATAAAAAGAAAAAAAGACCCATATCTCCGGAACTGTATGGCAAATTAACAAAGAAAACAACAACAGAATACTGAGCAGAGCGGCCAGAATAATACAAGAGCAGAAAGAGGACAGTTTTTACCTGGTGATAGGTCCCCTTTAAGGTCAATGACTTTTGATATATTGCCACAACCGACTTCGGATACTGAACTAACTGATTATCCGATGAGTATCTTGAGATGCCCTGGCCTGAACACATTTTATTCCATGTGTATTCTACTTTTCTCTGCACAAAATGTAATGGGAGCTTATGCTTTAACAGCCTTAAAGACAGCCTGTCAGGCAGAGCTCAGTGACCCTCAATTATCTATGTCCATCGACTATCGTTCCATCAATGGAGCTCTAGACAGAGGGGAGAAGGGACGCCTGCCCTTTCCCGTCTCCAAATACTGACTATCGTTACCCTGGAAACAGAGCGATGGCAGCGTCCTGGGTACCACCTATTGGGTTCATTTTCAATCTGAGAGATCCTGGTCTATTGAAAGCTGCACTGAAGCCCTAACTTGTGTCTTCAAGTGAGAACATAATAACTGTAGACAGACGGGGGTGAGCGAGCGCCGATAGCAGCGTAATTAACCAATCTCATTTGGAACCGGAGATGAGGTTCATGTATACAGTGCTAACAAGTATAAAGTCATGTAAAGATTCATGATAAAAAAAACCAACAAGAACAAAACAAGCAAACAACACCACTACAAAACCTAAAATATGGCTGGGTCCAGGGGCAAATTAGCACTAGGCTAATTTGTTTTTCAGTAGGCCAGGAGAGCAGGGTGACATCTCCACTGGAAGGGATGATAGTCATAATGAATAAGAATCATTTTTCGGAAAAGAAATCTCACATAGAAACGGCTTTAAATAAAGATTGTATAAAATTATTGTTAATTTATAAAACTGTTAAGGAAATGCTGAAAAACTATTGGGAAATTAAGAGTTAACAGTGAGGGGTCACAAGTTTGGGATCCTCAACTCTTGCCTCAAGATGGAAAAAGAAAAAGCGTCTCTCACCCAGCAACCCATAGATTAGACTGGGCACTGTGTAATGCTACATTTCTCCTACGGAGGCACTGCTGCAGAAATCTTGAAGACTTACTGAAGAGTTTCCCTACAGATTACAGCTGATCACTGCGATCTACATAATTTCAAGGGACCCGTCTTCCAAGTAGTATTTTGCAAGGTATTTCCACAAGTTATTTCACTTGCTTATATAGCGCTATTAATTCTGTAAAGACATCATCATCACTGTCCCGACTGGGCCTAAAAATCTAAGCTGTAATGTACGGTATGTCCTATCTGTAAGATATGGGATAATGTTCTGATGGCTGGGGATCTGACCACTTGTACACCCAGTGATCCCAAGAAGGACTCAAGCAATCTCAAGAAAAGGGGTTTTGAGTGGATCGGAGGCCAAATGCTCCATTCACTGCCTTTAGGATTTCTGGAGAAAGTCCCTTTTTTGGGGATCGCTGTTTTTTTTTTTTAATTACAACAATACCAATTTAACTTCTTACCATGGCAGAAAATAACCAAAGTATTTCAAATAACCATGGGCGTAACTATAATAGGTGCAAGGGTTGCAATTGCACTTGCCCTGGAGCACAGGTAGCCAAAAAGGTGGCTTTGGCCATATGAAAAGACCATTGTTATTAAAGGCTTGCAGTAGTTGGTGGCCCCATTGGAGCTTTTATATTGGGGCCCACTAGCTTCAAGTTACGCCACTGAGAATAACCCTATGGTGATTCTAGAGTTTTAGGGTGTAGACATAAACTAAAGTGCTGTCTAAGTGCTGTGACAAATAAGACATTCTTGCTCTGAGCAGATGTTTTTGTGGATGAATATTATTCAAAATATTACTTTTACGTGCTTAGAAAGAATTTGGGAATCTTAGAGAAACACCTGTCCCATTAGTAGCCACAGGGCATCCCCCTCGCCTAGACGTCAACATGCAGGGATATAAACACACCTTGACACGACAACCTCCTCAAACTTTCTTCGGTAAGTGCCACAACAGGTGGAGTGCTGCGGGTTGCTCATGCCTCCTTATAGAGACTACTAGTGGGATATAAGCCTGATTCTATGCCACACATGGTCAGGCGCCCAACACAACTGCCAACCCAAAAGGTAAATCCATTCTCACCCTTGCTATAACCCCCATTTATCATTTTCGCACATAGATCCTTATTTCCATTGCCAAAAGCCGTTCTCCTCCTCCCTCTTCCCCTTCTTTTCCCCTTCAATTATCTCTCAGCTCCTCCGACACTATCATCCACCCTCCTTCCTCCCCACCTTCGCCCTCGCCAAGTAATTTCCTCTTCAAATCAATTCTCCTAATCACAGAAAACCCAAAAGGCCCACATGAACGCAGCCTCAAACCAGAGCGCAGACATTAATTAAACCCCCTCTAGCCTCCCTGACACTACAAATTGGATGCGACAGGGGTGGGCTACCTCCTCGCAAACGTTAACCCTTCCCACGGAAGGTGAATGTCAGTATACGAGAATAAAAACAGGGACGAGTACAAGCGTCGTGATTGGACCCATGCCATCCGGAGCCTAGGACTTACACGTTCCTCTAATAGCAATTATTAATAAGAAAGCTCCCTATTCATCTCAGGGATTTGGCAGGGAAGCAATTTCCACACTCCAGCACATAAAGCTGACAGTTTCTTGGTCGTGCTTAGAGGGAGATGGTGGGAGGTCCCTGGCAGGGGAACAAGGTGCTTATGAAAGGAGCTTGGGCTTCCCTCCTGTGTCCCCTCACCCGCTGGGCACCATGTCAGCCGCCAATAGCGAAGTGGGCCCAGTGTGCCCCTGACACTGAAACCGCAGTCAACAGACACAAGGAGACGAGTCCTGCCCATTTCCTGAGACCTTTCAAAGGGGAATTGTTAGTTGAATATCTGTGTGCAACTCTTGACAGCCCCTCTGGAGATCCCCCTCCCTCGACAGCACAGAGAGACGGTTTATCTGACAGCTGTGAGGTCTGACCGCATGGCGAGGGGGGGGGAAGGACGTGTTATGGGCGCAGCTGGAGAATCAAGCCTTCAGTTATAGGCAGGGGGTCGCCTAGATAAGAACGGCACTGAGCAACCACACAGTGGCCAACTGAGGAGAAAGGGAAGGGAGGAGGGGTTAGGAGATAAATACTCAAGAGGAAGACTGTGTCGATGTGGTTTCCTCAGACGAAAGAAAAAAAAAAACAATTTTTGAAACTTTGAATTTTTCATAGCAGTCCAGAAAAATGTAATGTCCAAATTGGAGACTGTTGCAGAGACTCCGACTGGAGACCTCAATATAGGTACCTTGTTGCAAGTTTGTGCTTAATTTTTAAGAAAAATAGAGAGTCCTCAGTGGTTGATACCTTTTAATGGCTAACTGAAAAGATGGCAACACATTGCAAGCTTTCGGGACTACTCAGGTCTCGAAAGCTTGCAATTTGTTGCCATCTTTTCAGTTAGCCATTAAAAGGTATCAACCACTGAGGACTCTCTATTTTTCTATCTACTGGCTAACACAGTACACAGATATACATCTTTCTTGTATCATAATTTTTAAGATGAATTTTGCCCTGTTTCTACATTTTGTACAATGGCCTCTACTTTCACAGCATGGCACTTACTACCGATACCTAAAAAAATAAGGATGATGCTGGAGGGCAAAAAGGCCTCTAGGGTCCACTTTGAATAGATTTTTGATTGATTTTCATATGGATCAATAGCACAGCGTGAAGATGCGTAAACGACTGACATGAACCTGCAACTGAAAATGGGGGATTTTAGAGTAAATTATCCAATACATTGATAAAAAGGATCCGTCTCTGGATAATCAATGACAACCCAATAGATTTTCTAGAATTAGTAAGTAAACAGGCGACGCCCGACTCTTCACAAGAAACGTTTTAATAAGAGCATTAATTAATTAAATTATACTTTTTGCTTTGATGGACAGAAAATGTTTTAAAATAAAAAATATATAAATTTGTATTTTTATTAATTGTTAACATTCTGCAAAATAAGTTGGTGCTATAGAAATAATGTATGTTATGCGACGGACATGTGCACGGCCTCATAAAATAACATTGGTCCGAATGCGATCTGATGTTTTGTCGAAACGCACTCTTATCGAAAATACGGTCGTCTGCATGAGCCTTTTGGAGTATAGCTATATTCAAGTTTGGAGTAGCCCCAGGAATCACTAATGGAGGAGCAGCTGATATGGGATGAATTTTGATACAATAAAGTGATCTTTTATGTTACAAAGTTTCTATGAGACAGAGCGAAGGTCCCCAGTGTGATGGTATGAAGATAGACAGAAGTCTTGCAGAATGACTTGTCAGCCGATGAAGCTTTCGGCTGACCCATTCTATGGTGGTGTGATATGTATAGGATACTCACTAGGAAGGGAGTGCACGTGGACAAAGAACTGCTGGAGTATGAATGAATTCCTTCATGCAAAATTATCTGCAGCCTTGAAAACACTGTTCATTTATACAGACCCAAAGGCACCTTGCTTCATTAGAAAATATGGCTCCTTTCTTCCAAAAAAAATAATAATCTTGAGTTGTAATACCAGATTCAGCCTATGGACATGAGGGGTGCTGTTACTGGAATAAAGTAAGTATTCATCCCCTTTAAAGAGACTTTTAACTATTTTATCATTGATGACCTATCCTTAGGATAGGTAATCAATGTCTGATCGGTCAGGGTCCGACAATCGGCACCCCCGCCAATCAGCTATAATCGGGTGTCATCGCGGACAGCCAACCGGAACTACTTAATTGCAGAGCTGCTCCGTCTTCTGAGACTGGCCATGGCAGGCTATTGATCTGAATAAGAGGCAGATATGCAGTACCCTGCCGTGGCCACTATCAGAAGATGGGTCAGCTCCGCAATTGAGCAGTTCAGACCGGCGGCCTCCCCCGTCGACACATAGAACAGTTTATTGGCTTAGGGTACTGAGTGTTGGTCCCCGACCAATCAGACATTAATGAACTATGGTAAAGATAGGCCATTAATGATAAAGTAGTGGACAACCTCTTTAAAATGTATGCAAAATGAGAAGCTACCACTTATCCATAGGATAAGGGATAATTTCCTGATCGCTGGGACCCCCATAGATCACCAAGTTCTAAAGACCATGGTCTGAATGGACTGGAGGTCGAGTAAAGCAATCATTCTCCATTCATTCTCAAAGGGACAGCCAAAGATAGCCTAGCGCAGTGCTTTGTAAGGTGTTCAGCACTCCTATTAAGAATGAATGGATCGGTGGTTCACGTGTTCGACCTGCAATCCATTCACACAGGGTTCTTTAAAGCCCTGTTTTTGGGATCGGTGGAGGGGCCCAAAGCGATCAGGAAGTCATCCACTATCCTGTAAGGAAGCGAAGGTGGTGCCCACACTTCCCCTTCATTATATGTGAAATGATATACGGTAATGTCGTTGGAATGTTTACTGTTCTGCATTGATAGTGATAGAGTTGTGTTCTGCCCAGTAGTTGACAGGGATAGTTGGAGATAAAAGCTGGGACTAGTCCAAGGGGTAGGAGCTAAGTTCTAAGAGGGAACATCAGTGAGTTTCCGGGAAGAATGGCAGATTGCGACAAGCCTACAGTAGTAGCAGAGCACAGGTTTGGCTGAGTAACAGAAAAGCATGCAGTGGTTGCTTATGTGACAAGAGGGAGACGACCAAGGCAGGTAGTAAGCTCCTACAGGAGAAGCGACAGCGAGAAAGAAGTGTTTAATGTCCGGAGTCGGTCCAGAGTAAGAAGAGAAAGAAGGAAGAAGTATCGGGCTTGGGACAGGATGCCTAGCTGGACGGTACAGAGTTGCCTGTCAGGAGAGTAATGTGACAAAAAAGGAAGGATAAGCAAGACGCAATGGGATTGCCTAGTGAGGTGGTAATTCAAGTATAACTATTATTATTATAGCGCCATTTACTCCATGGCGCTTTACATGTGAAACGGGGTATACATAATAAAAAACAAGTACAATAATCTTAATAAATACAAGTCACAACTAGTACAGGAGGTGGAGGACCCTACCCGTGAGGGCTCACAATCTACAAGGGCTGGGTGAGGATACAATAGGTGAGGGCAGAGCTGGTCATGCATTGGTTTGGTGGATCGGTGGTTAATGCAGGTGGTAGGCTTGTAGGAAGAAAGAGGTAGGTCTTCAGGTTCCTTTTGAAGGTTTCTATGGTAGACGAGTCTGATATGTTGGGGTAGAGAGTTCCAGAGGAGGGGGGTGCGCGGGAGAAAGCTTGTATGAGATTGTGGGAAGAGGGGATAAGAGGAGAGTAGAGAAAAAGATCTTGTGAGGATCAGAGGATGCGTGCTGGTAGGTACTGGGAGATGAGGCCACAGAGGTATGGAGGAGACAGGTTGTGGATGGCTTTGTATACCATGGTTAGGGTTTTGAACTGGAGTCTCTGGATAATGGGGAGCCAGTGAAGGGATTGACAGAGAGGAGAGGACAGGGAATAGTGTGGGATAGGTGTTTAGTCGGGCAGCAGAGTTTAGGATAGATTGGAGGGGCGCAAGAGTGTTAGATGGGAGGCCACAGAGCAGGAGGTTGCAGTAGTCAAGGCAGGAGATGATGAGGGCATGCACTAGAGTTTTTGCAGATTCTAAGTAGTGGCCATATTGGCATAGAAAACTCCCTAAGGAGAAGGACGCAAAACCACAGGTGGAAGTATAAGACTCTTGCTTGTTGGACTGCAGTGCTGTTAGTGGGGACGAGGAGATTCCTGGAATAGAGTGTTCTGGGCTATGTAGAGGCAGAAGAGCTAAGTGAAGTAGAAAGAGAGAGTGACTCCAGGAAAGGGAGGAGAAAGTGTGTGATGATGCTCCATTTCATAACAGAAACGTTCCTGAAGATGAATTCTTACTACCTGCTGTACATAGTTTCTCAAAATATATTGTGCAGTAAAAATATGTTTATTTAAGACCTATGCTCTCCCTCACTTGAAATCTGTAACATCTGGTCCTGGCCGGCCGAATACAACGCCATCAGGCGGTCTGCAAGGGCGTATCTCTATCACAACTAAAGTCCACATACCCAGGCAGAACCCTCATTTTCATATAGCAGGCCGGGGCGTGGACAAAACAAGGAAAAGATGATCTAGAATTGTTTAAAGTTAAAATGCATTACATGTGGTGTTGGGTTGAATTTGCTTTGGTGTTTTGCAGATTCCAGATGGCAAAAGGTGGCCATTGTTAAAGAAGGGGAAACTGTAAGGAAGTGGAGGTGGTGCCAACACTTACCCTTCTTGATATGTGAAATGATGTAATGTATTATAGTGTTTGGAATGTTTACTGTTCTACGTTGATAGAGATAGAGTTGTGTTCTACCGAGCACTAGGTTAGTTGACAGAGATCGTTGCCGAGTTAATAGCTGGGACTAGTCAGGGGGGGGAATAGCTAAGTGAAGGCACAACACATAGTTTCCGGGAAGAATATGAGATAGGGACCAACTTGCAGTAGTAGTAGACCACAAGTTTGGCTGAGTAGAAGAACTCTACACACTGGGTGCTTGTGTGGCAAAAAGGAGACGAACAAAGCAGTTATTAAGCTCCTATGGGAGAAGAGACAACAAGAAGGAAGTTATTAGTGTCCGGAGTCGGTTGAGAGTGAGAAGAGACAGAAAGAAGACGTATCGGGCCTGGGGCTGGAAGCCTAGCGAAATGGGCCGGAAAAGGAAGGATAAGCAAGACTAAGAGGGAATGCCTAGGGAAGTGGTCAATAAAGCGGAAAGCTAAACAGTGGCCATATCGGGATAGATAATTCCCCTAAGTGGAGGATTCGGAACCGCTGATGGAAGTATAAGACTCTTGGCTGCTGGACTTTAGTGCAGTTAGTGGAGACGAGGTCTATCCCGGAATAGTGTGTGATGGGCTTTGTTGAGGCAGAAGAGCTAAGTAGAAATCTACAGTGACTCCAGGAAAGGGATGCCAAAGTGTGTGATGATGTTCCATGTCATAACGGAAACGTTCCTGAAGATAACACCTACTACCTACTGTACATAGTTCCTCAAAAGTTATTGTTCAGTAAAAATAAGTTTATTTATCATCTATGTTCTCTCTCATTGAACTCTGTAACATCTGTCAGTGGTCCTGGCCGGCTGATTGCAACGGCACCATGTGGTCTACAAGGATGTATCACCACCACACCTAAAGTCGATACACCCAGCCAGGACTCCCCATTTTCATGTAGCTTGTCAGGGTATGGCAGACAAGTACCTCGCCCATGGCTACTGCCCTGTGCCACATTAAAATCCCATGGATAGGGCACAGCTTTCAAACTTGGCACAACCCCTTTAAGTAATTTTACATTTTTAAGTTTTAGCCAATTGAGCAGATCTTCATTGGTGGGAAACAATAATTTAAAATGGTATTCCCATCTTAATCATTTATGGCAAATCCACAGGAGAAGAAATAATGTCTGATACATGTGGGTTTTAAATCTGAGGACGCCTATCTATTTTGAGAATGGAGCCCGGTTTTATTGAGTGTTGGCAGCACATGTGAAGTGTCTTAACTCACTTCTATGGGAACAAGCAGGCTCGACTTTGTATGGAACTCCCATAGAAGTGAATAGAGAGAGATGCACATGAACATTCAGGACTGGACTGGCCCACAAAAGAACAGGAGAATCCTCCGGTTGGCCCCTGTGCAAGAGTGGGGCCACCACCCTCACATTTGCATGCAGGTGAAAAGTGGGGCACTGGAGTTGGTTACTAGTGGTCCTTTGGCACTTCAGTACAACAATGACTAAATTTTCACCCAAAAAAAGTGCAGGGATGGGGCCGGGATTATGTACAGGATTTGTGGCATTGCAAGCTGGCTCCTTTATATAAAAAACAGTGCCATGCCTGTCCACAGGTTGTGCTGGGTATTCCAGCTCTGACAAATTTACTTCAATAGATTTGAACTGCAATACCAGACAAAACCTATGGAGAGGAGAGCCGCTCATCCAAATCCTACACAAATTCCTTTAATATACAAATAGTGATGAAGGTATACTGAGCCCCAATACGATCACTAGGCCGGCCACATCCTGACAACCTATCCACACAAGTTCCAGGTTCTATTACTCTAGGAAAAGACCAGACATCTTCACCTTAACAAGCATCAAAGTGGTTTCTGGCACTGCTATAGAAGAAAGTTACTCAATATTTTAAAATCCTGTTATTAAAAGCTAAAAGGACACAGAGTTCATTTTCAATTTTATTTCAACTTTTGTCCAACACAGATTATTAGTTACTGAAACAAAGGAATGAAATAGGAAAGGTTCGGTCCTGGTTTTAAGTCCCAAATACATGAATTTAAGACAAACCCTTTAAAGGGAACAGCCCTTTGCTGTTCCGGCTACGTTCACTCCGGACTGGCATCGAACCTGAAAACAGCCGATCGCTGGGAAAGCCAGACCCTCAATGATCTGATATTGAGGACTCATCCTGAGGAATGATCATCAATGTCAAAAAGCTGAAAAACTAACGTCTGAAGCAAAGCTAAAAATGATCTTCAGGGGACATTACTACTAGTTTATAGAGTCGAGAGGCCCAGTTAAACATTAGATAGTTGGCTGACACCGCTGAAAATCATGGGTTCGCCTAACATTCATCCAATGTTAAAACGTAAAAAAAAACCTACTGCTGCCAATATGAAAAAACAAAAATGAAAGACAAAGACCTTGATTCATTAAGAATGACATTTTGTACGCTGATCTACATGAAAGCAGCACCGGAGTAAAATATGCTGAATTCATCAAGCGGCATGCATCTCTAATGAATTTGGCGCATCTTTCAACTGTTGTGTGCCATTGCCAGAAATGTCCGCCAAGCAGGGACTAGTGTGTATTTATGATGGTACGTACGCCACTTTTGTGGTGTAAATGATTATGTCGGGCGCACTTGGCCACACCCTGTCTGAACTCCGACCACTTTTAAAAAAGTTGGCAAAGCTGCTTGGAACTGGAGTAAAAAAAGACAAAAGTTGCAAACTTCTTGCACAACTTCAAGTTCTCCTAAAATGCTGTGATTTTTCAGTCGGTGCTATATTAGAATTCTGGAGAAAACTGCTTAATGATCTGACCCTACAATCGTCACCAAGTCTTTTTCCCTCGTGAACTAGCACTTTTTTTTAACTTATATGTGTCCAACATGCATCTTCTGCAACGGATATGTGCCGTACTGCTGACATTACCGTTCAGTATTGGGAACCATGATGCCAGTTGTATGGCACAGGACTGCTGCAGCCAACGATTGCCTGTAGCGATCATGTGTGGGCCGCATGGAAACAAGGACCAGTAGCACCACTGAAGAATTGCTGCTGGGACTTGGAGAGTTCCGTTTTGTTTTTTTTTTGAGGGGGGGGGGGGGGGGGTTGTAAAAATATTGGCGGCTCCTTTAAAAAAATTGTTATTCTACTGGATAAATCCTTCTGTATAGATTTTGAGAGCCACTAAGGCTGCATTCATACGCTGTGGCCGTGTTATGTTGTTTTGCCAGTCATGGCAAAAATGCACCACTTTGCTGCAATTTTCAAATATTGGGGCAAAAACATTGTGGTTCTGAAAAAAAAGCAAAACGTGAATGCAACCTCAAGCTCTACTTCTAATGGTCATAAATTAACTATTAGACCTCATAGTTGATACAGGTGCTGACATATCATTGGTGCGACTGCCCAGGGGGCCCAAGAGGTAGGGGGGTCGCTACCACCTCCGAAGCAGGTGAAATTGTGCATTACAAAGAACTACTGGCCTAGAAAGTTGCTGTATACAGTCCTTGCACAGGGGTTCTACTCTGTCTATATCCACCAGTGGGTGGACATATAATCCAATTAAAAGTGGACTTGCACATCTTCTGTATAGACAGAGGAAGGACTTTCAATGTTCTTTAGTGGGGCTTAAGAAACCCCGTTAATTACTGCATGTAGGCACTATAAGTTTGGCTAAAACCCAAGGAAAAAAATAAAAGCGTATGTGAACAGGATTCATAAAAATCTGCTTTATTAAGTTGTAACATCTGGCTGCTTGCTAAAGACTTTCAATGAGAATACAGTGCCTTGAGAAAGTATTCGGCCCCCTGGAACTTTTCAACCTTTTCCCACATATCATGCTTCAAACATAAAGATACCAAATGTAAAGTTTTGGTGAAGAATCAACAACAAGTGGAACACAATTGTGAAGTTGAACGAAATTTATTGGTTATTTTAAATTTTTGTGGAAATTCAAAAACTGAAAAGTGAGGCATGCAATATTATTCAGCCCCTTTAACTTAATACTTTGTTGCACCACCTCTTGCTGCGATTACAGCTGCAAGTCACTTGGGGTATGTCTCATCAGTTTTGTACATCGAGAGACTGAAATTCTTGCCCATTCTTCCTTGGCAAACAGCTCGAGCTCAGTGAGGTTGGATGGAGATCGTTTGTGAACAGCAGTTTTCAGCTCTTTCCATAGATTCTCGATTGGATTCAGGTCTGGACTTTGACTTGGCCATTCTAAGACCTGGATACGTTTATTTGTGAACCATTCCATTGTAGATTTTGCTTTATGTTTGGGATCATTGTCTTGTTGGAAGACAAATCTCCGTCCCAGTCTCAGGTCTTTTGCAGACTCCAACAGGTTTTCTTCAAGAATGGTCCTGTATTTGGCTCCATCCATCTTCCCATCAATTGTAACCATCTTCCCTGTCCCTGCTGAAGAAAAGCAGGCCCAAACCATGATGCTGCCACCACCATGTTTGACAGTGGGGATGATGTGTTCAGGGTGATGAGCTGTGTTGCCTTTACGCCATACATATCGCTTGGCATTGTTGACAAAAAGTTCGATTTTAGTTTCATCTGACCAGAGCACCTTCTTCCACATGTTTGGTGTGTCTCCCAGGTGGCTTGTTGCAAACTTTAAACAACACTTTTTATGGATATCTTTGAGAAATGGCTTTCTTCTTGCCACTCTTCCATAAAGGCCAGATTTGTGCAGTGTATGACTGATTGTTGTCCTATGGACAGACTGTCTCACTTCAGCTGTAGATCTCTGCAGTTCATCCAGAGTGATCATGGGCCTCTTGGCTGCATCTCTGATCAGTCTCCTCCTTGTTTGACATGAAAGTTTAGAGGGACAGCCGGGTCTTGGTAGATTTGCAGTGGTATGATACTCCTTCAATTTCAATATGATCTCTTGCACAGTGCTCCTGGGGATGTTTTGGAAATCACTTTGTATCCAAATCCGGCTTTAAACGTCTCCACAACAGTATCACGGATGTGTTCCTTGGTCTTCATGATGCTCTCTGTGCATCAAACAGAACCCTGAAACTATCACAGAGCAGGTGCATTTATACGGAGACTTGATTACACACAGGTGGATTATATTTATCATCATTAGTCATTTAGGACAACATTGGATCATTCAGAGATCCACAATGAACTTCTGGAGTGAGTTTGCTGCACTGAAAGTAAAGGGGCCGAATAATATTGCACACCCCACTTTTCGTCACCAAAAATTTACATTTAGTATCTTGATGTTTGAAGACTGATATGTGGGAAAAAGTTTGAAAAGTTCCAGGGGGGACGAATACTTTCTCAAGGCACTGTACTACACATCCATTAAGTATGAAGAAAAAGGCCAGCTTTACCCCAATCCATATGCCTATGAAATCTTGTGCTTGTGACTCACCTGCGGTCTACTATGTGTATTCACAAGTTCAGCACATGGGATGAAAAGAAGTTCAGAATCCATTCAAATATCCATAGGGGAGAAGGGTGTAAAAAGTCAGTAAAACTTCATGTGTGGTTACAGGCGCCATACACCCAGACTAAAGCTAAGCAATGACTAAGGGGTGAATGGCGCTTGAAATGCAAAGGCATTTGCACCCTTTTTCCGCAACCGTCTACAGAAAAAAGCTGAAGGTGCTTTCACCCCTTAAGCTGGACATGCTTTTCCTCAACTACAGATCCACGCGTTTGACTGAGGAACAAGGCATCTTATGCCTCATTTATCTCATTGTTTCCAGGTGCATTGGTGGACTAGATACCTGTGTATACTATCCACACATCAATGAAAAGGATCCAATGTTACAGAGAGTCTTTCCAAGCTACACTGTTGCAATTCTTTCTTATAAAAGAAAAACATGCAGAGATCTCAGCATGCTAAACAACATTGACTCCTGGAAAAAAAAAGATTAATCTTGCCCAAAGCATTGATAAAACATCACAAAAAAGTCCACCTCAGCTCACATAAAGGAGCCCTTTAAAATCTCAAATTATACGACAGTATAAAATGCATTCAGGTTAGGCAATAAAATAATGATATCAATGAAACTGCCATTTCATCCCACAAAATTGTCTTTTTGACTAATTTCTTCCGTCTGCCTATAGGATTTCATTGATTTTACTGTTCCTCGCCATTAATTCCCTTTCGTTACGTTTTTTATCACCTCCAGCTCTGGCTGTCGGCAGCTACGGTTAGTTCATACCTCAAGATAAAAGCCACAGATAAATCCACAGGACCAACTGGCTCCACATTATTAGGTACAGGACCGGCATGAACAAGTATAGAGAGGCTTCTTTTTCATTATTTTAAGAAAGAAACACAGCTGTACACGAAATGCCAAAGATCTATGGAAAGACGTGGTACTGGCTACATTGAAATGTCTGTGGTAAAAGGCATTTTACTTGAATTTTTGATATTGAAAAAGCTCAAGTTATGGTGCGAGTGTGATTTTACCATGACTGGGCCACAAGCCTAGGACTTGGCTAACTTTGCACTATTTGGTGCCCAAGCGGAAAACTGGGATCATATGTGCTACTGTCAGTGTGCAGCACTCGATGCACCAGGTTACATAACTAAATTGGTGCATCTAGTTTTAGATACCTTTTGTTGCTCAGTTGTAGAAGTAAATGCTATGATGTGGCTTGAAGGAGTATGGCTAAAAAATGTGACAAAGTGAGTCAAACTTTAGCCAAAAATTGATTCAACCAGGAGCTGACAGATAAATTTGGTGCATTTTTATCATCCAGTATAAGCCACTATGATATCATTATACCCTATTATGGAGCACATATAAAACCATGTTCATATGCTAAGGATTGCTTCCTTGGAGCCTTTAAGGGTATGTTCCCACGGTCAGTAAATGCTGCATCCAACCCGTAGCGTCCAGATGTTACAGCATAGTGGATGGGATTTCATGAAATCCCATGTCCATTATGCGTGCTCTGACACCCACGCTTCCCTGGGAAGATAGACATGCGTCATGTCTTTCTAGACCGCAGCATGTCTATCTATCTTGCGGAGACGCGAGTCTCCATGAGATAAATTTCACCCATGTATTGGACGCGGTATTTCCGCATTGTTCAGTGATCACATGCGGAATCACCTGCGTTCAAAAGCTGGCAGCGCTTTGGATGGAGCGGACATGTGCTGCGTAGAAAGCACTGACTAATACTGAAACTCTGCACATACCCTAAGGTCGGGGTCACACTTGTGAGTGTGATGTGAGGAATTCACGAGAGTCTCCGGCATCAATACCTGGCACCGCCACCAGCACTCGGGTCCGGAGCGTTCAGCTGCATAGAAATTCATGCAGCCGCACACTCCGATCCTGAGTGCCGGCAGCAGCTGCTGGGTATTGATGCGAGTTTCTTGCATCACACTCACAAGTGTGACCCCGGCCTAATACTGAACGTCTGCACATACCCTTAGGTAGGATCACACCCTTCCATCTCCCTATTTCTTGTTGCTGGAGGGGGAGGCTCCTGATTGACACTTTGTTCAGTTAGCATAGTGGCACCATTGGCCAGAACTACGCGCTCTCCTATGCTTCCCTCTGCAGCATCACTGGAGCTTGGGGACACTGAAGCTGGAATGGATCCAGCCAACTTCTAAGCAAAGCTTACAAGCTCCGCCGCAGAGAGCATGTAAGTGCTACACTCCTTTCCTGGGAGCCCGGCAAATTCTGATAGCCTGTAGCAGCAGTCAATAACCTGGGCAACAAGCAGTAAACTATAGAATTAAAAATCCATACATTTTTTGTAAACAAGGAAGATTTTTAATAACAAGTAATTTGCAAAGTTGCTTGTATTTACAACAACGTTGCAATTTTATGCAGAAAAAAAAATTGAAAATAACCCTTTAAACAATCCACAAGCAAATTAGCATATAACAACTTAGAACTTTCCATTTTCAAGTAGCTATTTAGGGCAGCTTATACTCTGCCAATGTAGATGAATGAACAGGGGCGGACATATCATTGGTGCAACTTGTGCAGCCTCAGAGGGGCCCTAGAGGTAACAGGACCCATTTCCACCTCCACAGCAGGTGGAATTGTGCATTATGATGAGCTTCTAGACTGCAAAGGACCCATATATTGTTCTTGCACAGGGGCCCTTTTCTGTCTTTGTCTGCCAGTTTGAATGACCATCATAAAAGAGTAGTCTGTAATCTGCTAATGAAGTTACATGAGTTACAAATATACTACTCTATTGCTGAACGGCTAAAAAATCCAGCAATGAGGATTTTTTTTTATTATTTACCTATTATCCAAAATTATCAGATAGTAACATAAGGATATAACCACATATTCAATCTCAATGGACAAGAGTCATAGTCTCAGATTTGCATCTCCCCTATTGTTGCGAAACTACAACTCTAACCATAGTGTGACAATGCTGTTGGGGCATTGTGGAAGCTTTAGTTTTACAATATCTGGGTTGTAATGTAAACAATATCCTCCGCTTCTGTATGTAATACCCAACATCATTGTACAGAGTAGTAAGCTCTGCATAGAAAACGATGGAACTTAATTTAGAGAACCTATTTGTCTCATTCCAACACAGAAATATTGTCTTCAGTAATCACTTTGCTCCATCAACTATACACACTAATGCAGAATGCCAAATTGAAAGTCATAAACATAAAAAAGTATCTTGGTATATGTGGAACAGGTCACACATGCCACAACTACTTCCTTTGATAAATTGCAAACACTTCTATGTACAGTACTTCATAATGTTGCAAAGCGTTTTCTTTCTATATATGTCTCAAAACAACCAATATGTATGTTTTTGGCTGGAGTGCAAGAATAACATAAGACCTGAAACTCCGGACCACTGACACTCTTTATATGAGTGTATAGTTGACGTACCTCCTCAGTCATATGAAGGGGCACAGACATAAAACACACATGGACAGTGGTCCACATTCTCACTGTAAAAAATGCCAAACTACTTGCCATTAAATAGTTATTCCACTTTCTATATTATATTTAAGGTTCAGATAGCAAAGCACATGTAGTGTGCAACAACGTGGGGGATGAGGGCATTGTACATTTGTATATGCCCAAGGATGCTAGATACTGTACATGTATGCATGGTTTTTGGCATATTTTGTAAAAAAGAACTGCCTACACAGACAAATAGCATGAGAAATAAAACATGGTCCCGTTCCCACTTTGGCCTAAAAAAAACAACACTTTCCAGCAACAGTTTTCCCCCTTTATCAACCAGTTCAGGTTAGGAAGTGTGGGTATTATGAATGTTCAATTAGTTCAGCCTTACTTAGGCAAAACCAGAAAACCCCTTCCGATTGAACATTTCTATAAAAAAAAGTAAAAGTGAAAACTTCCATGCAACATCAAAACTTATTATCAGGAAGACCTCAAAATGCCTGATCTGTCAACGGCACAGCCAGTGAATACAGCAGTGTCAATCAGCAACTCTGATCAAAACAGCCTAGGATGCAGCAGAGAAAAAGGAGCTTAAACAGAGTCTGAGCAATGATCTTACCACTGGAGACGAAATTCGACACCCAGGGCAATCACAGATTGGAGGATGTACCTGTAAGATTCCTTTTGACATAAGAGTCTTCAGACTTTTCCCTGGAAGCAGCACATGAAAAGAGAGAAGAGACAAGGTGATGAGCTGTGGGCGGTGCGCAGAGGGTCAGCAGCAGATAAGGTGACAGTCCCATCATAGGCGCGGTTTACACATAAAGACTTTGACCCCCCAAACAGACTGAAAACTGAAAATTAAATGATCGCTAGAATGAGCATTGTTACAAAATATTACTTCATTACTATTGTTCTATGGGGTGATCACCATGTAGCCATGATAGAAACTTTGTCAGCAGTGGCGCACTACCCCCACCAAAAGGGCGCAATAATTGTGCAAATTTCAACACAAACATTACAGCTATGATCAAGAGATAAAAACTGATGGAAATCCAAACTTTACCAGGGCACACATATGTACTAGTTTATAGATTGACTCATAGTTGCAGAAAGTAACATAAACATGTAAACATTACACAAAGTAACAGTAATATAACCTCAATCCTGGCATAAAATAACAGTAACACTCCGAATGTAACCAGCACAAAAAGACAGCAATAAGGAAAAAAATCTAAGTGGAATAGTAGAAGACATTTGCCACAGGGGCTGGCAGTGCCCACCAGGCACACCTCCCAGTCTGGAAGGGTTAATGACCTCTTCTTAGCACTGACTAGGGGACTCACTCTCCAGCCCCTCTCCATAGACCTTTCTGCGAGGTCCCACTCTAAATCTATGGGCAGTTTTGTGGATCCCGCTCAGATCTGGGGCCTCATAGAGAGAATCAGGGTAATGAGTGGGAATAAAAATGCCCTTTATGTAAATGTTAATCTCTCCAGGGTTCAGACTGTAAAGACCCACTTATGGAATTTATGGCTTCTCCCCTTATCATGACTTTGTGCCCCTGGGCGGAAGAAGGGTGGGTGTGCGGATGTGTCTGCCCTCCCCATTTACCTCCACAAGCCCAGCAGCCTGCGCCTCAGTGCCAACTCCCCATCCGGAGAGCTGGGGTCACCGGAGAGGGAAGGAAGAGGGAGGGAGAATGGGAGGGCAGGGAGTGTCACTGAGCATGCTTCCTATAACCACGTTTGGATGTTATCCCCCCCACCACCACCTCCTTTCCTCCCCATCCATCTAATTAAACTGCCAGGAAGGAACATTGGGGGCTAGGGGGATATCAATGAATGATCCCACACTAGCAATGACAAGTAATGTGTAAAGGGTTAACCCCCATATTATCCGACTGTCATGATCACATGCTTTGCAGATTATCCCCCCAACACATGGGTCACTTCTTATAGAAACACACCGTCCCATAGCCCCATATATAAGTGGATAGTAAGCTCTTGGGGTGCAATCACCGTCTCCTCTGGGTCTCACTAAACAGAAGAGCTCCAGAGGGACCACAGACATAAATTGAGAGTAAGCTCTTGGGGGTCTGTCCGATCCACTTCTGTGCTTTTACAGCTCGACCCCCGACAACGATCGACCGATAATAACGACGTGTATGGTGCAGAAAATGTACCAAGCGATTGTGCCTTCATCCATACTCTGCCAGCCATCCCATGAGATCAGGGCTGCTTAGCATTATCATCAATCAACAATGCAGGACAGGAATATAGAGCAGTACAGGTGAGATCCCCCCCAAAAAAAAGGTTAACCCCTTCCTGCCCTGCAGCCACCCACACAGGGCATCCCCCATGGTATGTGATAAGCAGAGACTTTCCCCGAACTTTGGGCCGAGTTCCCCCCGGTACCTTTGTGCCTGATGCTCCGCTTCCAGTCTTTGGCCGTCTCCCGTCCGCTTACAAACTGGAACTCGTTGGGCGTGAGCCACTCTCCCCGGTAGCGGATGGAGGGCCCCTTGCTGCCCTGGCACAACTTCTGGATGTAGAGCAGCGCCTTGTTCTCGCCGCACTCCACCTCTATGCACGGCTCCCCCTGATCAAAGAGGGGCTGGAAGTCCGGGATGGAGGAGAACCTCTCCAGCATGAGGTCATCAGGCAGAGGCGGGTGGTGGGGCTCATGGAAGCCCAGGTAGGCGCGGTGGGCATGGGTGGCAAAGAGGTGCTCGTAGGCTGGAGGGTGCGGGGTCACCACTGGGATGGCAGCGGTCAGATAGCCGGGGATAGTGTCCATGGGTTGGTTGAAGGCTGCCAGGGCCAGCTCCTCGCGATCCGGTCTCTCCTTCTTGATGGCCGGCATGGTGTCCCCAGCTTGCCCCGTGATTGCGCTCTCCGGGCTGCGGCGGCTCCTGCCTTGTGTCGGGCTCACAGCTGCTCGCACTGCGCCTCCTCTGCTGATCTGCCAGGCAGCCCGACTGAGACATGACATGCTGGAGAGGAGGGCTGAGCCGCCGGAGACATCATGCTGCCTCACCAAACGCCGCTTATTGATCCCTTATTGACCTCCCCCGTGGTGCTAACTGCGCTCCCCGCAGCGCCTCGTCCTCTCCGGGCTGCCCCTATGTGCCCAGTGCTTGCACCTTTGCCCCCTCCTGGCTCCTCCACCCTCTGTCTGACCCTAGGAGCGCAGTGGGCAGCAGTGGAGGAAAGTTTTGCGTGCGCTCAGCTCTGTGTCCCTCCACCTGCCTGCTCCGGGGAGAAATGAGCAGGGTGATATAGTACTGATCACTTAGTACAGTGTGAGTGTGGCTGGCGCCCGTCTGTCCCCTGCTTCCGTCCTCGGCAGCGCCGCTCTGGCCGGCTGCGCGCACTGTGCTAGCGCCTGCTCTGCTGGGGGATCCCGCTACGTTCTAGGTGTCACACACAGCGGAGTTCACACACTGTCCTGACCAAACAAGACTCCGCTTCTCCGCCGCTTCTCCAACTTGGCCCATTTAAACAGCGGCACAGGCGGCAGCGGAGGGGGGAAGCCGGCGCGTCAGGGGGGTGTGCGACGGACGACGCTCGGCGGCTCCCAGTCTGCGCTGTGCAGAGACCCACGTGTGCGACGAGTCCTGGAGCAAAAGAACCGTGACACATCGGGGCACAAGCGGCTCCACATTAATAAGGCTGTATAAAGACAGACATCGCACACGTCACCATGACGGGGCCACACTCACGATGAACTTTTACAACTTTTACACAAAGTTTAAAGGAAACATGTTAGCAGCCTCTTATAGACGTAGAGGTATGGCCGCATCAGTGCCTTCCCTCCAATTTATTATCTATCTATCTATCATCTGTCTGTCTATTATCTATATACAGTGCCTACAAGTAGTATTCAACCCCCTGCAGATTTAGCAGGTTTGATAAGATGTAAATAAGTTAGAGCCTTCAAACTTCACACAAGAGCAGGATTTATTAACAGATGCATAAATCTTACAAACCAAAAAGTTATGTTGCTCAGTTAAATTTTAATAAATTTTAAACATAAAAGTGTGGGTCAATTATTATTCAACCCCTAGGTTTAATATTTTGTGGAATAACCCTTGTTTGCAATTACAGCTAATAATCGTCTTTTATAAGACCTGATCAGGCCGGCACAGGTCTCTGGAGTTATCTTGGCCCACTCCTCCATGCAGATCTTCTCCAAGTTATCTAGGTTCTTTGGGTGTCTCATGTGGACTTTAATCTTGAGCTCCTTCCATAAGTTTTCAATTGGGTTAAGGTCAGGAGACTGACGAGGCCACTCCAACACCTTGATTTTTTGCCTCTTGAACCAGGCCTTGGTTTTGTTGGCTGTGTGCTTTGGGTCGTTGTCTTGTTGGAAGATGAAATGACGACCCATCTTAAGATCCTTGATGGAGGAGCGGAGGTTCTTGGCCAAAATCTCCAGGTAGGCCGTGCTATCCATCTTCCCATGGATGCGGACCAGATGGCCAGGCCCCTTGGCTGAGAGACAGCCCCACAGCGTGATGCTGCCACCACCATGCTTGACTGTAGGGATGGTATTCTTGGGGTCGTATGCAGTGCCATCCAGTCTCCAAACGTCACGTGTGTGGTTGGCACCAAAGATCTCGATCTTGGTCTCATCAGACCAGAGAACCTTGAACCAGTCTGTCTCAGAGTCCTCCAAGTGATCATGAGCAAACTGTAGACGAGCCTTGACATGACGCTTTGAAAGTAAAGTTCATTTTAAGTTTATGCTTAGAACATACAACACTGCCCTTCACCTCTCCAAACAAGCCTATTTCAACACCCTCATCACGTCACTGTCCAATAACCCGAAACGTCTCTTTGACACTTTTCATTCTCTACTCAACCCAAGAGTACAGGCCCCAACCACGGAGCTCCGAGCTGACGATCTGGCCAATTACTTCAAAGAAAAAATTGACCAGATTCGACAGGAAATTATCTCCAAATCCTCTCATACCATGCACTGTCCTCCCTCCCCCACTGCATCTAGCTCACTCTCTGATTTTGAACCAGTCACAGAAGAAGAAGTAAGCAGGCTCCTTGCATCTTCTCGCCCAACCACTTGCACCAGTGACCCATTTCCGTCACGTCTGCTCCAGTCCCTTTCCCCTGCTGTCACTCCTCACCTAACTAAAATATTTAACCTCTCTGTCTCTTCTGGTATTTTTCCCTCCTCATTTAAGCATGCTATCATACATCCACTACTTAAAAAACATCCCTCGACCAAAACTGTGCTGCTAACTATAGACCTGTCTCTAATCTTCCCTTCATCTCTAAACTCCTGGAACGCCTGGTCCACTCCCGTCTGATCCGCTATCTCTCTGATAACTCTCTTCTCGACCCTCTCCAATCTGGTTTCCGCTCTTTACACTCTACTGAAACTGCCCTCACTAAAGTCTCTAATGATCTGCTAACAGCTAAATCAAATGGTCATTACTCCATGCTAATTCTCTTGGATCTCTCTGCAGCATTCGACACTGTGGATCACCAACTCCTCCTCACTATGCTCCGTTCCATTGGCCTCGAGGAAACCGTTCTCTCATGGTTCTCCTCCTATCTCTCCGACCGCTCCTTTACTGTATCTTTTGCCGGTTCCTCCTCCTCTCACCTTCCCCTTACTGTTGGGGTTCCTCAAGGATCGGTTCTAGGCCCCCTCCTCTTCTCCTTGTACACTGCCCCTATTGATCAAACAATCAGTAGATTTGGTTTCCAGTACCATCTCTATGCTGATGACACCCAATTATACGCTTCTTCTCCTGACATCACGCCAGCCTTTCTAGAAAACACCGGCGATTGTCTAAACGCTGTGTCTAACATCATGTCCTCACTATATCTGAAACTGAACCTGTCAAAGACTGAACTCCTTGTGTTTCCTCCCTCTACTAATGTATCTATACCCGACATTGCCATTTCTGTGTGTGGTTCCACTATTACTCCCCAGCAACAGGCCCGCTGTCTTGGGGTCATACTTGATTCCGAGCTTTCCTTTGCCCCCCCACATTCGATCACTGGCTCGCTCTTGTCATCTGCACCTCAAAAACATTTCTAGAATCTGACCTTTTCTTACTTTTGACTCTGCAAAAACTCTTACTGTTTCTCTTATTCACTCTCGTCTCGACTATTGTAACTCTCTTCTAATCGGTCTCCCTCTTACCAAACTCTCCCCTCTCCAATCTGTCTTGAATGCTGCAGCCAGGATCATATTCCTCACCAATCGTTACACCGATGCCTCTACCTTGTGCCAGTCATTACACTGGCTACGCATCCACTCCAGAATCCAGTACAAACTTATTGCCCTCACCCACAAAGCCCTCCGTAGCTCAGCACCACCTTACATCTCCTCCCTTGTTTCAGTATACCACCCTACCCGCACCCTCCGTTCTGCTGATGACCTCAGGTTAGCATCCTCAATAGTCAGAACCTCCCACTCCCGTCTCCAAGACTTTACACGTGCTGCGCCAATTCTTTGGAATGCATTTCCCAGGTCAATACGATTAGTCCCCAGTCCCCACAATTTTAAGCGTGCCCTGAAAACGCATTTATTCAGACAGGCCTATCGCCTCAACACATTAACCTAATCTATCCCTGTGTGGCACAGCCAAAAGTTTTACCATAACCAGGTTCCCCGCATCATGTTCCCACATGCTTTATGCATGCATCAGCCCTCTGTGTCTGTACTGTTACACACTTAACATTATGGCTGGTCCATACAATCAGGGCAACTGTTACCACCCACCTTTCGTGTCTCCCTTTTTCCCTCATAGACTGTAAGCTTGCGAGCAGGGCCCTCATTCCTCTTGGTATTTTGTTATAATCTACTGTATGTGATTATTGTTATGCTGTAATGTCTATTGTCTGTACAAATCCCCTCTGAAATGTAAAGTGCTGCGGAATATGTCGGCGCTATAGAAATAAAATTTATTATTATATTATTATTATTATTATTAAAGGTACCTTACGGGCTCATCTGGAATGGAGACCATTGCGGTGGAGTACGTTACTTATGGTATTGACTGAAACCAATGTCCCCACTGCCATGAGATCTTCCCGGAGCTCCTTCCTTGTTGTCCTTGGGTTAGCCTTGACTCTTCGGACAAGCCTGGCCTCGGCACGGGAGGAAACTTTCAAAGGCTGTCCAGGTCGTGGAAGGCTAACAGTAGTTCCATAAGCCTTCCACTTCCGGATGATGCTCCCAACAGTGGAGACAGGTAGGCCCAACTCCTTGGAAAGGGTTTTGTACCCCTTGCCAGCCTTGTGACCCTCCACGATCTTGTCTCTGATGGCCTTGGAATGCTCCTTTGTCTTTCCCATGTTGACCATGTATGAGTGCTGTTCACAAGTTTGGGGAGGGTCTTAAATAGTCAGAAAAGGCTGGAAAAAGAGATAGTTAATCCAAACATGTGAAGCTCATTGTTCTTTGTGCCTGAAATACTTCTTAATACTTTAGGGGAACCAAACAGAATTCTGGTGGTTTGAGGGGTTGAATAATAAATGACCCTCTGAATAAACTTTTCACAATTTAAAAAAAAATTAAACAAAGAAATAACATTCTTTTTTGCTGCAGTGCATTTCACACTTCCAGGCTGATCTACAGTCCAAATGTCACAATGCCAAGTTAATTCCGAATGTGTAAACCTGCTAAATCTGCAGGGGGTTGAATACTACTTGTAGGCACTGTATCTATCTATCTATCTATCTATCTATCTATCTATCTATCTATCTATTATCTATCTATAGATCTATTATCTATCATTTGTCTATTATATATCTATTATCTATCATCTGTCTGTCTACTATGTATCTATCTATTATCTATTATCTATCATCTATATATCTATTATCTATCTGTACAGTGGCATAACTACAAAGTTATGGGACCCAGTGCAAACTTTGAAATGCCCCCCCATGCCAAAATACACACACATCTCTGCTCCGTACACCTCGTACACGCGCAGCTCCGCTCCGTACACCTCGTACACACACGGCTCCGCTCCGTACACCTCGTACACACACGGCTCCTCTTCGTACACACACTGCTCCACTCCGTACACCTCGTACACACACGGCTCCGCTCCGTACACCTCGTACACACACGGCTCCTCTTCGTACACACACTGCTCCACTCCGTACACCTCGTACACACACGGCTCCGCTCCGTACACCTCGTACACACACGGCTCCTCTTCGTACACACACTGCTCCACTCCGTACACCTCGTACACACAGGGCTCCGCTCTGTACACCTCGTACACACACGGCTCCGCTCCGTACACCTCGTACACACACGGCTACGCTCCATACACTTCGTACACACATGGCTACGCTCTGTACACCAAGTACGCACGCGGCTCCGCTCCGTACACCTCGCACACACACGGCTACGCTCTGTACACTTCGCACACACACGGCTCCGCTCCGTACACCTCAAACACACACGGCTTCGCTCCGTACACCTCATACACACACGGCTCCTCTTCGTACACCTCGTACACACACGGCTCCACTCCGTACACCTCGTACACACATGGCTCTGCTCCATCCAAAATTGTACACACACATCTCTGCTACATCCACACTATGAACCCATCCTGACCCCACATAAACTTTACCTCATCCAGCACCATGACAACCAGCACAGCAGAGTCCTGCAGACACAGAGGCCCCTGATCATGTGACCCCTGTCTCCTCCCCTCCTGTGACCTCATCACAGGTCCTGTGCGCACATTAGAGAAAACAGCCTAGCGACGTCATTGCAGGCTGTCTATTATCTATCAATCTATTATCTTTCTTGCTTGCTTGTCGTGTTTTTATATAACATTTTTTCATTGAAAGTATGGCCATGTTAATATATTTACAATGAGCATTATATCCTTCTGTGTGCCTAGATTTGAACATATAATAGATTGTCCACAGACAACAAATTCAATAAGATTTCTGAAGTAAAAATGTGCTATGTATATGAACCCTAGGAGTTTCTTAGGTCTGCATTCTATTGAACTATATGGTTATAGGATAAGGTATTCTGATGTATGCTTTCTTTTTTTTCTTATGCTGTATCTGTTTATTTTTTACACAAAGTTTGAAAAAGACCAATATTGTAGGATAAAACATCACAACTTGGGGATTGCATTATAAATAAAAGTCTTTTTTCTTTGAAAGTCTGGACTGGTTATTCTATCATCTATCTATCTATCTATCTATCTATCTATCTATCTATCTATCTATCTATCTATCTATCTATCTATCTATCTATCTATCGTAGAAAAAGCAGGCAGCACTCCAATATTTACCAAAAGAAAGTGGACTTTATTTAGCTCATGTGGCGTGGCGACGTTTCGGTTCAAGTTAACCTTTCTGAAGGCTTGAGGAAGCTTCTATGAACCGTAACGTTGCCAATTGGGCTCAATAAAGTCTATTTTTGTTTTCAGTTTATTTTTGCCTTGCTTGGAGTGCTGCCTTCAACTGTTTTTTTTATCCATCTATCTATCTTATATCTAACAAGAAAAAGCAGGAACAGCACCAAAGCAATACCTTATTGAAGTGCACGCTTTCCCAACCAGTGTTCATTTGGCATAGCAGGATAAGTAGCAAAAAACAGGGAAACAGCACGTGAAGTAAAAAAAAGTGAACACTAATGCCCAATGGCGTGGCAACGTTTCGGATGTGAAATCCTTTTACAAGCTTGAAAAAAGGATTTCACATCCGAAATGTTGACACGCCATTGGGCATTAAAGTTCACTTTTCTTTACTTCATCTGCTGTTTCCCTGTTTTTTGCTACTTATCTTATATCTACAAATCTATCTCTCTAGCTAGCTAGCTAGCGATCTATCTATTACAGTGGCATGTAAAAATGATGGCACCTCTGGTCAAGATTACTAGTATTGTGAACACTTAAGTAAGTTCAAGATGAAATGATCTCTAAAAGGCCTAAAGTTAAAGATGACACATTTCCTTTGTATTTTAGGCAAAAAAGTTATCTTCTATTTTAAAAATTACAAAAAAGAAATGGGCCGCTGCAAAACTTTGTCACCCTGCATGGTTAGTACCTATTAGCACCCCTTTTGCAAGTATCACAGCTTATAAATGCTTTTGTAGCCAGCCAAGAGTCTTTCAATTTTTCTTTGAGGGATTTTCAGCTATTCTTCCTAGCAAAATTCTTCAAGTTCTGTGAGATTCCTGGGTCATCTTGCTTCTTCTGCTGTTTTGAGGTCTAGCCACAGATTTTCAATGATGTTCAGATCAGGGGACTGTGAGGGCCATTGTTAAACCTTCAGCTTGCGCCTTTTGATGTCATCTATTGTGGATTTTGACGCGTGTCTAGGATCATTATCCATTTGTAGAAGCCATCCTCTTTTCAACTTTAGCTTTTTTACAGATGGTGTTATGTTTCCATCAAGAATTGGTTGAAATTTAATTGAATCCATTGTTCCCTCTACCCATGAAATGTTACCCTCGCTATTGGCTGCAACACAAACCCAAAGCATGATTGATTCACCCCCATGCTTAATGGTTGGAGAGGTGTTCTTTTCCTGAAATTCTATGCACTTTTTTCGCCTTTGATCATTGGGGCTGAAGAGTTATATTTTAACCTCATCGGTCCACAGGACTTGTTTCCAAGATGCATCAGGCTTGTTTAGATGTTCTTTTGCATACTTCTGATGCTCAATTTTATGGTAAGGAGGCAGGAGATGTTTTCTTCTGATGACTCTTCCATGAAGACCATATTTTTGCAGTTTTCTCTAAACAGTAGAACAATATATCACAACTCCAAATTCTGTTAAGTGGTTCTGAAGATCTTTTGCAGTCAAGCGGGGGTTCTGATTTGCCTCTCTAGCAATCCTACGAGCAGCTCTCTCTGAAATTTTACTTGGTCTTCAAGACCTTATCTTGATCTTCACTGTTCCTGGTAACTTCCATTTCTTAATTACATTTCGAACTGAGGAAAGGGCAACTTGAAAATGCTTTGGTATCTCCTTATAGTCTTCTCCTGCTCTGTGGGCCTCCACCATTTTTGTTTTCAGAATGATAGGCAGCTGCTTAGAAGAACCCGTGGCTGGCTGTTTCTGGCACAAGCTTAGAGGAGGCTGGGTTTTTATAAAGCTGGGAAATTTGCATCACCTGGTCTTTCCTAACTATGATAACGAACAAGCCATAACCCTAACAGGCTAATTAAAGTTTGAAACCTCGGTAAAAGTTATCTTAGCACACAAATCTCCAAGGGTGCCCAAACTTTTGCATACCCCGGCAGAATTTTTGCTTTGCCTTTGTAGCTCACACATCCCCAAAACATCAGCGATCTACCTCTATGCTTTACAGTAGGAATGGTGGTCCTTTCATCATAGGCCTTGTTGACATCTCTCCAAATGTAACGTTTATGGCTGTGTCCAAAAAATTAAATCTTGGTCTCATCACTCCAAATTTTGTTGTCCCAGAAGTTTTGAGGCTTGTCTCTGTGTTGTTTTGCATATTGTAAGCGAGATTCTTTGTGGCATTTGCGCAGTAATGGCTTTCTTCTGGTGACTCGACCATGCAGCCCATTTTTTATTCAAGTGCCTTCTTATTGTGCATCTTGAAACAGCCACACCACTAGTTTTCAGAGAGTCCCTTATTTTAGCTGATGTTATTTGTTGGTTTTTCTTTGCATTCTGAACAATTTTCCTGGCAGTTGTGGACAAAATTTTTCTTGGTCTACCTAGCTGTGGTTTTGTTTTTACAGAGCCCCTGATTTCCCATTTGTTAATCACAGATTGAACGCTGTTGACTGGCATCAGTTCCTTGGATATCTTTTTGTTTTCCTGTCCTGTTTTATACAGTTCAACTACCTTTTCCCGTAGATCCATTGACAATTCTTTTGCTTTCCCCATGATTCACAATCCAGAAACGTCAGTGGCTAGATGAAACATGCAAAAATCTGTCTGGATCCCAGAAACTCACTCAGCTTTTATGCACACACTGATTACAAGCAAACAGGTCACAGGTGAGGATGTTACCTTTAGTAGCCAGTCAAACCCATTTGTGTCAACTTCGCTGCATGTTATCAGGCCAAAATCACCAGGGTATGTAAACTTTTGATCAGGGCCATTGGGATGTTTTGGGTTGTCATTATGATTTAAAAAGAGATAACACAGTAGTTTGACAATAAATGGCTTAACCCAACCACTAACCATGAGTGGAGAAAAAGTTTTGGTGTTATCAATCATATTCTCTGAAAAAAAGCCAAGAAAGCAAAAATTCTGCAGGGGTATGTAAACTTTGAGCTGAACTGTACACAACCTTCCTTCTCACCCCCCCCAATGGGGGTAGTTTTATATATATATATATATATGTATATATATATATATATATATATATAAATCAAAAAAAGGGCAGCACTACCAAAATTAAATAGTTGGTGCAAAACCTATTCAGCAGTGTCCCAACAGCCAAATTAACAAAAGTAAAAAAATAGGCAGCACTCAAATTAAATGTGAAAAAAAAGTGGATACTTTACTGATCCTCAAGTGGCAACGTTTCCGCTTGATAAAGACGGGTCACCGTTGAAACGTTGCCACTTGAGGATCAGTAAAGTATCCATTTTTTTTTCACATTTAATTTGAGTGCTGCCTATTTTTTTTTATATATATATATATATATATATATATATATATATATATATACTGTATGTCCTCTTGGAGAGCTGGACAGCACCTGGCCCAGACATGATCCACACCTACTGGCTAAAGAAGTTGACAGCGGTACATGAACGCATGGCAAAGCAGATGTACTGCTAGAAGAAGGCCACCATCCAGCTTGGCTAACAAAAGGTAGAACAGTGCTGATCTTGAAGGATCCTCATAAAGAAACAGTTCCATCCAACTATCGCCCAATAACCTGCCTTACAACAACATGGAAACTCCTGTCAGGCATCATAGCCACCAAGCTACAGAACCATATGAACCAGTACATGAATCCAGCTCAGAAAGGCATTGGGACCGACACCAGAGGCTCTAAGCACCAGCTCCTAGTAGATAGAGCAGTTGCTCAAGACTCAAGATCCAGACAGACCAATCTCAGCACAGCCTGGATTGACTAGAGAAAAACCTATGACTCAATGCCACACACACATGGATCTGTGAATGCTTGTCTCTCTACAATGTCAACAGGAAATTAAGAACCTTCCTCAGAAACTCAATGGGGCTATGGAGAACAACATTGGAAGTCAGCTCAAGACAACTAGCACAAATGACCATCAAATGAGGCATATACCAAGGAGATGCACAGTCCCCATTGCTGTTCTGCATAGGCTTGAACCCCCTCAGTCAGATAATTACAGAGTCTGGCTATGGATACAAGTTCAAGGGTGGAAGCACCACCATCCAACTCCTCTACATGGATGATATCAAGCTTTATGCGAAAAACGAACGAGACATCGATTCACTGATCCACCTGACAAGGATCTACAATGAAGACATTGGGATGTCCTTCGGACTGTAGAAGTGTGGCCGGTTGGTAATAAAGAGAGGCAAGGTAGTCAAGACCGATGTACCTCGGCATCCCACAGAGATACGGTAACCATGATGTGGAGGCAAGGAAAGCAGGAACATCCAATACCATCAAAGGGTAAGACAGGTCCTGAAGAGCCAGCTCAATGGGAAAAATAAAATCCATGTCATCAATACATATGCCCTGCCAGTTATCAGATACCCTGTTGGCATAGTGTGCTTGCCAAAAGAAGAGATGGAAGCTGCAGATGTGAAGACACGAAAGCTCCTCACAAAGAGGGAGGTCTCCACCCTACGTCTAGCACCCACAGATTGTATACCAACAGAAAGGAGGGTGGCCGAGGCTTGATAAGCATCCAAACCACCATCATGGATGAAACAAGGAGTATACAGGAATACATCAGAAGAATGGCGCCAGAAGATGAGATGCTGAGAGAAAGCTTAAGGCAGCATCAACAACAGATCTGGAAGGAAGAACAGGAACATGAAGCGCCATGGCAAGACAAGCCGCTGCATGAGATGTACCATCGACAGATAATGGAGGTGGCTGACATGGAGAAATCCTACCAATGGCTGTAGAAAGCTGGACTCAGAGACAGCACAGAGGCACTAATCATAGCGGCACAAGAGCAAGCACTAAGTACAAGATCCATAGAAGCAGGAATCTACCACACGAGACAAGACCCAAGATGCAGACTATGCAAAGAAACCTCAGAAACAGTCCAGCACATAGTGGCAGGATGCAAAATGCAAGCAGGAACAGCGTATACTGAACGCCACAACCAAGTAGCGGGAATTGTATACAGGAACATCTGTGCAGCATATGGGCTAAGGCCCCCTAAGTAGAGGTGGGAGACCCCAGAAAAAGTGGTGGAAAATGAAAGGGCTAAAATCCTGTGGGACTTCAAGATCCAGACAGATAAGCAGGTGTTGGCTAACCAACCAGACATTGTCATAGCAGACAAAGATCAGAAGACAGCAATGATAATAGAAGTGGTAGTGCCAAGTAACAGCAACATCAGAAAGAAGGAATATGAGAAGCTGGAGAAATACCAGGGCCTCAAAGGAGAACTGCAAATGATGTGGAAGGTGAAGGCAACTGTGATTCCAGTGGTGATAGGAGCACTTGGAGCAGTGACCCCTAAGTTGGAAGAATGGCTACAACAGATCCCAGGAGCAACATCTGAGCTCTCTGTCCAGAAAAGCGCAATACTGGGAACAACTAAGATCCTGCGCAGAACCCTCAAACGCCCAGGCCTCTGGTAGAGGACTCGAGAATGAGTAAGGACAACACAGACCACCCCCATTGAGGGGTGAGAAGGAAGTTTTTTGTGGTTTTTTATAGAAAGATAAGCAAAAACAAAAAACAGCACCAAAAAAATAGGTGGGGTGCAAAAAATCCTTCCAGGCATGTACCAAATCGCGTACTAGAATCCAGAAAAAATGAAGGCAGCACTCCAGTAGAAGATATCAAATGTGGTTTATTGGCCCATGTGCGATGTTTCGGTCCCAAGTGTGGACCTTTCTCAAGCTTCAGAAAGGTCCACACTTGAGACCGAAACCTCACACATGGGCCACATGGGCCAATAAACCACATTTCATATTCTACTGGAGTGCTGCTTTCATTTTTTCTGGATCATATATATACAGTGGGGCAAAAAAGTATTTAGTCAGTCAGCAATAGTGCAAGTTCCACCACTTAAAAAGATGAGAGGCGTCTGTAATTTACATCATAGGTAGACCTCAACTATGGGAGACAAACTGAGAAAAAAAAATCCAAAAAATCACATTGTCTGTTTTTTTTTCATTTTATTTGCATATTATGGTGGAAAATAAGTATTTGGTCAGAAATAAAATTTCATCTCAATACTTTGTGATATATCCTTTGTTGGCAATGACAGAGGTCAAACGTTTTCTGTAAGTCTTCACAAGGTTACCACACACTGTTGTTGGTATGTTGGCCCATTCCTCCATGCAGATCTCCTCTAGAGCAGTGATGTTTTTGGCTTTTCGCTTGGCAACACGGACTTTCAACTCCCTCCAAAGGTTTTCTATAGGGTTGAGATCTGGAGACTGGCTAGGCCACTCCAGGACCTTGAAATGCTTCTTACGAAGCCACTCCTTCGTTGCCCTGGCGGTGTGCTTTGGATCATTGTCATGTTGAAAGACCCAGCCACGTTTCATCTTCAATGCCCTTGCTGATGGAAGGAGGTTTGCACTCAAAATCTCACGATACATGGCCCCATTCATTCTTTCATGTACCCGGATCAGTCGTCCTGGCCCCTTTGCAGAGAAACAGCCCCAAAGCAAGATGTTTCCACCACCATGCTTTACAGTAGGTATGGTGTTTGATGGATGCAACTCAGTATTCTTTTTCCTCCAAACACGACAAGTTGTGTTTCTACCAAACAGTTCCAGTTTGGTTTCATCAGACCATAGGACATTCTCCCAAAACTCCTCTGGATCATCCAAATGCTCTCTAGCAAACTTCAGACGGGCCCGGACATGTACAGGCTTAAGCAGTGGGACACGTCTGGCACTGCAGGATCTGAGTCCATGGTAGCGTAGTGTGTTACTTATGGTAGGCCTTGTTACATTGGTCCCAGCTCTCTGCAGTTCATTCACTAGGTCCCCCGCGTGGTTCTGTAATTTTTGCTCACCGTTCTTGTGATCATTCTGACCCCACGGGGAGGGATTTTGCGTGGAGCACCAGATCGAGGGAGATTATCAGTGGTCTTGTATGTCTTCCATTTTCTAATTATTGCTCCCACAGTTGATTTCTTCACTCCAAGCTGGTTGGCTATTGCAGATTCAGTCTTCCCAGCCTGGTGCAGGGCTACAATTTTGTTTCTGGTGTCCTTTGACAGCTCTTTGGTCTTCACCATAGTGGAGTTTGGAGTCAGACTGTTTGAGGGTGTGCACAGGTGTCTTTTTATACTGATAACAAGTTTAAACAGGTGCCATTACTACAGGTAATGAGTGGAGGAAAGAGGAGACTCTTAAAGAAGAAGTTACAGGTCTGTGAGAGCCAGAAATCTTGATTGCTTGTTTCTGACCAAATACTTATTTTCCACCATAATATGCAAATAAAATGAAAAAAAAACAGACAATGTGATTTTCTGGATTTTTTTTTCTCAGTTTGTCTCCCATAGTTGAGGTCTACCTATGATGTAAATTACAGACGCCTCTCATCTTTTTAAGTGGTGGAACTTGCACTATTGCTGACTGACTAAATACTTTTTTGCCCCACTGTATATATACACTCACTGGCCACTTTATTAGGTACACCTGTCCAACTGTGTGTTAAGACTTAATTTCTAATCAGCCAATCACATGGCGGCAACTCAGTGCATTTAGGCATGTAGACATGGTCAAGACAATCTCCTGCAGTTCAAACCGAGCATCAGTATGGGGAAGAAAGGTGATTTGAGTGCCTTTGAACGTGACATGATTGTTGGTGCCAGAAGGGCTGGTCTGAGAATTTCAGAAACTGCTGATCTACTGGGATTTTCACGCACAACCATCTCTAGGGTTTACAGAGAATGGTCCGAAAAAGAAAAAAAATCCAGTGAGCGGCAGTTCTGTGGCCGGAAATGCCATGTTGATGCCAGAGGTCAGAGGAGAATGGGCAGACTGGTTCGAGCTGATAGAAAGGCAACAGTGACTCAAATTGCCACCCGTTACAACCAAGGTAGGCAGAAGAGCATCTCTGAACGCACAGTGCGTCGAACTTTGAGGCAGATGGGCTACAGCAGCAGAAGACCACACTGGGTACCACTCCTCTCAGCTAAGAACAGGAAACTGAGGCTAAAATTTGCACAAGCTCATCGAAATTGGACAGTAGAAGATTGGAAAAACGTTGCCTGGTCTGATGAGTCTCGATTTCTGCTGCGACATTCGGATGGTAGGGTCAGAATTTGGCGTAAACAACATGAAAGCATGGATCCATCCTGCCTTGTATCAACGGTTCAGGCTGGTGGTGGTGGTGTCATGGTGTGGGGAATTTTTTCTGGGCACTCTTTGGGCCCCTTGGTACCAATTGAGCATCGTTGCAACGCCACAGCCTACCTGAGTATTGTTGCTGACCATGTCCATCCCTTTATGACCACAATGTACCCAACATCTGATGGCTACTTTCAGCAGGATAATGCGCCATGTCATAAAGCTCGAATCATCTCAGATTGGTTTCTTGAACATGACAATGAGTTTACTGTACTCAAATGGCCTCCTCAGTCACCAGATCTCAATCCAATAGAGCATCTTTGGGATGTGGTGGAACGGGAGATTCGCATCAGGGATGTGCAGCCGACAAATCTGCGCCAACTGTGTGATGCCATCATGTCAATATGGTCCAAAATCTCTGAGGAATGCTTCCAGCACCTTGTTGAATCTCTGCCACGAAGAATTGAGGCAGTTCTGAAGGCAAAAGGGGGTCCAACCCCTTACTAGCATGGTGTACCTAATAAAGTGGCCAGTGAGTGTATATATATATATATAGTAGGGATTGTATTCGCTCAGGTGCAACGGGTGGCAATCAGGAGGCACGTTCCTTTTAAAGTTCATGGGGTTTATTATTTCACACAACCACAAACAAAAGAGAACAAAAGAAATAGCCTTTAGCTAAGGCAAAACAAAGTCCAAATGTCCAGTACTTCAGGCTCAGTCCTGGAGCCTCAGCACACACAGGAGGCTTATCCCTCCCCACATACAGCCCCGTGTTAAGGAGTAGTCTACATTATAAAGGTGTAGCCACACCCATGAACCCACCAGCTGACCAGTCAGGTGACTGTGACATCACCACAGGTCCTTAAACACCTATAGAAGTACGGTGACGACTCTTAGTGCTTGCGTGCACTAAAGAAAACACTTCGGGCTACATCACAGTGACCAACCATCTCTGTGGCACATATCTCCCATCGACAATATGACCCTTAGCCATGCCACATACCTCCCCCCTCTGCCTAAAGCTGTGGGGCTTGGCACTTTCCCCCACTAGACAAGGGATTCTTGAGAGGGCATCGGTACTACTATGTAGCTTCCCTGCCCTATGTTCTACATGGAAGCTGAAGTCTTGCAAGGCTAAGAACCAGCGGGTGACCCTTGCATTTTTACCCTTTGTTTCCCTCATCCATTTGAGTGGGGCGTAGTCGGATATCAACCTAAACTACATCCCAGCAGATAGTACCGTAAGGTATCCACTGCCCACTTTATGGCCAAGCACTCCTTCTCTACGACTGAGTAATTCCTTTCACATGAAGATAGCTTCCTACTCAGGTAGAGAACAGGATGCTCCTCCCCATGTATCTCCGGGGAAAGGACTGCTCCTACCCTGACATCTGAGGCGTCTGTCTGAAGAATAAACTCTTAAAGTCTGGGGCTGTTGTGAACTCATTTTCTGGTCTACCAGTTGTGAGTTCTTCCGGGCTCCCTCTGGTGGTAACAGGAGGTAGTGAGATTGATTTAATTAGTAGAGATCTGCCACCCGATGATGAGGATAACCATTGGATCTCTGGGACTGGATTTAAGACAGCCGACGCCCTATTTTGGTGCTGGTGATTCCTTCTGGCTTTTCAGGTCTTGGTTTTCAGCTCTGTTCCAGTTATCTCAAGATGTGTTTCTGCTAATGTTCACACTTGATTTTGTTGGTCTATTCAGTTTTTTGTGTGGTCAGTGCTGAATTTCCACTCTTATTTATCTGTATTTGCCAATTTGCTTTTTGTCCCTTATTAGATTGGCTTCTTTTTGCTCTGTCTCAGAATATTTCAGAGTGCTGATATAGTGGGAGAAGTCTAGTGACTTCAGGGTTAATTTTGTTATCAGAAGTGTTGGACATTATTTTTGTAGGGTTTTTTGGGCAGATTGCAGACAGTGTCTTTCCTTTCCTGTCCTTTCTAGTTAGTTTGGGCCCCATCGTTTGCTCAGCCTATTTTCCTGCCTGTGTTTGTGTTTTCATCTTGTTTCACCGTCAATACATGTGTGGGGGCTGTCTATTCCTTTGGGGTCTGCTCTGGGGCAGTTAGTTTTCCCCTTTTCTTGCTTTAGGCTTATTTAGTCCTCCGGCTGTGAAGAGGCGTCTAGATTCATCGTAGGAACGCTCCACGGCTGCTGCTAGTTGTGTGGTTAGGATCAGGGGTCTGCAATCTGCATAGTTACCAACCTCTCTGGTTTTCTGTGACTTAGCTTGTTTAGTTTTCCTCCTCGGTGACCCATTCATAACATGGGGCCATGAGAACGGGTTGCTTACATAGAGCCCCTTTCAATTCTTGGAAGGCTGATTCTGCCTCTTTGGACCATCTGACCATTACTGATTTTGTCCCCTTAAGAAGATCGGTTAGAGGCTCAGCCACCATGGCTTGGGATGAAGCTCCTGTAGTATCCCACGATCCCCAGGAAGGTTCTAACTTGCTTTTTGGACAAAGTTCTCGGCCATGTTTGAATTGCCTCCAGTTTACTGACTTGAGGTTTTATTTTGCCTCGACCCACAACATATCCAGGGACTTGGCTTCTTCTTTACCCAAGGCACACTTCTTCGGGTTTATTGTAAACCCCGCCTCCCTTAGAGCATCAAACACTGCTTGGACATTTCCAGGTGACTCTCCCAGTCTGGGCTAAAGATGACGATATCATCCAGGTACGCAGTGGTGTATAACTTATGAGGTGCAAGGATTCTAACCATAGCTCTCTGGAAGGTCGCTGGAGCTCCCTGCAGACCAAACAGCATTCGGACATATTGGAAGCATCCGTCTGGTGTAGAAAATGCCATCTTCTCCTTGGCTTCCTGGGCCATGGGGATCTGCCAATATCCCTTTGTCAAATCCAAGGTGGTGATGTACCTGGCGGGCCCAAGTCTATCGATGAACTCATCAACGCGTGGCATGGGATATGTGTCGAACTTGGAGACCTCATTCAGCTTCCGATAGTCATTGCAGAATCTCCATTCACCATCAGGTTTGGGGACCAGGACAATCGGGCTGAACCAATCACTCTTGGATTCATCAATGACGCCGAGCTTCAACATACGCTGCACCACCTTGGAGACTACTTCTCTATGGACCTCAGGAATTCGATAAGGCTTCACGTTCATCCACACATGTGGCTCTGTCAGAACCTCGTGTTCAATGACCTTCGTGCACCCCGGCAACTCTGAAAACAGGTCCCTGTTCTTTTGGAGCAACTCCCGGCACTACTGTTTCTGGGCCTTTGATAGCGCCTCCGCTATAGTAACCGCACAAACCTCACCTTCTGGGTTGCCCAGCAAGCACAGAGTTACCGCTGGCTCTGTCTTGCCATGGCTTGATGAGGTTGACATGGTAAACCTTGTTTGGTTTCCATCTTCCTGGTTGGTAAATCTTATAATTTACTTCACCAAGCTTCTCCACCACCGCATACGGCCCTTTCAATTTGGCGAAGAACTTGCTTTCCACCATCGGAATTAGCACGAGAACTCGGTCTCCCGGACTGAACTGCCTCACTCTTGCTGACCGGTTATAGACCCTGGCCTGAGCCTCTTGTGCCTGGCGGAGGTGTTCTTTCACGATGGGTATCACCTTCGCAACCCTCATCTGCATCAGTGCCACATGCTCAATGATGCTTCTGTGGGGCGTGACTTCAACTTCCCAGGTTTCCTTGGCTATATCCAGGAGACCTCATGGATGTCGGCCATACAGAAGCTCGAAGAGCGAGAACCCTGTGGAGGCCTGTGGAACTTCACGAATGGAGAACAGCAGATATGGTAAGAGACAGTCCCAATATCTACCGTCTTTCTTGATGGCTTTTATTAGCATACTCTTCAGTGTCTTGTTAAATCTCTCAACCAGGCCATCTGACTGAGGATGGTACACTGAAGTACTCAACTGGAAGATTTGCTGGACCTTGCACAACTCCCTCATCACCTTGCTCATAAAAGGTGTCCCCTGGTCGGTCAGGATCTCCTTCGGCAAACCTGTCTGGGAAAACACATGGACCAACTCGCGGGCTATACTCTTTGTGGAGGAGTTTCTCAGGGGAATTGCCTCAGGATAGCATGTGGCATAGTCCAGGATGACTAATAT
The DNA here is from genome assembly GCF_039654945.1 of Dendrobates tinctorius. Lineage (NCBI taxonomy): Eukaryota > Metazoa > Chordata > Amphibia > Anura > Dendrobatidae > Dendrobates > Dendrobates tinctorius. The sequence goes on from NW_027361754.1 coordinate 46,939,607, forward strand.
ATACTGATGGCCCGGGCTGATTTAACGAGGGGACCGACCAAGTCCATGGCAATTCTCTCAAATGGTACCTCAATAATGGGCAATGGTACAAGGGGGCTCCGGAAGTGAGAGGTGGGGGCAGTTAACTGACATGTAGGGCAGGACTTGCAATAGTTCACTATTTCCCGGTGACACCCAGGCCAATAGAACCTCTGCACAACCCATTTCTGCGGTTTTTTCACCCCCAGGTGTGTCCCCAAGATATGTGAATAGGCCATGTCCAACACTTTTCGTCTATAGGGGCCTGGTACTATCAACTGCTCCACCAACTCCTCCCTTACTTTCATGACCCAATATAACAACTCCCCACTCATCATAAAATAGGGAAATCTTGTGTCAGCCCTCTGCTCCTGTGCAACCCCATTAATGACGGTGACATTGTTGAAGGCTTCCCTCAGAGTTGGGTCGATATGTTGGGCAGTCCTAAAATTCTCACCGGCCACCCCTAACTACGGAATGTCAGATACAGGGGACACTTCCTCATAATCCTCTACAAGGACACAAAAAGGAAATCCATGTGCCTCTGGTTGTGGTGATACCTTATTAGGGCTCATTGTTTCCCTACTCTTCCTAGCGACCTCAGAACCCTTTCCCAACAGATCCCAAAACAAACAGAAATCCCAGCCTATAATTATAGGATGCAACAAGTCCCGAACGATGCCGACTTCATGGGACTCCGTGCCATGCGCCATTTCAATGTCCACTCTGGCCATTGGGTAGTCCTTTGCATCACCATGTATGCACCGAACGTCAACCTTTTTCCCCGGGAGAAAGTTGAGAGGAAAAGTGGCCCTCACAAGGGTCACCAAGCTCCTGGAGTACAGCAGGGCCATTACAGCTCGATCATTCACCTTCACGGGACATGCTGGAGGCCCCTCGTTAGGTGGAGAGTTCACACTGCAGGCTGGATATGCATAGTATGAACTACGGCATCCCATGCTGCAGTCCATTTGCTCGGTGGTCTGGGGACAAAGAGCAGCTATATGGCCTGGCCGTGGCACCTCCAGCAAATATCACCCGTGGGGACCTTGGGCACCACCTCTCCCGCCCCTATAGACCTTGGAGGCCCCACCCCTTTTTGGGACTCCGCCCCCTGCTGGAACCTCCAATACGGAATGGGCTGCTTCCCCAAGAAGCCTTCCATCCCCTGATATCTCTTGACCAGTTCATCGGCATTCTGGGGATCACCCTGGGCAACCCAAGTCTGTAGGGGTCTCGGCAGGGAATGCACAAGCCGATCCATCACCACACGTTCAATCATCTGCGCAGGCGTAGAAGACTCTGGCTGCAGCCATTTTTGGACCAGGTGCAACAGGTGGAACATTTGGGAGTGAGGCGGTTTGTCCCGGTGATAGGCCCAGCGGTGAACTTGCTGTGCCCTGACAGTCATTGTCACCCCCAAAAGTGCGAGAATCTCAGCTTTTAGTTTGGGATACTCCTTGGCGTCTTGCAAAGTCAAGTCATAGTACGCCTTCTGGAGCTCCCCCGTCAGGTATGGTGCCAGTACCTCTGCACACTGCTCTGGCTGAAGTTTTTCCCTCTCAGCCACCCTCTCAACATCATCCTCAGGGGTCATTTTCTGCAATGCGCGTCTTACCGCCTTCCTGATGTGGGCATCATCAGCTAGACCTGGGGTTGGGGCACTTGTCCTGCCCTGGATGGCGGTTGCCAGAAGCTGCATCTGCTGCCGTTGCTCCTGCTGGCTATGTTGTATCTGTTGCAACTACAGCCTGTTGGTCTCTTGTTGCTGTGACTGTGACTAGACCAGGTGTTTTAGCAGATACTCCATTTTTCCCGTCAATGCTTGCTGGCTTGCTGCAAACTTGACCCAGGACATGCAGTAACATTCTCACGTCTCTGCTGGGAACACTGCTCGCATTCTCCACCAATTGTAGGGATTGTACTTGCTCAGGTGCAATGGGTGGCAAACAGGAGGCACGTTCCTTTTAAAGTTCATGGGGTTTATTGCTTCACACAGCCACAAACAAAAGAGAACAAAAGAAATAGCCTTTAGCTAAGGCAAAACAAAGTCCAAATGTCCAGTACTTCAGGCTCTGTCCTGGAGCCTCAGCACACACAGGAGGCTTATCCCTCCCCACATACATGTGGTAATAGCAGGTACGCAGGAAGCAGTGACGAGATGCGAGACAGAAATGACTTTAAACGTTAACTTTTATAGATAAATGCCGTTAGAGCTATTGTTATGCAACTAACAGAATAACAGTAGTTGTCCTCGCAGGGAGCCAATACACATAAACAAGGATTGGGATAATAAGACTAATCCAGCAAAGACTGGTCACTATATGGCCGCGGAATGGCCGACTACGGGTCCTTAGTCACTATGTATCACTTATCCGTCCTGACGTCCCTCGGCGTTCTTTTCCACTGTGTGTCTGCGTCGCACCCACTGGGCCCAGCCTCTGAAAATCTGGCATAGTCTTCGGGCGTTCCGATGCCCAGGAGGAGTAGGGGCACAACAGGCCCGTGGAGAGTTCTTTGGTGGAATGTCCCCCAGCGGAGGCAGCGGGATACCGCCTGGGAGTGGGAGGGTGGAAGCCGCAACTCCCTCACAGGGACTGGCGGCGGCGGTGATAAGTGGTGGTTGATAGGCCACAGGCACAGTCTGAGGCCGCACTGGAGGATCCACAGTGGGCACAGGCCCAGTCTCTGCCGCGGACTGGAGCGGGGCGGTGGCAGCTGCGGGCGGCAAAGGAGGAGTCACCTCTGTGGTCAGGAGTGAAGCGGCGGTGGATGCGGGCACCAGCGAGGAGGCCGCAGCCGCGAGCTGGAGTGACGCAGCAGTCTTCTTTTGTCGGTAAGCTCGGCGCCGTCTCTCTGCGGTCCACCGAGAGTCACCCTCCTGTCGCTGTCCTCCTCTCTGGAAGCTGCTCGTGGCTCTTGCTCTCTGGCCCTGTCAGTCTCAGCAGTCCATCCCCTAGCTCTGCTTCCTGGAAACAGATACCCCAGGAACCTGGAAGACGGTCCCCTCGGTTCCGGCCCGGGTCCTCGGCGGAGGCTTCTCCTCCTACACTCCCCCATCCTGTATGCTCGTCAGTCCTCTGGCGAGGGTCTTGGTAGACTCGGGTTGGCCTTTTGAGACAAAAGTTCCTGTTGCCATACGAACTGATCCTGTTTGTAGCGTTCGAGGGGTTTGCCGGCTGTTGACCGCTCGGAGCGTCTTAGTTCGACTGTGGTGGAGCTTTCTGGGGCGGTGGCCCGTGGTGGACTAGCCGATTCCGATGGGCTGGCGTGACTTGCTGAGATATTGTGCCTTGGATGGCCCACCTGTACCGCTAGGCTATCTTCTTTGTCATCTAGGTCCCAGACCGTGGGCATTGGTTCGGGGGCCTGAGGAGTGGGTTCGGGTTGCACGGGATTGTTGGATGTACAGGGCCGCAACATATTACGGTGCACAGTACGAGTGGGAAGTGCCCCGTCCCTTTCAGGTCGTATCTCGTACACAGGCCCATCGGGGCTTATTCGGCGCAATACTCGGTATGGTAAGGACTCTCTTCCCACCGGGGTTCTAGCTTGTTCTGGCGGCGCTGGTCTAGTATGAGTACTTGATCCCCAGTCTGAAAGTCGGTGGGTGGAGGTAGAGTGCCCCTTGGGTGCTCTAGGTCTTGGAGTTTTGTCTAGACGATGCGGTGAAGGGTCTGTAGCCGGTGTCGGTGGTTTCGGACCCATGATGACACTCCAGACCAGGGTTGGGGTTCCTCCGGGTTTAGTTCTACCTCCGTGATCCCTTTGCCTTCTCGCCCGAATAGCAGTGAGTAGGGGGTATAGCCGGTAACTCGGTGCACCCGGCTGTTATAGACCCACACTAGTTCAGGGACATACGCAGGCCAGCGGGCCTTCCGGTCACTCTCCAGGGTACGCAACATTTGAATTAGTGTCCAATTAAAGCCCTCGCAGGCCCCGTTTCCCTGTGGGTGGTATGGTGTGGTCCGAGATTTATTGATACCATAGAGACGATGTAGCTCCTCCATGACTTTCCCCAGGAAGCATGCTCCCTGATCTGAATGTATCCGTTGAGGGCAGCCGTAGCAAGCTTATATCTGGTAACCAGCTTTTCCAATCTCTGCTCTGAATCCACTCCTGTGTCTCCATTCAATGTCAGCAAGCAGTTAATCTTGAATGCTATCTATGTGTTTTCAACTATGCAAGCTTATATCTGGTAACCAGCTTTTCCAATCTCTGCTCTGAATCCACTCCTGTGTCTCCATTCAATGTCAGCAAGCAGTTAATCCTGAATGCTATCTATGTGTTTTCAACTATGCAAGCTTTATATCTGGTAACCAGCTTTTCCAATCTCTGCTCTGAATCCACTCCTGTGTCTCCATTCAATGTCAGCAAGCAGCTAATCCTGAATGCTATCTATGTGTTTTCAACTATGCAAGCTTATATCTGGTACATAGTTTTTTTTCAACTTACTCTGCTTGTCCCCTTATGTTGTGAGGTCAAGAAAATTTTCAAAGTGCTTTATGATCCATGTAGTGCTGGACATGTGTTTATTTGACCACAACACTTTATTGGGTCCTGGTGTCTCAATTTAGTGTGATTGATTAACGAGAAGAGAGAGAGCAAAAAAAAAACAAAAAACTTAGCCTTAACCTGCTATATATTCAGACCTAGCTAGGGGGAGCATTTACGCAGGGGTGGCATTTATGCACATGTAATCGAAGTACATGTATCAAAGTACTACGGGCAGTTATAACATGGCAGTTGGGCAGGGCAGGAGACAGGTAAGACATTTATATACATCTACTCCCTGTACATTAGGAGTACAACAAATATATACCATATGCATTTGTATAATTTTTATTCTGGCCGCTGCATTCACACACATCCACCGCCCTGGCATTAACTCTCTACACTCCATCCATATCGGCCCCTCGTTCCTTTCCTCTCCTATATATAGCACTCACGCTCTTTTCACATTGTTAAATTGCACAGATCCAGTCAGTCCCACCATTCAACATCAGAGACGCTCTCACAAATCACTTAACCATCTGCTCACTCTTTCTACCCTCCTTCTCCTAGTCGCAGGAGACATTGCTCCCAACCCTGGTCCCCCATGTTATAGAAAGTCAAACCCCCCGACTGCTACACTTAGAAACCCCTCTAATCTTATTAATATTCCCTACATGCCATCTGTCTCTCTTAATTGTGCACTTTGGAATTCTCGCTCAGTGTGTAACAAACTCTCCTTCATCCATGACTTCTTCCTTTCTAATTCACTTAACCTCCTGGCTCTTACTGAAACCTGGATCCAGCAGTCAGACACTACCGCTGCTGCTGCTCTTTCATACGGGGGGGCTACACTTCTCTCATACCCCAAGATCAGACAATAGAGCAGGTGTAGGCGTTGGTCTGCTCCTATCACCAAAATGTACCTTTCAGGTTATCCCTCAAGTACCCTCACTTGTCTTCCCTTCTTTTGAGGTCCATGCCGTCAGACTCTACACCCCCTTCTCCATGCGAGTGGCGGTGGTGTATCGTCCTCCCGGCCCCTCCCATCAGTTCCTGGATCATTTTGCCACTTGGCTTCCACATTTTCTCTCCTGTGACATCCCTACCCTCATCATGGGAGATTTCAACATCCCCATTGCTCTTCCCCTCTCATCATCTGCTACTCACCTTTTATCTCTAACCTCCTCATTTGGCCTTTCGCAGCTTACTAATTCTCCAACGCATGAAGACGGTAATTCCCTCGACTTGGTGTTCTCTTGGCTTTGTGCAGTGGATGATTTTGCAAACTCTCCTCTCCCACTCTCTGACCACAATCTTCTTTCATTCTCTATCAAGAACTGCCAGGCTGCTCAGGTCACCCCCACTGTCCAGACTTATAGAAACATACAGGCCATTAACACCCAGAAACTTATGAAGAACTTACAGTCTTCATTGGCCCCTATCTCCTCCCTCTCATGTCCTGATTCTGCATTGAAGCATTACAATGAAACACTTCAAAGTGCCCTGGATGAATTTGCACCCCCTATAAATAGAACACCACAACGGAGACGGCGACAATCCTGGCACACGGTGCAAACACGTTTCCTGCAGCGGTGCTCCAGGTGCGCCGAACGTCTGTGGAGAAAATCCAATCTACACGAAGATTTCATCTATTTTAAGTTTATGCTTAGAACATACAACACTGCCCTTCACCTCTCCAAACCAGCCTATTTCAACACCCTCATCACCTCACTGTCCAATAACCCGAAACGTCTCTTTGACACTTTTAATTTTCTACTCAATCCAAGAGTTCAGGCCCCAACCACGGAGCTCCAAGCTGACGATCTGGCCAATTACTTCAAAGAAAAAATTGACCAGATTCGACAGGAAATTATCTCCCAATCACCTCATACCATGCACTGTCCTCCCTCCCCCACTGCATCTAGCTCACTCTCTGATTTTGAACCAGTCACAAAAGAAGAAGTAAGCAGGTTCCTTGCATCTTCTCGCCCAACTACTTGCACCAGTGACCCATTTACGTCACATCTCCTCCAGTCCCTTTCCCCTGCTGTCACCCCTCACCTAACTAAAATATTTAACCTCTCTCTCTCTTCTGGTATTTTTCCCTCATTTAAGCATGCCATCATACATCCACTACTTAAAAAACCATCCCTCGACCAAAACTGTGCCGCTAACTATAGACCTGTCTCTAATCTTCCCTTCATCTCTAAACTCCAGGAACGCCTGGTCCACTCCCGTCTTATCCGCTATCTCTCAGAAAACTGTTCTCGACCCTCTCCAATCCGGTTTCCGCTCTTTACACTCCACTGAAACTGCCCTCACTAAAGTCTCTAATGATCTGCTAACAGCTAAATCAAATGGTCATTACTCCATGCTAATTCTCTTGGATCTCTCTGCAGCATTCGACACTGTGGATCATCAGCTCCTCCTCACTATGCTCCGTTCCATTGGCCTCAAGGACACCGTTCTCTCATGGTTCTCCTCCTATCTCTCCGACCGCTCCTTTACTGTATCTTTTGCCGGTTCCTCCTCCTCTCACCTTCCCCTTACTGTTGGGGTCTCCCAAGGATCGGTTCTAGGCCCCCCTCCTCTTCTCCTTGTACACTGCCCCTATTGGTCAAACAATCAGTAGATTTGGTTTCCAGTACCATCTCTATGCTGATGACACCCAATTATACGCTTCTTCTCCTGACATCACGCCAGCCTTTCTAGAAAACACCGGCGATTGTCTAAACGCTGTGTCTAATATCATGTCCTCACTATATCTGAAACTGAACCTGTCAAAGACTGAACTCCTGGTGTTTCCTCCCTCTACTAATGTACCTATACCCGACATTGCTATTTCTGTGGGTGGTTCCACTATTACTCCCCAGCAACAGGCCCGCTGTCTTGGGGTCATACTTGATTCCGAGCTTTCCTTTGCCCCCCCACATTCGATCACTGGCTCGCTCTTGTCATCTGCACCTCAAAAACATTTCTAGAATCTGACCTTTTCTTACTTTTGACTCTGCAAAAACTCTTACTGTTTCTCTTATTCATTCTCGTCTCGACTATTGTAACTCTCTTCTAATCGGTCTCCCTCTTACCAAACTCTCCCCTCTCCAATCTGTCTTGAATGCTGCAGCCAGGATCATATTCCTCACCAATCGTTACACCGATGCCTCTACCTTGTGCCAGTCATTACACTGGCTACCCATCCACTCCAGAATTCAGTATAAACTTATTACCCTCACCCACAAAGCCCTCCATGGCTCAGCACCACCCTACATTTCCTCCCTTGTTTCAGTATACCACCCTACCCGCGCCCTCCGTTCTGCTGATGACCTGAGGTTAGCATCCTCAATAGTCAGAACCTCCCACTCCTGTCTCCAAGACTTTACACGTGCCGCGCCAATTCTTTGGAATGCACTTCCCAGGTCAATACGATTAGTCCCCAATCCCCACAATTTTAAGTGTGCCCTGAAAACGCATTTATTCAGACTGGCCTATCGCCTCAACACATTAACCTAATCTATCCCTGTGTGGCACAGCCAAAAGTTTTACCATAACCAGATTTCCCGCATCATGTTCCCACATGCTTTATGCATCCATTAGCCCTCTGTGTCTGTACTGTTACACACTTAACATTATGGCTGGTCCATGCAATCAGGGCAACTGTTACCACCCACCTTTCGTGTCTACCTCTTTCCTCATAGACTGTAAGCTTGCGAGCAGGGCCCTCTTTCCTCTTGGTATTTGTAATAATCTACTGTATGTGATTATTGTTATGTTGTAATGTCTATTGTCTGTACAAATCCCCTCTGAAATGTAAAGTGCTGCGGAATATGTCGGCGCTGTAAAAATAAAATGTATTATTATTATTATTACACTTGGATAAAGTTCTTGCAGATTGCATAGGCGGCTGACTCCGCAGTTTGATCTCGGGTGGGGGTTACCACGGCAAATTTGGTGAAGTGATCCACCATGACGAGACAATGCTCATACCCCTGGTATGCAGGGCCAATGGTCACATAGTCCACCATCAAGAGCTCGAGGGGTGCTGATGTCACTATCGTTTGCACCGGGGCCCGTTGTGCGGGTGGTTTAGCTAGTTCGCATAGGTGGCAGGCCCGGCAAGTTTCTTCCACAGCAGCGTACAAGCGCGGATGGTAAACTATCTACTGCAACCATTGCATGGTTTTCTGGACTCTGAAGTGAGCCCCCTTTTTGTGGGCTTCCTGTGCCAGTTCACTGAGTTGGACTCTGGGCATGACTACCTGCCAAGTTGTTGCAGACGTCGCCCGTGATACTGTCTTACGATACAACAGTCCTTTCTTGATGACTAGTTTCTCCCATTGGCGTAGCATCAGCAACATATCATGAGACGAAGTCTGTCTCTGGGCGTCAATGGGTAGTCTGCCGGTGGTCACCCATCGGCGTAGGAGCCCAATTTCTTCATCTTCTTGCTGCTGTTGGATCTATCTGTCACGTGATTGCTCCAGCACACCCCTTGGGGGTACTTCTTGCGTGGCAGCCGTGAGCACGGCGACGGTCAGGGCATACGGTGTCTCTTCTCCTTCCAATTCGTCATCTCGACTTTTCCCTGGCATTGTGTGCCGGATCCTGTAGAGGGCATTCACGTGCACATTTTCTGCTCCTCTTTTGTAGTTGATCTTGTAGCTTGAACTTGGCCATCCGGGCCACCCATCGCTGCTCCAGAGCCTCCAATTTGGCATTTTCCAGGGGGGCCAGCGGGTTGTTGTCGGTCCGCACCACCACTTCGGAGCACGCCAGGTACTCTGCGAACCGCCCCGTCATGGCCCACACTACTGCGAGGAGCTCGATCTTAAAGGAGCTGTAATTGTCAGAGTTTCGTTCAGAGTCATGAAGTGATCTGCTACCATACGCGATCACTCTCTCCCGGCCGTCCTGAACTTGTGACAATACAGCCCCTAGCCCATGGAGGCTCCCGTCGGTGTGTAGTATGAACGGTTGCGAGAAATCCGCATAAGCTAACACTGGGGCACCCGAGAGCGCAGCCTTAAGGACTTGGAAGGCCTCTTCTTGCAGTTGTTGCCACTGGATTTTCCATCCATTCGCCCTGGCAGGAGCCCCCTTTAGCAGGTCCTGCAGGGCTCGGGCCCGGCGTGCAAAATTCTTTACGAAACGACGATAGTATCCAGACAGCCCCAGGAAGGCCCGCACGTCTTTTATCGTCTCAAGGGTAGACCATCCCTGAATGGCAGCAACCTTTTCCAGGGATGGTCTAACACCCTTGGCAGAGACGATTTGCCCCAGATACTCAATCTGGGTGCGAAACAGGTGGCATTTCTGAGGCTTCACCTTCAACTCGTACTTCTGCAGCCAGCCGAGCACCTGCCCCAACCGCCGCAGGTGGTCCTCAAACATGGTGGCATAGATGATTATTTCTTCCAGGTATATCGGCATGGCCTCGAAGTTGAGATCCCCCAGACACCACTCCATCAGCCGCTGAAAGGTCCCCAGGGCATTGGCCAGCCCGAACGGCATTCGATTGAACTCGAGCAGTCCCATAGGAAGAATGAACGCCATCTTAGCCCTGTCTTCTTCTGACATCGGCACCTGCCAATATCCGCTGGCCAGATCTAACGTTGAAAAGTACTTCGCCTTCCCCAAGGCGGACAGGGATTCTTCTATACGAGGCAACGGGTACGAGTCTTGATGGTACAGGCATTCAGCTTTCTATAGTCCACACAGAACCGCAGGGTGCCATCCTTTTCGCGGACCAACACGATGGGAGCCGCCCAGGGGCTCTGGCTCTCTCGTATGACCCCCTTCCGCAGCATTTGGGCCAGTAAAGTTTTTACCTCCTGGTATAGTTGTGGGGGAATTTGTCTGTATCGTTCCTGTATGGGGACCGTTCCTGCCATTGGAATTCCGTGCGTGATGGCTGTGGTGCATCCAAAATCATCCTCGCGGCTAGCGAATACCCCGTGATACTGTCCTAGTAGTGTTTCTACCTGGAGAAGTTGGGCGGGAGCCAGGCCAGAGAGTTCAGCCCACATTCTTTCCAGGATGTTTCGGCCCTTTTCCTGAGTCGAGGACTCGGTAGCCTGCAGAGTTCGAGTGGTCACTGCCCAAGGGTCCTCGGGTTGCACCTTCAATTGGACTGTAGGGGCTGGCAGCACCTCTTGCAATGGCCTCACCAGCTTGGCCATCTCGACCCGGGGCCTTAAGACGATGTCTTGGTCTTCTAGGTTGACACAGCGCACGAGGACAGTTCCTCTCTGCACAGTGGCCAGGGAGCGGGTCACCAGTATGCCAGGATGCTGCATCTCCATGCCCTCCAAAGGCACCGGGGCCCGATGGGCAGGGCCACCACTGTCTGCCCGGGGCAGTATGAACGGGGGACCCGCTGGCGCAATGATTTTGCCCAGTGCCTCACTCTCCTGGCAGTCCTGGAGAACTCGTGCCTCACGCACCAACTGCTGGAAGACCTGCCCTTGGGCCGTGCGGGAACCCCACTGGTTCAGAGTCTCTTGCATGGGTCATTGAGGAGTAAATTGCCAAACTCCCGCAGGATGTTCATGCCCAGGATAACTGGATGTTTGTCATTGGTTTCTCCATGAGTCAGGACCACTCCCCGGCGTCCGAGGGATTTGCCACACAGCGTCATCTGCACCCAAACCACCCCGGCGACAGGGACCGGTAATTGATTGGCGGCTACCAGTTTTATCATGGGTCCCCACTGGGGTCTCACTGCCTCAGGCAAAAGCTGCCAAAAGTAAGTTGCAAGCATGGTTGTTACTTGTGAACCCGTGTCCACTAGGCACCGCACGGCACGGCCCTCGACTTCTGCCCATACTACCGGACACTTTGCGGCCAGATCTTCGGGCTTCCACCACCCCATGTCGTGGCTTCTGTCTCTGAGCGGCGTCCCACCAGCCTGCAGCCCTCTAGTTTAACGGCGGCCAGGGTGGGCGCCTCCCACGCCATGGACACTCTCGTGCGAAGTGGCCCAGCTCCCAGTACTCATATCACTGGGGGTGTGAGGGACAGCCGCTCCGAGCATTGCGAGGCCCCCAGGGCCCGGGATTGAAAGTAGGCCGCCCAGACGTGATCTCGGTTCTTCTCTTCACTTCGGCCAACTCGCCCCTGATGTTCTTCAGCTCTTGTTTCTTCTCTTCTATCCATTGGGGCTCTCCGACAGCAGTCACAGCGACCTCCACACTCCGGACCTTCCCCACGGGGACTGTCATTCCATGCTCCTGCTCTCGTACACGCGCCTAACTCCTCACCTCAGTGAAAGCTAAATGTGGGTTCACTCGGACCTGCTCTCGTAGTGCCTGCTTTATCAACGGGTCTCGGAGTCCAGTCACAAACAAGTCACGTAGGGTAATGTCGATGTGTCCTACCCCTACGCCATCCTTCCGCTCGATGACCGTGTATAACTCTTGGAGGACATTCATATACTGGGTGATAGTCTCCCCCTCTCCCTGCATTCGACTGAACAAACGGGTCCTAAACTCTCCCACATCTGTCGGATCCCCATGGGTCTCTTTCAGTATCCGCATGAACCTAGCAAAGGTGTTACGGTGTCCCAGGGGCCTCAACATTACTGAATCTTGGGCCTCCCCTTCTAATGCCATGAGAGCTACCTCGGCTTCCAGGTCAGGGGTCATCAGATGCATTCGGAAGAGGCCTCGCATTCGCTCTGCCTAGTTCCACAGCATGGTGTTGGAGCCTGAGAACCTGGGCAGGTTGTTTAGCATAGCCCCCAGAGAAATGCTGGACTGGGGTCCCTGGTTGCTTGCTGTGTCTACGGCTCCGCTCTGGCCTGGAGTGCCACTGTCCGCGCTCGGAGACTGCATCCTGCCGACTACGCAAAATGTGGTAATAGCAGGTACGCAGGGTGCAGTGACGAGACGCGAGACAGAAATGACTTTAAACGTTAACTTTTATAGATAAATGCCGTTAGGGCTATTGTTACGCAACCAACAGAATAACAGTAGTTGTCCTCGCAGGGAGCCAATACACATAAACAAGGATTGGGAGAACACGACTAATCCGGCAAAGACCAGTCACTATATGGCCGCGGAATGGCCGACTACGGGTCCTTAGTCACTATGTATCACTTATCCGTCCTGACGTCCCTCGGCGTTCTGTTCCACGGTGTGTCTGCGTCGCAGTCACTGGCCCAGCCGCTGAAGATCTGGCATAGTCTTCCGGCGTTCCTACACCCAGGAGGAGTAGAGGCACAACAGGCCCGCGGAGAGTTCTTTGGCGGGATGTCCCCCAGCGGAGGCAGCGGGATACCGCCTGGGAGTGGGAGGTTGGAGGCCGCATCTCCCTCACAGAGACTGGCGGCGGCGGTGATAAGTGGCGGTTGATAGGCCACAGGCAGAGTCTGAGGCCGCACTGGAGGATCCGCAGTGGGCACAGGCCCAGTCTCTACTGTGGACTGGAGCGGGGCGGTGGCAGCTGCGGGCGGCAAAGGAGGAGTCACCGCCGTGGTCAGGAGTGAAGCGGCGGTGGCTGCGGGCAGCAGCGAGGAGGCCGCAGCCGCGAGCTGGAGTGAGGCGGCGTCGGCCGCAGACTGCTGCGAGTAGGCTGCAGCCGAGAGCTGGAGTGAGGCAGCAGTCTTCTTTTCTCGGTAAGCTCGGTGCCGTCTCCCTGCGGTCCACCGAGAGTCTCCCTCCTGTCACTGTCCTCCTCTCTGGAAAGCTGCTGGTGGCTCTTGCTCTCTGGCCCTCCCCAAATCTCCACCTCCTTCTCCCTCGTTCTGCTGATTCACACAGTCTGACCCTCTCTGTTCCTCTTCTCTGGACTCCTCCCCCAACTGCCCTGTCAGTCTCAGCAGTCCATCCCCTTGCTCTGCTCCCTGGAAACAGATACCCCAGGAACCTGGAAGACGGTCCCCTCGGTTCTGGCCCTGGTACTCGGCGGAGGCCTCTCCTCCTACATACAGCCCTGTGTTAAGCAGTAGTCCACATCATAAAGGTATAGCCAAACCCACGAACCCACCAGCTGACTAGTCACGTGACTGTGACATCACCACAGGTCCATAAACACCTATAGAAGCACGGTGACGTCTCTTAGTGCTTGCGTGCACTAAAGAAAACACTCCGGGCTACATCACAGAAATAAGCCATCTCTGTGGCACATATCTCCCATCGACAATACGACCCTTAGCCATGCCACAATATATATATATGTATATATATATATATATATATATATATACACTGCTCAAAAAAATAAAGGGAACACTTAGGCTGTGTTCACACACAGCGCTTTTTTAGCGGTTTTTACCGCGGTTTTCACTATAAAACCACTATAAAACCGCTAAAAATAAGCTGCACAGTCATTTCTATGCATTTTGCACTTTTTGTGCACATTGATGCGTTTTTTACCGCGAAAAAAACGCATCGCGGTAAAAAACGCAGCATGCTCATTAATTTTGCGGATTTTTCCGCGGTTTTGGCTTCTCCCATGCGTTTAGAAACCGCTGCGGTAAAAAATGCATCAAAACGCATCAAAACCGCGCAAAAAACGCGCAAAAAACGCCACAGAAAAATAGGTGCGGTTTCTGGGAAGGGATTCAGGTTTTTGTGCAGAAATTTTCTGCAACGTGTGCACTTAGCCTTAAACATCAGAATCTAACTCCAAGTAAATCAAACTTCTGTGAAATCAAAGTGTCCAGTTAGGAAGCAACACTGACTGACAATCAATTTCACATGCTGTTGTGCAAATGGAATAGACAACAGATGGAAATTATTGGCAATTATCAAGACACCCTCAATAAAGGAGTGGTACTGCAGGTGGGGACCACAGACCACATCTCAGTATCAATGCTTTCTGGTTGATGTTTTGGTCACTTTTGAATGTTGGTTGTGCTTTCACACTTGTGATAGCATGAGACGGACTCTACAACCCACACAAATGGCTCAGGTAGTGCAGCTCATCCAGGATGGCACATCAATGCGAGCTGTGGCAAAGTTTGCTGTGTCTGTCAGTGTAGTGTCCAGAGGCTGGAGGCGCTACCAGGAGACAGGCCAGTACACCAGGAGACGTGGAGGGGGCTGTAGGAGGGCAACAACCCAGAAGCAGGACTGCTACCTCCTCCTTTGTGCAAGGAGGAACAGGAGGAGCACTGCCAGAGCCCTGCAAAATGACCTCCAGCAGACCACAAACGTGCATGTGTGTGCACAAACAGTTAGAAACTGACTCCATGAGGATGGTCTGAGTGCCCGACGTCCACAGATGGGGGTTGTGTTCACAGCCCAACACCATGCAGGAAGCTTGGCATTTGCCACAGAACACCAGGATTGGCAAATTAGCCACTGGCGCCCTGTGCTCTTCACAGATGAAAGCAGGTTCACACTGAGCACATGTGACAAACTTGACAGAGTCTGGAGACGCCATGGAGAGCGATCTGCTGCCTGCAACATCCTGCAGCATGACCGGTTTGGCAGTGGGTCAGTAATGGCGTGGGGTGGAATTTCTTTGGAGACCCGCACTGCTCTCCATGTGCTTGTCAGAGGTAGCCTGACTGCCATTAGGTACCAAGATGAGATCCTCAGACCCCTTGTGAGACCATATGCTGGTGCGGTTGGCGCTGGGTTCCTCCTGATGCAGAACAATGCCAGACCTCATGTGGCTGGAGTGTGTCAGCAGTTCCTGCAAGATGAAGGCATTGAAGCTATGGACTGGCCCACCTGTTCCCCAGACCTGAATCCGAATGAGCACATCTGGGACATCATGTTTCGCTCCATCCACCAACGTCACGTGTCACAACAGACTGTCCAGGAGTTGGCGGATGCTTTAGTCCAGGTCTGGGAGGAGATCCCTTAGGAGACCATCGTTGTACAGTAGCGAGGTCATACAGGCACGTGGAGGCCACACAAAATACTGAGCATCTTTTCCTTGTCATGAGGCATTTTCACTGAAGTTGGATAAGCCTGTAATTTGATTTTCCACTTTGATTTCGAGTATCAATCCAAATCCAGACATCCATGGGATAATCATTTTGATTTACATTGATAATTGTTATGTTTTATTGTTCTGAACACATTCCACTAAGCAATGAATAAAAATTTGCAACTGGAATATTTCATTCAGAGATATCTAGGATGTGGTATTTTAGTGTTCCCTTTATTTTTTTGAGCAGTGTATATTGTACCAGTCATGAGAAATCTAGCATAGAGGGTATTTGCAAATCATGCTGGAAGTGCACTGGGTAGTCTCAAGCACCTGAATAGCTTCTACCCACCTCCAGTGTACTTTCTGCCGAATTAGCATATGATTTCTACACTAGATTTCTCATTGAGTCTCTACAAAAAAAAGTATAATTTTTATTGGGGGCAAACACCTATAAACCTATACCACTACTTTCATATGCATAAACATGTTGACATCACTGCACATCATATTTACATCATATTTGCATCACAGCACTTTGGAAGCACAATCATTTTTCTCATGGTGATCTCAGTGAGGTCACCGCAGTTTATCGGGCCGCTTACAGTAAAGTGTAGGAACGCAGCTTCAATGAACGGGGTATGAAGTAATTTAGATATCTGGTCAGGGATCTGAAATTCAGTTAATTTCACTGTTTTTCCTAGATTGCTTTAAACTCCTTAAATAGTAATACCCGAACATTACTCCAAACCTGACCCGGAATTAAATGCGTCAGCTACTTCTTTTCGTAAGTGTGGAATTCCTTACATATTGACCAGCTCTTCTGTCTATACAATTACTGCTGATGGAGGCGCATGTGACCAGACCAGC
This sequence comes from Dendrobates tinctorius, assembly GCF_039654945.1. Taxonomy (NCBI): domain Eukaryota; kingdom Metazoa; phylum Chordata; class Amphibia; order Anura; family Dendrobatidae; genus Dendrobates; species Dendrobates tinctorius. Next base: position 46,955,867 of record NW_027361754.1, read on the forward strand.
CACCCAGCCTCCTCCAATTGTAAACTATCTCATGTGGGAAATTTACTTTTCTATTGGAGGAGGCTGATGGGACTGGTCTGGTCACATGCTCCTCCATCAACAGTAATTGTATGAACAGGAGAGCTGCGCAGTCAGTGAGAAAATGCACTCACAAGAGAAAGTGGTCATCCGATTTAATTTTGGATCAGGTCGGTAGGGTTCTGACTATTTCAGGGTTTAAAGTATTCTAGGAGATTTGGGGTATGAATTTATTATGAGTCTGGTGTGTGTAGTAATTCATTTGAGGTCTGAAATGAATGTTGGGGGTATAAAGTAATGTAGAGGTCATGTCTGGGGTATGGATTTGGTCTGGTTTGGTGCTTTAAAATAATTTACCATAGTCATTTTATCAGGACCTAATATTAATTAAGGGGTTTATGGTCCAAATTTATTTTAGAGTCTGCTTTGGGGTCTGAAATAATTTTTGAGTCTGATCTATGTTTTGAAATTATTAGGGGGACTTGTCCAGTGTCCTTTTATATGTCCATACATATATATTTTTTTTTCTTGTTTGCTAAAGACAAAAAAATACAAGGGAGAAGGTTGAGAAGTCAGACACCAAATATATACTGCCATCAAAACTGTGTAAGGGGGTGAAGAGAAAGAAGAGCCCAAAGGAGGTTACCTTCCCTGTTCCTTATCCGGAACCACTTAGCCAGGCAGCAGAGTTGCCGGGAGGAAGACTTTCTGCCTTGGATGTACTGGACCATGTGACTGCTAAGGGCAGGGAGGAAGAGGAAGGGGGAGTGGACCGGAAGGTGTGCAGGCAGAGGGTGCGAAAGCAGAGCGTGCAGGGCACAGGGCAGAGCGCGCCAGAGACTGGGGGGAGCGCGCCAGAGAGAAAGCAGTCTGCAGCACCACGCTCCCAGAGAGAGAGGACTCCCTGTCAGAGCACTGAGGCTGAGATACGAGCCATAGTGAGAGCTGTAGTTGAGTGCGTGGAATCGGGCGCCTCCAGAACCAGAGGAGACTTTCCCCCTGACAGTGCAGACAGTGACCCGAGCGCACAGCCCCGGTAACCGCAGTGGCAAGCCGAGACCCCTGAGTGTGGCAAGTAGACTGCCCAGTGTGTGTAGCATCGTTACTGCAGAGTAACTGTCAGCTTAACTTACAGAGACTTAGAGCAGGAGAGACTCCATTCAGCACTGTCTCCCTGCTTCCTGTTTACCCTGAGAAGAGACTGCAGAGATTTAACCCCGGAGTTCCCTGTTTCCAAGAGACAGAGGAGAGACTATAGAGTCTTCAAGTGCCGCTTTTGATGGTGCCCACGCTGGAGTTAAGGACCCTTCAATCAAAACTTCATTGGACTGATAAGTTACCAGAATTCCCATTAACCATTTATATTCTGCTTAACTGTTTCATAGCTTCACTTAGCTTTGTTGTGTACTGTTTTACCATATACCCTATCACTTTCAACCCCCACTGCTCCTCCCTGCATGGAGAATTTATCCCCTGTAAAGAAACCCTTTAACCCTTGGTCTGTTTCTTATCCGTGGCGACATCACTAGTACCTGCACATTATTACACTTGGTGTAGTCAGCAGGATGTCGCATAACGGCGTGTAGGAGACAGACTAAGCAGTTGGGGGAGGCCCCAGGTCTAGCATCACCCTGGGAGCTATGTTAGATAATTTGCCAAAGTTCTCTGGGAGCAATGTTATGTTGTGGAGTTGGACGGAGCGCATCAGAGGGATGATGAAGATGCATCCTATGACACCGGCCCTGGAGGCGGAAACAGCTGTGATGGCCCTAGAGGGGGACGCACGGGACTCTGTTATGCTCAGACCCCCTCAGGCGAGAGATACCCTGGACAAAGTATTACGGATACTTGAGAAGATGCATGGGGACCCGACTGACATAGGGGAGCTGCGCATGCGACTGTTTCGCTGGGTACAAAGAGAGGGGGAGACCATGACACAGTTTATGAATGCCCTGCAGGATCTCCATACTGCCATCGTACGGAAGGACGGCATAGGTGTAGGGCCAATTGACGTTGTGCTAAAAGACCAACTGGTGACGGGCTTGGGAGATGTGTTGATGAAGCAGGCCCTGCGAGAGCACATGCGGGTAAAGCCAGACATGACTTTCTCTCAGGTTGAGAGTGAGGCGCGCATGCGCGAGCAGGAGCAGAGAGTGATAGTGCTGGTGGGGAAGGTATGGAGCGGGGAGGTAGCTGCCCCTCCATGGGTAGAAGACTTGAATAAGGAGATTAAGCAGGTCAGTGAGGAAGTGGCTGAATATAAGAGGACCCCTGCTGTAGAGCCTGCCCCCCAACGTGAGACTAGTGCCGCTCGGTAAAGAAGACCGCCTACATGCTACAACTGCGGAGTACCCAGCCCGAATGAAGACGAGACGACATGGACCCGGGATTCCCGGCAGAAGATAAGAAGAATTGGGGAGAAGATTGAGAGTCTGGGGGAGGCCCTTACTATTGTTTTGGGGACCAGCAGCATACCCCGAGGTAACGTGTGGAAGCAGATGGAGGGAGATAGAGGAGAGGTGTGGAGAATGCAGAAGGTTTCAGTGGCAGCTCCAGAGCGTAGCCCTGTATCCTGGAGTGAAGAGCAACCGCAGATGAGAGATGCTTCTCGCCAAGGTCGACGATGCAGACCAAAGCGCCCACCAGATAGATGCAGATGTGAGTACTGCGCGTGCAGAAGAGTGGGACATCTGTCCAGAAATTGCCCTACCTGAGAAAAGCGGTGGAAAAGATTCGCTCACCCCTCTGAGGGTCCTGCTAATTGGAGGGAGCGTCACCCCTGGAGTGAATGGTACAACAGGAGAAGGAGAGCTCCACTCAGAGCAAGACATTGTCACGGTGTGGGACGCCGAGAAGAGTTAGAGAGGATGTCGACTGTTCACGATCAAATGTCTGTACTGTCCCGACGCATGGAGGCAGGATTAGTAGAACTCCAACCTGGGTCTAGAGGTCTAGACGGTGAGGTTTGACCTGAAGAGGAGGAAGGGATGATTGCCCAAGTGGCCCATCGAAGTAAGTCACCTTCAGGGCCGCCACAAGCTACTAGCAAAGGAGAAGAGGTGACAAGAATGTCCAAGACGCACGCTCCTACGGTTCTCGTCAATGAGAAGGAAGAGCCGCTAGTGTCTTCCCCTGAGGTGGAGTGTGTGCCAGCTGTCAGCTCACAAGATCCTGACCAGACCGAGGAGATGGAACAGCTGTGTGAGACATGGAGTGTGGCCGAGAAGCCCTGGGAAGTGACGCCCGCAGAGCCCGGCGCGGATGCTGAAGGTCCTGGCTTGCATGGTCTAAATCCAACTGGTTCTAGTTTTGACGAGAGTGCTCCTGTCGAAGAGAGGGGGAGCTATGGAGAAGAGTCACCTGTACTAAGCTCCCAGACCGAGAAGCCCAACCGAGGAACCCCTGAAGTTGCCGATAGCGACAAAGAGAAGGGTGAATCATCTACTCAAACGTCTGCTAGCGACAAAGCAAAAAGAAAGAAGAAGACAAAGCTGAGTTCATCCGAGGTATTCCTTCTGCAGCTGATGAAGATGAGAATAAAAACTGGAGTCTTTACGACCAGCCTTACTTCAAGGTCTTGGAGCCAGAAAGACAAAGGGAGTGTGAAAGGATGTGGGCAGCTGTTGGTCCTCAGGAGGACATAGTGGAGTATGATGACCCCTCGCCAGTGGAATGGCGAGCTTTAAGATAGGAGAATGTAAGGGGGTGGAGAGGAGGAAGAGCCCAAAGGAGGTTACCTTCCCTTCTCCTTATTCGGAACCACTTAGCCAGACAGCAGGGTTGCTGGGAGGAAGACATTCTGCCCTGGACGTACTGGACCATGTGACTGCTAGGGGCAGGGAGGAAGAGGAAGGAGGAGTGGATCGGAAGGTGTGCAGGCAGAGGGTGCGAAAGCAGAGCGTGTCGGGCACAGGGCAGAGCATACCAGAGACTGGAGGGAGCGCGCCAGAGAGAAAGCAGGCTGCAGCACCACGCTCCCAGAGAGAAAGGACTCCCTTTTAGAGCACTGAGACTGAGATACGAGCCATAGTGAGAGCTGTAGTTGAGTGCGTGGAATCAGGAGCCTTCAGGACCAGAGGAGACTTTCCCCCTGACAGTGCAGAGACAGTGACCTGAGTGCGCAGCCTCAGTGACCGCAGTGGCAAGCTGAAACCCCTGAGTGTGGCAAGTAGACTGCCCAGTGTGTGTAGCATCGTTACTGCAGAGTGACTGTCAGCTTAACTTACAGGAGAAAACACCGTGTGCACTACTGTAATGGTGCCAAGTTAGGTTCCCAAACCATTTGTAATAAATGAAAACCTGGCACTCAACTTAATGCTTAGTGAGACAATTTATTGTAGTACCAGAAAACGTTTCGATCAGTATAGACCTTCAGTTACGTGCTAATATGTTTGAATGCAGTTTAGAGGAGGGCGCTTTTTATGATTCTCTTTGGTAAAACCGGTAATCAGATAATCAGAATGCTGCTGTAACGCAGAAAAATCTTAACAGTGGGCAGTATAAGCGCAGCCTGATCCCATTCCACACCCTCCACCCCACCTTGGTAAACCACCCTGGTATAATGGTGACCCCAAGCTGTGTCCGGGTTTTTTGAATCAATGCCGCCTACACTTTGAATTATTGCCGCACCAATATCCCAACGATCGAGCTAAAGTGGCGTTCGTGGTGTCACATTTGGAGGGCGAGGCTCTGGCCTGGGTTAATCCTTTGTGGGAGCGTGATGATCCCATAACCTCTCAATTGTCATCTTTTTTTGGAGACCTTCCGCAAAGGGTTTGACGAGCCAGGCCGTGTAACCTCGGCCACTGAGGCTCTCTGTAATCTCCACTAAGGTTCCCTTACGGTCGGGCAATATGCTATTCGTTTTCGTACTCTGTCCTCGAAGCTGAGGTGGAATAATGATGCACTGGTCGGAGCATTTTGGCGTGGGTTGTCGGGTCAAGTTAAGGACGAACTGGCAAGTTGGGATACTCCAACCTCCCTAGAGTATTTAATCTCTCTGGCCACATGTATTGACCTACGCATCCAAGAGCGCTCCCGGGAGTCCGATCGGGAGAGGAGGTTTCGTCCACCAATAGATCTCTCAGCCCACTGTCTTCGGTGTCCTCTTCCGTTCCCGCAACTGAACCCATGCAGGTGGATCAGGTCAAAATGGTGGATCAGCGTCGGAAAGAGTGGGTTTCACAAGGGCTTTGTTTTTATTGTTGTAGTGCCTCGTGCTTACTCCGTTCCTGCCCTGTGTGGCCGGGAAACTCCCACCTAGGTCAGGTAGGAGAGGCCTCCCTGGGTGTGTGTGACTCCTCTCTACATTTAACCATGTCTGTCCAGATAATTTCTGTGAATAGGCGCTACTCGGAGTTGGCGTATTTGAATTCGGGCACGGCAGGTAACTTCATTAGTCTTGAGGTGGCCAAGAAGCATCAGATTCCGGTCAGGATTCTGAAGGAACCTCACCTGATTTCCTCTGTGGATGGAAGGCCTTTACAAGAGACCGTCACGGGGGTTATGGAGGAGGTGGAGTTGCAGGTGGAGGCTCTGTATGGCGAGAGAATCACGTTCTATGTCCTGCCCAAATTATCCCAAGCAATTCTTCTTGGACTACCTTGGCTGAGGGCGCATAAGTCTATCCTTGACTGGTGCTCGGGGAACGTTCTTTGTTGAGGTTAGTACTTCCATGATTGATGTCTGTCGCCCTGTCAAACTTTCTCGACCCATCTTCGCTCCGGCCGGATTACCAGTCAGTCCAGTTGGTCCTTCGCGGATGTGTTTTGCAAAATGGAGGTGAAGAGTCTTCCCATGCATCGGCAATATGACTGCCCGATTTAATTCATTCTTTGCTCTATGCCCCCCAGGGGGAGAATCTATCCACTCTCTCCAGCTGAGTCGCAAGCCATGTCAGAGTATATTAAGGAGAATCTGGCCAAAGGCTTTATCTGAAAGTCCTCTTGCCCCGCCGGCACTGGATTCTTCTTTGTCAAAAAGAAAGACAGCTCACTTCGTCCTTGCACTGACTACAGAGGGCTCAATGAGATTACCATCAAGAACAAGTACCCACTTCTGCTCATCCCTGGGCTCTTTGATCGTCTGCAAGGAGCGAAAATCTTTAGTAAGCTTGACCTCTGTGGGGCCTATAACTTGGTCCGTATCCATGCCGGAGATGAGTGGAAGACCGCATTCAACACACAGGATGGGCACTACGAATATTTGGTCATGCCCTTCGGCCACTGCAATGCTCCCACAGTATTTCAGGAGTTCATAAATGACGTCTTCCGGGATCTCTTGTATTCCTGCGTTGTGGTGTACCTCGACGACATTCTCATTTTTTCTCCGGAGCTGCCTTCCCATAGACGTGCAGACATCCTTGCCTTTTTTGGGGTACATCATCTCTGACTCCAGTTTAAAGACGCATCCCGAGAACGTGTCTGCCACCCTCAACTGGCTGTGACTCATCGGGGTGAAGGCCATCCAAAGATTCCTTGGTTTCTCAAACTATTACAGGCAATTCGTGCCCCACTTCTCCTCGTTGACCATGCACCTCCTGTCTCGCGTCCGCAGGGGAACTAATCCCATTGTCTGGTCTGCGAAGGCCAAGGACGCCTTCCTGATTCTGAAGCAAGCCTTCGCACAAGCGCCGGTACTTCATCGCCCAGACGCTAACAGACCATTCATTCTCGAGGTGGATGCCTCCTGCACGGGGGCCGAGGCTGTGCTCTCCCAGAGGTCATCGTCCAGTTGACTGATCACTTGCAGATTCTTCTCCAAGGCATTCTCTACTTCGGAACGCAATTAAGCCACAGAGACAACTACCCTCCGGGGCCCTGCATCCTCTTCCCGTGTCTTCAGTTCCTTGGCATATTGCCATGGACTTTGTCACTGCCCTTCCTCGCTCCACGGGTTGCACAGCTATTCTGGTGGTTGTGGATCGCTTCTCTAAAATGGCCCACTTTGTCCCACTGCCTGGCTTGCCCTCAGCTCCCGAGTTGGCAAGAATTTTTATCCATCACGTCTTCAAGTTCCATGGTTTCCCGCAACACATCGGGTCCAATTAACCTCCCAGTTTTGGAGAGCTTTCTGCAAACTTATAAATGTGACTCTGGACTTCAGGTGGAGCAGATTAACCAGGTCTTTGTCATGATCCATGCTGGATCAGGACTGATAAAAAGCACAGGTAGCCTTTTTTTTTCTTAAGCTGTGCTTAAGTTTGGTTTTTGCCCCCGGTGGCCATTAGGATTATTGGACTGTGGTGTCGTTTGTTCTAAGTTTGCCCCCCGGTGGTGGTGAGCGTCATTGCACTCTAGTCTCTTTAGTTAAGTGCACATGATTATAATGCAGGTGTGATTGCTGGCTCTGCTATAAAAAAGTCACAGGTGTTGCAATCAGTGTTGGTGATAGTGTTCATTTCAACCATCCTTGGTGGAGGAAGGAGCTGGAGAGCATTCCTTGCAGCACTGTCTTAGCACTGGTGTGGAAGGAGCCATAGGGGATTTCCTTGTAGCTCTGACAGAGCTTGGTGGCAGCGATTCAGGAGGAGAGCTGCATTCTGGTGGTGGACTCTGTTGCCAGGAGCAAGTGCAACAGAGTAAAGCTAAGTTGTGTTTCCCCGTTTGTGTTTTTCCTTAGTGTGTATTAGTACAGCGGTGGGGCCAGTGCCTGCGCCACCCAGCTTCCTAGCAAGGGATAGGTGTAGGGTGTGCTAGGGCAACAGGTTCCTGATCTGCGCCCGATGCGGAACCAGCATAGGGAACGTTAGGAGCTTTAGGGACACTGACTCAGGGGAGTGCAGGAGGTCTCCACGTCCCCTTTCCCTATCGCAGGGCCCACCATTGTAACTGTTTCCCTTCCCTTGTCTTGTTGTTTTAGTTACCGGCCTGCGAGCCGTGTCACACAGGACAGTATCACGTGCCGCGTCTTGTTGTTTTAGTTACCGGCCTGCTGGTCGCGTCACACAGGACGGGTCCACGTGACAGTCTTGTCCACATATCTCCGACATTTTTCTAATGCCCACCAGGACGATTGGGTTGACCTCCTCCCTTGGGCCGAGTTTGCCAATAATAATCATTCGGGTGAGTCCTCTACCAAGTCCCCGTTCTTCATCATCTCTGGGCAACATCCCAAACAGCCTCTTCAGGTTTCCCCTGTTCTCATTCTTTTTGGCTGTAGTTTTGGTCACTTTTGCATTTTGTCATTGCTCTCATATCATTCAGCAATATCTAGGATGTTATTGTAGCGTTTCCTTTTTTTTTTGAGCAGTATATATTAATAGTTGTGGTACAAATTTGTAGTCAGGGGCATAGTATGGGGGAAACAAATGTATGTATACAATATATGATACCTTGTTATTTTCAGGGTTGCAGTGATCAGTTTTCCAAAATGGGTTGTGGCTGGGAGATGTCATGAAGGTCTGACCAGATGGAGAAGAAACATCAGAAATCGGCTCTGATCAGACGAGATGTCAGCTGTCACTGGATGTAATTATTTATTCTTTATACTGTGTAACTTGGAGTAATTCTGTTATTAGTAAAACATCCTCCCTTAGGCGACATTCTTACATTTGTGTCCGTGTGCTGACAAATTTTTTATTGGACAGTATATGGACTCAGAGTTTCATGGATGCATTCTTATATCTATAAAAATCACGTATCCGAGAATGAGATCTGTGAGACTCAGAGCACGTTTATTTCTGGTCCCATTTTGAGGATCAGAATAAGACATTCTCAAGGGGTGTATGTGCTGTAATCGAGCAGCAACTGACACTTCACATGGATACAGGAATGTAGCCTTATTATGTATAGTATAGTCCCTTATTTCATAGTGTACAATCTTGTTAAATACTTTGTCATCTCTTAGTATATGGTACACTCTTTTTATACATTCCTATGTCCTTAATTGCATAATTTCCTCTTTTATTATGTATAACACCATCCCTTATTACGTAGCATCCTTTCTAGTTATGCATGTTGCCGTCCTTTATTATGTAGCGTCCTCTGTTGTTAGCCTTCTCCAACAGAAAAAAAGCTTTATCATGCTCCATCAGCAATCATTTCAGTGTATATCTAACAAAGAGGACAGTATGAAATAAAGACCAGGGCACCATAAATAACAATGATGCACAAACAAGAGGGCACTGTGTAATAAGAGATGGCGTTACACATAGCAAGAGAGGGCACTGCGTAATAAGAGACGGCGTTACACATAACAAGAGAGGGCACTGTAATAAGGGATGATGCTTTATATAACAAGAAAGGGCACTCTGCAATAAGTGTCACGGTTCCACCCCTCAGGGTGTGTGGGATGCAGTCACTAACAGCTCGGCCGTCCAATCCGGTACAGGGGTGTGCTGAAGCTGTCAGTACTTTGATAGATAGCATGGCTATCCAATCTGGTACAGGCGCTTGCCAGTGTATTAATTGACAGCTCGACTAGCCAATCTGTGACTGGGAGGGGTCGGCTATCTCAGGTGTTCCCGGGTAATTGCAATGCCTACTTAACTGAGCAGCTTGTCTCAGACCACTGCCAGACGTACGTTCATTTTGTGGGGTTTGTGCTCTGTGCTCTCCTGTGCCTTGTGTTCTGTTTGCTTGATCTGTTGCCTGACTTTGGACTTCGCTCTGACCATCCACCTGTTTAACCCCTTCAGTTTTGATCTGTTAACCTCCTGGTACTCTGACTTCAGAATGTTACCTGACTATGCTTTTGTCTCTTCCTTCTGTTTATGACGTACTGTCCTGGCTTCTGACCTTGGACTTTTTGACCACTCCAACTCACGATTTGGCCTTGAGAAGTGATTAGTGTCACATTACGTCTGGCTGCTACGTTTTCTTTTTCGCCAGCATGGATCCTGTTCACACGCTTTGTGACCAGGTGACGAATTTGATGCAGATGACTCCGGATCTAGTGAAGGATTGCCAAAGTCTGGAGTTTTTGCAATTTGAGTTGCAGGGTCAGATAAATAACTTGATGAAAACCTCCTATAGCCCCCCACTGCCGGCAGTGGCTGTGACATCAATACCTTTTGATGTACAGTTGGTCTCTCCCAACCCTGTTATATCCTTCTCTGATAAATTTTTGGGAGAGAAAGACCAGTTTAGGGTATTCAGGGAGAGCTGTAAGTTATTTTTCACCCTGCTTCCCCGGTCGTCAGGGGAGGAGTTCCAGCGGGTGGGAATAATCATGTCCTTACTGCTGTCATGGTCACGTGTGACTGGACACACTGTCTCCAGCAGGGCGAATTTATATGACACGCATGACCCTGGATACACCGCCTCCAGCAGGGCGAATTTAAATAATAGAACGGGCAGCCGGATACACCGCCTCCAGCAGGCGAATTTCAGTAGTACACGTATGTCTGGATACACTGCCTCCATCAGGGCGAATTTCAGAATAAAGTGGAAAACCAGGAAAACAATTACAATGGTGGCCCTGCGTTAGGGAATGGGGACGTGGAGACCTCCTGCTCTCCCCTGAGTCAGAGTCTCTACACTCCTAACGATCGCTAGGCCGGTTCCGAACCGGGCGCCGATCAGGATACCTGAAATCTCTAGCTCGCCCTGAACCAGTCCCTTACTAGTGAAGTGGACGGTGCAGAAATTAATCCCACCACAGCACTAAAACACACATTGAGGAAAGTGACACACAGGGAAACACCACTTAGCTTTGCTCTGTTGCTAATGCTCCAAGCAACAGAGTCCGACACCTGAGTGCATCTTTTCCTCCAACCGGCTCCAACACCTGAGTGCAGCTTTACAGCAACAGAGTCCAGCATCCGAGTGCAGCTTTCCAGCAACAGAGTCCAACATCTGAGTGCAGCTCTCTTCCAGCAACAGAGTCCAGCATCCGAGTGCAGCTTTCCAGCAACAGAGTCCAGCATCTGAGTGCAGCTCTCTTCCAGCAACAGAGTCCAGCATCTGAGTGCAGCTTTTACCATAGCTGCCACTCCACCAAGCTTTGCAAGAACTCCTCGCTGACACCATAGCTGCCACTCCACCAAGCTTTGCAAGAACTCCTCACTGACACCATAGCTGCCACTCTAGGATTCTGACTGAGCTGCCAGGAACTCTCTCTAGCTCCTTCACCAAGGATGGCTGGAAAATACCAATATCACCAACAGTGAGTGAGAACACCTGACACTCCTTTGTAGTTAGGAGCCAGAGTCTCACACCTGATAGAGATTCCCGTGCAATAATGCTCACCACCACCGGGGCAAACTAGAACAAAAGACACCACTGTGTAATAAGCCTAATGGCCACCGGGGGCAAAACCAACTCAAAGCAACCAGCTCAAAGGAAAAAAAGGTTACATATTCAAAACCTATCATATCCAACCTGTATCATGACAGTACTCTCCCTCAATGAGGGAAATCTGGACCATCAAGACTGCTCCTCATCAGGGAACCACCTACAGAGGGGAAGTCCAGATTCAGAGTTCACCTCTGCAACTATCTGTACTTCAGGTTAAGGACAAATGGGCACCGCTGGTATTGGCAATGTATGTACTGGCGGCGTTGTACATCCCCAGAGCACCGTCCTGGGGAGCGCGTTGTGTATGAGCATGTTTGGAGGTAAAACAAGCTGACAAGACTCTGCACACACTTCCACTGGATGTTATTTGGTGGACACACATACACGCTCGTTCACACACTGGTCCGGACCAGAACGTTTATTGCCACTCATTACTTTGTCAAATACTGTGAACTTTTACTGGAACTGACAACAGAGGTGTCCCCCTGTGTCACCACACTCACACCCCCGCTATTCACCAAGGGAAGCACCACCCTCCAACCCCTCATACTATGAGGCCTGTGCCTCTCTGGGTTGGCTAATGGCGAGGGTTGAGACTTGCCCCTACTCCCTGGCAGCACCCCTACAGCCACAACTGGAGGAGACGGGGATGGGGATATGGAGGATATATACACTCCCTGGTCGCCTTCCTCCACACAACCAGGAGGGGGCGGCTTCTTCGGTGGTATGGAAGGTTTGGCGTGAGCCCTGCGGACTATAACACAAATCCGCCCATCACAGGGACGTACCCCTTCACCTCGGGCAATACCAGGGAGCACCATGGGGACACCTACTCCTCCCACCTGCCTAGGTGTGTCCGTGTGCATGAGCAAGTCCCGCTCACCAGCGACTCTGGGGGCTTCTTTGCCAGAGCCGCAATTTGATTTTCTGGTTGAGCCAGAGGGAAGGCCCCAGACCCCGATAACTGCTGCTGGAACTGCTTCAACACACCATGCAGCTCCTCACTCACCTCAGTGAGGTCCAGCAGCAATTACTCACTGGCCTGAACTTGGCCAAAGGCCTACCAGAAAAAAAAAAAGTAAGGTTGGTGATAATGTCATGGTCACGTGTGACTAGACACACTGCCTCCAGCAGGGCGAATTTAAACAATAGAACGTGCAGCCGGATAAACCGCCTCCAGCAGGCGAATCTCAGTAGTACATGTATGTCTGGATACACTGCCTCCAGCAGGGCGAATTTCAGAATAAAGGGGAAAACCAGGAAAACAATTACAATGGTGGCCCTGCGAGGACGTGGAGACCTTCTGCACTCCCCTGAGTCAGAGTCTCTACACTCCTAACGATCCCTAGGCCGGTTCCGCACCGGGCACCGATCAGGATACCTGAAATCCCTAGGTCGCCCTGAACCAATCCCTTACTAGTGAAGTGGACGGTGCAGAAACTAATCCCACCACAGCACTAAAACACACATTGAAGAAAGTGACAAACAGGGAAACACCACTTAGCTTTGCTCTGTTGCTAATGCTCCAAGCAACAGAGTCTGACACCTGAGTGCATCTTTTCCTCCAACCGGCTCCAACACCTGAGTGCAGCTTTCCAGCAACAGAGTCCCGCATCTGAGTGCAGCTTTCCAGCAACAGAATCCGCATCTGAGTGCAGCTCTCTTCCAGCAACAGAGTCCAGCATCTGAGTGTAACTTTCACCATAGCTGCCACTCCACCAAGCTTTGCAAGAACTCCTCGCCGACACCATAGCTGCCACTCCACCAAGCTTTGCAAGAACTCCTCGCTGACACCATAGCTGCCACTCCACCAAACTTTGCAAGAACTCCTCGCTGACACCATAGCTGGCACTCCACCATGCTTTACAAGAACTCCTCGCTGACACCATAGCTGCCACTCCACCAAGCTTTGCAAGAACTCCTCGCTGACACCATAGCTGCCACTCCACCATACTTTACAAGAACTCCTCGCTGACACCATAGCTTCCACTCCTCCAGGCTTTGCCAGAACTCCTCACTGACACCATAGCTGCCATTCCAGGATTCTGACTGAGCTGCCAGGAACTCTCTCTAGCTCCTTTCTTCACCAAGGACGGCTGTAAAACACCAATATCACCAACAGTGAGTGAGAACACCTGACACACCTTTATAGTTAGGAGCCAGAGTCTCACACCTGTTAGAGATTCCTGTGCAATTACGCTCACCACCACCGGGGGCAAACTAGAACAAAAGACACCACTGTGTAATAAGCCTAATGGCCACCGGAGGCAAAACCAACTCCAAACAACCAGCTCAAAGGAAAAAAAGGTTACTTATTCAAAACCTGTCATATCCAACCTGGATCATGACAACTCCGAGGGGGTCCTCAGACCTGGGCATTTTCTTTATCGCCACAAGCCCCAGAACGGTTTTCCGTTGATGCCTTTTTTGACAGTTTAGGTTTAATATATGACAAACCCAACAGAATCCAGATCGCGGAGGCTAAGATCATGAAACTGGCACAGGGGTGTCGCACAGCTGAGGACTACTGTATTGAGTTCCGGCAGTGGTCCACAGAAGTTCTATGGAACGATGCTGCTTTCAGGTGCCAGTTCCAAAGAGGCCTTTCCGAGAAACTCAAGGATGCTCTGGTCCTCCATGACACCCCTTGTTCTTTGAAGGAGGCCATGACTCAGGCCATACGAATGGACTGCAGAATCCAGGAGAGACATGGTGAGCAGCAGGCCGCATGTACTACTCTCCCGAAGCAGGTCCATTTACCCGAGATTAGAGTTGCCTGTCTTCAAGTTGCAGAGAGAAGACGGAGACAATATCTTGGGCTTTGTCTATACTGTGGTCTCTCTGGACATTTTCTTAAGAATTGCCCAAGTCGTCCTCAAGCTATCAAACCATCAGGAGAACATCTGAGTCTGGGTGACGGCCGAGGAGGTCACCCAGACTCCCAGGTACCTTTTTCTTCCTCTGATAAAGTACTGATAAATTCGATGATTTCCTTTGAGAACCAGGTGTTATCAACATTGGCGTTCATTGACTGTGGGCCTGCTGCTAACTTTACTGATTTGGGACTGGTTCTGAAGTTAGGCTTAGGGACAGTTAGGTTGGAAAGACCCATTCAAGTCATTGCTTTTGACAAGACACTGTTAGCTCACAATCTGGTTGAGAGAGCAACGGTGGATTTCTGTTATGAATGAGTCACCGTAGGAGGCAAAACCAGAAATACTAGCTAAGTCCAGAAAACCAGAGAAGTTGGCAGCTATCGGATTGCAGACCCCTGAACCTATCAACAACAACTAGCAGTAGCCGTGGGGGGTTCCTACGGTGCCCTAGACCCCTCGATCACAGCCGGCGAACTAAGTAGCCTAAAGACAGAAAGGGAAATCTAAACTGCCCCACAGCAGACCCCAAAGCAATAGGCAGCCCCCAACATATAATGACGGTGAAGCAAGATGAAAAAACACTCACACAGATAGAAAGATAGGCTGAGCAAATGATGGGGCCCAAGCTAACTAAATAGGACAGTATAGAAAAGCTGCTGTCTGCAATCCGCCAAAACCCTATCAAAACAAGAGCCAACAGACTGATAGGGAAAAAGCCCTGAAGACGCTAGGCTTCAAAAAGACTATATCAGTACTCAGGTATTTTCTGAAGACAGAGCAAAAAGGAATTCAGCTCACCCCAGCAGAAGATGGCAGAAATCCAGAGAAACAAGGCAAAACAAAACCAAAAAACAAATGCAAAAAGCAGAGCAGAAAACTTAGCTTTTGAGGAGCAGGAATCAGACTGGTCTCCTAGAATCCCTCTGAGAAATCACCAGCAAGGCAGAAGGGCGTCGGCTGCCTTATATCCAGTCAGCAATTCCAGTCACCCAGTCATCATCATCCTGCTCAGATGCTTGGTAATCAGCCTCACTACCTTCCTTCACCAGAAGAGGGAGTTCATCAGACCTCAATGGTGAAGGGGAAAATGAACTCACAACAGATTTCACTCACCAAGTGGGAACTCTCCACTCTGAATCCATCTCCTGTTTTGTGTTAGATAATTTACCTGCTGGATTGTTGACGGGGTTTCCATGGCTACAGTTTCACAATCCAGTTATTGATTGGTGTCAGAAGGAGATTGTGAAATGGAGCCCCAAGTGTTACAAAAAGTGTCTAAAAAATGTACAAATATGCTCCACTAGTCTGGAGGGTCTTCCAGGGTACCTGAAGGACTTATTAGATGTGTTCTTGGAAAAAGAGGCGGAGAAACTACCTCCCCATCGTCTCTATGATTGTGCTATTGATCTTATTCCTAGTGGCAAGTTGCCAAAAGCTCGCTTATACAATCTGTCGGGTCCTGAACGAGTCGCCATGAAAGAATATGTTAACAAAAGTTTACGGAAGGGTCATATCCATTCTTCCTCCTCCCCTATAGCTGCTGGATTTTTCTTTGTTAAAAAGAAAGATGGGGGTCTCCATCCTTGCCTTGATTTCCGAGAACTAAACAAGATCACGGTTAAAAATACTTACCCACTTCCACTCATCCCCGACCTATACAATCAGCTTCTGGGGGCCAGGGTGGTTTCTAAGCTTGATTTTAGAGGGGCTTACAATTTGATACGCATCCAGAAGGGTGATGAGTGGAAAACGGCCTTTTTAACGTCTGAGCGTCTTTTTGAAAATCTTGTCATGCCTATTGGATTATCTAATGCACCTGCTGTGTTTCAAAATTTTATGAATGATATTTTGTCTGTTTTCATTGGAAGATTTATTGTAATATACCTCGATGACACTTTAATTTTCTCGCCAGACTTGGACACTCACCAGGAACATGTCCGTGTGGTGTTACAGAGGCTAAGAGATAACTCTCTGTTTGCTAAATTAGAGAAATGTGTATTTTTTCTGTGCCAGAAATCTCTCTCTTGGGGTTTATCTTGTCAGCAGAAAGGTTTAATATTGACCCTGGGAAGGTGCAGGCCATAATTGATTTGGTTCAACCTCGTGATCTAAAGGCTTTCCAGTGTTTTTTGGGATTCGCCAACTAATACAGAAAATTTATCAAAGGGTTTTCACAGATTGCTAAACCACTTATTGACCTTACACGCAAGGGGGCGAATCTCAAAGTTTGGTCATCGGGTGCTATCAAGATTTTTGAAAGATTAAAAGAATGTTTTATGTCAGCACCCATTCTGATCCAGTCTGATTATTAATATTATTATTATTATTTATTTATATAGCACTATTGATTCCATGGTGCTGTACATAAGAAGAAGTTACATACAAATTACAGATATCACTTACAGTAAACAAACTTACAATGACAGACTGATACAGAGGGGAGCGGACCCTGCCCTTTCGGGCTTACATGCTACAGGACGGTGGGGAAGGAGACGGTAGGTTGATGGGTTACAGCAGTTCCAGTGTTGGTTGAGGTGAAATCTCCGGTAGTGGTGAGGAGGGAGCGGGGTCATTGCAGGCTGTAGGCTTTCTTGAAGAGGTGGGTTTTCAGGTTCCGTCTGAAGGATCCGAATGTGGTTGACAGTTGGACATGTTGGGGCAAGGAATTCCAGAGCATGGGGGCTATTCGGGAGAAGTCTTGGAGGCGGTTGGGTGAGGAACGAATAAGTGTGGAGGAGAGAAGGAGGTCTTGGGATGACCGGAGATTATGTGAGGGAAGGTATCGGGAGATTAGTTCAGAGACATATGGACGAGACAGGTTATAGATGGCCTTGTAGGTCAGTATTAGTAATTTGAACTGGATATGATGAGGGAATGGAAGCCAGTGAAGAGATTTGCAGAGGGGAGAAGCGGAGGATTAGCGAGAAGAGAGATGAATTAGTCAAGCAGTAGAGTTAAGGATGGACTGAAGAGGTGTGAGGGTGTTAGCAGGGAGACCACAGAAAAGGATGTTGTAGTAGTCGAGGCGGGAGATGATGAGGGCATGCACAAGCATTTTAGTAGATTGAGGGTTGAGAAAAGGACGGATTCTGGAAATATTTTTGAGCTGGAGGCGACAGGAGGTAGAAAGAGCTTGGATGTGCGGTTTGAAGGACAGGGCAGAGTCAAGGGTTACTCTGAGGCAGCGGTTTTCCGGTACTGGGGAAAGCGTGATGTCATTGTGATAGATAGGTCAGGTAAGGAAGATCTGTGAGATGGAGGAAAGATGATGAGTTCAGATTTGTCCACATTGAGCATGAGGAAGCAAGAGGAGAAGGAAGATATGGCTGATAGACACTCTGGGATTCTGGGCAGCAGAGAGGTGACGTCTGGGCCAGAGAGGTAGATCTGAGTGTCGTCAGCATAAAGGTGGTACTGGAATCCATGGGACTTTATGAGTTGACCCAGGCCAACTTCTGATCTTCAAGAACCCTTCATTATAGAGGCGGATGCTTCGGAGAGCAGAGTGGGGGCAGTCTTATCGCAGGGGCCCAAAACTCTGACTAACCTGCGTCCATGTGCTTTTCTTTCTAAAAAATTTCACTGGCAGAGAGAAATTATGATGTGGGTAATTGGGAGTTACTTGATTTCAAATTGGCCTTTGGGGAATGGAGGCATTTTTTGGAGGGGGCGGTTCATCCTGTTATGGTGGTCATGGATCACAAGAATTTAGCTTACATCGGCTAAAAGCTTAACTCCTAGACAGGCCAGATGGTCCTTGTTTTTCTCTCTATTTAATTTTTCTATTACATTCAGGCCTAGGTCTAAGAATGCGAAAGCTGATGCTTTATCTTGTAGTCTAGATTCCATTTCTCCTCCAGAACTCCCAGCCTCCATTACTCTTCAGGGTATTTTGGTGTCTATCGTAACCTCGGAATTGGAAGAGGAGATTCATAAAGTCCAGTTATTGGCTCCTTCCACTTCCCCGGAGTACAAATTATTTGTGCCTGTGTACCTAAGATTGCGGGTATTACAGGAATTTCATGATTTCTTTATAAGTGGTCATCCTGGGGTTACTGCCACAAGGAAAGCTGTTGCTAGACTTTTTTGGTGGCCGTTCATGCATAATGATATTAAAGATTTTGTATCTGCTTGTGAAGTCTGTGCACGCGCCAAAGTCAGTCAAACTGGCCGGCTGGGGAATTGGCTCCATTGCCTATTCTTGAAAGACCCTGGACTCATTTTTCCATGGATTTCATTACAGATTTCCCTCTGTCTGATGGGAGAAGTTGATCGATTCAACAAACAAGCTCATTTTTGTTCCTTTGTCAGGATTACCTAATGTAGAGACACTCTCCAGGTTGTTTATTTCTCATATTGTAAGGCTACATGGGATCTCTCTGAACATTGTATCTGTTAGGGGAGTACAACTTGTCTCTAAAATTTGGAGAGCTTTTTGCAGTAAACTAGGGATAGACTTATCACTTTCATCTGCTTATCATCCTGAAACCAATGGTCAGACTAAGAGGACAAATCAATCTTTGGAACAAATTTTAAGGTGCTTTGTGGCAGCACAACAGGAGGACTGGTCTTTGTTTATACCTGTAGCTGAGTTTGCTTTTAACAGTCGAGTAAATCAATCTACCGGAACCTCGCCATTCTTATAGTTTTCATACCCATTTGGTGAATTTTCTAGGATTAGTTCTGAATGCCCTGAGGTGGAGGTCACTGTATAGAGACTTGGGGATGTCTGGAGGGAGGTTCAGAAGAATATTGGGACTGCTCAGATTCGCCAAAAGCGAAAGGCCGATAGAAGACGTTCGGTGGGTTCTGTTTTTAAGATTGGGGATAAGGTTTGGTTGTCGTCTAGGAACGTTAAAGTGAAACGAAGTTGGCTCCAAAGTTTATTGGTCCATATGAGATCCTAGAAGTGGTCAATCCTGTGGCACTTAGATTAAAGCTTCCTCCATCCCTTCGCATCCCTAATGTATTCCATAAATCCCTATTAAAGGAGAATGTCCCTTCTGCATTATCTCCTTCATCCCCACCTCCTCCGCTTTCAGTAGACGGGGGCCTGGAGTATGAGGTTCAGAGGGTGGTGGATTCTCGGAGGGTCCATAATTCCCTCCAGTACCTCATCCACTGGAAGGGATACAGACCAAAGGAGAGATCCTGGGTCCCTGCTCGAGATGTGAAGGCTGATCGGTTAGTCAGGGCCTTCCATCTAAAATTTCCTGGGAAGCCTGGGGGTCCGGTAGCCCCCCTACAAGAGGGGGTACTGTCATGGTTCCACCCCTCAGGGTGCCTGAGATGGAGTTACTGACAGCTTGGCCGTCCAATCTGGTACAGGGGCGTGCTGAAGCTGTCAGTACTTTGATGGACAGCATGGCCATCCAATCTGGTACAGGGGCATGCTGAGCTGTCAGTGTGTTGATTGACAACTCAACTAGCCAGTCTGTGGCTGGGAGGTGTCGACTTTGTCATGTGTTCAATATCCCGGGCAATTGCAATGCCTACTTAACTGAGCAGCTTCTCCCAGACCACAGCCAGACGGACATTCATCTTGTGAGGTTTGTGTTCTGTGTTCTCCTGTGCTTTGTGTTCTGTTTGCTTGATCTGTTGCCTGACTTTGGACTTCGTTCTGACAATCCGCCTGTTTAACCCCTTCAGTTCTGACCCGCTAACCTCCCGGTACTCGGACCTTGGAACGTTACCTGACTACGCTTTTGTCTCTTCCTTGTTTATGACCTATCCCCCTTGGCTTCTGACCTTGGACTACTTGACCACTCCGACTCACAGCTTGGCTGTGAGAAGTGACTAGCGTCACAATAAGAGGCGGCAATATCCACAATGAGTGGAGATTATGTAATATATCTATATATCTGTACATTGGTAGCCATAAAAGGAGGCGGGCCCAAACACATTTCTTGCACAGGGGTCCGCCCTTGCATTCGGGAAATACGGAATGTCGACTCTGAACTTAGGCTTATACTTGAGCCTCCTGTTTAGAAAAAAAAGAAAACATTACAACATAGTAACATAGTAACATAGTTTTGGAGGCTGAAGGAAGACCTTATGTCCATCTAGTTCAGCTTATTTTTAGTGAAGCTGTTCTGCATTGTTGATCCTGGGGAAGGCAAAGAAGCCAATTTTCTCCAACATAAAGGTACATTTCCACAGTCAGAAATACTGTTAATTTTCTGTGCATGTCTTCAACACCACAGTTGTGGTTGAAACGTTATAAAATTTCATTCCTAGTTTGAGGAGAAAATCCACAGCATAAACTGAGTGGCACTGTGGATTTGAGATTTATGGGCTGGCAATTTATGTCGCTGACTTTCACAACAAATTTTACTCATTTTTAAAATGGAATATGCAAAATTTATTAAGGATTTTTCCATTTTGGATTTTGTTGCAGAAAGTCCACAGTAAACCCAGTCCATGAGGAGCCCTGTGTGAATGGAGTGGAGGTCGATCATGGGCCCTGCTGCGCCATTAATTCTTATGGAAGTGCCAATGACCAGCCGCCCGAAGCACTCCGCTATCTCCAGCGGTCCCAATAAAAATGAATGGAGCAGCAGTACCCATGATCGACCACCACTCCGTTTATACTGGGCTCGTCAGAGCCTTGGTTCTCAGGATTGGAGGGGGGTCTCAGAAGTGGAATTTGGTGAGGATTGAAGTTATGAAAATCTATTATGTGGGGCGTAGGGTACTTTAAGCCATGTTCCCATCTAACAGGTAATCACATTAAAAAATTCAATAGCAATCCACACTGTTTATTGTGTTTTTGTTGCTTTTTAAGTGCCGTTTACTGTCTTTATGCATTTTTTAGGGAGGGACTAAGCACATGACCATGAAAATATGATCCATTTTACAGAACCCCATGTCATACGCAGTACTACCCTGTGCCTTCTATTGCTGAATAGTCCATGATTGTTTTAATTTTTCTATGGTAATGTTCTCCATTACATGTGTCATTATAGACCGGGTCAGATCAACTGGTTGATGCATGGCTAGTACGATAGCGAGGTCCAGCCATAATGTGACTGCTTCCTGACAGTGACATCGACTATCAAATAGATTATAGCTAAATGCGTGTAAGATGATTACTTCTTGTTAATGCGTGTGCGTTCTTTGCACAACCATGAGGCCATTAACAAGAAGTAATCAATTTACATGCATTTCCTTATATGTGCTGGCGGAGCTCCAACCACTTGATGTGACCCTACAGTTATTCTAGTGTTGCTAGTAAAGGATAATACAGTCCACTCTGGTTTATATTGTAGACCTATAGCCGTCCGTGGCCTGTGATATGGGGTTGTGCACATGACATTACCATATTGCTTCCATGTCTCTGTCTGGTGAGCCACGTTGCTTCCTAGGGCTGGCCATGAACAATTGGAAGCTTGCATAAATTTCCTGGTAAACATGCATGCATGGACATTTATTGCAATAGAAAGTGGGGATAAGTGGTTCCGAAACTGTTGTTGACAATTGATTAGGAAAAAAGCATTGAGAATGTTAAAATCCAACATGCCCAAATTTTGTTTATCCTGGACGAATGTGCCAGGGTTCCGTTATTACTATGTATTTTCTACAAGCAATCATTGAGTTAAGCATGGCAACCTACAAAAGAGATGTGGAGGAGATTAAATATATAGCATACTGTACATTAAACCAATCCTATTAAACATAACCTTATTGATTGACAGACTAGTATAGAAGGAGAGAGGTCCGTGCCTGTGAAGGTTTTACAAGCGGAAATACAGAAAGAGATGTTCTGCTTTTCTGTGGGTATTGGCTTCACATAGCTTCTGCGCAGTTACTGGTACTTCTGCTCCCAGTGATATCCCAGTGAGTTTATTAAACTGGGCCATAGAAAATTACATTTTACTCTATAGGAAAGGAGGAAGGAAGTCGGTAGTGCACTTTTTTCTCCACCCTGAAGAATAGTGATTGCAGTCGGGGGATTTCTGGCCACGCATCCGATGTCACAGGGACAGAGTGATGATGTGGGAGAAGAAAGCTAGGATAATAAAGAGAGGAGGCAGCGTTATCTTCCAGGCGACATCCACTCCATTGCCTGGAAGTACTCATTTACAAATAGTGATAACAGCAAATTTTTCGACAACAAGGCATCATCATGAGGCACACACTTATGACTTTTTTTTTAGCAGTCTATAATCTGTATGCCCATATTATTAGGTTAGATAGCACAAATGTGGTGACAGATTCACTTTAAGGAAAGGTTAGACCATTAGTTTCAAAGTGGTCGACAACCATCTCTTACTACTTGTCCACAAGTAGTCTCTGATCTCACTGTCTCTTTCTGTCTCAAATGGCATCTGATATGAGGCATATGGGTCGCCCTCCCAGAGCTGTGGGGTACTCGGTACCGGGCCGGTCCTTCAGAGGGGAATGTCATAGCAGCGGTGACCCAGTCCGTGGCCCTGTGCGCCCATGTAAAAGGGATTAAGTGATGGAATAAAGTTTATGAGTGAATGATTCGTGACGCCACCTGTGGTGTTCGGCAATGAAGATGTTAAGCCAACACTGCAGACAGATCCCCTGGGACAGATGGTGTGGTGCAGCTATGATGTTGTGGCCCTCCACAGGTAGGGTAGTAATCCCAGGGCAGTGAGGATAGATGTTGAGGAAGAGGGTGCAGTGTCTGGCACAGGAATGAAGCAGTGCTGATGGGGTTGCAGGAAGTAGGCAAGGACACAACAGGGTGCAGTTTCTTTACCTTTACTTTGTAAGTGCAGTCCAGGGTCCAGATTACAGATGGCACAGGAGCTGATTAGCCTGGAAGCAACTTAGGAATCTCTCTATCAGATGGGTTGTGTAGTCTCCTCTCTAGCGCTTAATTGAGGTACATGCAGTACTGTGTTACACTGACCTTCCTCCTTCTTCTTCCCTTTTGGATCTACCTCGTATGGCAGATAGCTGTAGCCTTCTATCTCCTTTGGCTCACATGTCGCTGTTGTGCCTCCGAGTCTTAGATGGGAATAGAGCATTTACAGCTTCCTATTCCTCTGGTTTCTGTTGCAGGACTGTCAGTATCCATACAACCTTGGAGACCAGTCTCCAGATCATGCTCCCCAGCTGGGAATGAGCCTCAACTCTCTGCTCAATCCCCCAGCTCCTCTCCACGTTCACACACTTCGGCCTCCTCACACTAACTGACCCAATTTCCCCTTCCTGGCCCCCAGAGAGCAGCTCTTCCCCCAGTTTTGGTTCAGAGCTCCCTCTGCTGGCCTGGAATGGGAACTGTGTTGAGTGTATTGATTAACTGTCAGAGAGACCCTTCATTGCTTCCAAGCCTGACATCACCCTCCCTGGAGGAAGGCAATGCCAATGTGGCGACCATACTCCTGGGGGCACCACACATACAGGGATGACTTGTTCAGCAGTCTATAACATGCTTGCCCATATTAATAGGTTGGATAGATCAAATGGGATGACAGTTTCCCTTTAAATCATCATTATCAGATAGATGGAGGTCTGACAGCCCCTTTAAGGTAAGAGATATACAGAGAGAGAGTTATCGACAGCCTTGTATGTGGTTATCAGTGTGTTGAAATGAATTGCGTAGCCAGACAAGGGACCAGGCAGCAGAACTGAGAATGGTGTGAGGGGTACAAGGGTGTTACAGAGGAGGCCACATAGGAGGATTTGGTTGTAATCTCAGCATTTACCAGCATTTTGATAGACTCAAGGTTAAGGGATGAGTAGAACTGGGAAATGTTTTTGAGCAGGAGGTGGTAAGTACTAGAATATTTGGTAGCACTTCGGCTATCATTGTTTCTTTGCAGCTTTGGGGTCCTGGGTTTGAATCTGACCAAAGACAAAATCTGATTGCAGTTTGTATCTTGTCTATGAGTTTCCTCCAGCACTCTCATTCACTTCCACCCTCCAAAAACAAACTGGAAGGTTACCTGGTTTCCTATAAATATTGACTCGGTGAGAAAAGTACATTACAAGTGTTTGTTTTCATTGATGGTATACAGAAGGGAGACCGACTTGGAAAAGTGTGAGGATGTGTAATGTGATGGATTGTTTTGCTAGGGTGGTTGGGTGGGATCAGGGAAAAATGATGTATTTGGTTCTGTCAATTAAAACATTGGATGCTTGATCTTGATTAATGTTCATTCACTGAGAAACAGAAAATTACTTTAGGCAAAACAAGGTAGATTATATTAAGTGCCGTGCATGCTAGTGGTTTGTGATCCATGCTTCCTTCCAACGTCACTAGTACTTCTTGGAAAAAAAAAAAGGTCAACTTTTAAAGAGTTTAATTGGTGCATTTTCACCTTTTTCTATTCTTGGTCTGAGCCAGGGGGATACTGTATTTCTGGTGTGTACATACTTTACCATAACAAATTACACAACTGCTTATTACTGTGCCGCAAAGATCGCAATACAGCCTATGCACACAGATGAGCCATGAGGGCAGAGAAATTTTCATATTGAGCTGCCTACAAAACTGACTGGACTTAATACAGACTGATTTGTCCACAAGTAGGCAGCATCCAATCATACTAATAATTGCATCATTTTTAAAATGAATCTCTATTTTGAAGATGCTTTAACTATAATTTTATGGAATTGCATTATGAGCAAATCCCTTATATAATGTCATTATGGAAATTTCCCTCTTTTCGTGGAAGTGCCATTCCCATAATAGAGCAGAGCGATGTCAGGTTACGAGCTCCGGTTTATCTCAATTTCTTCCTAAGGAAAACATGAAATAAAATACATAAAACCAGCAAAGAAGAGGACATAAGACGGAAATATACCTAATACTCACCAAACCAATCTGATGGGCAGCAAATTATGTTCTGTCAAGACTATTATCGAAATATAGATAATTAGCAGCTCTAGTTGTGGCAGCTCCACAGTAGAATCTAACTCGCACGTATCCCGGATCCGGAGAAATGATGGAGTATTCATACATCCACACAATTTCTTGCGACCAGGTCAAAGCTGGAAATTCGGGAGGCACATGACTTACGTTCCTCCAGAATATTCTGTTGTATGAATCAGTGTTAAAACATACTAAAAGCAAATTTGTCAGCAGGTTTTTGCTTTCTAATCTGTGACAATCATAATGTTGTATTTAAAATAGAAATAGTTTATTCACATAATATTATTAGTTTGTCTGGATTTTGAGATTATTGTAATCTCCTGATTCAGCTGTCTATTTTAGACTATTTGATGTATCATTTACGATACATTTTGCTCACTCTTAATTTTCTATTTTGATTTTATACTGGTTCCACTATGGACTTTTTGTCATTTATTTTCCTATTTCTCCTTTCACATTAGTAAAAATACTCAGGGGTCCTGATACCGTCTTTAAACTTTTTCTTTTTTCCTTTTCTCCCTGTTTTCCTCTACTAGATCATACCATTCCGTTGTATTATGACACACTAAACATGGCCGCCTCCATTTGAGCTTCAGCAAGATGGATGACATGCTGTGCGTATGTCCGGTGTGCCGTATGCCCGGGCGCTCAGTTCGCCCATCAATTGACGTGTCGCGTGCATGGTAGTGATATCAGTGGGTCATTTCAATACCCCGCATGCGAGTGACACTGTGATGGCGACGGTCAACTATGCGATAGCGGCACGGTATTCACCCGACATGCACCGCCTGAGTGGCTCCACCTGGGACTCTGCAGATATAAACGCCATCCGGTATGCACATGACAAACATTTCCCCTTGAGAAAGCCGTGGCAAAATGCGCGTCGGGGTTGCGTGGGGCACTCTAATTTACAACAGACATGGGTAAGTGGCAGTAGGCATCCTTGTGACATGTTTTGTTTGATCTCCAGTGAGAGATAAGTAACGCCATTTGGGACTTTATTAGATAGTGATCCTCTTTGGCACCTAACTATTCGTGCACAAAGCAATTTCTTTATACCCATCCAGTTTGATTGTAAAGTGAGTCCTGGATCATTGATCCACACTGGACATTTTTTGCTTGCTTTACCTTGTCTAAATCACGGTTTGCCCCTCTTGTCTTTGGTTGTTTCCTCTTTGCTACCTGTATGACCTCTACAATTGATATACAGCTCAGGAAAAAATTAAGAGACCACCACATCAAAATCCTTTCATGAGCAGCCCATTCTCCAGACCTGAACCCCATTGAAAACCTCTGGAATGTAATTAAGAGGAAGATGGATAGTCACAAGCTATCAAACCAAGAAGAACTGCTTACATTTTTGTGCCAAAAGCAGTGAGAAAGACTGGTGGAAAGCATGCCAAGACGCATGAAAGCTGTTTTTAAAAATCATGGTTATTCCACAAAATATTGATTTCAGAACTTTTCCTGAGTTAAAATATTAGCATTGTTGTTTCTAAATGATTATGAACTTGTATTCTTTGCATTATTTGAGATCTGAAAGCTCTATTCTTTTTTTTAATTTTGAACATTTTTCCTTTTCCAAAAAATAACAAAACAAAATTTATTGTTTGGAAATTCGGAGACATTTTGTCAGAAATTTGTAGACTAAAAGAACAATTTACATTTTACTAAAAAAATACCTATTAAAGAGGAAAATCAGAGAAACTGAAAATTTGAAAGTGGTCTCTTAATTTTTGCCAGAGCTGTATTTGAAATTTTAATTATGTATTAATAAAACTTGTTTGCTTTTACTGTATTTCGTGGTTTATAGTTACTCCGCTTTTTCTTTTATGCTTGGAATCATAATGTAGAGGCAGATATCTTAAATTCAGTAATGTGTTACTTACTGGGCTGCTTTCTCCAATTTCATTAAAATTAGTTGTCACGGCCAACAAGGGTCGGTCCAGCGGACAGCACAACAAACACCAACATTGGGATGGAAAAGGGTAGAGGAAGGCCCTAACAGTAGGGATGGGGCACCTCCTAAAACAGCCTGTGCCTATCCCTAAGCTCCCCTAATGCCCTATGTGGGTTCTTTCCCCCGCCGTCATCATGTGCCTAGTCCCTAGCTGTAACCTCACTATACCCTGGCTAGTGCACTGGCCGGCAAGGACGCTAGCATCACCACTGCAGATGGTATAAACATAGGGGGTAGTGACAAGCACGAGACAGACAAGGAAAGAGAAAAAGAATCTTAGCTCCTGCCACCGCCGCCAAGCTCCACACAACAGAGGTCATGGAATCAGGAAACCGAACTCCACAGAAGTAGCAGATAAACCGCTGGCACCAGAGAGTTCAAAACTCCTTGGCTGGTCTACATCGAAAACAATTACCAAAAGTCAGCTGATGCGCCATGTGACTATTTAAAGGATGGTGGGAGTGGTCACCACACACATCAGCTGACCTAGCAACAAAGCAGCTTCCAGCAAGAAAACTGACATTAACCCTTGCTGGCACGAAAGCAAAAAAGAATGTTTAAATTAAAGCAGAGCCAGAGCTGTCACGAATCCAAAAATGAATAGTTACATTAGTGTTTTATCAGCAGGAGGTTATCACTAGAAGACTAGCGGCCTCATGCCTAATAGTTCTCCTGCTCTGTCCAACCACGCCCCCACCACTAATTGGCAGCTTTCTTTTCTGCCTATGGACAGTGTATACAAAAAGAAAAGCTGCCAATCAGTGGTGTGGGCGGGGTTATACACAGTTCAGCATTCAGAGAACTGCTAGATCTGTAGCAAAGAAAACATGGATTATATAAAAATGATGACATGCAGACCATAAGTGACACATCGCTGGAATTAGGAACTCTGCTCCTACATCATGCTGCTCTCAGACTACATAGTAATATCCTGGTGACAGATCTCCTTAAAGCTTATTAAATTTAGCAATAGATTACTTTTAAAAGTGATGTTGCTGGAGGCAATGTCTGCCTAGGACCCACCAATGGAGTTGATTCTCTAAGCACAATCTATAGTTACATAGAAACGTTGCATGTTCCTTGTTAGACTAGCAAACTATTTTTTTTTCTAAAGATTCAGTTATTGCTATTGCTTTAGCCCCAACCCAATTACCCTAAATTGTAAAAACCAATAATACCACCACTATATTGAGATCACTCTATGCAAGAAAATAAAATACTAGTGAGATACCATCACAAGCAGAATTATTCAATCTAGAGCCTTAATCTCTTATTCCACACATATTCTTTGCTATGCCATCTGCCCCAACCGCCATGACAACTATTTTTGAGAACTGAAATGTTCTCTGTATTTTTAGCCAATTACATTTTTGTCCCCTTAATTCTGCAGACATCCCCAACTCTAAAACAACACAACTACTAGTCTTTTAATATTGATACCCTGCTGTTACTACCAATACCATGATAAATGAGATATGCTGTTCCAGGTGTCCCAGAACCTTATTAACAGTGCTGCATAAAGGCTCAAATATAACAATTCTAAAATAATATTGCCTCGTACAGGTGAAAGAAGGGGCATAGTTAGAATATGCCGAAACCCGGAGACCACATATAGGCCAAAAAAGTAATGATTTAGCCCAATATAGCAATCAGACAATATAACTACAGTATATAATATTGTAATTTTCAACCAAAGAACTGACTCCTAAATTAATTCTGTCTCCAGACACCAAAGTTAACGAGACTCAACAAAGTCAGAGAATCTCAAAAGTGGCAGGTTCAAGGGAATCTGTCACCAGATTCCACTGAACAATCTCAGAGCACCATATTGTAGGAGCAGAGTCCTTGATTGCAGGGATATGTTACTTACTGGTCTGTCTTTGTAGTTTCAATACAATCAGCATTTTATCAGCCTAAGATTATCATTACAGGACAACTTGGCAGGTGCAGGGTAGTCTAATCCCACCCCCAGCACAGCAGGTGTCACTATTCAATGTACACAGAAAGGTGTGGTGAGGGAAAGGTTATACATAGATCAACAACTGGGCTCTGCTCAACCTGCAGCAGAGAAAACTGTGACAGAGTCCCTTTAATGCCTCTTTCACACGTCAGTGGCTCCGGTACGTGTAGTGACAGTTTTCTCACGTACCAGAGACACTGACACATGTAGACCCATTCAAATGAATAGATCTATGCACATGTCAGTGTGTTTTCACGGACCGTGTATCCGTGTGCAAAATATGCTGACATGTCCGTTTTAACACGGACACACGGCCCGCAACACGTACTGCACACGTGCACACGGAGAAGAGTTCACACTGTCCTCCGTGTTCACGGACGGCTGCCGGGGAAGAAGCGGCTACTGTAAGCGCTGTTCCCCTGCGGCTGGTGCTGAACGCCACTGTCATTCTGCTCTCCTGCTCTGCCGGCAACAACAAGCGGGAGAGAATGAATGAAAACCCGATGTGGGGTCCCCCTCTATTTGTGAACCAACCAGAAGAAACTTACAGCTGGGGGCTGCAGCCCTCAGCTGTCAGCTTTATCAAGGTTGGTTCTCAAGAATAGAGGGGTCCCCACGCTGTTTTTTTAATTATTTAAATAATTTTAAAAAACGGAGTGGGGTCCCCCCTATTTTTGACAACCAACCTGACTAAAGCCGACAGCTGAGGGCTGATATTCTCAGGCTGGTAAGGGACCATTGATCTTGGCCCCCCCACAGCCTAAAAACAGCAGCCCCCAGCTGCCCAGAAAAGGCGCATCTACTAGATGCGCCTATTCTGGAGCTTTGCCTGATTCTTCCCACTTGCCCTGTAGTGGTGGCAAGTCGGGTAATAAGGGGTTAATGCCACCTTTCTATTGTAAGGTGACAATAAGCCCGGGTTAGTAATGTAGAGGTGTCAATAAGAAACCTATCCATTACTAATCCTATAGTAATTAAAGGGTTAAATAAACACACACAATTAGAATAAAGTATTTTAATGAAAGAAGACAACACACACGTTGTTTAAATCTTTATTACACTGCTAATTCCTTTGCGACTCCCTCCTTCTCCTGTAAAAAAGGTGAAAATAATAAACCAACAATATACATTACCTGTCCAGCGCTCAGTCACGTCCCACAGCGTATATCCATCTCGGGGGGTTAATACGTTTACAGCCGGAGCGCTACTAACACAACTGCTCCCGACTGTAAACTACAGTAGAATGAATGGAAGCAGAGCGCAGACTCAGCGATGAGCGGTGACGTCACCGCTAGTTACTGAGTCTGCGCTCTGCTTCCATTTATTCCCCAGTCATTTATAGTTGGGATCGGCTGTGTTAGCAGCGCTCTGGCTGTAAACATATTAATCCCCCGAGATGGATTTATGCCTTAGGACGTGACTGAGCGCCAGACAGGTAATGTGTATAGTTGCTTTATTATTTTAAACATTTTACAGGAGATCAAGGGAGTCGCAAAGGAATTAGCAGTGTAGTAAAGATTTAAACAATGTGTGTTTATTCTAATACTTTATTCTAATTGTGTGTGTTTATTTAACCCTTTAATTACTATAGGATTAGTAATTAATAGGTGTCTTATTGACACTTCTCCATTACTAACCCGGGCTTAATATCACCTTACAATAGAAAGGTGGCATTAACTCATTACCCCACTTGCCACCGCTACAGGGCAAGTGGGAAGAACCGGGCAAAGCTCCAGAATAGGTGCATCTAATAGATGCGCCTTTTCTGGGCAGCTGGGGGCTGCTGTTTTTAGGCTGTGGGGGGCCAAGATCAATGGTCCCTTACCAGCCTGAGAATATCAGCCCTCAGCAGTCAGCTTTAGTCAGGTTGATTGTCAAAAATAGGGGGGACCCCAGGCCGTTTTTAAAAATTATTTATTTAAGTAATTAAAACAACAGCATGGGGACCACTCTATTCTTGAGAACCAACCTTGATGAAGCTGACAGCTGAGGGCTGCAACCCCCAGCTGTAAGTTTTGTCTGGTTGGTTCATAAACTGAGGGGAACCCCACGTCGGGTTTTCATTCATTCTGCTCTCCTACTTGCTGTTGCCGGCAGAGCAGGAGAGCAGAATGTCAGCTGCGGTCAGCACCAGCCACCGGCAACAGCGCTTACTGTAGCGCTACTTCCTGGCGGCCGTCCGTGTGGTGCTGATGAGGCTCACATGTGCCACACGGAGGTAACACGTGTCCACACGGACATGGATAGCTCCGGTACCGTGTTTACCGGTACCAGAATTATCTGGACGTGTGAAACTGGCCTAAGGGTGTTTCCAGCATTGCCTACAAAAATGGTCTAAACAGGTGTAAAGTGACTGAGGGCAGTCGGCGTGGACGAGTAACTGCTCAATAAAACCCTGGCACTTTACAAGAAAATCATGTTACAGACCTCATGTATGGATGTGTGTGGGATACCTGACATTCCCTTGTAGGCTACAGGCCTCTGCTGTTTCATTGCCTCCATCTTCAGGAAACGCCGAACATATCTCAGGGGACACACAGTTAGTTTCAGCACACAACAGTTTACTGGACAATTCAGCTCATTAGATGGTAACATGCAGTAGCAGGTACAGCACTTCTAATTTTTTGTTCATTCAACATAACACATTTGCAGCATTGCAGTAGGTTCCTCCTGGAATCTCCCTACGTTTACTGGCTCTGCTAGCTCCATGGATCTCTTGTCCAGTTTCGCAGTACACCCGGAATCCGTTACCTTCCCTTCCCGCATTCATTTTCCCCTATATGCCAGAGGACACAATGCTCTTCGCAGCCTGAACTCCGGCCTTGAGCTAAGGACGCTTCAATCTCTCTCTCTCAGGACAAGGGACAAAATTTTGAACAAATCCGCACAGCCAGACCGCACTATATTCCGCATCAAATCTGCTGGAAAAACGCAAGGAATCCACAGGAAAAAAGCATGTGTTTTAGCCTGCGTTTTCTGCCAAGAGATGCGGATTCTCTGCAGAAAAATCTGCAGGCTAATCCGCAACGTGTGCACATAACCTTACAGAGGTTCAACTGGTGAACCAGCAACAAGGTCATGGGTACCCAATGCTCATTGATGTGTGTAATCTAATCCCACAATAGAGTTGTCTGGCAATCCAGGCAGCTGAAAAAGTTTATGTTGGCTAGGATACAAATGTATCAGAACACTCAGAAACACAGCTTGCTGTATATAAGGTTGAGTAGTCACAAACCAGTCAAAGTGTCTATGCTGACCCCTGTCCACACAGAAAGTCTACCATGTGAACATGAATAGTAGAAATAGTCCATGGAGTAATATAAAAAGGTGTAAAAACATGGACTGGTCTGATGAATCACTTTTTGTTTTCTGTTTTGTACATGGATTCATGATTGTGTGAGGGGTGAAAACCACAAGATCCTTTAGATTCTGCACCGTTATGTAATAATCACAAAAACAGTTGCAATCAGAAGAATCATTATTAATGTCAGGAGAAATGTAAGTCCTGGTAAATATGAGAATTAACTCGTCCTTTATGGTAATAGTTTTTCCAAATGGTTGTGGCCAGTTTCAGCAGAATAATGCATCCTGCTACATTGCAAAAATTGTTTAAGAATGGGTTGATGTGTTTATCTGGCCACCAAACTCCACAGATATCGAGAAAATTGAACGGGTTTACGGAATTGTAAAGGATCCGTTGCTTACATCTCAGTGCCAAATATCACAGAGCACATTGAAAGGTCTTGTGGAGTCCATGCCTCGATGGACTAAGACTGTTTTGATGGCATGAGGATGTATACACAATATTAGGTGCCATTGTTTCTCATTGATGTGAGCTTTTACATATGGGGGGAGATTTATTAATAGTGTTATAAATGTAGGCAACTTAAAAGTAGACAGAACAGTCTAGAGATCAGGAACATTTCTATGTTTTGTGCCACTTCTTGGTTGGGTCTTTTTATGCTATTATTTTACAATAAACCTATAAAACATACCATTAATAAAATCTGCAACTTTTATGTCTTGTGAGGTGCACAAAGATTCCAAAACAATAAATATGGTGCTCAGCATGTGTTCCATTTTTTTGGCCTCAATTTGAGCGATAATTTAGTAAACCTTCACTATTATTTCTGGATTTTTAGTTGTCTACAGGGTTATAATGGAAAAATTCTAAAATAAAGTATAGCATTCTCAGATTTAGGATATGTGATAAAAGTGAGCAAGCTATATACGTAGTGAAAATGTCTTGCTGCGTTTAGCTTTACTGTATATAACGTTTTTCCAGTTTGCAGGCTTAGGGCTTGTGCAATTATGAAGAATAAAGAATTACTGGCAGGAGCTAAATTTAAAAGGTGTAGCAAATACTACTGACCATCCGTGAAAATTTGTACTGACCTTTGGCAAATAATGCTTCCCTGTGTCATTCAGATAACAAGTGCTTTGACCCTTGTGCATCCTGCCAATAACTTATACCTGTCCCGTTTATCAGTTCCGGATCATTGCATTGGCGCTACTAAAATGTCATTTTAAACATCTCTAAAATCCAACTCAACCAGATTCAATTTTAAAGGGACCTTGTACAAACAGAAGAACCTCTTGATATTACAGAGTCTTCTTACAACCTTTTATGAACATGAATATGTTATAAACACAAAATTGTTTTTATTAACAAATTTTTTAATTGAAGTACTTATGATGAGTCTGTACAACCAAGTTAAGGTGCACATATACCTGAGATTAAGGTTGGCCAAACGTCCATTCTATCAATAGCTTTGCCTCCTTACACCCCCATACATATACAAACTTTTTTTTTACCAGAGAGTGCGTCTGTCTCGGAAAATGACGCAATTTTTTTTCTAACATACTTTGGATTTTTTTTTCACCACTTAAATAAAAAAGGAACTATACATGTTTGGTATCTGCAAACTCGTAATGACTTGGAGAATCATAATGGTTACAGGGACCAATGAGCAGTTTTAGCACAAATGATTGACATAATATCAATTAATATATTTCTAACATTTAAACTTTTATTTTAATTATTTTATTGATGTACAAGTCAAAGCTTGGTTCTCTACGTGAAGCTTAAAATGACCTGACTGAAGAGATCTTTTGGGCATGCTACTAGAGATCCTGTTTTATTGGAAATTTGTATTTGTTAGATTTTTTTTCATTTGAAAACATTTAAAAATATAATATGTATAAACAGACTTGGATCTAGATGAGAACAAAAGGAGAAGATAGTTGTAGCCCAGCAGTAGCGGGGCAGGAGAACCTCTCAGTACCCAAAGGAAGAGTTTCAAAATGTGTCCCTCCTAACCTCCACTTCATGTCCCCAGAAATCAGAATGACTGCTATCAGATGGACAATAATTCATCTAATACAAAAAGTTACTATTGTGTGACCTGCGTAATAAAGAATTCCAGCTACTTTTATCAAAGCATCCTGCTCTGCATTCTCAATTGACTTAGTTTGGCATGTCGTCAGAAAACTTGTCACACTTTTTTTTTAGTTTTTCAGAAGTTTTTTGAAGGTTGCTAGTATCCCATTTACAATAGGCCTGCAGCTGCTTTCTTAGCCCTGGAGGACACATTACATCGTTACACATTGTAATGTAAATCTGTTGCATAGGGGAGATTTATGTTTTCTGTGTCTCGGCCTACAAGACTGTTTCATTTTATACTCACCACCTAAATATCAGTGTGTCATTGTCATATCATTCTGTCTGAGCACTTGATGCTGTAGTAGGAGTGGCTGATGGAAAGAGGAGACTGTCCAGGAAAAGGTATGAAAATAATATGATAGCATGATTTACTAATAAAAAAATGGTGCAATTGAAATGAAGGTTAATTTGGTCTGATAAACACTGCTGAATTATGCCCTATTAATTTTAAACAATAATGTCAATTAAATATTAACTTATAACTGAGTATATAACAAAGTTATAGCCGTGAGCCACAACACTGATCATCAGGGAGTTAGCAGATTTTTACCTATAACAGTGGTATTCGATGTTTCGCTTTTCCATGTATTTTCAATAAACCTACTTTTACTGTGGTCACAGGAAAGTGAATGGAATAATTATTTAATGCAATCACTTTCTTTTTCTATGTGGCTGACAGGAAAAAGGTGGAAAGAAGAAAGCTCACACAGAGATCACTGATCTCTATGGAAAACTCCCTGTGCAGTACACACGAGCTTCAGCGAGAATGACAGATCAGGGACAGGAATAATGTAGCACGTTTCTTTTCTGTTCAATCATCTGGCTTATAAAGATGCACCGCGCCGCACAGCAATTCTCCGTGGAGATTAATGATCTTTCTGGTATCTCCAATCTCCTTTCCTTTCAACTGTATAAAAGGACCAAATGGGACGAAATTCACTACAATGTGAAATTGTTTTACACTAAAGCCCCGAATCCGGAGATTTAATTTGAACCTTAAACCTCCACACAACTCTTCATGGTTTTGTTTTACTTTTACCTTTGTCAGACAAACACCTTACCTTCCACATTAACCCCTTAATGGCCGCCAATACGTCTTTTAACTGACGTGAGATATAAGAGAACAGCATCCCCATACAGGTGACAATCCAGCAGCTGTCGGCTGTACACTATAGCTGACAAATTGCTGCATCAGCCACGATCAGGGTTTGCACTGTCCAAACCATTTTAACCCCTTAGATGCTGCTGTTAATAGTGTCAACATCATATAAATGGTTAACAGACTGTGGGGACTTCCTCTTTATTCCCATCGGCACCCTGAGCTCATGATTGTGTGGTCCTGATGTTTGCCATGGCAATTCATGACCAAATAGCGGCCTTAGAGCCTGACGGCTGTTGTAACCTGTTCAGAAGTTAGCGGCATTTAGGTGGTAAAAATACACTTTTTCATTTGTCATGCCACTTTGCATTAATTCCTGAAAATGACCTGAAGGGTTAATAAACTACCTGACAGCAGTTTTCAATATGTCAGGTGGTGCTGCTTTTAAAATGGCATAACTTTTGTGGGTTTTCCAAAATATAGGACCCCCAAAGTCGCTTCAAACCTGGATAGGTCCCTAAAAAAAAATTTTTTGTAAATTTCCTTGATAAAATGAAAAATTACTGCTACATTTTTAAAGCTCCTAAAATGCTAACAAAATAAAAGAACATTTTACAAATGGTGCTGATGTAAAGCAGGCATGTGGAAAATGTTATTTATGAATGTTTTAGTGTGGTATGACTATCTGGATTAAAGGGATAATCACTCAAAGTTTGAAAATTGCTAATTTGTTAACATTTTTCTCAAATTTCTGATATTTTTTATAAATAAAAACAAACCATATCGACCTAAATTTATCGTTATCATAAAGTACAATGTGTCACGAAAAAACAATCTCAAAATCACTGGGATTTGTTGAAGCGTTCCAGAGTTATTACCATATAAAGTGACACTGGTCAGATTTAAAAAGTTTGGCTCCGTCACTAAGGGGTTAAACATTAGACAGTTGTCAATGGAGTCTATTCCTAAATGACCCGATGAAGGTAGAGTCACAGCAATACTAGTCACATATAACTAATTTTAGTGCCCACATTATGGCAGCCATAACATATTCACTTTCAATTTTTTTTATGTAATACTTTGTCCTAAAGAAATCAACAAACAGGTGAGAACTGTAAAAGTGCACTACTATAAAAGACTGGGAAATGGGAGAACAGGTTTTACACCAATGGTCACAAAGCTAATTACATAGATCATTTCTAAAAAAAAAAAAAAAAAAATATGTTGCGTTCCTAATATATTTTTATAGCAGTTAAAGATATTATTTTGTAATGGGATTCCCTAAATATTCTGCATGTACAGATGAAGCATTTCTTAAACTAACACACAAACAAAAATATCCTGATGCAGGAAGTTAACACTTAACACAATAAAAGCCATTGAACTTTTATGGTTGGGTGTTGAGTTACACTTTTTTTACATCAAAATATCTCACTGTATCGTGGTATGTTCGTCATTTTAAGAAATGTTGCCTCTGTAATTTAATAATAAAGTTGTAGCTGGTCACCACTAAAGGAAGCTTAGCATATACTATTGTAGACTGATCTAAATAATAAAACCGTATGTAATAAGGTCCTCACTTAAGGTGAGAATTTTATAATTTACTTATCCCCAGAAGCAGGATTTAGAGCCTTTTATAAGAAACTGCTGCAGCTGGTATTGTATAACTAATATATTAAGAAATGCACAGAAAGTTGGACCCCCAAAAAGTTCATTTACAGATACTTGTTAACCCCTTCATGACCAAGCCTATTTTGACCTTAATGACCAGGCCATTTTTTGCAATTCTGACCAGTGTCCCTTTATGAGGTAATAACTCAGGAACGCTTCAACGGATCCTAGAGATTCTGAGACTGTTTTTTCCTGACATATTGGGCTTCATGTTAGTGGTAAATTTAGGTTGATAATTTTTGCGTTTATTTGTCAAAAAATCAGAAATTTGGAGAAAATTTGGAAAATTTTGCAATTTTCAAATTTTGAATTTTTATTCTGTTAAACCAGAGAGTTATGTGACACAAAATAGTTACTAAATAACATTTCCCACATGTCTACTTTACATCAGCACAATTTTGGAAACAAAATATTTTTTTGTTAGGAAGTTATAAGGGTTAAAAGTTGGCCAGCGATTTCTCATTTTTACAATCAAATTTACAAAACCATTTTTTTTAGGGACCACCTCACATTTGAAGTCACTTTGAGGGGTCTATATGGCAGAAAATACCCAAAAGTTACACCATTCTAAAAACTGCACCCCTCAAGCTACTCAAAACTACATTCAAGAAGATTATTAACCCTTCAGGTGTTTCACAGGAACTAAAGCAATGTGGAAAGAAAAAATGGACATTTTAATTTTTCCAACAAAAATTTTCTTTTGGCATCAATTTTTTCATTTTCACATGGGAAACAGGATAAAATGGATCCTAAAATTTGTTGGGCAATTTCTCCTGAGTACAACGATACCTCATATGTGGTCATAAACCACTGTTTGGGTGCACGGCAGGGCCCGGAAGGCAAGGAGCACCATTTGAGTTTTTGAATGGAAAATTAGCTCCAATCGCTATCGGACACCATGTCGCGTTTGGAGAACCCCTGTGCATAAACATTGGAGCTCCCCACAAATGACCCCATTTTGGAAACTAGACCCCCTAAGGAACTTATCTAGATGTGTGGTGAGCACTTTGAACCCCCAAGTGCTTCACAAAAGTTTATAACACAGAGCAGTGAAAAAAAAAAAATTTTTTCCCTCAAAAAATTATTTTTTAGTGCGCAATTTTTTATTTTCACAAGGGTATCAGGATAAATTAGACCCCAAAATTTGTTGTCCAGTTTGTCCTGAGTACGCTGGTACCCCACATGTGGGGGGGAACCACTGTTGGGCACACGTCGGGGCTCTGAAGGGAAGTAGTGACATTTTGAAATGCTGACTTTGATGGAATGGTCTGCGGGCATCATGTTGCATTTGCAGAGCCCCTGATGTACCTAAACTGTGGAACCCCCCCACAAGAGACCCCATTTTGGAGACTAGACCCCCCCAAGGAACTTATCTAGATGTGTGGTGAGCACCTTGAACCCCCAAGCGCTTCACAGAAGTTTAAAACGCAGAGCCGTGAAAATAAAAAAATTTTTTTTTCCTCAAAAAAAAATGATTTTTAGCCAGCAATTTTTTTTTTCACAGGGGTAGCAGGATAAATTGGACCCCAAAAGTTGTTGTCCTGTTTGTCCTGAGTACGCTGATACCTCATATGTGGGTGGGGACCACTGTTTGGGTACACGTCGGGGCTCGGAAGGGAAGTAGTGACATTATGAAATGCTGACTTTGATGGAATGGTCTGCGGGCATCATGTTACATTTGCAGAACCCATGATGTACCTAAACTGTGGAACCCCCCACAAGTGACCCCATTTTGGAAACTAGACCCCCCAAGGAACTTATCTAGATATGTGGTGAGCATCTTGAACCCCCAAGTGCTTCACAGAAGTTTATAACACAGAGACGTGAAAATAAAAAAAATGTTTTCCTCAAAAAAAAAAGATTTTTAGCCAGCAATTTTTTTTTTCACAAGGGTAGCAGGATAAATTGAACCCCAAAAGTTGTTGTACAGTTTGTCCTGAGTATGCTGGTGCCCCATATATGAGGGGGGCTATTGTTTGGGCACACGTAAGGGCTCGGAATGGAAGTAGAGGCGTTTTGAAATGCAGACTTTGATGGAATGGTCTGCGGTCGTCGTTACGTTTGCAGAGCCCCTGATGTGCCTAAACAAAAGAAACCCCCCACAAGTGACCCCATTTTGGAAACTAGACCTCCCAGGTAACTTATCTAGATGCCTGGTGAGCACTTTGGACCCCCAATTGCTTCACAGAATTTATAACGCAGAGACGTGAAAATAAAAAAAAAAAAAATTTCCACAAAAATATTTTTTTAGCCCCCAATTTTTTATTTTCCCAAGGGTACCAGGAGAAATTAGACCCCCAAAGTTGTTGTGCAATTTTTCCTGAGTACGCTGATACCCCATATGTTGGGGTAAACCACTGTTTGGGCACACGTCGGGGCTTGGAAGGGAGGAAGCACCGTTTAACTTTTTGAACGCAAAATTGGCTGGAATCAATGGTTGCACCATGTCGCGTTTGGAGACCCCCTGATGTGCCTAAACAGTGGAAACCCCTCAATTCTAACTCCAGCCCTAACCGCAACACACCCCTAACCACAGCCCTAACCTTAACACATCCCTAACCCTAATCCCAACCCTAACCATAACCCTAACCCCAACATACCCCTAACCCTATCTGTAACCCTAATCCCAACCCTATCCATAACCCTAACCACAAGTCTAACCCTAATTCCAACCCTAACCCTAATTCCAACCCTAACCCTCTTTCCAACCCTAACCCTCTTTCCAACCCTAACCCTAACCCTCTTTCCAACCCTAACCCTAACCCTCTTTTCAACCCTAACCCTAACCCTCTTTTCAACCCTAACCCTAACCCTAATGGAAAAATAAAAATATTTTCTTTATTTTATTAGTTGTGCCTACCTATGGGGGTGATAATCGGGGGGTTTATTTACTTTTTCTTTCATTTTGATCACTGTGAGAGTGATCAAAATGAAAGAATGGAATCTGCAACCGGCAGATTCGGGCGGGCGCTCTGCGCATGCGCCCGCCATTTTCCAAGATGGCGGCACCCATCATCCGGACCCGAGGGACACCGGGAGGGACGGGGGGACTCAGGAGGTACCGGGGGGGTGAGGGGGGGATCGGAGGCTGGCGGGGAGCAGAGGGAATGGGAGGGGGGGCAGATGATGACAGCAGCGGCAGATCGCCGCTGTCATTCAGTTGCGGGGGGGCGATCGCCGGTAGGGGGGTGGAATCGGTGTCTCCAGCCATGTCCGATGCTACAGCAGCGTTGGACATGGCTGGATTGTAATATTTCATCAATTTTCATTGATGAAATATTACTATCACTCTGATTGGCTGTTTCACTTTTAATAGTCAATCAGAGCGATCGTAGCCACGTGGGGGCGAAGCCACGCACCCTGTGGTGAATTACAAAGCCCCCTGTATCTGCGGGTCGGGTGACCTTTCAGTGACCCCGGTCACCCGACCCGCAGGGGGGCTTTAAAGTCATGACGCCACATAGGCGTCACTGGTCAGATTTGTACCAGGTTTCATGACGCCTATGTGGCATCATTGGTCGTGAAGGGGTTAAAGGGGAGAGTTATCCAGGGCTTTTTTTTTATCTATGGGGATAAGCACTTAAAGGCAGGTTGTTTATAACCACCTGCCTGTTCTGCCTTGTGATGATCTCTCCAGGCTCAGAATGATCACTATGGTTAACTAATGATTAACCCCAGAGCTGTTTTCGGTTTTGCGTTTTTGTTTTTCGCTCCCTTTCTTCCTAGAGCCATAACTTTTTTATTTTTTTTGTCAATATAGCCAGGTGAGGGCTTATTTTTTGTGGGACAAGTTGTACGTTTGAACAAAACCATTGGTTTTACCATGTCGTGTACTAGAAAATGGGAAAAAAATTCCAAGTGCAGTGAAATTGCAAAAAAGTGCAATCCCACGCTTGTTTTTTTGGTTTGGCTTTTTACTAGGTTCACTAAATGCTAAAACTGACTTACCATTATGATTATCCAGGTCATTACATGTTCATAGACACCAAACATGTCTAGGTTAATTTTTATTTAAGTGGTGAAAAAAAATTCAAAACGTTGCGTCATTTTCTGAGACCCGTAGCGTCTCCATTTCGTGATCTTGGGTTGGGTAAGGGCTTATTTTTTGAGTGCTGGGCTGCCGTTTTTAATTATACCATTTTAGTGCAGATACAATCTTTTGATCGCCCATTATTGCATTTGAAAAAACGTAATTCTGGCGTTTTGACTTTTTTCTCACAACGCCGTTCAGCGATTGGGCGATTCTTAACGTGGCGATACCGACTATGTGTATGTTTCATTTTAATTTTTGTTTTTTTTTCAATGAGGCAAAAGGGGGGTGATTTGAACTTTTATATATTTTTTATATCTTTAAACACATTTTTTTTAAACTTTTGGCATGCTTCAATAGTCTCCACAGGAGGCTAGAAGCTTCCACAACTCGAGCGGCTCTGGTACATAGAGGCGATGAGCAGATCGCCTCTATATAGCAGATTTACTCACTTGCTATGAGCCTCGACCACTGGGTAGCGCTCATAGTAAGCCGGCACTGACAACCATAGAGGACTCCAGGAGACCTCAGGTTGTCATGCGAACACACTGGTGACCCGCGATCACGTGACGCGGGTCACCGGTGTGTATATTTCTGGCACAATTGCCGAAGGGGTTGTTAAAAGCTGCTGTCAGAGATGACAGCGGCATTTAACTGGTTATTAGCCATGAGTGGATCGCGATTCTACCCGCGGCTATTGTGGGCACATGTCGGCTGTTCAAAACAGCTGACATGTCCCGGGAAAGAAGTGGGCTCACTGCCGGAGCCAGCATTAAAGGGAGGGAGTCTAACATTGGAGTACTATTATGCCTGAAGTCGGAAAAGGGTTAATATACTGGCCAACATTAGCTCCCAGCCTCTAAGTTTGATTTAAGCAATAGGTCATTTTTTGATTATAGCTTCTCGATAGAAAGTAGCACGGCCTTGGTAGCACCCAGATCATCAGATGAGCCTAGACTCAGGAAAGAATGTCCAGTTGGCCACCAGATCGACGGTAAGCTTACAAGGAAATTAGGTCCATACCCATGAAGAACAAGTAGAAGGTGCAGTTCCAAAAGAAGAACTGAGCATTGTTAAATCATAACAAGAGTCAAAGTGAGATGATATGCAAAATCAGAAATGATACAATAGGGGAATTCAAAGGC
Organism: Dendrobates tinctorius; assembly: GCF_039654945.1. Classification (NCBI taxonomy): domain Eukaryota; kingdom Metazoa; phylum Chordata; class Amphibia; order Anura; family Dendrobatidae; genus Dendrobates; species Dendrobates tinctorius. The sequence goes on from NW_027361754.1 coordinate 46,998,155, forward strand.
AAAGTCCAAGATCACAGAGCTGAGACACATGGCATAAGAATGCAGATGCAGGCTAAAAGTGATGAACATCAAAAGTCCATGGAAGATCTTGACTGTTAAACCTTTACTCAAGATCAGGAATCTTTCCAGAATGAACATCATGCATGTGTCCACTATTATAGCCTGCTCCATCTAGTAATATGTTTACGTTTTCATAAAGAACTCTAGGTGATTTATGTGATGGTGAGATAGAGGATAGAGGAATTGCCAGTTTTAGTAGAACCTCTGACTGCAATTCTCGATTCCACTGGAAATGAGGCTTCATTAGTTCTTGTGCCTACCAAGCACAACTGCTCATTGTAATGGCAATACTTATAAAGGCAAGTGTGAAGTTTCCACAATCAGTGATAAAGGAAAGTGTGAAGTTTCCACAATCAGTGATGGTTTGGGGAGCCATGTCATCTGCTGGTGTAGGTACACTGTGTTTTATCAAGACCAAAGTCAGCGCAGCCGTCTACCAGGAAATTTTAGAGCACTTCCGTCTGCCGACAAGCTTTTTGGAGATGGAAATTTCATTCCCCAGCAGGATTTGGCACCTGTCCACACTGCCAAACGTACCAATTCCTGGTTTACAAACCACAGCATCACTATGCTTGATTGGCCAGCAAACTCACCTAGACCTAACTCCATAGAGAATCTATGGGGTGTTGTCAAGAGGAAGATAAGAAACACCAGACCCAATAATGCAGGGGAGCTGAAGGCTGCTATCAAAGCAACCTGGACTTCCATAACACTTCAGCAGTACCACAGGCTGATAGCCTACATGTCACACCACATTGATGCGTAATTGTTGCCAAAGGAGCCCCGACCAAGTATTGAGTGCATTTACTGAACATACGTTTAAGTAGGCCAACATTTTGGATTTTGAAATCATTTTTTTCAAGCTGGTGTTATAAAGTATTGTAATTTACTGAGATAATGACTTTTGGGTTTTCATTGGCTGTAAGTCATAACCATCAAAATTAACAGAAATAAACACTTGAAATAGATCACTCTGTAATAACTCTATATAACATATTACTTTTTGTATTGAAGAACTAAAATAAAATAACTTTTTGATGATATTCTAATTTTATGAGATGCACCTGTATAGTGCCTGAATACCAGTTCTAAATCAAGATGAAATGTTTGCATCCATTTTAAAACCTGGGTGCAATTTTATAGCCAGGAAAGGTAAAATTTTGGGTGATTTTTTATCCCCAAGTTTATTTGATGAAAAGATTAAAAAACAAAGAAATCCTGGCTATCGGTAACAGGATTTTCGGCATGTCAATATGCCTTTAAAACACAAAAATGGACAGAATTTGGATGTTTTATCTATTAGGAGCTTTATTAATTGTGAAAGTACATATGTTATATATGTCATTATGTGTACGTAATGTAATCTCATATATGTGGGGTTTACTATACATTTTCTAAAAATAAGGATTGCTGAACATATTGCAGATATAAAAAGTTCTAAAAGTTTCTAATACATCAGGAGCTGCTAAACATTTTTGCGAAAAACATGCTGGGAGCCTGGAAAATTTTGTATCTTTTGGTATAGTGAGAATAGATAGATCAAAAAGGGGAGGCAATAGGAGAAAAATATTATTAAAACATGAGGCATTATGAAACTTAATACAAGAATTCCTTTTAGACTAAATTTTCTCAATGACCTCATCTATATATATAATCGTCTTATGGTGTCTGTCTGTAACCGAAATCCTGCGTTGCTGAATGGTCGCGGCCGCCAGGCCTCGACCAATCAGCGACAGGCGCAGTGCGCAGGAGCAGTTCTCAATTAGAAGGACGCACATCACCCCTACCGTCGGGAGATCAGCGACGCTAGCCGCTGATCTCCCGACGGTTGCTGCGGGTCATCTCCGGGCGCACGGGTGTCAGCGGCGACGCAGCCAGGAGATGACCGGCTAGCGGAGGGACCCTGGGTACCATAAATGTGTAAAAAATAGAAATAAAATAAAAAAGAGTGATATTCTCAACTTCCGACGGCCTCCGGACTTTTTCTCTCCTCTCTTCGCTCCCGGCATCTTATGTTCCCAGTAAGGCTTTGTGCCAAAGACCGCTGATGACGTCGCGCTCTCGTGAGAGTGACATCAGCAGCGGTCTTTGGCGCAAAGCATTACTGGGAACGGAAGATGCCCGGAGTGTGGAGAGGAGGGACACAGTCCGGGGGCCGTCGGATGGTGAGTATATCACTTTTTTTATTTTAATCTCCCGCTGGCCATATTCTAGAGTACCCGATGCTTTAGAATCGGGCTAGCAGCTAGTGTATTTATATTGAGAAAAGAGAAAAGGAGGAGAAAAGATTTTTAAAAAAATGTATTTATTTTTCTAGATTGAGATACAGTTTTTTTTTTACCATTGTGTTACTATTCCATGACTCCCTTTTTTTTCACACAATAATTGTACTTTCCATTTGTGAAACTCTGACGTATATATATCTATATATTTATACATATTCTGTTTCCTTTGTTGTGCTATTTTGGCTCAAGACTGTTTTCCTTTAAGTGCATGGTTCTTCACATATGTTCTTTGACGCGAGTCACTTCAGTAAATATATATACTACTTACTGTAAGTAAAGGGAGGTCAAACAATCTGAGGTCAGGTCCAGGAAATGGTGCAGTATGACAAAGGGAAGTTAAAGTCAAAGTCCAATACTCGAGTACTCGAGAAGAGGTCAGGAAAGCCAGAGAGACAAAACAGTTAACAGGGAGCAGGCACAAGCAAAGTCAGGTTACAAGCAAAGGGTCTGAGTCCGGGAAGAGAAACAAGTCAAGCTAGGTCAGGCACAGAGCGCAGAGGGATCAATATTCCACAGGCAACAGCAAGTGTTTGATTGACACTGGGGGGAGGAACTAGCATGCTTAAGTAGAAGCCTGATTAAGGAAAATGAACACAGGTGATTGCAGCACAGACCCAGCACACTGACAGCCCCGACACAAAGTAACAAAAAGACAGAAACAGAGTGGAAATCGTGACATGTTCCTTGTAAATAATTACATGTATGATCTCATTAAATGGGAGTGGTATTGTGTTTTTAAACGATTGCAACATATTCTGTAATTTATTACGACTAAGGCTCTTCCCGAAACGTGTCAACCAGTTACTGTCTATCCTGATGTGATTTTTTTAAATGATTTTCAAGTAAAAACAAGGATATTTTTAATTCCAGGATCCAGCATGACTTTTTTTCTCTTTTGATATATTGTAAGGTCAATACTTATAAAGGCAATCTGCTAAGATCTCATGTGGGGTGGAGAAGGATGATCAACAGTCTGAGTCACTGAGTTGTACTGCAGATATAGCATTGCTAAGGCTATGAACAAACTGACTAGAGGCCAAAGGCCAAAAAAGCAATGCGGGCCTATAGGAACATTTACATAAATGCTGAGTAAAACTCCAAACACATACTTTAGGGCTCATTCATTTTTGAAATACGTGTTCTAATCATGTTTTTCAACTCATAGATCACGTCTATTAGGCCGGGGTCACATTTGCAAGTGCAATGTGAGAAACTTGCGTGAGTGCCAATATCTCTTTCACAGTTTTACTCCATGACACACGACATTAGATTGCAGTCTCTAATCACGCTGGACCTCACTTCGTCCAGTTACCATGGGTGACAGCATAGTTCATTAACTGACACTCGTCAGTGCACACAGTCCCCCATACTCTGGGTTACCTTACAGAAGCTCCGCACCACACGCTCACTTCTTGTCATCAGTCCTATGTTCCCAGGGAAGCTGCCCAACTGGGATCACTGTCCCAGATGATGACTTGCTCCACAGGTCAAACAAGACAGTTCCAGACCCTCAGAAGGTCGGTAGCTTCACCAATGCAGGTAGCCGTCACAGACTCTGCAAGTACATGGTCTCACCCTGTGCTCTTCAGGAATCCGGTCCACTCGCAGGACCTTCCAACACAGAGACCATTCTGGTACACGGCCTCAACATGTGCTCTTCAGGAATTCGAACCACTCGCAGCACCTTCCAACACAGAGACCTGTCCTCTTTCAGGACCTTACAACACAGATGATGTGACCAAACCACAGTCACATTATGTAGCTGAAACCACCCCCATAGATGGGCGGTGTGTGTGGTTAGCCTGTCCCTCCCAGCTCTCCGGCTAACCCTGTAAGCCCCCCTTATAAACAAAAACAAGGCTCGTGGAACCAGAGCAAAATTTCAGGCTTACAGCGCAGAGGACCTCCTCCTCTGTGACACCTACTGGCCATTTACAACAATTTCGGTCACTGTCTCACAATTACTACAATCTTGTGTGGTGGAGTAGTTTGCATTATATTTTTATGATTTCTCATTAGGACGTTTGTCTAATGGACGGGTTGGCCCATTTTGGACATTCAGCTACTACGGTAGCTAGAGACAAGAGCCGCGTCCAGCGTATGGTACTGAGTGAAGTCAAAGGATGAGATAGGTACTCATTGATTTACAAAGATTTTCCTTGTAGCTATGCTGCAGGGAATATGGACAGTGTACCTACTGCAAATACTAAATACTTCCAGCAGAAAATCTTTACAGGATCTGCACGTCAGAATTGGAAATTAAAAGTGAGTGGGATATGCTCAAACTGGACAACCCCTTAAAAATGACTATAAGACCCTGCCCTGACTTTCGGGCACTTGGATGCCTACATCTCTGTCTATCGTCTTAGTACTACGCTTCTAGTTTCTAGTTTATCTTCGCGTCAGGTGACCACTGGTATCTACTGGTATTTTAGGCACATGAAAATTTGAGGACTTTCTAATATTTAAGTGAAAAATGAATGTCCAAAGTAGAAAGCAAATATTTGTCATTTGTATGTCCAGCTTAAGCATGTAGCCCCTGATCAAGAGTGGATCCTAAACAGAAAGTTTTAAAGGGATTGGGTCATAAAATAACTCCTGTCAATATGTCTCATTATCTCAGGACCACTTTCCATGAACCGTACAGGGGTCAGCATTCTTACCATCAGTCCCAGCCCACCAATTCATTATTCATTTCAATGACTGGCACATCATTCTAAATTATCTGGTCACAAGTGTCATCTCCCAGCAATAACAGCTGCTCATCAGGGTTAAAGGAGGCAGCTAAAGTTTGCATTTGAAAGTTTTTTGTTTTTTTTAATTAAAAAAGCCTTTAAATGTTTTCTCTTTTTTTTTTAATTACCGTATTACAAAACCGATGGAGGCCATTCAACAGATGGAGGCCAAAAGAGTGTCCTTTTGCTCTCCATTTAGCTAACATGCTGCTGAACTTCATTCAATTTTTGTTACAGAGGACAGATGGTATATTTTTTCAGCAGATCCCTATTGTGGCAGTGGATCCGTATATCCATATGGTGCAATGCAGCTAAGGCATCCATTAAGACTGTGGCCACTGTTAAGCATATATATCTGATGAGCATATATAAAGTGCATTTAGTTTAAAGCTTCACAATGGCAATACTATATACAGTTTTGGCCAAAAGTATTGACACCCCTGCAATTCTGTCAGATATTACTCAGTTTCTTCCTGAAAATGACTGCAAACACAAATTCTTTGGTATTATTATCTTCATTTAATTTGTCTTAAAAGAAAAAACACAAAAAGAATTGTCCTAAAGCCAAATTGGATATAATTCCACACCAAACATAGAAAAGAGGGTAGACAAAAGTATTGGCACTGTTCGAAAAATCATGTGATGCTTCTCTAATTTGTGTAATTAACAGCACCTGTAACTTACCTGTGGCACCTAACAGGTGTTGGCAATAACTAAATAACACTTGCAGCCAGTTGACATGGATTAAATTTGACTCAACCTCTGTCCTGTGTCCTTGTGTGTACCACATTGAGCATGGAGAAAAGAAAGAAGACCAAAGAACTGTCTGAGGACTTGAGAAACCAAATTGTGAGGAAGCATGAGCAATCTCAAGGCTACAAGTCCATCTCCAAAGACCTGAATGTTCCTGTGTCTACCGTGCACAGTGTCATCAAGAAGTTTAAAGCCCATGGCACTGTGGCTAACCTCCCTAGATGTGGACGGAAAAGAAAAATTGACAAGAGATTTCAACGCAAGATGTGCGGATGTTGGATAAAGAACCTCGACTAACATCCAAACAAGTTCAAGCTGCCCTGCAGTCCGAGGGTACAACAGTGTCAACCTGTACTATCCGTCGGTGTCTGAATGAAAAGGGACTGTATGGTAGGAGGCCCAGGAAGACCCCACTTCTTACCCCGAGACATAAAAAAGCCAGGCTGGAGTTTGCCAAAACGTACCTGAAAAAGCCTAAAACGTTTTGGAAGAATGTTCTCTGGTCAGATGAGACAAAAGTAGAGGATTTTAGGCAAAGGCATCAACATAGAGATTACAGGAGAAAAAAATAGGCATTCAAAGAAATGAACACGGTCCCTACAGTCAAACATGGCAAAGGTCCCCTGATGTTTTGGGGTTGCTTTGCTGCCTCTGGCACTGGACTGCTTTACCGTGTGCATGGCATTATAAAGTCAGAAGACTACCAACAAATTTTGCAGCATAATGTAGGGCCCAGTGTGAGAAAGCTTGGTCTCCCTCAGAGGTCATGGGTCTTCCAGCAGGACAATGACCCAAAACACACTTCAAAAAGCACTAGAAAATGGTTTGAGAGAAAGCACTGGAGACTTCCAAGGTGGCCAGCAATGAGTCCAGACCTGAATCCCATAGAACACCTGTGGAGAGATCTAAAAATGGCAGTTTGGAGAAGGCACCCTTCAAATATCTGGGACCTGGAGCAGTTTGCCAAAGAAGAATGGTCTAAAATTCCAGCAGAGCATTGTAAGAAACTCATTGATGGTTACCGTAAGCGGTTGGTCGCAGTTATTTTGGCTAAAGGTTGTGTAACCAAGTATTAGGCTGAGGGTGCCAATACTTTTGTCTGGCCCATTTTTGAAATGATCAATGTTTTGCTTTTTGCTTCATTCTCTTTGGTGTTTTTTTCATTTAAGACAAATTAAATGAAGATAATAATGCCAAAGAATTTGTGTTTGCAATCATTTTCAGGAAGAAACTGAGTATTATCTGACAGAATTGCAGGGGTGTCAATACTTTTGGCCACAACTCTATGAAAAAATATTTTAACGCTGGTACGAAACAAAGTGACATGTCAGGCAGACCCTGCACAGCAAAATTAACAGGTCGTGCCAATAAAATGCCTCCATGAAATAAAAGTGGATAATTCTTGCCTATATTCTAAACTTTTATATATGCACTTCTTAGAGTACACATTAGTATATTCCAGTATGCGGATTAGTTGGAACCTGTCCACCACAAGATATCAAGTCAAGTAATGTAAGCCCTCGCTCATCTTGAATTGGCCCAATGCTGCTAACAATAGGATTGCTGACCAGTCCGAGAACAGATGTGGGAGGGTGATGTGATATAACAATGAAAAGTGTTTGTAAATAGACTGAGCGTTTAGGTGATTGCAGAGGGAATCTCCAAATGATCTACAGAAGGATGGACATCAGGTACTAAATTGAGGGTAAACTGATTAAATTTGCTGATGACACAAAGCTAGGAGGGACAGTTAATTCTAGAGAAAAGAGAGAGAGGATTCAAAAAGATATACAGTAAATAAACTGGAGCAGTGAGCAGCAACTGAGGCTGGTTTCACATTAGCGCTTTTTAAGCGCACGCACGGCCGGGGGTAGCTCCGCCCCCGAGCCGGCTCTCTGCCCGGCGTGCCCGCCCCTTGCTTGTAGCGCCGCCTCCTAGCGCACAGCGGCGCCTGCGATCGGCGCACCCTATCTTTAGCATAGGGTGCGCAGATCGTGCGCAGGCCGTGCGCTAGTTGCGCTTTGACCTGCGCTGCGCACTTTTGACGGTGCGCCGTGCGCGCCAAAATCAAACTTTTCGGATTTTGGCGTGCACGGCGCACCGTCAAAAGTGCGCAGCGCAGGTCAAAGCGCAACTAGCGCACGGCCTGCGCACGATCTGCGCACCCTATGCTAAAGATAGGGTGCGCCGATCGCAGGCGCCGCTGTGCGCTAGGAGGCGGCGCTACAAGCAAGGGGCGGGCACGCCGGGCAGAGAGCCGGCTCGGGGGCGGAGCTACCCCCGGCCGTGCGTGCGCTTAAAAAGCGCTAATGTGAAACCAGCCTAACAGAATTATTTTTAACGGAAAAAAGCAAAGTACTACATCTGGGTAATAAAAATGAAAAAGCATACACAGAATGGGAGGAATAGGGCTAAGCAACAGAACATCTGAAAAAGACTTGGCTATACTAATAGATCACAGACTACACATGAGTCAACAGTGTGATTCAATTATGGGATGTATTTTCAGAAGCATACAGTCTAGATCACGTGAAGTTATTATGGACCTCTACTACTCTTTGGTCAGGCCTCATCTGGAACACTGTGTCCAGTTTTGGGCACCACATTTTAAAAAAAGACATCAACAAACTGGAGCAAGTTCAGAGAAAAGCGACCAGAATGGTGACCGCTCTGCAATCAATGTCCTATGAGGAACGGTTACATGATTTGGGAATGTTTAGTTTGCAAAAAAGAACATTGAGAGGAGACTTAATAGCTGTCTAGAAATATATCAAGGGCAGTCACACTGTACAGGAATCATCTTTATTCTCATTTGCACAAGGAAGGGCTTGAAAAAGACATCAACACACTGGAGCAAGTTCAGAGAAGAGCGACCAGAATGGTAACCGGTCTGCAAACCATGTCCTATGAGGAACGATTACAGGTTTTGAGAATGTTTAGCTTGCAAAAAAAAAAAGACTGAGAAGAGACTCAATAGCTGTCTACAAATATCTCAAGGACTGTCACATTGTAGAAATATCATCTTTATTCTCATTTGCACAATGAAAGATTAGAAGCTTTGGGATGAAACTGAATGGGAGGAGACACAGATTAGATATTAGAAACAAACATTTTGACAGGGAGGGTGATCAATGAGTGGAAAAGGCTGCCACGATAGGTGGTGAGTTCTTCTTCAATGGAAGTCTTCAAACAGAGGCTGGACAGACATCTGTCTGGGATGATTTAGTGTATCCTGCTTTTAGCAGGGGATTGGACCAGATGCCCCAGGAGGTCCCTTCCAACTCTACCATTCTATGATTCTATGAAAAGCATATGTGCACATGATTTCTTTTTTAGGCACATCAGCTCTGAAGTCCGCATGATGAACTCTACTTAAAAACTTTACAAAGAATGAATGCTTTCTACAATGCCACTCTCGCATCAGCTATTATTATTATTTATTTATATAGCACCATTGATTCCATGGTGCTGTACATGAGAAGGGGTAACATACAAAGTACAGATATCACTTACAGTAAACAAACTAACAATCACAGACTGATATGGAGGGGAGAGAGGACCCTGTCATTTCGGGCATACATTCTACAGGATGGTGGAGAAGGAGACAGTAGGTTGGGGGGTTGCAGCAGCTCCAGTGATGGTGAAGCCGTAGCTCCATTAGTGGTGAGGAGGCAGCGGGGATAATTGCAGGCTGTAAGCTTTCCTGAAGAGATGGGTTTTCAGGTTCCGTCTGCAGGATCTGATTGTGATTGATAGTCGGACGTGTTGGGGCAAAGAATTTTAAAGGATGGGGGCTATTCGGGAGAAGTCTTGGAGGCAGGTGGGTGAGGAGCGAATAAGTGTGGAGGAGAGAAGGAGGTCTTGAGAGGATCGGAGATTACGTGAGGGAAGGTATCAGGAGATTATTTCAGAGACATATGGGGGAGACAGGTTATAGATGGCCTTGTAGGTCAGTATTAGTAATTTATAATGGATACGCTGAGGGAATGGGAGCCAGTGAAGAGATTTGCAGAGGGGAGAAGCGGAGGAGTAGCGAGGAGAGAGATGAATTAGTCGGGCGACAGAGTTAAGGATGGACTGAAGAGGTGCGAGGGTGTTAGCAGGGAGGCCACAGAAAAGGATGTTGCAATAGTCGAGGCGGGAGATGATGAGGGCATGTACATGCATTTTAGTAGATTGAGGGTTGAGGAAAGGACGGATTCTGGGAATATTTTTGAGCTGGAGGCGACAGGAGGTAGAAAGAGCTTGGATGTGCGGTTTGAAGGACAGGGCAAAGCAAGAGTTACTCCGAGGCAGCGGACTTCTGGTACTGAAGAAAGCGTGATGTCATAAATTGTGATAGATAGGTCAGGTAAGGAAGATCTGTGAGATGCAGGAAAGATGATGAGTTCAGATTTGTCCACATTGAGCTTGAGGAAGCGAAAGGAGGAGGATATGGCTGATAGACACTCCGGGATTCTGGACAGCAGAGAGGTGATGTCTCGCTACTCCTCCGCTTCCCCCCTCTACAAATCTCTTCACTGGCTCCCATTCCCTCAGCGTATCCAGTTAAAATGACTAATACTGACCTACAAGGTCATCTATAACCTGTCCCCCCATATATCTCTGAACTAATCTCTCGATACCTTCCCTCACATAATCTCTGGTCATCCCAAGACCTCCTACTCTCCTCCACACTTATTCGTTCCTCATCCAACCGCCTCCAAGACTTCTCCCGAATAGCCCCCATCCTCTGGAATTCTTTGCCCCAACATGTCCGACTATCAACCACATTCAGATCCTTCAGAGGGAACCTGAAAACCCACCTCTTCAAGAAAGCCTACAGCCTGCAATGACCCCACTACCTCCTCACCACTACCGGAGATATCACCTCAACCAACACCGGAACTGCTGCAACCCACCAACCTACTGTCTCCTTTCCCACCATCCTGTAGCATGTAAGCCCGAAATGGCATGGTCCTCTCCCCTCTGTATCAGTCTGTCTTTGTAAGTTTCTTTACTGTAAGTGATATCTGTAATTTGTATGTAACCCCTTCTCATGTACGACGCCATGGAATCAAGGTGCTATATAAATAAATAATAATAATAATGAATATATTGTACACTCTTCAGGCTTCGAAAGGAGCAAATCAACTAAAGGAAGTGACCTGACTATTTTTCAGGTGGCTTCTGCTTGGAATCATAGAATGTTAGAGTTGGAAGGGAGCTCCAGGGTCCTCATGTCCAACCCCCTGCTCAATGCAGGATTCACTAAACCATCTCAGACTGATGTCTGTCCAGCCTCTCTTTGAAGACTTCTATTGAAGGAGAACTCACCACCTCTTGTGGCAGCCTGTTTCACTCGTTGATAACCCTCATTGTCAAAAAGTTTTTTCTACTAATCTGTGTGTCTTCCCATTCAGTTTCATCACATTGCTTCAAGCCCTTCCTTGTGCAAATGAGAATAAAGCTGATTCCTCTACAGTGTGACTGCCCTTGATATATTTCTAGACAGCAAATAAAGTCTCCTCTCGGTGTTCTTTTTTGCAAGCTGAACATTCCCAAATCATCTAACCGTTTCTCATAGGACATTGATTGCAGAGCGGTCACCATTCTGGTCGCTCTTCTCTGAACTTGCTCCAGTTTGTTCATGTCTTTTTTTTAATGTGGTACGCAGACCTGGACACAGTATTCCAGATGAGGTCTGACCAAGGAGGAGTAGAGAGGGATAAATACTTCGCATGATCTAAACTGTATGCTTCTGTTAATGCAACCCAGAATTGTGTTATCCTTTTTTTGCTGCTGCATCACACTGTTGACTCATGTTCAGTCTGTGATCTATTGCTATTCCCAAGTCTTTTTCATATGTGCTGTTGCTTCAAGTCGCTTACTATTGTATAAATAACGTAAGAAAAAATTTACACTTCAGAAAAAAACACCACATTTTCCTGAAGTGTCTTCCTACAGCAAAATTTGACGGGTGCACCAGCATCTAATAGATGTCGTGTGTGTATTCTTCTTATGTGAAATTTTAATTCAAACTCTGAATTAAAATTTATATATTAATAAGAAAAGTACATTGTAGCTTTTGCTTTTAATATCATGTCAGTATCAGGATTGTACAGCTGTTCTGACGTGGATTTTCAAAGTAAGCACACCGGTCTCATTAGGTCTAAGAGATCTATTTAATAATGCATACACTGAGAATCTCACTGACAGATAAGCTTTAACAAGTAGCTGTAAACAGTTTGTCCCTATTAGCAGTATAAGGGAAGAAATGATAACTGCCGACATATTATGTGACAAGACAAAATAGTACGAGACCAGGTTTGCTGATTTATAATAACAATTTAACATGCTGCGCCATATATAATTGTTACATTCTTTAAATGTTTCCTGCTCTCACAATATTTAGACAGATGTTCTTAATTAAAGGCAATTTAACTCTGGATGGTTTTCTATGCATGTTTTGAATATGTTTATTTTATATAGTGAGGTTAAAGGGACCTCGGTCATATTTATTTTGGTATTCTTTTTAAAACTCTTCAGATCATATTCAGAATGATGTTTTATCAATGTGATAAGAAGTAAAACATATTTTGATTCTTAAGGAAGACATTCTGTCCACTGGCAATTTGCAAATTTCATAAAAGCTGTCATTACCCTCACACCTTGCCCTTAACTCCCCTAGAGATTATTATCAGGCATTAGAGTTGAGCGATACCAGCCGATACTTGAAAATATCGGATCGGAATGGATCGGCCGATCTTAAAAAAAAGTATCGGTATCGCCGATTCCGATACCGGGAACCAATGCAAGTCAATGGGGCCAAAATATCGGAATTAAAAAAAACCCTTTCTTTCCTTGTAGGTTAATTCTACATGAAGAAAAACAACTAAGAATAATGTAGAATGTATTGTGGGAGGTGGAGGAGACATTAAAGCCATAGAGGTTTAGCCCAATCAAATGGAATAGCAGGAATTAAACTTTTTTTTTTAAAGATGTTAGGAGTTACAAAGATATTGACTATGTTAGCCTCATTTATATTTTGCCAGACATGTATGTCTTCTTCTTCTACTTCCTTTTTTTACATTCTTCTTCTTCTTCTTCTACTTCCTTTTTTTACATTCTTCTTCTTCTTCTACTACTTCCTTTTTTTACATTCTTCTTCTTATTCCTTTTTTTACATTCTTCTTCTTCTTCTTCTACTTCCTTTTTTTACATTCTTCTTCTTCTTCTTCTTCTTCTTCTTCTTCTTCTTCTTCTTCTTCTTCTTCCTTTTCTTACATTCTTCATATTCTTCTTATTCAACAATTATTATTCTACATATTCAGCTTCTTCATCTTCTTCCTATTCTTCTTCATCATATTCTTGTTTGTGTCAGGCATTCCTGTAGTTGTTATCTAGAAAAGTTAGAAGTTTACACCTTCCGTTCTGCCTGTCACAAAAGATTTACAACAGGATTTGTCCGCGTTCAGTTTGGCCTGCAGAAGCAGGCCTTTTCCAGGGGCACCACGAGGAGGAACGGACTCACCCCCATACACTGCTTAGTCTTCTTCTGCTTATAAATAAGATAATATCATTTGCTCAGAGTATTAGTCTTATGCTTAATGTTCTTCTGCTTTGTTTTTTTTATGCTTCTTTGTCTTCTCTCTCTTGTTGTTCTGCATCTTGGTGGTTGTCTTCCTGTTCTTTGTCCTCTTGAACCAGCTGACGGTACTGGCACCCGGAGGGGCAGCAGAAGGAACAAGAGCCAATGGCACTACCGAGGACCAGCTGACGGTGCTGGAACCCGGTTACTAAGCAGGAGGTACCTGTGCTACAAAGCACTACCAAGGACCAGCAGACGTTGCCGGAACTCGGATACCGAGATGGAGGCACCTAGGCCAAAGGCTCTGACGAGAACCAGCTGACGGTGCTGGAACCCGGAGGGGTAGCATAAGCTGCAAGAGCAAATGGAAATAGCGAGGACCAGCTGACAGTGCTGGCACCCGGAGGGGCAGCAGAAGGAATAAGAGCCAATGGCACAACCGAGGACCAGCTGACGGTGCTGGAACCCGGTTACTAAGCAGGAGGTACCTGTGCTACAAAGCACTACCAAGGACCAGCAGACGTTGCCGGAACTCGGATACCGAGATGGAGGCACCTAGGCCAAAGGCTCTGACGAGAACCAGCTGACGGTGCTGGAACCCGGAGGGGTAGCATAAGCTGCAAGAGCAAATGGAAATAGCGAGGACCAGCTGACAGTGCTGGCACCCGGAGGGGCAGCAGAAGGAATAAGAGCCAATGGCACAACCGAGGACCAGCTGACGGTGCTGGAACCCGGTTACTAAGCAGGAGGTACCTGTGCTACAAAGCACTACCAAGGACCAGCAGACGTTGCCGGAACTCGGATACCGAGATGGAGGCACCTAGGCCAAAGGCTCTGACGAGAACCAGCTGACGGTGCTGGAACCCGGAGGGGTAGCATAAGCTGCAAGAGCAAATGGAAATAGCGAGGACCAGCTGACAGTGCTGGCACCCGGAGGGGCAGCAGAAGGAATAAGAGCCAATGGCACAACCGAGGACCAGCTGACGGTGCTGGAACCCGGTTACTAAGCAGGAGGTACCTGTGCTACAAAGCACTACCAAGGACCAGCAGACGTTGCTGGAACTCGGATACCGAGATGGAGGCACCTAGGCCAAAGGCTCTGATGAGAACCAGCTGACGGTGCTGGAACCCGGAGGGGTATCAGAAGTTACCCCTGAAAAGCAAAGTTGGCATGCCGCAAGCTGGCCGCAGTTACCGAATCACACAGTCCTACAGGGGGTGCTTGTCCTACTGGCACTATGGAACAAACCTTTCTTACCAGAACCCGCAGTCCACATAGGAAGCACCTAAACTGCTGGCACCCTAGCCTCGGCTAACCCAACCGCAACACGACATGGCAACTTGGGGTGGCAAACTGACATTGACACTTCCCGGAAACAGCAGGCAGGGCTGGAACCAAGCTGGGCAGGAGGGAGTACCCGTGCCAAAGTCAGTTATGAGCAGCAACTGGCGATGTTGGAGCCCAGGACAAGCACTTAGCAGGCTGAGGCCTGATGTGCTGTCAATTGGGAGGCAGCAGGACAGATTGCCATCAAAACAGCAGGGGAACAGCTGACGTTACTGAACCCCACAAACACAGGAGCTAGTGTTTTACTCTGTGAAGACGGCACTTCCGAGCAACAACTGGCTGTGTTGAAGCCCAGGGACAAGCACGGAGCAGGCTTAGGCTGCATTGAAGAAATTTTAAGATCGGTTGTAGACTACTAATTTGAACCAAGCTCCACTTAGGCCTGTGGATTCACTGATTTTCGTATTTCCCCTGTCCTCCAACCCCGCCAGTTACAGCTCCGAAGTGGCGTCTGCACAATCCACACTTGTTCCTGTGTTACAGGTGTTCAGTCCGGTCAGTTAATCCCCTGATGTGTGTCCGGCAATGTCGCCTGCTCTGTCCACATTCCGATAATGGGAATGTGGACAGAGCAGGCGACATTGCCGGACACACATCAGGGGATTAACTGATCGGACTGAACACCTGTAACACAGGAACAAGTGTGGATTGTGCAGACGCCACTTCGGAGCTGTAACTGGCAGGGTTGGAGGACAGGGGAAATACGAGAGACAGTGGAGCCACAGGCCTAATTGGAGCACGGTTAAAAATCAGTAGTGGTACGACTGTGTAGGCAGCAGGAGACTTTGCCATCCACACAGCAGGGGATCAGCTGACATTACTGAACCCCACTGAGACACGGGAGCAAGTATCTCTTTCCGTGTGGACGGCACTTCCGAACTACAACTGGCTGTGTTGAAGCCCAGGAAATAGGAGGGTGTAGGCAGAGGCCTACTGTATTTTGAATGAGTTTACAGCAGGAGAGACTGCCATCCACACAGCAGGGGATCAGCTGACGTTACTGAACCCCACTGAGACACGGGAGCAAGTGTCTCTTTCCGTGTGGACGGCACTTCCGAACTACAACTGGCTGTGTTGAAGCCCAGGAAATAGGAGGGTGTAGGCAGAGGCCTACTGTATTTTGAATGAGTTTACAGCAGGAGAGACTGCCATCCACACAGCAGGGGATCAGCTGACGTTACTGAACCCCACTGAGACACGGGAGCAAGTGTCTCTTTCCGTGTGGACGGCACTTCCGAACTACAACTGGCTGTGTTGAAGCCCAGGAAATAGGAGGGTGTAGGCAGAGGCCTACTGTATTTTGAATGAGTTTACAGCAGGAGAGACTGCCATCCACACAGCAGGGGATCAGCTGACGTTACTGAACCCCACTGAGACACGGGAGCAAGTATCTCTTTCCGTGTGGACGGCACTTCCGAACTACAACTGGCTGTGTTGAAGCCCAGGAAATAGGAGGGTGTAGGCAGAGGCCTACTGAATTTTGAATGAGGTGACAGCAGGAGAGACTGCCATCCACACAGCAGGGGATCAGCTGACGTTACTGAACCCCACTGAGACACGGGAGCAAGTATCTCTTTCCGTGTGGACGGCACTTCCGAACTACAACTGGCTGTGTTGAAGCCCAGGAAATAGGAGGGTGTAGGCAGAGGCCTACTGTATTTTGAATGAGTTTACAGCAGGAGAGACTGCCATCCACACAGCAGGGGATCAGCTGACGTTACTGAACCCCACTGAGACACGGGAGCAAGTATCTCTTTCCGTGTGGACGGCACTTCCGAACTACAACTGGCTGTGTTGAAGCCCAGGAAATAGGAGGGTGTAGGCAGAGGCCTACTGTATTTTGAATGAGTTTACAGCAGGAGAGACTGCCATCCACACAGCAGGGGATCAGCTGACGTTACTGAACCCCACTGAGACACGGGAGCAAGTATCTCTTTCCGTGTGGACGGCACTTCCGAACTACAACTGGCTGTGTTGAAGCCCAGGAAATAGGAGGGTGTAGGCAGAGGCCTACTGTATTTTGAATGAGTTTACAGCAGGAGAGACTGCCATCCACACAGCAGGGGATCAGCTGACGTTACTGAACCCCACTGAGACACGGGAGCAAGTGTCTCTTTCCGTGTGGACGGCACTTCCGAACTACAACTGGCTGTGTTGAAGCCCAGGAAATAGGAGGGTGTAGGCAGAGGCCTACTGTATTTTGAATGAGTTTACAGCAGGAGAGACTGCCATCCACACAGCAGGGGATCAGCTGACGTTACTGAACCCCACTGAGACACGGGAGCAAGTATCTCTTTCCGTGTGGACGGCACTTCCGAACTACAACTGGCTGTGTTGAAGCCCAGGAAATAGGAGGGTGTAGGCAGAGGCCTACTGTATTTTGAATGAGTTTACAGCAGGAGAGACTGCCATCCACACAGCAGGGGATCAGCTGACGTTACTGAACCCCACTGAGACACGGGAGCAAGTATCTCTTTCCGTGTGGACGGCACTTCCGAACTACAACTGGCTGTGTTGAAGCCCAGGAAATAGGAGGGTGTAGGCAGAGGCCTACTGTATTTTGAATGAGTTTACAGCAGGAGAGACTGCCATCCACACAGCAGGGGATCAGCTGACGTTACTGAACCCCACTGAGACACGGGAGCAAGTGTCTCTTTCCGTGTGGACGGCACTTCCGAACTACAACTGGCTGTGTTGAAGCCCAGGAAATAGGAGGGTGTAGGCAGAGGCCTACTGTATTTTGAATGAGTTTACAGCAGGAGAGACTGCCATCCACACAGCAGGGGATCAGCTGACGTTACTGAACCCCACTGAGACACGGGAGCAAGTGTCTCTTTCCGTGTGGACGGCACTTCCGAACTACAACTGGCTGTGTTGAAGCCCAGGAAATAGGAGGGTGTAGGCAGAGGCCTACTGTATTTTGAATGAGTTTACAGCAGGAGAGACTGCCATCCACACAGCAGGGGATCAGCTGACGTTACTGAACCCCACTGAGACACGGGAGCAAGTGTCTCTTTCCGTGTGGACGGCACTTCCGAACTACAACTGGCTGTGTTGAAGCCCAGGAAATAGGAGGGTGTAGGCAGAGGCCTACTGTATTTTGAATGAGTTTACAGCAGGAGAGACTGCCATCCACACAGCAGGGGATCAGCTGACGTTACTGAACCCCACTGAGACACGGGAGCAAGTATCTCTTTCCGTGTGGACGGCACTTCCGAACTACAACTGGCTGTGTTGAAGCCCAGGAAATAGGAGGGTGTAGGCAGAGGCCTACTGTCTTTGTAATGCGGAGACAGCAGGAGAGACTGCCATCTCCACAGCAGGGGAACAGCTGGCAGTGCTGAACCCCACTAACACTTGAACGAATGTGTTTGGCTCTGTGGAGACGACACTTCTGAACACCAACTGACGCTGTTGGAGCCCAGGATTAGGCGAGGAGCAGGCTGGGGCCTACTGGATTTTGGCAGGTGAATGCAGCAGGAGACTTGCCATCTCCACAGCAGGGGAACAGCTGGCAGTGCTGAACCCCACTAACACTTGAACGAATGTGTTTGGTTCTGTGGAGACGACACTTCTGAACACCAACTGACGCTGTTGGAGCCCAGGATTAGGCGAGGAGCAGGCTGGGGCCTACTGGATTTTGGCAGGTGAATGCAGCAGGAGACTTGCCATCTCCACAGCAGGGGAACAGCTGGCAGTGCTGAACCCCACTAACACTTGAACGAATGTGTTTGGCTCTGTGGAGACGACACTTCTGAACACCAACTGACGCTGTTGGAGCCCAGGATTAGGCGAGGAGCAGGCTGGGGCCTACTGGATTTTGGCAGGTGAAGGCAGCAGGAGACTTGCCATCTCCACAGCAGGGGAACAGCTGGCAGTGCTGAACCCCACTAACACTTGAACGAATGTGTTTGGCTCTGTGGAGACGACACTTCTGAACACCAACTGACGCTGTTGGTGCCCAGGATTACGCATGCCGCATGCAGAGGCCAATGGGCAGCGGTTTTTATGGAGGTTGTGGACTACTACTGATTCTAACCATGCTCCACTTAGGCCTCTGGCTCCACTGTCTCTACTATTTACCCTGGCCTCCAACCCCGCCAGCTACATCTCTGAAGTGGCGTCAGCACAATCTACACTTGTTCCTGTGTTACTGGTGCTCAGTCCCATCAGTTGATCCCCTGATGTTTGTCCGGCAAGTTCGCCAGCTCTGTCCTCATTCCCACTACTGGTTATGGGAATGTGGACAGAGCAGGAGACCTTGCCGGACACACATCAGGGGATAAACTGATGGGACTGAGCCACAGGAACACAGGAACAAGTGTAGATTGTGCTGACGCCACTTCAGAGATGTAGATGGCGGGGTTGGAGGTCAGGGGAAATAGTAGAGACAGTGGAGCCAGAGACCTAAGTTGGGCACGGTTAAAAATCAGTAGTGGTTTGAATGTTGATGGAGCTGGTGACTCTGCCGTCCACACAGCAGGGGATCAGCTGGCATTACTGAACCCCAGTAACACAGGAGCTAGTGTGTTTCTCTGTGCAGACGACACATCTGAGCGACAACTGGCTGTGTTGAAGCACAGGGATTATAGTTCAGGTGGTAGAAAAATGAACACACCAGCAGACCTGGATACAGTTGCCAACCACTAATTTAGTCTGTAAGAGGAATGGCAAAGTCTTTGGAGATCCAGGCCTTGTTCATTTTCAGAAAAGTCAGCCGGTCAACATTATCGGAAGATAGTCGCGTGCGACGGTCTGTTAGTACACCACCTGCGGCACTAAAGACACGTTCCGATAATACACTGGCAGCAGGGCAAGCCAGCACCTCCAATGCATACTGGCTAAGCTCTGGCCATGTATCCAGCTTAGAGACCCAAAACTTGAAGGGGGAAGAGCCATCTGG
The DNA here is from genome assembly GCF_039654945.1 of Dendrobates tinctorius. Taxonomy (NCBI): domain Eukaryota; kingdom Metazoa; phylum Chordata; class Amphibia; order Anura; family Dendrobatidae; genus Dendrobates; species Dendrobates tinctorius. The sequence goes on from NW_027361754.1 coordinate 47,017,809, forward strand.
GAGTACAGCGACAGGGCAAGACATGTAGTCTGACACCATCTGACGGAAGCGTTGCCTCCTGCTGACTCGAGGCGTCGCTGATGGTGTAGACAATTGTGGTGGACACACAAAACTTTGCCACATTTGGGCCATAGTGGTCTTGCCTTGTGCTGCGGCACTGCCTCTGCTCCCTCTTTGTGCAGAGTTTCCTCCACTGCCTCGACGCACAGAGCTGCTTTGTAAAGCACTTGCAACAATGCTGTCGGGTGGAATGGAAAACATTATGGACTGCACCAGTGACTCTTCGTACTCCCGCATTTTACGCTCCCGGTTCAACGTTGGTATGAGCCTTTGTACGCTGTCCCGGTAGCGAGGATCTAGGAGGGTGTACACCCAATAATCAGCCGAGACGAGAATGTGGGCGATGCGGCGGTCGTTTCTCAGGCACTGCAGCATGAAATCAACCATGTGCTGCAGACTCCCAACTGCCAAAGAACCGCTGTCCCCTGTTTGAGGCGTGACCTCGACCTGCTCTGCATCACCCCACCCTCGCTGTACATACTGAGTAGAGGTTTGTGTACCTCCCTCCTCTGGAGAGATGTCTTCCTCCTCCATCGACTCCTCCTCATCCTCCTCACAAAGTGTCCCCTGCCTAGGCCTTTGTGAGGAAACACGTAGCGCAGACTGTCCAGAAGCAGATGGCATTTGGGACTCCTCATCCTCCACCTCTTCTGAAACCTCATCCCTTAGTGCTTGCAGTGTTTGTTGAAGCAGGCAGATAAGGGGGACAGTCATGCTGACTAGTGCATCATCTGCACTCGCCATCCGCGTGGATTCATCGAAGGCACGCAAAACGAGGCAGATGTCCTTCATAGAGGCCCACTCAATGGTGCTGAAGTGTGAACGGCGCACAGTGCGACTTGTTTGCGCCTGATGCAGCTGGTACTCCATGACTGCTGCCTGCTGCTCACACAACCGCTCCAACATATGTAACGTTGAATTCCACCGGGTGGGTAGGTCACATATGATGCGATGTTCTGGAAGGCCAAATCGTCGCTGCAGAGCAGCGAGGCGCGATCTTGCCGTGCTGGAACGTCGCAAGTGAGCGCACTCTATGCGGACCTTGTGCAACAGTGCATCAAGATCCGGATAGTCCCTCAGAAAGCTCTGCACGACCAAGTTAAGAACATGTGCCAGACATGGGATGTGTGTGAGGTTGCCTAGGCCAAGAGCTGCCACCAGATTTCGGCCATTGTCACACACTACCAAGCCCGGCTGGAGATTCGCTGGCCCAAACCACACATCGCTCTCCAGCTTGATAGCATTCCAGAGCTCCTGCGCTGTGTGGCTTCGATTCCCCAAAGAAATTAATTTGAGTACAGCCTGTTGACGTTTGGCCACGGCTGTGCTCATATCGGTCGTAACAGGCTCCTGCTCTGCTGTTTCTGAGGAACTTGAGTAGGAGGAGGAGTCTATGTGTACAGACTGGAGTCCTGCAATCCGTGGCGTTGGAAGAACACGTACAGCGCCACTCTCCAGATCCGTACCCGGCTCCACAACATTGACCCAGTGGGCAGTGAGGGAAAGGTATCGTCCCTGTCCATGGTTACTGGTCCACGCATCGGTGGTCAGGTGGACCTTGCTACTAACGGCGTTTAGTAGCGCATGTTTTATTTTGCCCTCAACATGTTTCTGCAGGGCAGGGACGGCTCGCCTGCTGAAATAAAAGCGGCTGGGCACGTTGTATTGGGGGACTGCCAATGCCATTAAGTCCCGGAAGGTGTCAGTGTCCACCAGCCTGAATGACAGCATTTCAACTGCCAGAAGTTTGGCAATGCCAGCATTCAGAGACTGTGCTCGGGGATGGTTTGCCGAGTAAGGGCGCCTTTTATCCCATGCCTGTGCTACCGATGGCTGTGATGGATGGGAACGTGCTGTTATGGGTGGAATCTGACAGGGTCTCCGGACAACAGTGGCAGAGGTTCTTCCTTGGCGATCCTGTGAGGAAGCCGAACCAGCAGTGTGTGAGCTGGAGGAAGAGGGCCCAACACGAACTGAAGAGGTGGTAGGTGGTGCTGTACGTTGGCCTACGTCTTGAGGGTGTCTCTGCAACTCCAACTCGTGCTTGGTGCGCACATGTTTCCACATATTTGTGGTATTGAGGTTGCTGACATTTCTCCCTCTTTTGACTCTCTGATGACACAGCTTGCATTTGACAAAGCAAATGTCATCTGCAACTGTGTCAAAAAAGGACCACGCACTGCAACTCTTGTGAGCGCCCGGTTTGCCTTTGGAAGGAGGAATGCTCCTAACGGGTGCCGAAGTGGAGGGTACAGGCAACCAAGTCTTCCCCCTCCCTCTGCCTCCTGTTTTGGCCGGTAGGGGAATCTCTTCCTCCGAGCTGCTCCCACCACCTTCCTGTTGCTCACGCCATGATGGGTCAAGGACCTCATCATCTTCCCTCCCCTCTTCAAACAGCTGCTTCTCCGGGGTTGTCTCGCCACCACCGTACGCACCAGAAAGTGGCAACTGAGTCTCGTCATCATCTGATGCGTACTGAGGTGTGCTGACCATAGGCACTGGCCCACTCGCCTCTTCAGATTCAGAGGGACAAAGAAGTTGCGCATCACTGCATACTCCCTCTTCTTCACATTCAGGAATGCTGCTTGGCTGGCCCCCTCTTTCCAAGCCAACAGATTCCGAGAACAGAAGTAGAGATTGTGATGGCTCCTGTCCATGTCTCTCTGACTGCCTGGGCACTTTGGCAGGTGGTGAAGAGACAGATGGTTGCTCTTCGGTGCTCTGACCCTGAGAGGATGCGGAAGTAATTGAAGTCGATGCGTTAGCTGCCATCCATCCGACAACGGCTTCAATTTGTTCCTCCCGCAGCAGTGGGGTACGTTGAGGTCCTACAAAGCTGCGCATAAAGGACTGTTGCCTGCTAAAACTGGGGGATGCTGATCCACTGGTGCCCGCAGCAGGCCCAGAATCCCCACGTCCTCTACCTGTAGAATCCCCACGTCCTCTCCCTGCAGAATCCCCACGTCCTCTCCCTGCTGAAACTCCACGCCCACGCCCACGCCCCCGCGCCTTACTCCCTGCCTTCTTCATCTTGCAAGACTGCTTAACATAGGCAAAAAAGGACAAAGGGGGGCCTTAGTGTGCTTATTCCTGAACAGCTGGTTACAGGTACAAGAAACACTAATTTTATGAAGTGTGTGTGTGTGGACTAGACTTTAATAGGAGCTGATGTGGCCTACACAAGTTCAAAATGTAGTGTTTGGTGAACTTTTTATGTGGTTTCTTTGTTTGAAACAAACTCAAAGTATGAGAACAAAGAATTGAAACTGATAGTATCACCAACTTTTTGGAGCTATTACAATGCAGGCAGGTAACCTACAATGCAAAAGATGAGGCTCCAAAAAAATTGGGTAATACTAATCTGGCTGCGCCGGCAGGGCACAAGCCAGAAAAAAAGGCTCCTCTATCTACTCCTATATAGTGTTTGCAACCAACCAATGTTGATGGATACGGATGGATGCACACTAATAGGAGAAGAAAAAATGAGCTGCACTCAGAGACAAATATGTGTGAGGCAGTGACGCACGTTGAGCGTCCTACAACCAGACCTAGCTGCAGGACACTCTACTCAGCGTGAGCTGCACTCACACACAGTCAGAGACCTCTCAGACAGCCGTCAACAGTGCAGCTAAGTGGGCACTGGCACTGACAGGCTGCAGAAAGGCTCCGCTGTGTACTCCTATATAGTGTTTGCAACCACCGTAGATGGAGACGGATGGATGCACACTAATAGAAGAAAAAATGAGCTGCACTCAAATAAAAATATGTGTGAGGCAGTGACGCACGCTGAGCGTCCTACAGCCAGACGTAGCTGCAGGACACACTACTCAGCGTGAGCTGCACTCACACACAGTCAGAGACCTCTCAGACAGCCGTGAACAGTGCAGCAAAGTGGACACTAGCACTGAAAGGCTGCAGAAAGGCTCCGCTGTCTACTACTAGTGTTTGCAACCAACGTATATGGATACGGATGGAAGCACACTAGATTGAAATTATTTAAAAAATGCAGCTCAAAAAATAAAAGATGTATGAGGCAGCAGTGATCACACTGGGTGGCCTACAGCCTGACGTGGCTGCAGGACCCACTCCACAGCCGATATCGGCCGATACCCGATACTTGCGGTATCGGAATGCTCAACACTATCAGGCATATTAATCTTTACAGAAATCTCAGTCGTAATGCTATGGTCTTCAAGGATATTTTACAAAAACAAATAGCCTGTTTCTCCAAAACTCAAATATTCACAAACAATCAAAGAAATTATGCATTTTCCATATGGACGAACTAGGTGGGATATTCAGCAAAGACAAAAGTGTGAAAATCATATTTTCATACTAAGTAATTTTGTTAACACTCTTTCTTACCATACCAAATTCCAGTTATATTGGGAATTTAAAAAACACCACGATACATGAAACAGGAGGAAAGGGACTCACCTTTAAACAAATAGTCATAATTACAAAAGGACTTCTTAAATGGGTTTTAAGGTACTGTCACACTTAGCGATGTACCAGCGATCCCGACCAGCAATATGACGCGGTCAGGATCGCTGGTACATCGCTAAGTGGTCGCTAGTGAGCTGCCACACAGGCAGATCTCACCAGCGACATCACAGGGGACGGGGGTCGCTACTTACCTGTCACACTAGGCGATCCTGCGTCCTCCCGCCCGGCTCCACGCGTCGCTCGCCTTCACAGCAGGAAGCGCCGCAGGAAGCTGACGACGAGAAACAGTCCTGAACGTTCTCGCGCGATCAGCGATAACCAGCGGGGGAGCCGGTCGTAGGTAAGTTTCAGACACAGCGATATCGCTAGCAATATCGCTATAACGTCACTAGTTATAGCGATATTGCTAGCGATATCTCTTAGTGTGACATGCCCTTTATGGGACATCAATTACAGATTGGTGAGATCCAACTCTTTGCACCGTCAACAATCAGCTGAATGGATGGGACTCAAGAGCTTCATTGCCTATTAGATACAGATCTGTGCATTTGGTACAATTACATCTCTTTCAAGTGATCGGGATTGAACTGCAATATTAGACATATTTGCTAACAATTTTATCAAGCATCGTGCCACACAATGATAAATTTGAAGCAAATACAGACAATACACTTTCCAACAAAAAATGACTTAAAAATTCCCTTAATGATAAATCCCCCCCAAAGCTCACTCAATGGTGACTTTACAGTGAATCTATCAGGTTGGATAACACTATTAACCTTAAGATTGCTGTTTAATCTGCAGATATCGCTACAGTCACCGCTCACAGCAATGTGATCGGGCTATAAGTAAGCCCTGGCTATTTGATTGACAGCTCACTTTACACTGCAGAACCAGCTGTCAGTCAAAATCAGGGGGCGTGCTGACTGTGACAGTGGTGACTGTAGCCGCATGACGTGCCTTCAAGACTAAAAGCCAGTGGTTCCCGGCAGTAATAAAAATCTTTTAGGAAGCCGCACTTTCAGTATGGAGGCCAGGCACCATCCTAACGCTATTAACCTGCAAATTAATCCTATCTCTGCAGGTTAATAGCCGTAGCTGACCTGACAGAATCCCTTTAAGGACAACCTCCACTCTTTCGCCTCGTCTTCTAAAGTTTTCTTCCCCAAAATTAAAAAAAGACATCCTTAAAAAATATGCAATTTTGTACACTTGTACACTCTTTTTTAGAATTGTTGTGTGAAATAATTTTGGATTCAGGTTTCCGACCCCACAAGAACTGCTGTTTTTTTTCCTACATTCTGGTTGATAAATTCTCGTATGTATAGAATATTATTTTGCATACCCCATTTCGAAAATGCACTTTTTCTTACACAATTTCAAATAAAAGGAGGACTGGATCATGGCTACAAGTAAAATACTACCTAAGACCTTTCTTCTCTCTCATATGCTACAAAAAAACTCACAATTTTCATGTGCTGTAGTTACATCTTCCTTTTGATCTAAAAAAAAAGTCTAATATGAGACAGCAGATGATAAACATTATGATCAAGGAGCGTAAAGGTTTGTTTACCAGAGCCAGTAGTCTGCAAATGGGGCAATGATCAGGAACTAGCATTTTTATGATCATTTGTACCAGATCATCGGCACGGGAAAACATCTAGAACATAAAATTTTCATTGTTGGCAGCACATCGCCCCAAAATAAAGAGGGGGGCGGTGTCAGCAACATGGTCTTTGTATGGGGGAAAAACAATTTTACCACTGATTATTCTGTAAACACACAGTTTTGTCATCCTGTGTGGCCATACAATTCATATAGTCCATCGGTGTACTCGTTTATGGAAATAAATCAACTGCTATCCTGTATTCTTCCTTTATTTCCAGTTTTTGATACAGATCATAAAGTACCTGACTCTGTAAAGGTTTGGGTTGTCGCCTTTAAAAACCTGTTGCTTGAAAGGCTCCGGTACAAAAAAAAAGGAGCAATGGCAAGAGGTAGAACGGAACTCCTGAATAAGAGGCTGAATAAAAACTTAGCTTAGTTTGTTTGTTTTGCCTCCCTGATCTTTTGGACCAAACATATTTTAAAGTAGACAACCCCTTCAAATCTGCCAGGCTACGAATTGTACTGCTTATAAATATGTCACTTTGGGCTTCAATGAGCTGTCCTTCTATGTAACTAATATATAAAGCTACTATTCCTCCATATTTCTGTATCAATGCAGTAATACACAGTAAGGCTGGAGTCACACACAACGTATAAAAATACGGTCCGTATTTTAAGGCCGTAATACGCAGAAATGGTCCCTAAATAGTGATCCGTATGTCATGCGTTGTCAGGGTGTGGCCGCGCATTTTGCCCATGTTAGCATCCGTAAGTCATCCGTAAGTGATCCGTATACCGTTTTTTTCTTGCAGGCTTGCAAAATGGACATATAATGGATCCCTATGACAGGTTAAAACCCAAACGAAAGAATAGATATATACACATAGAATACATATATATACATAGTTACATAGTTTTGAAGGCTGAAGGAAGACCTTATGTCCATCTAGCTCAGCCTATTTTTAGTGCAGCTGTTCTGCATTGTTGATCCTGGGGAAGGCAAAAAACCCACAGAGTAGCAGCCAATTTTCTCCATAGGGAAAAAAGTCCCTTCCCCTAAGCTGGGTCAACCATCTACCTATAATATTGTTATTCGTAACCTTCTATACTGTTACTCACAAGAAAAGCATCCATTCCTTTCTCAAATTCATTCAGTGAGTTGGCCATCACCACTTCCTCAGGAAGAGAATTCCAGAGCCTCACTGCTCTTACCGTGAAGAACCCTCTTCTATGCTGGTGCAGAAATTGTCTTTCCTCTAAACGAAGAGAATGCCCCCTTGTTCTTGTCACAGTCCTTGGTACAAACAGTTCATTGGAGAGATCTCTGTATTGCCCTCTGATATACTTGTACATATATATTAGGTCTCCCCTAAGTCTTCTCTTTTCTAGAGTAAATAGACCTAATTTTGATATCCTTTCTGGGTATTGTAGTGAACCAACTCCATTTATCATTTTAGTAGCTCACCTTTGAACCCTTTCAAGTTCAGTAATGTCTTTCTTGAGCACCGGCGTCCAAAATTGCACACAATACTCCAAGTGTGGTCTGACGAGTGATTTGTACAGAGGGAGAATTATGTTTTTTTATCTCGTGTCCCCAGACCTCTTCTAATGCATCCCATGACCCTATTTGCTTTGGTGGCAGCTGCCTGACACTGGGCACTCCAATTTAGCTTCTTATTGACTAAGATGCCTAAGTCTTTTTCCATGTCTGATCTCCCCAGCAGATTGCCATTTAGTAAGTAATTGTAGCATCTGTTTCTCCTTCCCATGTGCATAACCTTACACTTATCTGTGTTAAACCTCATTTGCCATTTTTCAGCCCAATTCTCCACTGTGTCCGCTAGGGGGCGCTGTGTGGGTGTCCCAGGTCAGACGGATAGCCATGTCCAGAGTGGTAACAGGAGCAGGGTCCTAAATGACCGTTATGTATCACAAGGTGGGTGGCCTTGGGATGAAGGCTTGATTATGTGCTGATGTTTCGTTCCAATGTGTTAGGGAGAAGCCTTCAGGTGATTGGTGTTATGAGCGGTGGAACGCACTAAATATAATTAAAATAAAGTGCGTTCACCGCTCGGGGTCCACCGTGCGGTAGATGACAAAACCGCTGCTGAGAGAGGCAGATCACTTAAGGCGGTAATGTGCACAGGTTTTAGCTGCACCTAGTGCACAAAAAGCAAACTCCGTTGCACTCACAGAGCTGCAAGCATGACCATATGCAGAAGCAGACTGTTTCACCCACAGAGCTGCAAGCATAAATGCATAAACAAAACACTTAGTCTGTTTTAAACTCAAAGACACAGATGCGGTATACGGTCACAGGAGTCGCCCAGACAGGCGGGACAGGCTCCGTCTAGACCTACTGTTTAGACGTCTGGTACAGTGACGCTGCAACAGCAAACGCACACTGTGCTGCAAATGCCGCGCGGCAAGAATAGAGCCGGTGGCAAGGCGCTGCAAAAAATGCTGGCGCAATGCAGGACGCTTAGCTGCTGAAGTGGCTGAAGCTTGAGCGCACTGGCGCTAGCACTGCTCCTGGCTGACCCAAACACTCACACATGCATAATAACCAAGGAAGGGGCTATTTAATGAGTCAGTCACCAGTCTAAGCATCCGTCACCATACACACAGCAGCAGTATGAAATACTAGTGCATGGCGGAACGGCCATGCGCACTTTTTATAGCGTACGGGACCTGCCAGAAATCTCCAGAGACCTGAGCATAACCAATGGAATCAGGAGCAGGACCTGAGCACCTGACTCCTGAAGTCCAATGGGAGCTCATCCCATGAGCATGCTCAGAAGAAGGGACGAAGGACTTAGCCTCTGGAGACAAATGTGAGGATCTGTGTTCCTGCATAGGTATTGTAGAAACCAGATTCCTAACAATTGGTGAGACGGGTGGAATCAATCACCTACAAACCCACCTAGGGGAGTGTGTCTAGAATGCCATAGTAAAGTATTTAAGTGTGAATGGTTGTAGGACCTGTGATGAGGTGATCCGGTGGGCGTGGCTACGGACCATATAAGGTGGCCAGGGTAGGTCACATGAGTGAATGCTTGGACCCAGTTGGTCCATATGGAAGGTCGTCAGACCGACTGGAGGAAGATGTGTCTGTCTTCTTGAGTGCACATGTGTATCATGGCTGCATGTGTCAGAGAGTTCCCAGGAGAGAGACTGAACATCAGGACTGAGAAGCAGCTATGAGGTAACTCGGACAGGGGAAATAACTGTGAGGCTAGAGAGCCTGCGTACCGGACATAGCAAAGCCTGTGTGACCACAGGGTTAACAAAGTGGAGCTCTATCATGGACATTATGCTGATCTGATATGAACTTTCTATTGCTGTTGATGGTTTATGCTGCATAATAAACCAAAGGGACTGAGTTATGTTGAGAACCCTGTGCCGACCCTGATTTATCGGCTGCCTAGCGAGTATCCAATACCTTAATGACAAGCGCTACCTTACAATTGGTGGAGAATGCGGGCAGTGTTGTAGCCTTGTTGCTAGGGGCAACGGACAAGGACTGCAAAACTCGGTTGCTAAGGGCAACGGTTTCCAAAAGCACATGTTGCAGTTCTAGCAACACTGAGCCAGGAGGGCGGATGTTCTTGAAAACCGAGTGATATGCTGACTGGGGTCAGTGGAAGAGACTTATAGGACACCTCTGTGGTAGAGGGGACCGAGAACCTGCGTGGACGGCAGGTGACGGTCGTGAAAACTGTTGTGGTATGCTGACCGGGGTCAGAGAAAAGACTGTTTGAGAAGTCACTATAGGGTGCCTCTGTGCATATGAGGTACCCGGGAACCTGTGTGGCCGACACCAGCAGGTAATGGACAAGTGTCTGTGTTGTACTGACCGGGGTCAGTGAGAAAGACTGTGTACCTGGAGGGTTCAGTGTGCAAGGTCCTGGAGGGTCAGTGTGGGGAGGTTCTGGGAGAAGAATCGGATCCCGGGAGCACGTGCTGTGACCTTGGACCTGGTGAGGTGTGAGTGTTGGACAGTCTCAGGCGGAGACGAATGTCCTGAATAGCACCCGCTGAGCCCCTGGACCTGGTGAGGTCGGTGTGTTGGGAAACCCTGGGAGGATGGTCGGCCAGGGTAGTCAGGGTCATATAAAAAAATACATGAAATGAAATGATTTACTGTATGTAAACCATGTGTCATTTCATGACGGGTTTGGGAATGATTTTACAGAAGCCGGCAATTGATTTTGCGGCTATTCTGCTATGTAAAGCTGTATGAAATATATATAATAATAATCTTTATTTAGCGCTAACATATTCTGCAGCACTTTACAGTTTGCACACATCATCACTGTCCCCGATGGGGCTCACAATCTAAATTCCCTATTAGTATGTCTTTAGAATGTGGGAGGAAACCGGAGTGCCCGGAGGAAACCCACGCAAACACGGGGAGAACATACAAACTCCTTGCAGATGTTGTCCTTGGTGGGATTCAAACCCAGCTAACCACTGAGCCACCATGCTGCCCATTATATATATATATATATATATGTATATGTGTGTCTTAATGACATGTAGATATATATATATATATATATAATAATTAAAGTTCAATGTTTGTTTGTATGTATGTGTGTATGTCCGGGATTGGCATCTGCACCGTCGCAGCTACAGCCACAAAATTTTGCACAGTCACACGTCTGGATCTGGTCACACGCTAACCACTGAGCCACCGTGCTGCCCGTTATATATATGTGTGTCTTAATGACACGTATATATATATATATATAATATGTAAAGCTCAATCTTTGTGTGTATGTATGTGTGTTTGTCCGGGATTGGCATCTGCACCGTTGCAGCTACAGCCACAAAATTTTGCACAGTCACACGTCTGGACCTCGAGAGCGTCATAGGCTATATTGTGAGGCGAAATTTTAACCCTGCGCGTTCCAATTTACCAAACAATTTTGCCCCTATGTACATAATGGGGAAAAAGTGTACGTATGTATGTATGTATGTATGTGTGTATGCCTGGGATCGGCATCTGCACCGTCGCAGCTACAGCCACAAAATTTTGCACAGTTACACGTCTGGATCCCAAGAGCGTCATAGGCTATGTTGTGAGGCGAAATTTTAACCCCGCGCTGTTATGAATGAGTCACCGAGGAGGAAAAAAAAAAAGCAAGCTAAGCCCAGAAAACCGGAGAGGTTGGTAACTAGCGGATTGCAGACCCCTGATCCTATCCACAACAACTAGCAGTAGCCGTGGAGCGTGCCTACGGTGGTCCTAGATGCCTCGTAAGCCTAAAGGAAGAAAGGGAAAATCTAAACTGCCCCAGAGCAGACCCCAAAGCAATAGACAGCCCCCAACATGTATTGTCGGTGAAACAAGATGAAAACACAGACACAGGTAGAAAGATAGGCTGAGCAAACGATGGGGCCCTCGCTAACTAGAAAGGACAGGAAAGAAAAGCTGCTGTCTGCACAATCACACAAAAAACCCTGCCAAAAAGAATGTCCAACACGTCTGATAGAAAAAGGCCCTGAAGTCGCTTGACTTCAAATCACTATATCAGCACTCAGGTATATTATGAAGACAGAGCAAAAGAGATCAACTGATCAGAGACAAAATGGGGATTCAGCCCAGTCCCAGCCAGGGCTGGCTGAACACAAAAACTAAGTAAACCAGACAAAAACTCATATGAACAATAGCAGAGAAAACTTAGCTTTAGGAAGGCAGGAACCAAACTGGAAACCAGGAGCCACAGTCAGGAAAAATCACCAGCAAGAAATTAGGGAGTCGGCTGCCTTAAATCCAATCAGAAACTCCTGATGTCCAATCGCAGTCCTCTTCCTCAGGTGGCCGGTCTCTGCCATTTAGATCAGCTTCATTACCTCCCTTCACCAACAGAGGGAGTCCAGATAGGGAACTCACTACTCCTCTGTCAGCACAGCCAGCTCCATAACCCTCACCAGAAGCCAGAGGTAAACCCGAAAATGAGCTCACAACACCGCGCGTTCCAATTCATCAAACAATTTTGCCTATTATTCTTATCATTTCTATGGTGTTATCGTCCTTCTGTAAATAACACAATTTATTACCGTGCCAACACAGACCACCCTCTGACACAGACTGCAGGGGGAGCCCAGTATCACACAGGATAGGATTAGATACACAGCTCAGCAGTCATTATCACACAGGAGAGGATTAGACACATGGCTCAGCAGTCAGTATCACACAGGATAGGATTAAATACACAGCTCAGCAGTCTGTATCGCACAGGATAGGATTAGATACACAGCTCAGCAGTCAGTATCACACAGGATAGAAATAGATACACGGCTCAGCAGACAGTATCACACAGGATAGGATTAGATACACAGCTCAGCACACAGTATCAAACAGAATAGTATTAGATACACGGCTCAGCAGACAGTATCACAAAGAATAGGATTAGATACACGGCTCAGCAGTGAGTATCACACAGGATAGTATTAGATACACGGCTCAGCAGTCAGTATCACACAGGAAAGGAGTAGATACACGGCTGAGCAGTCAGTAACACACATGATAGGATTAGGTACATGGCTCAGCAGTTGGTATCACGCAAGATAGGATTAGATACACTGCTCAGCAGTCAGTATCACACAGGATAGGATTAGATACACTGCTCAGCAGTCAGTATCACACAGGATAGGATTATATACATGGCTCAGCAGTCAGTATCACACAGGATAGGATTAGATATACAGCTCAGCAGTCAGTATCACAGGAGAGGATTAGAAACATGGCTCAGCAGTCAGTATCACACAGGATAGGATTAGATACACAGCTCAGCCATCAGTATCACACAGGATAGGATTAGATACACAGCTCAGCAGTCAGTATCACACAGGATAGGAATAGATACACGGCTCAGCAGACAGTATCACACAGGATAGGATTAGATACACAGCTCAGCAGTCAGTATCACATAGGATAGGATTAGATACACGGCTGAGCAGTCAGTAACACACATGATAGGATTAGGTACACGGCTCAGCAGTCAGTATCACACAGGATAGGGTTAGATACACAGCTCAGCAGACGGTATAACACAGGATAGGATTAGATACACAGCTCAGCAGACAGTATCACACAGGATAGGATTAGATACACGGCTGAGCAGACAGTATGACACAGGATAGGATTAGATACACTGCTCAGCACTCAGTATCACACAGGATAGGGTTAGATACACAGATACACATGTTTTTTATCAAAAGGCTCTTGAATGAGCTGAAAATAAAATACTATCAATAATTGGGTAATCGTTTAGTTAATTTGTGTTGCAAATCTGTAGTGTTGAATATATGATGTGAAATGTTTTATGTGCAATATAATCATTATAATTTGTTATAACTAACCACAGTTGGTTACTATGCCCAGGCAACACCGGGCTCTTCAGCTAGTGTATATATATATATATATATATATGTATTTTATGTGTATATACAGTAGCTATTCTTTCGTTTCTTTATTAAACCTGTCAGTTTGATTTTACTGTATCGTGCACTGAATTGCCGGCTTTTCTAAAGGACACAGGGTGCGTATTTCTCGCAAGTCACACATCTGGTCCGTGTGTATTGCGTTTTTTTTTTTGCGCACCCATAGACTTGCATTGGCGTGCTACGGGCATAGTACGCTGACAATTGTAGCATGCTGCGATTGGCACGGACCGTAAAATATATGCAAGAAATATACGGCTGATGGAAGCTACTCCATAGAGAATCATTTGTCCATGTGCAATGCATGTTTTTAACGCCTCTCACTCGTCCGTATTTCTCTCTAGTGTGACGCCGGCCTAATAAAATCCCTTTAACAATCAGGGAAATTGTTACCACTCTCCTTTCGTGTCTCCCCTTTTTCCCTCATAGATTGTAAGCTTGCGAGCAGGGCCCTCATTCCTCTTGGTATCTGTTATGAGCTATGTGATTATTGTTATGCTGTAATGTCTATCGTCTGTACAAGTCCCCTCTGAAATGTAAAGTGCTGCGGAATATGTCGGCGCTATAGAAATAAAATTTATTATTATTTGGTAGTAAAGAAGAAAAAGAGAATGCAGCTCTATCACTTTCGCTATCTAATTTTATATTTACAATAATGTGATAATACCACAGGAAAAGATATATGAAAGCATTGTTTGACTATTAAAAACTTTTTTTGGCCACTCTCTGTACAGGACTCAGGGGCCTATAGAGCAGTGAGCTGAGATAACCGAGTCAGACTGATTGCTAGGGACGTAATACCTGACAGCCTTATATAAATGGCTGCAGCTGTGAGGCAATGTATCCAGAGCAACCAGTCTGTCTCAAATGTATGACCCAGGCAGACAAAAAAGGAGTATAGGGGAAAAGCACCTTGGAAGTAGTGACGCTATTCCGTCATGCTTCCTCTATGTACAACCCCATTTGCAAAAGAAGTTGGAACACTTTGTAAAATATAAAGAAAGCAATAATGCATTTGTAATATCCACACGTTATGACGAATTCAATGTATTAAACTTTAGATATGTTTTATTCTTCGTCCTCCAGCACACAGCATAACACTTGCATTCCCATGCTACCAGAAGTGAAACTGAAACTTCCCTTCTCATCCCTCTTGTCTCCACCCTCCAAGTCCCATAAGTCTGGCTTGCTTAAAGAGACAGATCTAATTATTATACATTACATCATCCCCTTTTTTTTTTTTTTTTTTAATAAATAATCTATATTACTGATAAATGCAACAACATGAAAACGTCCAAAGAAATCATATGTCCGTTTTGTCTTATTTGTTCAATTCTAAAACCAGAGAAACAAACAACAAAAAAAAACAAACAAAACTGTAGTTACACTTCTTCAATAAGCCTCGATGGAGCTCTTCTCTCTCGTGTAGGATAACGTCTGGGCTCATTGAGAGAGTTCATTGTTGATGGACCAGCTACCTCTTGTTGGTCCTCTCCACCATCGGATACCAAATCTTCCACCAAAGAGAGTTCATTGTCATCATTCTGCGGTATGACTTTAAAATATGAAGAATTTCGCGTTATGGAGTGTCCATCTCGTTCAGCTGTGATCATGCTGCCTTTCCTTTTGGTAACATAATATTTTGCAGGACCATATACAGGTGAGGTCTTGTTGGTTGGTCTTTGACGTACCACCACGACATCCCCTCTTTCGATGGCACTTGACTGTGTCCTTCGCCTTCTGTCTGCATAACGTTTCATGGCTTGTTTGTTGGAGAAATCTGTGGATCTCACTGAGGAGTCACTCGGTCGGGGATGGCTGGTCACATCAGGGAGACGTATACGCAGGGTTCTGCTGAACATTTAATGAGCTGGAGCAGCATTAGTAGTGGAGTGTGGCGTATTGCGGTAATTACGCATGAATTTGTATAATGACTGTTTCAGTGGGATGTGCTCCAGAGTCGCTGCCTTGATACGTTTCCCCAGAGTGCGCATAAAACGTTCCACAATTCCATTGGCTTGCGGCCAGCAAGGTGTGATTTTCCTGTGATTGAATCCCAAGTATTCAGAAAATTGTGTAAACACATGTCCATTGAATGGAGGTCCATTGTCTGTATTGACCACTTTTGGAATACCATATGCCGAGAAAATGTCGTCCAGCTCTGGTATGACATTATTAGCAGATGTTGAAGAGATAAATGAAATGACAGGGTATCGAGAATATTCATCAATTGTTACGAGAATGTATTGGCCATTTGGCAATGGTTCATATATATCGACTGCCACTTCCTCCCAGACAGCAGTGGGTAACGGAGACATTTGTAATGGCTCTAAGCTTGATGATGGAGTGATTAATTGACAAGTAGAACAGCGTCTAATCTTTTGTTCCACCAAGTGATCCATATTTGGGAACCACACTTTTTCTCTGAGTAACTTCTTGGTGCCAACAATTCCTAAGTGACCTTCATGTGCTATCTGTATGACTAAGTTACGCAAAGTCTTAGGTACGACTAGTTTGGTACCTCGAAGAATGAGGTGTTCTTCAGTGACTGATAATTCCTCACGTACGTTTGAGAATAGTTTTAACTCTTTCAGATCAATCTCAGAATCAGGAAATTTTTCTTTTTGAATTTCATGCCACCTTCGATTTTGGATGATTTGTATTAGGGCACAGAGTGTCTTGTCTTTTGTTGTTTCATTTATAAATTGATCAAGAGAAAGTGCTTTTGGCACGGCATGATCTGTAACAAAACGTAGGTATTCTTCAATGGAGGAATGCACAGGTATATCATCATTAGTAGGATGTCTTGAAAGATAATCAGCCGGATTGCTGTATTTTCCAGGTTTGTGAACAATTTTATAGTTGTAGTCCTGTAGACGTAGGCCCCATCGTTCAATTCGTGCAGGCATTTTAGCTCTGGGATTTCCAAAAATTGTAAGAAGTGCTTGATGATCTGTGACAATGGTGAAGGGAGCTCCATAGAGAAATAAGTGAAAGTGTTCACATCCCCAGACAACTGCCAAGCTTTCTTTTTCAGGTTGAGAATATTTTCTTTCAGTGTTTGTTAAGCTCTTACTTGCATAAGAAATGATGTGAGGATTTTGATTGTTATCCTTGTATTGCGCTAGAATAGCACCCAGTCCCATGGGACTGGCGTCCACAATCAGTTCAGTTCGAAGAGCTGGATCAAAATAAGCCATAGTGGTTGTCGAGCAGAGTTCATTTTTAATTGTTTCAAAAGAGGCCTGACAGCCTTGAGACCATTGAAAAATACAACTTTGTTTTGTAAGCTCCCGTAGTGGATTGCTGATTGTTGAAAAATTCGGAATATATCTAGCACAGTAACTTGCCATTCCAAGGAAAGAACGCACTTCACTAGCATCCTGTGGAATTGAGGCTGTTCTGATAGCTTCCACTTTCTTGGGGTCTGGTTGTACTCCTTTTGCCGAGAAGATGTGACCATAGAATTCTAATGAACCCTTGTCAAACTCGCACTTCTCTTTGTTTAAAGTGAGTCCAGCAGAAAACAGGCATTCGAAGATAGCATATAGAGCACGATTATGCTCAGCTTGAGTTTTACCAAAAACCAATATGTCATCACTGTATTTAAAGGCATTTGGGATGTGTTGAATGACACTCCTTATTGCATCCTGAAAAATTTCTGCTGCTGAGCAGACTCCAAAAGTCAATCTTTTGTATCTTCTGAGGCCCACATGGGTGGAAAATGTGGTCAAATATCGGGACTCTGGACTCAGTTCTAATTGATGATATCCCTTATTGAGGTCGAGCTTTGAAAAGACGGTGGCTCCATTTAATAAATGAATAATGTCATCAATCGTAGGTGAGATATGTCTTTCCCTCTGGATAGCGGTGTTGGGCAGGCGCATGTCAACACACAGTCTCACTTGATCAGGAGTCTTTGGTTTTGGAACTACCACAAGTGGAGAGACCCACGGAGTGGGACCAGTAACAGTTTCAATAACGTCCTCATCCATGAGCAATTGGAGTTCCTTTTCTACCTTCTGTCTCAGGTGAAATGGAATACGCCTGTGAGGCTGGGCTACTGGACGAACATTGTCATCCACATGAAGGTGTACTTGAGAGTCCTTTAGTTTTCCCAAACCACTAAATAGGGAGGGAAAGCTGTTCACTATAGTTTGTACATCCATATCCGCAGGGTCAGTTATGGTATGAATAATCTGGATGAGCCCTAGCTCCAAGGCAGTGTGATAGCTGAGAAGACATCCTCCCGATCCTTGTAATGTGTGGAAAGTGGTTTTCTGCCTGTTTTCTTTATATCTAATTTCAGCATCAAATTGTCCCATTATAGCTAGAGGTGTTTTAGATCCATAAGGAAAAAATTTTAGTCTACACTTGTTGTAAGACTGGCCTTGTTTTCAATTGTTCATATGTAGTGCCATCTATGATATCCACTGAAGCTCCTGTATCTATTGTAAAGGTAATGTCAGTGTTGCAGATTGAGAGTGTAACACAGGGAGACTGTACTGAACAAGTGACAGAGGTAGTGAACACATAGTTCTCAGTCGCAGACATTTCTTCTGTGTCCTGATTTATCACTTTTACATCTGCAGATTTTGTCATAGGCAGCGGAGGCTTGTAGTGCGCTGATTTGCAAACAGCTGCAAAATGATTCCCTTTTCCACATTTACTGCAGGTTTGTCCCATAGCTGGACATTTGTTCTGGTGGTGAGGGAAATCCTGTCCACATCTATAACATTTCTTCTGTTTATGGGCTTGTTTGTCTGGTAAATTTTTCTGTTTGAGATTATGCACATGTAATTTATCCCCATTCTCCATTACGGTAGCTTGATGATCTGCTATTTCTATAGCACGGGCCATTTTGAGCAAATCATGTAGAGAGATATCCTGCTGCAGAGCCTTACGCCTTAGGTTATTAGACGAGCAGGTGACAATTATTTGAGTTAGGATTTCATCATCTACATCTGTAAAGGCACATCCATGTGCTAACTCTTTCAGCCGTGTGACATAAGTGTCTATGGACTCTTCTGGAAGCTGCTTGGCAATCCTGAATTTATATCTTTCATATCTGATATTCTGTTTGGGGTTGAAATAGCCAGTGAGAGCTTTAGTGCAGTTGCTGTATGTGTCTGTTTCTGCTGCAGGTAACGTACTGTATATGTCATAGACTCCTGTGCCTGCACAATGCAGGAGCAAAGCTCTCTTTCTTTTCTCCTCCTTTATGTCCATGGCTTCTAGGAAATTCTCAAATCTGTTTAGCCATTTTCTCCAGTTATGGGAGAGATTAATGACATCAGTCATATCAAACTGTGGGAATGTGTGCAAGTAGTCAGCCATGATAGAGTCTCTCAGTGGTGCTGGCGTGTGAAGCGGTAAAATAGAGTCCGTACTCACAGCAGTAGGTGATTATATCCCATCCTCGTCGCCAGTTGTAATATCCACACGTTATGACGAATTCAATGTATTAAACTTTAGATATGTTTTATTCTTCGTCCTCCAGCACACAGCATAACACTTGCATTCCCATGCTACCAGAAGTGAAACTGAAACTTCCCTTCTCATCCCTCTTGTCTCCACCCTCCAAGTCTGGCTTGCTTAAAGAGACAGATCTAATTATTATACATTACAGCATTGATCTGTAAATTTCTTACTGACATATTTCATTCATAACATACCATAGAACATTAGATATTCTTCCAAGAAAATTATGCAACACATCTCAAAAACGTTGTGCTCAGGCAATGTGTCTAATTGTGTAGCATCTCCTCTTCTAATTGTCTGTGATGTGAGAAGAACAATATCTGGAGGAGTGTTGTCCCATTCTTCTCTGATGTAGGATTCTCGCTGCTCAATAGTCCGGTCTCTTTGGCGGATTATTCATTTCTTAATGTACCAAATGTTTTCTATTGGTGGAAGGTCTGGACTGCAGGTGATTGGTTCATCACCTGAGCTCTTGCTCCATGTTGTTGTGATGGATGATTTATGTGGTTTAGCATTGTCTGGCTGAAATATACAAATCCTTCCCTGAAGGGCACAAACACATGGGCCATTCACAAAGCGGAAAAGTCAGTATGACAGTGTTCACACCACCAAAAGACTGAAACACAGAAAAACACAGTAAAACAAACGTATAAAAATACTCTGTTGTAAAAAACTAACAGTAAACAGCAAGTGCTAGTAAAAAGATGATAACAAAACAGGGTATTTAGTCGATACTTGCTGCCTGTAGGCAGACTCTAAAAAAATGCACCCCCTTAGGCCTCTATAGTATAATTCACCTACATAAAAAAAAAAATATAATAGTCACCTTTCTCCCTCCTGGTTCCTCCGCTTCTCCAAGCTCCTGCACATCTCCAGACAGCAGGCACCGAGTAGTGACGTTATCGCGCCTACTGTCAGTGTCTGCGTCAGACGCTGAGAGGGGGATGATGAGAGAGGGAGCGTAACGTTCCCTCTCTCATCAATGCAGTCAGCTGTATCGATACAGTTGCACTTGAGATGAAGGGCAGGGGACTGCTCATGGGCCCCATAAAGGCTGGGTGGCAGGGCAGGGAGATCAATTCTCCCTGCTTTGCAGCATAATGTAACTGTATCGGCGCGCTGTGCATGCCGATACAGTTACAGTAGCTTAGCTCCGGGTGGGCCCCCTCAGAGCGAGGGCAGGGGCGACCGCCCTCCTGTGCCCCCCGGAAGCCAGGCTATTGGGTAGACGTATTCACTACCGCAGATGCACCATCAAATTCATCCAATTTCATTATACAGTATCTAAAGGAATGATACCACATAAAAAAATGTATGATTTCATTGCCTGGTACCCACTGAACAGCATCAATGGCAGACCCAGGTCTTCCATTCCTCTTTTTCTGCTTTTTCACTGCTTTAAGGCATATTTTTAGCAATGTCCATCCTCCTCCTACAAGCCACCTGTTATTTTTGCACAGTTTTAGGACAGGGTGTGGATTAGAAATTTACACTGCCTTCATAATCATATGCTTTTGTGTATCCAAAGAAAATATATTATACGAGAAGACTGTGGGCTAAGTAGCTTCATAATAGCAACCCAAATTAGCTCAAACACTGAGAAAAGAAAACTTTCTTAAAGGAAACATGTCATTCCAAAAAAATACATATTGTTTAAATCAGATTGTTATATTATAGATTTTTCAAACAATTGTTAGATAATACTCGTATATAGTTATTTTTTTCATATTGCTATATATATAGTCTTCTGTACAAAACATCTATCTATCTATCTATCTATCTATCTATCATATACAGTTGTGGCCAAAAGTATTGACACCCCTGCAATTCTGTCAGATAATACTCAGTTTCTTCCTGAAAATGATTGCAAACACAAAATCTTTGGTATTATTATCTTCATTTAATTTGTCTTAAATGAAAAAACACAAAAGAGAATGAAGCAAAAAGTAAAACATTGATCATTTCACACAAAACTCCAAAAATGGGCCTGACAAAAGTATTGGCACCCTCAGCCTAATACTTGGTTGCACAGCCTTTAGCCAAAATAACTGCGACCAACCGCTTCCGGTAACCATCAATGAGTTTCTTACAATGCTCTGCTGGAATTTTAGACCATTCTTCTTTGGCAAATTGCTCCAGGTCCCTGATATTTGAAGGGTGCCTTCTCCAAACTGCCATTTTTAGATATCTCCACAGGTATTCTATGGGATTCAGGTCTGGACTCATTGCTGGCCACCTTAGAAGTCTCCAGTGCTTTCTCTCAAACCATTTTCTAGTGCTTTTTGAAGTGTTTTGGGTCATTGTCCTGCTGGAAGACCCATGACCTCTGAGGGAGACCCAGCTTTCTCACACTGGGCCCTACATTATGCTGCAAAATTTGTTGGTAGTCTTCTGACTTCATAATGCCATGCACACGGTCAAGCAGTCCAGTGCCAGAGGCAGCAAAGCAACCCCAAAACATTAGGGAACCTCTGCCATGTGTGACTGTAGGGACCATGTTCTTTTCTGTGAATGCCTCTTTTTTTCTCCTGTAATCTCTATGTTGATGCCTTTGCCCAAAAAGCTCTACTTTTGTCTCATCTGACCAGAGAACATTCTTCCAAAACGTTTTAGGCTTTTTCAGGTACGTTTTGGCAAACTCCAGCCTGGCTTTTTTTATGTCTCGGGGTAAGAAGTGGGATCTTCCTGGGTCTCCTACCATACAGTCCCTTTTCATTCAGACGCTGACGGATAGTATGGGTTGACACTGTTGTACCCTCGGACTGCAGGGCAGCTTGAACTTGTTTGGATGTTAGTCGAGGTTTTTTATCCAACATCCGCACAATCTTGGGTTGAAATCTCTTGTCAATTTTTCTTTTCCGTCCACATCTAGGGAGGTTAGCCACAGTGCCATGGGCTTTAAACTTCTTGATGACACTGCGCACGGTAGACACAAGAGCATTCAGGTCTTTGGAGATGGACTTGTAGCCTTGAGATTGCTCATGCTTCCTCACAATTTGGTTTCTCAAGTCCTCAGACAGTTCTTTGGTCTTCTTTCTTTTCTCCATGCTCAATGTGGTACACACAAGGACACAGGACAGAGGTTGAGTCAACTTTAATCCATGTCAACTGGCTGCAAGTGTGATTTAGTTATTGCCAACACCTGTTAGGTGCCACAGGTAAGTTACAGGTGCTGTTAATTACACAAATTAGAGAAGCATCACATGATTTTTCGAACAGTGCCAATACTTTTGTCCACCCTCTTTTTTATGTTTGGTGTGGAATTATATCCAATATGGCTTTAGGACAATTCTTTTTGTGTTTTTTCATTTAAGACAAATTAAATGAAGATAATAATACCAAAGAATTTGTGTTTGCAATCATTTTCAGGAAGAAACTGAGTATTATCTGTCAAAATTGCAAGGGTGTCAATACTTTTGGTCACAACTGTATATACTGCTCAAAGAAATAAAGGGAACACAAGCAGTCTGTTGCAAATGGAATAGTGTTCCCTTTATTTTTTGAGCAGTATATATGTATACATATGAGTCTAGTATTGGTATTTGCTCTTTTTTTTCTCAATAAAGTATCTTTATTGAAGTTTTCCAACAATTTTTTACACGAACATATTATCCGCATCGGGTAAACACAGAAAATTAAGAACAACTGGGAAGGGGGAATGGGACATGGAAAGGGAAAGACCAAATTAAATTAAAAACAAAAGTTCCCATTGTAATTTGCTCATTTTCAGAACTTTCATAGTATAGCAGACAAGATTACAATGAAAGGTAACCCTATATACACTGTAGGCAACACAGTATCCATCATTCACAATAGGTAATATCACAGTTCACCTCATTCTCCAGTACAATGCTGCTGGAAGAGCCTTGGGATTTCAAAATGTTTTTGTTTTTTTTTTAATACCAAACGCGTATCTACATGGGACCGGCATCTTTCTCAAGGTATAAATACCAAGTGAGCAGAGTGCAACAACTGGAGGCTTTAAATAGGAGAAATTGGCTCCAGAAAGCATAAGAAATGCCCCTAAAGGAGAGGGGTAGGATGGTAGGGAAAAAAAAAAAAAGATGTTGACACAGAGAAGGTAGAGAGGTTAATAACTTAGGGAAAAGAAAAAAAATGGAGAAAGACAGGGGAGCAAGGAATAAAGTTAAAACTTGATCGAGCATCGAGCAAATTGATATGTAAGATATAGAGAAGTGATAGAAATATATGATTGTTAAGAATTGCGAAAATATATAAATATAGAGAGTAATTAAAAAGAAAAAAAATATAGGAAAGATTAGAACGTTTCTCAAGGTGGGATAGATTTAATCAATGTCAGAAGAATTATGTGTGTGTGGCTATATGAGAACCCAGTTTGAAATGGAGACCAGAAAAGGAAAAGAGGAAGAAAAACAAACAAAACAATTTGGCTTATGTTCAGAGGAAGTGCTTCCACTTCCTCCTGTACAATACCAAATAAAACCTCTATATACAGTAGATAACATAGGATCCAACAATCACAAAAAGTTGTCACACCTCACCTCCTTCTCCTCTTTTACAATTAAAACATATCCGGGTGAAGTGTCACTTGATGCGCTTCTGATAAAATTTGACCAACAAATACTTTCCTTGAAAACTTTATTTTAGCAGGTTTACAAGGTCAACACATTTCGAGGTCAACGCAGGACCTTTTCATCAGGACAAAAATCTAGTGACTAGTCCAAACTTGCAAGATAGGATACTCCAAGGCTCATTTGGTAGTTTTAGAGATTGTGTCAGAGGGTAAGTAATACCTTATGTGGTTGTAAACGGGCACTCCCACGCCTTCATATGTGCGTCCTCACACACACAAGCGTGGGATCATTTCACTTTGTATCCATAGACCACATACGGAACTCGAAGTAATACTCCTCCACTGGCCGGTCTCCCTGCTGAAGCTGACCTAGTCTAGACTCAAAAAAGCTAAGAGTAATAGGTTAATCTGCGCTGCCATGGTGAAAAAATAAGGGATGCAGATCCAAGTTTGGGCGGTTTCAAAGTTTTACAATGTCTTCATCAGGACAAACCACAATATCACGGTAGTTTAGACTCAGCCAAAGAGACACGGTCGGGGTCATCATAGATAAGACCCTGTTAGGGCTGGTGGAACGCACCAAATAATAAAATGATAGTAAGGTGCGTTCGCAGCCCGGAGTCCACAGTGCAGAGGTGGTAAACTGATGCTTAGTAATGGCGGACACTAACTGAGCATCGGCGGGATAAACGCCGACCCGGTGTGCACAGGAACGAACTCAGTTAGTGCACAGAGCCGCAGAAGCCAACCTCGAAGCCTGTTAACTTCACAGGGCTCGGCAGGGTGAGCGCTAGTAAAGGGACACAGGACTCTGCCCCAAAGACACAGGGTTGGAGTCCCTCTAGTCCCACTAGCGTTCGACACTGCAACTGCGATGCCAGGACTGAATAAAGAAAGGTAGAACCGCTACTGATGCATGCAGCGCCGCTCTGGCGAACACCACTAACCAGCTTAACTGGAAAGCGCTCTATCAGCGCACGGCGCCGCACTGACAGACGCTGCAGTATGCGGTACAATGTGCCTCGTGCTGGATGGCACACTCTGGCGTTACTTTGTGAGAGGAGCCTGGGACACTGCGGAGATAGACAGTGCCACTACTCGGCGCTGACTCTAAACACTAACCCTGAACATAAACACAACCAAAGATAGGGGTTTTTTAATGAGTCAGTCAGCAGTCTCAAGCATCCATCATCACACACAACTGTTATGAACAGGTCACCGAGGAGGATGGCAGGAATAGGCTAGACCACCAGGAAACCAGAAAGGTTGGTAACTTAGCGGATTGCAGACCCCTAATCATAACAACACAACTAGCAGTAGCCGTGGAGTGTACCTACGATGCCCTAGATGCCTCGGCACAGCCGGAGAGCTAACTAAGCCTAAAGCAAGAAAGGTGAAATCTAAATTGCCCCGGAGTAGACCCCAAAGGAATAAATAGCCCCCAAACAAATATTGTCGGTGAGACAAGATGAGACACAAACGCAGGCAGAAAATAGACTGAGCAAATGATGGGGCCCAAACTGACTAGATAGGATAGGAAAGGAAAGACACTGTCTGCAATCACGCGAAAACCCTACACGTCTGATGTACAAAAAAACACTGAGGTCTCATGACCTCGCCCCCACTATATCAGCATTCTGGTATGAACTGGCAGCAAAGCAAAAGAGACTAATATAACAGGGGACTGAACAAACTGACACAAGCTGCAACATATGGAGCGGGGTCCAGCACAGCCCCCCAGCTGGGAGCACGCTGAACCTGCAAAGCAAAGCAGAAAAAGGCAAAACCAGATCAGAAGCAAAGGATTAGCAAATGAACAACTTAGCTGAAAAATGCAGGATCAGGCAGGAGACAGCAGACTTCAAGTTGCACAGGAAGAACTAATCACCAGCAACAATTGAGGGAAGTCTGCTCACTTAAATACTCCCAATCAGTAACCCCAGATCTCCAATCATCATCATCAGGTGGCAGACCTCTGTCAATCCGGCCAGCTTCACTACCCACAGTAACCACCAGAGGGAGCCTTGACTCAGAAGTAAAAGAATTCACAACACACAACTAACCATTAGAGTCTATACTAGCGCACGGCAATCCTTTTATAGGAGCAGCCTTCGGGGACCTTCCTGATGGCCCAACCAGAGGTGCTTGAGGACCTGAACGTGTGACTCCCCAACCTCCAATGAGAGGTCGTCCCACGGGCATGCTCAGAAGGCTGCAAAAAGGACTTAGCCTCTGGAGGTGTTCGCTGCTGGCTAGTGCGGAGTGCCAAAGCTGACCCAGAGGTGGCAGCAGCAACCAACCTGACAGCACTAGCCTGAGCAAGATGCCGGGAACGACGTCTTTGATGAGCAGGTTCCGCTGGGACTGAATGGGAGACCGCAGAAGGCAAGGCTCGAGATTCCTCCTGTGCAGAGGCAGGAATCCAATACCTAACAGACCCAAAGCCTGAAAAAATTCCTTCACTGTCTAAAGCTACTGGGAGTCAGATGGGAGAGAAAGTGAAAGAACTGGGAGCGCAGGTGGTCTTCTCTTCCATCCTCCCAGTGGATGGCCATGGAACAGGGAGGTGGAATAAAATTTTGCAGATGAACAACTGGCTACGTCGATGGTGCCATCAGCAAGGATTTGGATTTCTGGATCACGGAGTGAATTACCTATACGATGGATTGCTTGCTAGAGATGGGGTGCACCTTACAATGATTGGAAAACATGTATTTGGAAATCGCCTTGCTACACTCATCAGGAGAGCTTTAAACTAGAACAATGTGCAAAGGGAAGCAAAAGGCCAGAAAAAGCCATACACCTGACAAATACTATTGAGAACTCTGCTATTAGAAGTGGAAAGGAAGAACAAAGACAAAAAAAATAAAAATAAAAATATTGGAGGAAGAGAAACCAATCACAAACTAAAATGTTTCTAGAAAAATGCACAAAGCATGGGCAACAAACAAGGACAATTGGAACTACTAACACAGGAGAAGAGATATGATGTCATTGGAATCACTGAAACTTGGTGGGACGATACACATGATTGGAATAAAAGGCTAGAAGGATACAACTTATTTGCAAGAAACAGACTTGATGAATGAGGAGGAGGTGTCATATTGTATGCTAGAAAAGCATGTGTCTGCACAGAGATACAAGCTTCAGAGGCTGGGAGTTCTGTAGAAACTGTTTGGGTAAGAATACAAGGAGAGAACAACGGAAAGGACACCATTGTAGGCATTTACTACAGCCCTCCTGTGCAATCTGAAGATATGGATGAAATCTTTATGCATCAAATGGCCAAGTTCTCCAAATAATATGACAAAGTGGTCATGGGAGCTTCAACTATCCAGACATTTGTTGGGAATCTCTCTCAGGCAAAACTAACAGGTCAAGGAAATTCTTATCCTCTCTTGCTGACAATGACATCTTCCGAAAGGTAGGGGTGAAAACAAGGGGATCTGCTACCTTGGATCTAATCCAAACAGGGAGGAAATGGTTAAGGAGGTAAGAGTGGCTGGGACCCTAGGAGGTAGCGCCATGCTATTTTAGAATTTTGGATAACTAGAGGAGGAAGACCTGTGAAGACTCAGACTTCAAGGTTAGATTTCAGAAAGACAGATTTTAAGGGACTTTGGGGATTTTGGAGGGATCCAATGGCTGGATATCCTTAAGGACAAAAATGTCCAGGAAGGATGGGAAATCTTGAAAAATTAGATTCTCAAAGCACAATCGTTAACAATTTCAAAAAGAGTGAAGAATACAAAGCATTTAAGGAAACCAGGATGGATGAACACAGAACTTATCTAAATGCTAAAAAGGAAGAAAGAAATGTTTATCAAATGGAAAGAGGGAGGCATATCTAAAGAAGAATATAATGCTGTCTGC
The DNA here is from genome assembly GCF_039654945.1 of Dendrobates tinctorius. Taxonomy (NCBI): domain Eukaryota; kingdom Metazoa; phylum Chordata; class Amphibia; order Anura; family Dendrobatidae; genus Dendrobates; species Dendrobates tinctorius. The sequence continues at coordinate 47,045,284 of NW_027361754.1, forward strand.
AGAACCTTCAGGAAACAAATCAGATTAGCTAAAGCTGACAATGAATTAAGGTTTGAAAGAGACATCAAAAGCAATAAAAAACGATTTTGGGGATATGTGAAAAGTAAAAGAAAAGTCAAAGATGCTATAGGATTTTTACAGGGTAAAAATGATGAAATGGTAAGAAAGGATGTTGAGAAGGTTGAACTTTTAAATTCCTATTTTGCATCTGTTTTTTCTCAGATAGGAAATGTAACATCAACTGATCTTCAATGTCCTATTAACGGAATAGAATAATCCAGGATATCTATAAACAGAAAGATAGTGAGGAAACACTTAACTAACATAAATGAATTCAAGTCTCCAGGTCCAGATGAATTACACCCCAGAGTACTGAAGAAGATAGCAGAAGAAATTTTTGAACCACTCTCCATAATCATTGAAAATTCTTGGAGAACAGAAGTCCCAGAAGACTGGAGAAGAGCAAATGTTGTTCCTAGTGTTATGAATGAGTCACCGTAGGAGGCAAAAACAGAAATACTAGCTAAGTCCAGAAAACCAGAGAAGTTGGCAGCTATCGGATTACAGACCCCTGAACCTATCAACAACAACTAGCAGTAGCCGTGGGGGGTTCCTACGGTGCCCTAGACCCCTCAATCACAGCCGGAGAACCACATAGCCTAAAGACAGAAAAGGAAATCTAAACTGCCCCAGAGCAGACCCCAACATATAATGACGGTGAAGCAAGATGAAAAAACACTCACACAGATAGAAAGATAGGCTGAGCAAACGATGGGGCCCAAGCTAACTACAAAAGACAGGATAGAAAAGCTGCTGTCTGTAATCCGCCAAAACCCTATCAAAAGAGCCAACAGCTGATAGGGAAAAAAACCCTGAAGACGCTAGGCTTCAAAAAGACTATATCAGTACTCAGGTATTTTCTGAAGACAGAGCAAAAAGGAATTCAGCACACCCCAGCAGGGAATGGTAGAAATCCAGAAAAACAAGGAAAAACAAAACCAAAACACAAATGCAAAAAACAGAGCAGAAAACTTAGCTTTTGAGGAGCAGGAATCAGACAGGTCTCCTAGAATCCCTCAGAGAGATCACCAGCAAGGCAGAAGGGAGTCGGCTGCCTTATATCCAGTCAGCAACTCCCGTCACCCAGTCATCATCATCCTGCCCAGAATCTTGGTAATCAGCCTCACTACCTTCCTTCACCAGAAGAGGGAGTTCATCAGACCTCAATGGTGAAGGGGAAAATGAACTCACAACAGTACCTCCCCCTTGAGGAGGGGTCACCGAACCCTCCATGCCACCAGGGCGATCAGGGTGAGCCCGATGAAAGGCACGCACCAATCTTTTGGCATGAATATCAGAAGCAGAGACCCAGGAATTATCCTCTTGACCATAACCCTTCCACTTAACCAAATACTGGAGTCTCCGTCTAGCCAGACGGGAATCCAGTATCTTCTCTACCTCATAGTCCATGTTACCTTCAACCAATACAGGGTCCGGAGGTGCCACCCCAGGAACTACTGGTTCAACAAACCTCTTCAACAAGGACTTATGAAACACATTATGGATTTTAAATGTGACAGGAAGAGCCAAACGAAAAGAGACCGTATTAATAATCTCCAAAATCTTGGTCCAATAAATCTAGGCTTAAACTTAGGAGAAGCCACCTTCATAGCGATATTTTTTGATGATAACTAAACCATATCACCAACCTTAAACTGTGGACCAATGGTCCTATGTCGGTTGGAAAACCGCTGGGCCTTTTCCTGGGAGAGAGATAACTTATCCACCACTTGGTCCCAGATCTGGTGCATTCTCTCCACCACAGTGTCAACACCTGGGCAGGCAGAAGGCTCCACCTGCCCTGAAGAAAATCGAGGATGAAACCCAAAGTTACAAAAAAAAGGTGACATCAAAGTGGCAGAACTAGCTCTATTATTTAAAGCAAATTCGGCCAAGGGCAAAAATGAAACCCAATCATCCAGATCAGCGGAAATAAAACATCTCAAATACGACTCCAAGGTCTGATTTGTTCTCTCCGTCTGCCCATTGGTCTGAGGGTGAAAAGCAGAGGAGAAGGAAAACTGAATTCCCAGCTTGGAACAGAAAGTCCTCCAAAATCTAGACACAAACTGAACTCCTCTGTCAGACACAATGTTCTCAGGAATCCCGTGCAAGCGAACCACCTGTTGCAAAAACAGGGGCACCAACTCAGAGGAAGATGGCAACTTAGGGAGTGGTACAAGATGAACCATCTTAGAGAACCTATCACAAATCACCCCTCCGGAGTATTAAACGCCGTCTTCCATTTATCCCCATGCTTAATGCGGATAAGATTATACGCCCCCCTGAGGTCAAGCTTTGTAAACCAGCAAGCACCTTTAACTCTGGAGAATAGATCCGAAATCAGGGGTAACGGATACTGATATTTAATAGTAATTTTGTTGAGGGCACGATAATCAATACAAGGCCTTAATGAACCATCCTTTTTGGCCACGAAAAAACCCCCAGCACCTAAGGGTGACGAGGATGGTCTAATATGACCCTTCTCCAACGCCTCCTTAATATAGGATCGCATAGCCTCGTGCTCGGGTACAGATAAATTGAAGAGCCGACCCTTGGGAAATTTACACCCCAGGCTCAGTTCAATTGCACAGTCATAACTCCTATGAGGAGGCAAAGATGCAGACTCATTCTCACTAAATACATCATAAAAATCCGCCAAATAGTCAGGAACATCATGCGACTGAGGTGAGGTGGAAAAAAACGGAGCCTCACTAAGGGCACACCGACAACCCCAACTCACCACAGACACAGATTTCCAATCCAAAACCGGATTATGAATTTGCAACCAGGGAAACCCCAGAACAATGGTATCATGCAAATTATGCAACACCAAAAATCTGCAATTTTCTTGATGGTCTGGGGCGACCCGCATTACCACCTGGGTCCAAAACTGAGGTTTATTTTTCGCCAAAGGAGTAGCATCAATCCCCTTCAAAGGGATAGGCGTCCGCTGAGGTGTCATCGGAAATCCACAACGTTTAGCAAAATCCAAGTCCATTAGGTTCAGGGCTGCTCCCGAATCCACAAAAGCCTTGGTGGAAAATGTGGACAGGGAGCAGATCAGAGTAATTGCCAGAAGAAACTTAGGTTGAACACCACCCACAGAAAACGTGTGTGCAAAACGTTTCTCTCGTTTAGGACAGACAGAAATAATATGCGAGGCATCTCCACAAAAAAAAACACAGCTTATTACGCCTTCTGAACTCCTGACATTGCTCCCTGGACAAAACTCTATCACATTGCATAGGTTCAGACACTTGTTCAACAGGTGGCAACACCTCTTGTGCAGTCCTGCGTTCACGTAAACGCCGATCAACCTGAATGGCTAATGACATAGAATCGTCAAGACCAGAGGGAACAGGAAATCCCACCATAGTATCTTTTACCTCTTCTGACAAACCCTTCCGAAAGAGAGCTGCCAAGGCATTATCATTCCAGGTAGTAAGGACCGTCCACTTTCGGAATTTTTGACAGTACAATTCTGCAGAATCTTGACCCTGGCTCAATGCCAACAGGGTCTTTTCAGCCTGACCAATAGCATTAGGTTCATCATACAAGAACCCCAAGGCTTGAAAAAATGCGTTCACATTAGTCAAAATAGGATCATCTGGTTTCAAAGAAAATGCCCAATCCTGGGGATCGCCACGCAGCAAGGAGAAGACAATCCTAACCTGCTGACGAGTTAGGCTTCAAGGCAAAAAATAATTTACAATTATTTTTGAAATTCAAAAATTTAGACCGATCCCCAAAAAACACATCAGGAGTAGGGATCTTTGGTTCAGCAGTATGTGAATGAGCAAGGTAGGTGGAAATTCTCCGCACTTCCACAGCGAGCTGCTCCACACGATCAGACAATTGCTTTATCTCCATTGAGAGAAAAAAAATTCCCCTACGGCCTCAGAGATATAGAGGAAAAAAAAATATATACACTTTTTTTTTTTTTACACAATTCTTTCCTGCTATTGAGTACCCTAGGATCTGCGGTATGGCTGGTGATTCTTTTATGAATGAGTCACCGTAGGAGGCAAAAACAGAAATACTAGCTAAGTCCAGAAAACCAGAGAAGTTGGCAGCTATCGGATTACAGACCCCTGAACCTATCAACAATAACTAGCAGTAGCCATGGGAGGTTCCTACGGTGCCCTAGACCCCTCGTTCACAGCCGGAGAACTACATAGCCTAAAGAGAGAAAGGGAAATCTAAACTGCCCCAGAGCAGACCCCAAAGCAATAGGCAGCCCCCAACATATAATGACGGTGAAGCAAGATGAAAAAACACTCACACAGATAGAAAGATAGGCTGAGCAAACGATGGGGCCCAAGCTAACTACAAAGGACAGGATAGAAAAGCTGCTGTCTGTAATCCGCCAAAACCCTATCAAAAGAGCCAACAGCTGATAGGGAAAAAAAACCCTGAAGACGCTAGGCTTCAAAAAGACTATATCAGTACTCAGGTATTTTCTGAAGACAGAGCAAAAAGGAATTCAGCACACCCCAGCAGGAAATGGCAGAAATCCAGAAAAACAAGGAAAAACAAAACCAAAACACAAATGCAAAAAACAGAGCAGAAAACTTAGCTTTTGAGGAGCAGGAATCAGACAGGTCTCCTAGAATCCCTCAGAGAGATCACCAGCAAGGCAGAAGGGCATCGGCTGCCTTATATCCAGTCAGCAACTCCCGTCACCCAGTCATCATCATCCTGCCCAGATGCTTGGTAATCAGCCTCACTACCTTCCTTCACCAGAAGAGGGAGTTCATCAGACCTCAATGGTGAAGGGGAAAATAAACTCACAACATCCTAGCTTCAAAAAGGGGAAGAAGGTGGACCCAGGGAACTATAGGCCGGTGAGTCTGACTTCTATACCAGGAAAGGTCTTAGAACAAATTATTAAACAACATGTATGTAAGTTCCTGGATAAGAATGAAGTGATTAACCAGAGTCAGCATGGGTTTGTGTAACAAATGGAAGTGGAGGCACAGGTGATGAAGTTCAAATTCGTCTTTTATTTTTAGAGTGGAACCTCAGGTTCCCGTAGTAAGATCCCTCGAACAGGACCAGAATGGAATACCTGGGGGACACAGGTGCCACCTCCAGTTAGACCCCGGTCACGTGGCAGCTGTCCCAGCAGGACAAAAGGGTAAACAGATATTACAGATATGGTGGAGCTAACCGGTGGACAGAGGGTATACAAGATGAAGCTGGCTCTGGAGAGGATAGTCGGGTTCCGCGTAGATAGGAGGATGCTGGCTTCAGTAACTTTAGCGTAGTCCAAGGGTTCGGATGGCAGAGTGGCGGAAAGGGACGGAGCTTGAGAGTAATGGTACAGATATCATCTAGGATAGCTGAACAACTGGTCACTGATATTCTGCGGAGACAGAGTGTAAGCAGAGTGCTAAATGGAATGCTATATCAGTGCAGGCAGAACAGAGACAGAACCGGGATTAGCAAGAGTAGATACTCATTGCTACGGCATCCTCCCTATGGTGGAGGGGTTAGAAATAGTAATCAGTGTGCTGCCATTGGTTAATTGATATTTTCAAAAAATGCACGCTGTCTCTTTAAGAGACCGGGGGTCAATGTGCGTGTCCTAATCACTCTCCCTGAAGGCCTGCTGGCAGCGCGCCAGGAAGTAGAGGACAGAGAAGCAGCAGCAGGACGCTGAGAGACAGAGAGTGAGGATCCTGACAGGGACCTCACAGAGGTACAGGGGCAGTGTTGGGAGCAGGAGCAGGTGAAGGACCAGAACAGGAACCAGGGCCAGAGCAAGAACCGGGTCCAGAACCGGTTGTAACAGTTTGTAACTAATAAGTCATGTCAGACTAACTTAATTTCCTTCAATGACAGAATCACTGACTGAGTGGATCAGGGAAATGCTGTAGATATAGTATATCTTGACTTCAGTAAAGCATTTGACAAAGTATCTCACACGATACTTATTGAAAAAGTGACTAAGTATGGAATGGACAAGGCAACTGTTAGGTGAATTCATAACTGGCTTACTGATCGGACCCAAAGAGTGGTCGTAAATGGCTTCACATCCAGTTGGAAGAATGTCTCAAGTGGGGTACCACACGGCTCTGTCATGGGCCCTGTATTGTTCAACATCTTTATCAATGATTTAGATGAAGAAATTGAGGGTACACTGATTAAATTTGCTGATGACACAAGGCTAGGAGGGATAGCTAATACTAGAGAAGAGAGAGAGAGGATTCAAAAATATATAAATAAACTGAAGCAGTGGGCAGCAACTAACAGAATGGTTTTTAACAGGGAAAAATACAAAGTACTACATCTGGGCAAAAAAAATGAAAAAGCAAATACAGAATGGGAGGAATAGGGCTAAGCAACAGCACATGTGAAAAAGACTTGGGTATACTAATAGATCATAAACTCAACATGAGTCAACAGTGTAATGCAGCAGCAAAAAAGGCAAATGCAATTCTGGCATGTATTAACAGAAGCATACAGTCTAGATCACATGAAGTCATTATTGCCCTCTACTCCTCTTTGGTCAGACCTCATCTGGAATACTGTGTCTTGTTTTGGGGACCACATTTTAAAAAAGACATCAACAAACTGTAGCAAGTTCAGAGAAGAGCGACCAGAATGGTGACCGGTCTGCAAACCATGTCCTATGAGGAATGGTTACAGGATTTGGAAATGTTTAGCTTGCAAAAAAGAATATTGAGAGGAGACTTAATAGCTGTCTAGAAATATCTCAAAGGCTGTCACATTGTAGAAGGATCATCTTTATCCTCATTTTCTCAAAATGCCCAGGCTTGAGGGTCACCCTGGAGAAGACAATTTATGGTCCCCATCCGTTGTTCCTCAGTACCTGAGGCGTGAGTATGCAACCTAAAATAAAGTTTAAAAAACCTGAAGTCTGAACTGAGAAAATAAATTAATGTGTATGCACAATGTAAGTGCATATTGACACATGACCATTAACCAGAGAAAACAAAAAGCTTCTGGTTAATGGTCATGTGTTAATATGCACTTACATTGTGCATACACATTAATTTATTTTCTCAGTTCAGACTTCAGTTTTTCTTATTCATTTCATTGTGCATTCAGTGCAAATAAGGGTGTGACCGCCCTCTTTCTGAGCTGGGAAAACCATCCAGTCTGGCCTATGCTTTTACTAGAGGGTCAGTCCCTCGATCCTTGTTCACATTCACGTCACTTGGCAAGTGAAAAGGTTTTAAATACTAGAGTAGGACTGTCCCACAAGGGTTGCCGTGACGTGGCGGTATGGCTTGTACATTATTTTGATCAAAATTATGCTTACTAAATACCCTTATTATTATTATTACCTTTATGCATTATTTGCAGTTTATTTTTTACTTTTTATGTGTTTTTTGCTTTTTGTTTTCTCTGGTTAATGGTCATGTGTTAATATGCACTTACATTGTGCATACACATTAATTTATTTTCTCAGTTCAGACTTCAGTTTTTTTATTCATTTCATTGTGCATTCAGTGCATATAAGGGTGTGACCGCCCTCTTTCTGAGCTAGGAAAACCATCCAGTCTGGCCTATGCTTTTACTAGTGGGTCAGTCCCTCGATCCTTGTTCACATTCACCTCACTTGGCAAGTGAAAAGGTTTTAAATACTAGAGTAGGACTGTCCCACAAGGGTTGCCGTGACGTGGCGGGATGGCTTGTACATTATTTTGATAAAAATTATGTTTACTAAATACCCTTATTATTATTATTACCTTTTGTCATGATACCAGTGCTGGGTGAATGGCACTGCTGGGGTTAATGTTCTGACTTCAGTGCAGACTCTCACCTGCACACCTGGGACCTATTATGGTGGCCTCTCATTGGTTCTGGGGAGGCTACTTATAGCCTCAGGAAGCTCCCATCCCCCATCAGTTATACTTTCGCCCTTGGCATTGTGTGGTGACCCCTGAGTGTGTTAGTGCTGTGTTCTGGTTGCTTGATAATCTGTGTATGACTCGGTCTGTTCTCTGGATATTGCTTTGGATTCTGCCTGGTACCTTCTATGTCTGTTTGGTTTTGATTTCTGCTTGGCTCTGACTATCCGTTCTGTCTCATCCCTGGTACTTTACTGATATCTTGTGTATGACCTTTGGCTTTGTCTGACCTCCCGTCTGTTTATCCCTCCTGTGCCTCGCTTGTTTGTACTGTGCATGACCCCTGCTTTGCCCGACTTTGAGTTTTCTACCTTCTTTGAAAGCAGGATGCTAAGCCCCACCCCCTTGCAGTCACATGACCGTTCACATGACCGTAGGTCCTGTGCCGGCTTGCTAAACTTCTACAATCAGCTCCTGTGCATCTTTATTTTCTGGCTGTTCTTGTCCCCAGGGGTCCCTACGGTACGGGTGAGTCCCTACTTAGCGGAGGCTGTACGCCGATGCTGTCAGGACCCTGACACCTTTATGCATTATTTGCAGTTTGTTTTTTGCTTTTTGTTTTCTAAAAGCCACAAACTTATCCCAACCCCCAGAGAACTTATCCAGCAGAGCGATCTTGGGTTCCACTAGGGGTTGGCTGGGAGCTGTGGGCCCTAAGCCTGGAGTTAAGGAGTGCTGCAAAGCCACTGAGTGCAAGCCCGCCACTTCCATGCTGAGTTGTTCTAGCTGCCCTGGCAGAGCAGCCATGGGATCCATTAAAGATCAAAAAAGTTGCGGCCAGTGATAATGTCATATAGTGACTCGTGACAGACGGTGGGCGCCTTCCTGACCCTCGAACTAAGGAGCGCCCTAGTCTATCCCTGTTCCGATGATTACTCCAGAAGGTGGAGACACCATAATTTATACTCCAACACCTAACCAGAAAGTAGAACTAGCACTGGCAATTCCCAACTGCCAGTGGCAAGCATATATAGGGGAGCGGCCAACACAGAACAGCTGAGACAATTCAGGATGGAGAGCTCCAGGAGATCAACTGAACTGATTAACCCTTGCCATGACAGAGCAAGAGGAAAACCTGCACTGTTTAATAGGATGGAGAAGCAGTTATAATCAGTAAAGGATTTCGTGTGACCAGACACTGCGATCTACTGGTCCCTCTCTGTTGTGGTATCCCGTGATAGTATTCTTACCTGATTAGAGCATTTTCAGATTAGAAGATCAGACGCCTTATATACAAAAGATAAAGTATGAGTCAGTCTATTGCTGCTAATGTCCAGGTGCTGAACAGAACTTAGGAGTATTAATTTATGCCAAGAGAGTAGTATGAAAATTGAATTTTGTTAAAAATTTTGAACAAGGACATATATTGAAGGCTACTCCTTAGTAAAAACCGCTGTTGGTAACAAAAATGTTTGCACCATGGTTTTAATAGATCTGTAATAAAATAATCCAGTATCATTTAAGCTCTTGAGTATATTACACCTTTGGGCTGAAAGAATTCTGTGCACTTGAAAAAAAAAGAAATAGTGGATAGTGGATATTGATCTGAGAGCAGGCAAGATGAGATAGATTTCCGATTTTCTATGCAAATTATCAATATCAGACGGGTGGGGATCAGGCACCCGACAACCCCACTGAGCAGCTGTGGCAGAACACAGTACAGTGCCAGAACTGCACAGCTCCATACTCTGTTTAGTGAGCTTTCCCAGGTGCTGAAGCTTAGCTACTATTGAAATGAATAGGAACTGAGCTGCAGAACAGCTACTACGCAGTGTACGAAGATGTGCTCTACACACTGAGTGCATCCAACCATACCAGGAGCTGAAAACAACTGATCATTGGGCGTCCCGGTTGCTGCCCCCCCACTAATCTTATATTGATGGCCTATCCTAAGAATAAGTCATCATGAATAACTAAGTTCTGGAAAACGGTTTTAAGCAAGCAGTAGTTATTATATGTCAGCTACCCTTATGTTCACATCACGTTTATCTCTATGCTTTTCATATATATGTATCATGGGATACTCCGCAGCCTTCGATCAGAAGACACTTAATGTGATGTGACCAGAGCCCTACCAGAGTAAATTAAACATTAATAATAAATTCTTATATATGTAACTCTAGAAAATAACCATGGGAGGCCAACACAGTCACTAAACGTTAGCACAAGTTGGAGGTCTCAAATTATCAAATATCATCTGGTAGTATAGCTGCCCCCATATATACTGCATATCAGTCAAGTCTTTGATGGGTCATTGACAGGGAGTAAGAATGCACATTGGTTGTCAAATGATAGTGTATCCAAAATATCACAAATATTAAAGCAGCCACTCTCAGTGGTAATTCCCTTTTAAATAATATTTTAATCTTAATTACAGCTACTTGTTTATGTTATGGTAATGAATCATTAATTCAGGTGTAAATGTTGATTCCAAAGATTTATTTCCCTAATTTGCGCACTCTAGTGTATGGCATCAAATCAAAGATCTTAGTGAGACATAAATAGATTATATCTAGTAGACTGTCCTGATCTATATTCTTATTTACTTCCTCAATTAAACTAATAGGATTACTTTGACATGACATATCACATAGCTCCTATGAAAAATAATGCAGCACAGTAAATATTCTCTTTCACCTAAAGCATGGAGAAAGAAAGAAAAAAAATAAATTTAAATAAAATTAATATTTCTAATATACCAGGATTTGTGGCTAAACCCAAAGGGTAAAAGGACAATGACAATTCAGAAGACAAATTTAGCGGTTGATATATAATTAGATACATTTTTTATTGGAAGAGTGTGTGAAAACCTGTTGGAATCTATTTTAATTAATAACAGATTTCATTGAATGTTATTATGTATTAGGACTCAACCTTCCCTATAGCATTATAAATTAAGGGGATATTCCCATCCCAGAAATTTATGGCATATTCAAAGGGTATAACATAAATATGTTGTGTCTCACCTGGTGAGGTGGATACACCAAGTCATTGATTTGAATGAGCAGATGGAATACAGCATGGATAGAAGATGCAGATGCAGTGAGAAAACCTGACCGGATCAACGGAGGCTGCAGAGGTCAGATGGCAGCTGAAGTGGACCACAGGAAAACTGGAGACTCAACAAAGTAGTTGAGTAGCAGAACAGTTTTGAAGATCTACCTCACCTGGTGACACATAATGCATGTATGGTATATCCTTTGAATATGGCATACATGTATAATGTGAGAATGTCCCCTTAATTTATGAGACAATATTGAAGGATGCATCCCAATAAATAATAAAGACTGGAGACTTTCCTGGAGTGAAGAAGTGGAGCCCAGCAATGACGCAGAGCATGGTTTTGTCATGAGACATGCTTGGGGTGATGTAGCAGATTCCAGCAAAATAGCAGAGCTCGGTGTCATGATCCAGACCAGGTTTTGAGTCCTGTTTTCCCTTTTTCCCGGTCTGGTCATGTAACGAGTTAAACTTTCCCAGCCTCAGTCTGTGTTCAGGTTGGCTATTTATCGCTGCTGCTTCCTGCAGGCGATGTCAGTTATAGTTTTTGCCTAGGGCTGCTGTAGCTGACTCTGGTTGCTCTGATTTAGCCTGCTGCGTTTGCTCTTTGATCCCATGTCTCTGTTTTCCCCTATTCCCGTCTTGACACAGTGTTTCCCTTTAGTGTGCTGACTTCCTGGTTTTGACTTGGCTTGTATCCTGACCTGCTTCTGTCTTTTGGCTTATTTGCTCCTGACTGTTACTGATTTCCTGGCTTGTCTCTGACCGTGAGTTTGCTTATTCCTTCGGTACTGTGCTACAGTCTAGGATTTGACCTGGCTTGTTTGACTATTCTGCTGCGACCCATGGTAGTCTCACTACTGCACTGCAGGCCTGCTCTGTTTAGGTGCAGTCCTGCTTCCACTCTACTGCCATCTAGTGGAGCCTGCAAATACCTGCATTGCAGCAGCATTATACTAGGTAGGGTACGTCAGGAGGTATATTTGCGGTATTCTAGTAAAGTGCAGTGGTTGTAGCAGAGCTTTGTTTGTCAGGAGAAACCTCAGTAGCAGAGGGGTACAATATAGCAGAGTCCAGCGTTTGTAGGAGAGCAAAGTATGTTAGGAGGTGCAGCTATGATATTGTAGTAGAGGGCAGTGGTTGTAGCAGAGCCCAACATGGTAGTAACATGGACTCAAGACTACCTGAATAGTAAAGTTTTCCACCATGTGAGCTGGCCTTAGAAAGTGACATCAGAGGTGCATGTCAGGATTCCATTGTAATCTGACATGCAAAGAAGTAAAGGGAGCCAGGTGCAGCGGTAAAAGGGCAAGCAAAATTTCTGGTAAATGCGAGTTCTACCTAAAAGTCTCATAAGTATCTCAAGAATAAGGCAATTTTAGGAAATATTATAGAAGTAACTGGAAAGATATGGTCATCACTATACTCACAAGGACAACTCCAGAGGTGGCACCATTGTCTATCAGTCATCTGTGATGGGCATACCTCTTTTATTTATGTATTTATCTTTATTTCCATTCAATGAGAGGACACTTCAGCACATGGTTTTGGGTTGTATCAAGCGCAGTATTAGAGGCTTTGCATTTAGCCACAGTAGCCTGGTACCTCTGCATCAAGGCAAATAGGTCAACGGATGCCACAAACCACACTATATTTGGACAACATAGTAATGTCCATGTGTTGACATTGTATTGCTTAGGGCAACAAGTGTTGCTGTAAAACCTTAATCTTATGGCCCATTTAGACGAACCAATTATTGGTGAACAAGCGTTCCTGATTCCTATATTTTTTTTTTTTTTTACTGATTTTTATACAGTTAGGTCCATATATATTTGGACAGAGACAACATTTTTCTAATTTTGGTTCTAAACATTACCACAATGAATTTTAAACAAAACAATTCAGATGCAGTTGAAGTTCAGACTTTCAGCTTTCATTTTAAAATTTCATTAAAATTGGATGAAGGGTTTAAAAATGATCATTATCAGCAACAACAGATTTCCTGCTGAGAATATGCAACTGTATCGGGACAGAATTGTTATAATAGCGATCATTCACACCCCAAAACTGTATCTTCGGCCTGTTCGAACAGGCCAGTAAACGAGTGATGATTGGCTTGTACATTGCAGATTAGTGATAATTTTCCTCAGTTCTCTGAATGCTGAGCTCTGTATTTCCCCGCCCGCACCACTGATTGACAGATTTTGATGTACACTGTGCATTGGCAGAAAGCTGCCAATCAGTGGTGGGGGTGGGGTTATACAGCGCTCATTAATATGGAGGACTACATGGCAGCATAATCTCCTGATGATAAAACAATTATTTTATCAAAACTACATCAAGCAGGCCATTAAGTGACACATTGCTGGAATCAGGGTCTCTGTACATTATGCTGCTCTCAGATTAAGTGGCAAAAAAATTGCATCAGTTTCCCTTAATCAGTCAGGATATTGCATGGATTGGTCTGTACTACGATTAGCCCAAATGACACCAATAATATTGTGCTCTTGTGCTCTTTTTTTCAGAAAGAAACAAAAAATACAATGTATTCATATGTTATGATTCTGCAGCATTCTTCTTATTTTTTTTTAGAGCAGTCTTGCCCCCATACTATGCATCTGTTAAAAGGACATTATATTCAGGTGACAGAGGTAACATTTAGGTAAGACTTGACTATAGGCTTAGGGCTCATGTATGCAACTGTATTTAGGCTCTGTTTCATTCAGAGCTGTATTAGCATTGACATAAAGATACACAGGGCCTCTTTTGTACTTCTATATGCCTCTCAATTTGAAAAATAATTCTATAGGAAATTCAACAGAATTTAATTTTGCCATGCTCAATCAGATCCCTATGGTATTTCCTTTAGAAGCAATGCTATATACATACGACCCTCATAAAGTATGTCATCAGTTGACTGGCGGATGAAATATCATCCTGCCAAAAGCCATGACCACCTGTCTATCAGTCAACTGCCCTTGCAGCTAGTTAGTGGCTTCATCATTCAGGTGACTGAAATTACAGAATGTCACAATTTCTGGTACCATCGGAGGCCACAGGAATGTTGGCACTGGAGAGGTTCAGTGCGATAAGTAACATTTATCTATTTTGTAAAGAGCCTCTCCCTTTGGAAAATCTACTTAAAATTAGAAAAAAAACAGAAATGAAAATAGTGAAAGTTTCATCAATGGGTTTTGGCTAGCATTTTCTACATATAGGACCTTATTCACGAAAGCTTTTACAGTCAAAAAGTTTTATAAAAGCTTTGAAAAGTCGCAATTTTTTTGGTCCAAAATTTTGCAACTTTTGCCATTTTCAGGCCAGTTTCTCCCAGTTCTGCAGAAATAAGCGTAGCGTGAAGGGATGGGGACGCAACGCCACAGTTAGTCTAATTTATGATGAGCTGTGGTGTTCCCTACGCTAGAAATCTCACTTCAGGACTGGAGTAAGATTTCTGGTGTGGTGCATGTCACTTGTCAGATGCTCCTAATTCATGAATCCACTACACACCCTCATCAAAATCAGCATTAAATTAGCCAGTCTTGATGAGTCAAGGCCATAGTATATACACATGTGCAGTGCTGGTTTTGGCAGTAAAGTTGATTTATTTTCTTATCTCTGACATAAGCCACTGCATGTAAATAAAAAAACCTATCGTATTCATTAACACCATGGAAAGATATGAAAATTGTGAGGAGCAGAATCATGCAGAATTTTAGAATGTTGAATAACTTTTTATTATTCAATGGTTAACTTCAAGAATGTGGATTAGTACTGGTGATAAAGCGTTGTCTACAGCCATATCAACTGTGTGGATGAAATATACAGAGAAAGGTCTGATGGGATATTATGATATTATGAGTATAGTCTCAGTTAGGAGAGCATCTATAAAACTGCAAGTCTTGTAGTTCCAAAAAATTGCATTGCGCAGATGTTCTGCTGTTACAGTGAGTAATGTGTTGATAGGACTTTGATATCATAGTTGGCCAGTTCGACTTAGTCACGAGTTGCCCTTGGAAGACATCCCAGAGGTTACCGTAAGGCTGATGAAATAATGACATCTGAAGACTTGGAAACAGCTGAAATGTAGGCTCTACATATAGTTTTTTTTCCAAGTTTGGTATTTAAGGTATAAATATATTTCTTTTAACAAACCTCAAAGTTAAATTTGATTTTAAGAGTAACATTTTAAGAGACCATATAAGGTTAATCAATGGACACTTTAAAGTATAACTCATAGTTCAACATATTAAATATGCTGCAAATCATAAATAAGTTAAAATATGGAGACTTTTTTCTAAAACATTTTTATCTGTTTTCCATTTTCCTAAACAATTTGTACAGTTTTGCTTCAGACTAGAATTTGTATCCTAGGTTGTATGGTTTTCTAGTTATAAATCAGAGGCTTCACCAGGTTGACTGGAAACAAAGTCAAGGGTCACAGTGTTTCTAGGGAGTTCTCAAAATCCCTTGACACTTGGCTCTGACATGTTTATAAACATAGAGGTAAATTGTGATGTAAAGCATTAAAGCAGAGCTTTCTCTAAGGTGTTGTGAGGGAGGAAGTAAAAGTCTCTCCCCTCCTGAAATGTGCCCCCATCCTTGGGATTCCACAAGATCATTGTTTTCTTTTAATTAAAAAAGCTAGGAAAAAACTCTTTGAAGCTCTTAACACAAGGGTGCAAACTTTAAAAGCTGCAGCCAGCTGGCTCTTTTGTCTGACTGAAGCACATGGAAACCCCATGGTACAACAAGTCACAGCAAGCTCTGAGGTATTGAATCTGGAAAATGACCTATAATAATATAACAATATCTCTGAGACTACCCGAGCACATAATCGGAATTGACATTCCTTTCCCCACGCGCCCATATTATTTAACCACCTCCAGAACCCTGCATTATGGAGTTATAAGGCATAGCTAGCAAAAATTACATACAGTGGGCATATTTGGTCTCTATGCACAGATAAAATCCAGAGGAACCCAGCGGCGGCACAACCAACCCATTCAGAGCTTTGGGTGCAAAGTTATAGGCCATCCATGATTCTTGACAGAAAATCTTATTCTCAGACATGGGAGGAGGGAGGCAGCCCAGCCCAGGGGTGGCAGCAGACTGTGGGAGGAAACAGCCGAGGAGATATAAGGCAGACCCTCATTTTGGACTTAGTTTTTTCTACCGGGAGGAGGACCCTTTAGCTGACACGGCCAAGGGAACCACATAACTAAGATTTGGACCTGTGACCCATCAGCGCCTCCCTGTGGTCACATCCTACATAACACGGTAATTGCAACCTATCCTAACCCTATCCTTGTACTACACTTGTGACTGTATACCTGTATATTGCTCTTGTAAATATATACCAGTATATTTCGAGTGCGCCGTTTCAGAGATTAAGTATAAAATTAATCTTGGGCTGCTCTTTTATCTCGATTCACGAATCCCCACGTCCGCACACTCGGTTGGTCAATTGTATGCTCCCTGGGTTGGTTTCTGACCCGATATAAGCCTGTTGTCGGACGGGGCTTATGTCGAATGAGGAACTGGTGGCAGAATACCGAGTTATTTAGTGAGGAACTCTGGCAGTGACGGCCAGGAGGTTTAAATATATATTCCCAGCCTGGACAAGTGATATATAGCTCCCTGGGAGTGCCTCAATAACTCGTACCTATAAGGGAAGCCTTTTCGGTGACTATTTCCCCTCGGTGCAGTTCCCTGACTAACCTAGAGCAAGTGGTGGCGCCAGAGAGCCGATCCCTGCAGGTCATTCTCTCCCCTCCCCTGAGGTGAGCGAAGTCGATGCCCCCCTTCCCCTGTGAGATCCCCTCACAGGTATGTGCTTTGGAAAAGACTAAACCTTAATGAGGTTACACTCCAAATGAAAAGTCTACCAGATTAACATTTTGAAACTCTACCTCAATTTTATAATTTTATTAACATTGCACCAGTAGAATGTGAGAAGACTGTGTTTACTGTTGTGAGTTCATTTTCCCCTTCATTACTGAGGCCCGAGGAACTCCCTCTTCTGGTAAAGAAAGGTAGTGAGCCTGATTATCAAACACGTGAGGCTGATGATGATGACTGGCTGAGTGGAGTTACTGACTGGATATAAGGGTGCCGACGCCCTTCTGCCCTGTGGGTGATTTCTCTGTGGGATCCTTGGAGACCAGTCTGAATTCCTGCTCCTCTAAAGCTAAGTTTGCTGCTCGGCCTTTTGCATTGTTGCTTTGACTTTGTTTTGCTTTGTTTTTCTGGATTTCTGCCATTCCCTGCTGGGGTGTGCTGAATTCCTTTAGCTCTGTCTTTTGAAAATACCTGAGTGCTGATTTAGTTTTTGAAGCCTAGTTGCTTCAGGGCCTTTTTCATGTCAGCTTGTTGGCTTATGTCTTTGATAGGGTTTTGGCAGATTGCAGACAGCAGCCTTCCTGTCCTTTCCTATCTAGGTAGTTTTGGGACCCGTCTTTGCTCAGTCTATCTTTCTGTCTGTGTTAGTGTTTTCATCTTGCTTTACCGTCATTATATGTTGGGGGCTACCTATTGCGTTGGGGTCTGCTCTGGGGCAGTTTAGATTTCCCCTTTCTTTCTTTAGGCCTATTTAATTCTCCGGCTGTGATCGAGGGATCTAGGGCATCGTAGGAACCCCCCACGGCTACTGCTAGTTGTGTTGATAGGTTCAGGGGTCTGCAATCTGATAGTTGCCAACTTCTCTGGCTTTCTGGACTTAGCTTGTATTTCTGTTTTTGCCTCCTACGGTGACTCATTCATAACAGAATCACCCGCCATACCGCAGATCCTAGGGTACTCTATAGCAGAAAAGAATTGTAAAAAAAAAAAAAAGTGTATATTTTTTCCTCTATATCTCTGAGGCCGTAGGGGGAATTTTTTTTTTCTCTCAATGGAGATAAAGCAATTGTCTGATCGTGTGGAGCAGCTCGCTGCGGAAGTGCGGGGAATTTCCGCCTACCTTGCTCATTCACATGCTGCTGAACCAAAGATTCCTACACCTGATGTATTTTTTGGGGATCGGTCTAAATTTTTGAATTTCAAAAATAATTGTAAATTATTTTTTGCCTTGAAGCCTAACTCGTCAGGGAGCTCCGCGCAGCAGGTTAAAATTGTCATCTCTTTGCTGCGTGGCGATCCCCAGGATTGGGCGTTTTCTTTGAAACCAGATGATCCTATTCTGACTAATGTGAACGCATTTTTTCAGGCCTTGGGGTTGTTGTATGACGAACCTAATGCCATTGATCAGGCTGAAAAGACCCTGCTGGCATTGAACCAGGGTCGTGATTCTGCAGAATCGTACTGTCAAAAATTCCGAAAGTGGCAGTACTTACTACCTGGAATGATAATGCCTTGGCTGCTCTCTTTCGGAGGGGGTTGTCAGAAGCCGTAAAAGATACTATGGTGGGATTTCCTGTTCCCTCTGGTCTTGACGATTCTATGTCATTAGCCATTCAGGTTGATCAGTGTTTGCGCGAACGCAAAGCTGCACGAGAGGTGTTGCCACCTGTTGAACAAATGTCTGAACCTATGCAATGTGATAGAGTTTTTTCCAGAGAGCAGCGTCAGGAGTTCAGAAGGCGTAATAAGTTGTGTTTTTTCTGTGGAGATGCCTCGCATATTATTTCTGTCTGTCCTAAACGAGAGAAACGCTTTGCACACACGTTTTCTGTTGGGGGTGTTCAACCTAAGTTTCTTCTGGCTATTCCTCTGATCTGCTCCCTGTCCACATTTTCCGCCAAGGCTTTTGTGGATTCGGGAGCAGCCCTAAACCTAATGGACTTGGATTTTGCTAAACGTTGTGGATTTCCGATGACACCTCTGCAGACGCCTATCCCTTTGAGGGGGATTGATGCTACTCCTTTGGCTAAAAATAAACCTCAGTTTTGGACCCAGGTGGTAATGAGGGTCGCCCCAGACCATCAAGAAAATTGCAGATTTTTGGTGTTGCATAATCTGCATGATACTATTGTTCTGGGGTTTCCCTGGTTACAAATTCATAATCCAGTTTTGAATTGGAAATCTGTGTCTGTGGTGAGTTGGGGTTGTCGGTGTGCCTTTAGTGAGGCTCCGGTGTTTTCCACCTCTCCTCAGTCGCATGATGTTCCTGATTATTTGGCGGACTTTTATGATGTATTTAGTGAGAATGAGTCTGCGTCTCTGCCTCCTCATAGGAGTTATGACTGTGCAATTGAACTGAGCCCGGGGTGTAAATTTCCCAAGGGTCGGCTCTTCAATTTATCTGTACCTGAGCACGATGCTATGCGATCCTATATTAAGGAGGCATTGGAGAAGGGTCATATTAGACCATCCTCGTCACCCTTAGGTGCCGTTTTTTTTTTTGTAGCCAAAAAGGATGGATCATTAAGACCTTGTATTGATTATCGTGCCCTCAACAAAATTACTGTTAAATATCAGTATCCGTTACCCCTGATTTCTGATCTATTCTCCAGAGTTAAAGGTGCTTGCTGGTTTACCAAGCTTGACCTCAGGGGGGCGTATAATCTTATTCGCATTAAGCATGGGGATGAATGGAAGATGGCATTTAATACTCCCGAGGGACATTTTGAGTACCTGGTGATGCCTTTTGGGCTCAATAATGCCCCTTCTGTCTTCCAGTGCTTCATGAACGATATTTTCCGAGATTTTGTGGATAAATTTTTGATTATCTATCTGGATGATATTTTGATCTTCTCCAAGGATTGGGATTCTCATGTGGAACATATTCGGACTGTGTTCCGGATCTTGAGGGAGAATTCCCTGTATGTCAAAGGATCTAAATGCCTTTTTGGAGTACAGAGGATTTCTTTTTTGGGATTTATTTTGTCCCCGTCAACTATTGAAATGGACCCGGCCAAGGTACAGGCCATTTACGATTGGGTTCAGCCCACTTCTTTGAAGGCCCTCCAGAAGTTTTTGGGTTTTGCTAATTTTTATCGGAAATTTATAGCAAAATTTTCTAGTATTGCCAAGCCATTGACTGATTTGACTAAGAAGGGTGCTGATGTGTTAAATTGGTCTCCGGAGGCTGTTTCTTCCTTTCAGGAGCTGAAGCGAAGATTCACCTCCGCCCCGGTTTTGCGGCAACCTGATGTCTCACTTCCATTCCAAGTAGAGGTGGATGCTTCTAAGATTGGTGCAGGAGCTGTTTTGTCCCAAAAGGACTCTGTAACATCTAAAATGAATCCCTGTGCTTTCTTTTCCCGAAAGTTCTCTTCATCTGAACGTAACTATGATGTGGGGAATAGGGAACTGTTGGCCATGAAATGGGCATTTGAGGATTGGAGACATTGGTTGGAGGGAGCTAAGCATCAAGTCGTGGTCCTCACTGACCACAAGAATTTGATTTACTTAGAGTCGGCTAAGCGCTTGAACCCTAGACAGGCTAGGTGGGCCTTGTTTTTTACACGTTTTGATTTTGTGGTTTCTTTTCTTCCTGGAACGAAGAATGTCAAGGCAGACGCCCTCTCTAGGAGCTTCTTTGCTGATTCTCCTGTGGTGACCAAGCCTGCTACCATCTTAGGCGAAGGGGTAGTTCTTTCTGCCATCTCGCCCGATTTGAGACGTGCTCTGGAAGAGTTCCAGGAGGACAAACCTGAGCGTTGTCCCAGTGGAAAGTTGTATGTTCCTGACTAGTGGAAGAAGAGAGTGATGTCTGAAGTTCATTGCTCTGCTTTGGCTGGTCATCCAGGTATTTTTGGTACTAGAGATCTGGTGAGTCGGTTTTTTTGGTGGCCCTCCTTGTCTCGTGATGTCAGGAATATTGTGCAGTCCTGTGGGACGTGCTCCCGGTCTAAATCGTGTTCTCGCTCTAGTGGGTTGTTGATGCCTTTGCCTGTCCCCAAGAGGCCATGGACCCATATTTCAATGGATTTCATCTCTGATATGCCTGTCTCTCAAAGGATGACTGTTATTTGGGTGATTTGTGATAGGTTCTCTAAGATGGTTCATCTTGTACCACTCCCTAAGTTGCCGTCTTCCTCTGAGTTGGTGCCCCTGTTTTTACAACAGGTGGTTCGTTTGCACGGGATTCCTGAGAACATTGTATCTGACAGAGGAGTGCAGTTTGTGTCTAGATTTTGGAGAACTTTCTGTTCCAGGCTGGGAATTCAGCTGTCCTTCTCCTCTACTTTTCACCCTCAGACCAATGGGCAGACAGAGAGAACAAACCAGACCTTGGAGTCATATTTGAGATGTTTTATTTCTGCTGATCAGGATGATTGGGTTTCATTTTTGCCCTTGGCCGAATTTGCTTTAAATAATAGAGCTAGTTCTGCCACTTTGATGTCACCTTTTTTTTGTAACTTTGGGTTTCATCCTCGATTTTCTTCAGGGCAGGTGGAGCCCTCTGCCTGCCCAGGTGTTGACACTGTGGTGGAGAGAATGCACCAGATCTGGGACCAAGTGGTGGATAAGTTATCTCTCTCCCAGGAAAAGGCCCAGCGGTTTTCCAACCGACATAGGACCATTGGTCCCCAGTTTAAGATTGGTGATATGGTGTGGTTATCATCAAAAAATATTGCTATGAAGGTGGCTTCTCCTAAGTTTAAGCCTAGATTTATTGGACCTTACAAGATTGTGGAGATTATTAATCCGGTCTCTTTTCGTTTGGCTCTTCCTGTCACATTTAAAATCCATAATGTGTTCCATAAATCTTTGTTGAAGAGGTTTGTTGAACCTGTTGTTCCAGGGGTGGCACCTCCAGACCCTGTATTGGTTGAAGGTAACATGGAATATGAGGTAGAGAAAGTACTGGATTCCGTCTGGCTAGACGGAGACTACAGTATTTGGTTAAGTGGAAGGGTTATGGTCAGGAGGATAATTCCTGGGTCTCTGCCTCTGATATTCATGCCAAAAGATTGGTGCGTGCCTTTCATCGGGCTCACCCTGATCGCCCTGGTGGCGTAGTTGAGGGTTCGGTGACCCCTCCTCAAGGGGGAGGTACTGTTGTGAGTTCATTTTCCCCTTCATTACTGAGGCCCGAGGAACTCCCTCTTCTGGTAAAGAAATATAGTGAGCCTGATTATCAAACACCTGAGGCTCATGATGATGACTGGCTGAGTGGAGTTACTGACTGGATATAAGGCTGCCGACGCCTTTCTGCCCTGCGGGTGATTTCTCTGTGGGATCCTTGGAGACCAGTCTGAATTCCTGCTCCTCTAAAGCTAAGTTTGCTGCTTGGCCTTTTGCATTGTTGCTTTGACTTTGTTTTGCTTTGTTTTTCTGGATTTCTGCCATTCCCTGCTGGGGTGTGCTGAATTCCTTTAGCTCTGTCTTCTGAAAGTACCTGAGTGCTGATTTAGTTTTTGAAGCCTAGCTGCTTCAGGGCCTTTTTCATGTCAGCTTGTTGGCTTATGCCTTTGATAGGGTTTTGACAGATTGCAGACAGCAGCCTTCCTGTCCTTTCCTATATACGTAGTTTTGGGCCCCGTCTTTGCTCAGTCTATCTTTCTGTCTGTGTTAGTGTTTTCATCTTGCTTCACCGTCATTATATGTTGGGGGCTGCCTATTGCTTTGGGGTCTGCTCTGGGGCAGTTTAGATTTCCCCTTTCTTTCTTTAGGCCTATTTAATTCTCCGGCTGTGATCGAGGGGTCTAGGGCATCGTAGGAACCCCCCACGGCTACTGCTAGTTGTGTTGATAGGTTCAGGGGTCTGCAATCTGATAGTTGCCAACTTCTCTGGCTTTCTGCACTTAGCTTGTATTTCTGTTTTTGCCTCCTACGGTGACTCATTCATAACAGTTTACACTCCCTCACATTAGCTGTCAGCGTGACTGCTATCATGGACAGAAATAAATCTTGATGCATCTTGTTGACTTTTAATATAGTCCATCATAATTCTGTTGGCATTCACATATTATTGTCATTAGGAAGGAATAATGTCAGAGACTGTCCAATTCTTAAGTCTCCTGTCATGATCCAAAAAAAAAATTAACCCCTGAAATGACCAGACCGGGAACATGGAAAGACAGGTCTCAAAACCTGGTCTGGTCATTTCAGAGGTTAACTTTTCTCAGCCTCAGTCTGGTTTCAGGTTTGCTATTTCGCTGTGCTGAATCCTGCAGGCGGTGTCAGCTATAGCTCTGCCTTCGGCATGTGTACCTGACTCTGGTATATCCTGATTTGTCCTGCTGTGATCCCTGACTTGCTCCGTGTCTGTTTATTCCCTCTGTCTGTCCTGACTCAGTGTTTCCCTGTAAGTTTGTTTGTTTTTTTTTCTGCAGAAAACTTCCCCCACTCCCACCTCCGATGCGTCCACCTCTACAATGAACGGTTCTGATGGATCAAGCTGAACCAATACAGGAGCAGACATAAAACACTAATTTGATGTAGCAAATGCTTCAACCGCCAAGGGTGACCAGACTTTGAGATCAGCCCCCTTGCGAGTGAGATCTGTGGGTGGCTTGACCACCTGAGAAAACCCCTTGATGAATTTTTGAAAATAATTGGCGAAACCCAGAAAACGCTGCAGACCCTTGAGGTCTCCGGGTTGCACCCAATCAACAATGGCCTGTACCTTTCCGGGATCCATCTGAAACCCATTGGCAGAAAGGATGATCCCCAGAAAGGAAAGCTCATGGACACAAAACAAATATTTCTTGGGTTTAGCAAACAGAGAATTTTCTCGTAACATATGAAGACCAGCACGTAAATGACCGATGTGGGACTCCTTGTCAGGTAAGAAAACAAGGATATCATCCAGGTATGCAACCATTAAGCGCCCAATAAAATAAAAAAAAAAAACTTTGATGAAGTTCTGAAATACCATGTCTGCATTCGTGAGACCGAAGGGCATGACCAAATTTTCAAACAGACCCTCGGAGGTGAGAAATTCCGTTTTCCACTCATCCCCTTCCCGAATGCGGATAAGGTTATATGCTCCCCTGAAATCAAGTTTGAAAAACCACTTAGCCCCTGATAATTGGTTATAGAGATCAGGAATGAGTGGGAGAGAGGGTAGGTATTATTCACCGGATTTTTATTTAGTTCATGAAAATTGAGGCATGGGCATAAACCACCATCTTTTTTTCTTGAAAAAAAAAAAAAGAATCCAGCAGCCACAGGTGAGACAGAGGGACGAATGTGACCTTTGTGTAGAGTATCAGATATAGTTTTTCATAGCGGTACGTTCCAGGCCAGAAAGATTGTACAAACAGGCTTTGGCAATTTAGAACCCAGAATAAGATTAATGGTACAATCATAAGGATGATGTGGTGGCAAGACCTCAGCCTCTTTTTCGGTGAACACATCCCCAAAGTCATTTAAGTACTCTGGAATACCCTCCGGATTAATGGCAGACACAAAAACAGCAGAACGACAACCAATGGAACAATTAGGACCCCATTTAACAATATTACAAGATCCCCAGTCTATAACAGGATTATGCCTCTGTAACCAGGGTAATCCCAACACCAGTCCCACAGGAAGATTATTCATAACAAAACATGAAATTTGTTCCTGGTGCAAGGAACCCACCTTGAGGAGGAACTCCTCAGAGACAAACTTAATAACATTTTGAGCCAATGGTGTCTTATCAATGGCAATGATATGGATGGGAGTCTCTAGCCTAACTGTCCCTAACTTTAACTTGGACACCAGACTAGAGTCAATGAAGTTCATGGAAGATCCACAGTCCACAAAAGCTGAAGTGGTTACAAAACCACCTCCATAACACAGTTCCACCTCTAACAAAACTTTTTGAAATGATGAAAAATCATTTTCCTGAGAGTACCTGAGAGTCTGGGTGACCTCCTCGACAATCACCCAGACTCGTCAGCTTGTTACTCTATGGACAAGAGAGGCAGTCCTTCTTCCAATGTCCCGGATCTCCACAATAAAAGCATAATTTCCCATCACTTTGTCGCTTCCTCTCTTTCTCCTTGAAGTTGGAGGCACCAACCTCCATAGAATCTGTGAATGACATCACCTCAGACTTCGCAGGCAATACAGAAATATCATGCTGGATAATTCATCTCTCCCGTAACCTCCGGTCCATACGAATGGCCTGGGTCATGGCTTCCTCCTGGGAACTGAGTGGCAATTGGAGGGCCAGCGCATCCTTGAGATGATCAGAAAGTCCTCTCCTGAACTGGCATCTCAAAGCAGAGTCATCCCAAGACACCTCAGTTGACCATTGTCTAAACTCAGAACAACACCGTTCAGCAGTGAGTTTACTCTGGGAGAGACCCATGATCATGTCCTCTGCTACCCTGACCAGGTCAGGTTCATCATAAATCAGTCCTAAAGCCTGAAAAAACCTGTCCACAGATGTATGTTCAGGGGCAGAAGCAGGTAAAGGAAAAGCCTTTTTCCCTTGGAATCTCTTTGTTACTTTGTTGCCTCACAGTCTCTACTCTTTTGTACCTTAGTGTTTTTCTTTGTTAATGTACTGTGTGACTATGCGTCTTTTTTGCTCCGTCTGTCTTGTTTATGCTCTCCCCATACACTTATAAGACTATTGCTACTCAGGAGCATATTGAGGTATGAGATCCAGGCATCCCCACCATCAGGGGTAATCCTCGTCACAGGTACAGCTAGGGGCCTCTAGACTGAGGAACACTATAGGAGCCCATTTGCTATCCCACAGTCATACCATGACACTGTGGCAGAGTTTGGAATTATAAAAGGCCTAGGAGGGCAGTGAAGGGGAAGAGATGGAGCTTGGACCTGTGGCACACCGTACGTCAGGTGCAGCGGAGTTGGCTTACAGCCACCATTACGAGTGAGAACCAAGTAACCAGACCCGAATGATGAATGAATATCAGACCCGAGTAACCAGGTCCGAGTGAGGACCCAGTAACCAGATCCGAGTGAGGAACCGAATGACCAGTCTCGAGTGAAGAATCAAGTACAGTAATCAGATCCCGGGTCGAGTGACCTGAACTGGAGACGGGAGACCAAGATCGATAGTACTGTGACGCACTTCAGGTGAAGATGTTAGGTCCAAGACACTACCAACTATAATAGTTGTTTATTTGTAATAACAGTGTAATAGTGTTAATAGAATTGTCTTAATACCCAGTATAGTCGAATTGTTGTATTCACACTGTAATTTGCTGTAATTCCCCTGTTTACTTTACCCTTTGATATTGTGCCATAGGCACCACATACAGTGGGGAAAAAAGTATTTAGTCAGCCATCAATTGTGCAAGTTCTCACATTTTATAAAGATGAGAGAGGCCTGTAATTGACATCATAGATAAACCACAACTATGAGAGTCAAAATGAGAAAACAAATCCAGAAAATCACCTTGTCTGATTTAGCAAGATTTATTTTTCAAATTTTGGTAGAAAATAAGTATTTGGCCACCTAAAAACATGCAAAATTTCTGGCTCTCACAGACCTGTAACTTCTTCTTTAAGAGGCTTCTCTGTCCTCCACTCATTACCTGTAGTAATGGCACCTGTTTGAACTTGTTATCAGTATAAAAGACACCTGTCCACAACCTCAAACAGTCACACTCCAAACTCCACTATGGTGAAGACCAAACAGCTGTCGAAGGACACCAGAAACAAAATTGTAGCCCTGCACCAGTCTGGGAAGACTTAATCTGCAATAGGCAAGCAGCTTGGTGTGATGAAATCAACTGTGGGAGCAATAATAAGAAAATGGAAGACATACAAGACCACTGATAATCTCCCTCGATCTGGGGCTCCATGCAAGATTTCACCCCATGGGGTCAAAATGATCACAAGAACGGCACACAAAATCCCATAACCACATGGGGGACCTAGTGAATGACCTGCATAGAGCTGGAACCATCGTAACAAAGGCTACCATCAGTAACACATTACGCCACCAGGGACTCAGATCCTGGAGTGCCAAACGTATGGGAGAATGTCATATGATCGGATGAAACCAAAGTAGAACTGTTTGGTAGGAACAAAACTCGTGTTTGGAAGAGGCAGAATGCTGAGTTGCATCCAAAGAACACCATACCTACTGTGAAGCATGGGGGTGGCAACATCATGCTTTGGGGCTGTTTCTCTGCAAAGAGACCAGAACGACTGATCCAGTACATGAGAGAATGAATGGGACAATCTATCGTGAGATTTTGAGTGCAAACCTCCTTCCATCAGCAAGGGCATTGAAGATGAAATGTGGATGGGTCATTCAGCATGATAATGATCTCAAGCACACCACCAGTCCAACGAAGGAGTGGCTTTGTAAGAAGCATATGAAGGTCCTGGAGTGGCCTAGCCAGTCTCCAGATCTCAACTCCATAGAAAACCTTTGGAGGGATTTGAAAATCCATGTTGATCAGCGACAGGCTCAAAACATCACTGCTCTAGAGGAGATCTGCATGGAAGAATGGGCCAATATACCACCAACAGTGTGTGCCAACCTTGTTAAGACTTACAGAAAACATTTGACCCCTGTCATTGCCAACAAAGGATATATAACAAAATATTGAGATGAACTTTTGTTAATGACCAAATTCTTATTTTCCACCATAATTTGAAAAATTAATCTAGCCAAATCAGACAAGGTGATTTTCTGGACTTGTTTTCTCATTTTGACTCTCATAATTGTGGTCTTCCTATGATGTCAATTACAGGCCTCTCTCATCTTTTTAAGTGGGAGAACTTGCACAATTGGTGGCTGACTAAATACTTTTTTTCCCCACTGTATATCTGTGTTAATCAAATAAATATACACTGCTCAAAAAAATAAAAGGAACACTTAAAAAAAGAATATAACTCCAAGTAAATCAAACTTCTGTGAAATCAAACTGACCACTTAGGAGGTAACACTGATTGATAATCAATTTCACATGCTGTTGTGCAAATGGAATGGACCACTGATGGAAATTATTGGCAATTATCAAGACACACTGATTGTGCTTTCACAATCATGGTAGCATGAGATGGACTCTACAACCCACACAAGTGGCTCAGGTAGTGCAGCTCATCCAGGATGGCACATCAATGAGAGCTGTGGTAAGAAGGTTTGCTATGTCTGTCAGCGTAGTGTCCAGAGGCTGGAGGCGCTACCAGGAGTCAGGCCAGTACACCAGGAGACATGGAGGGGGCCATAAGAGGGCAACAATCCAGCAGCAGGACCGCTACCTCCGCCTTTCTGCAAGGAGGAACAGGAGGAGCACTGCCAGAGCCCTGCAAAATGACTTCCAGCAGGCCACAAATTTGCATGTGTCTTCACAAATGGTTAGAAACCAACTCCATTAGGATGGTCTGAGTGCCTGACGTCCATAGATGGGGGTTGTGCTCACAACCCAACACCGTGCAGGACGCTTGGCAATTGCCACAGTACACCAGGATTGGCAAATTCGCCACTGGCACCCTGTACTCTTCACAGATGAAAGCAGGTTCACACTGGGCACATGTGACAGACGTGACAGAGTCTGGAGACGCCTTCGAGAGTGATCTGCTGCCGGCAACATCATTCAGCATTACTGGTTTGACAGTTTGTCAGTAATGGTGTGGGGTGGTATTTCTTTGGAGGGCCGCACAGCCCTCCATGTGCTCGCCAGAGGTAGCTTGACTGCCATTAGGTTCCCGAGATGAGATCCTCAGACCCCTTGTGAGACCATATGTTGGTGCGGTTGTCCCTGGGTTCCTCATAATGCAGGACAATGCCAGACCTCATGTGGCTGGAGTGTGTCAGGAGTTCCTGTAAGATGAAGGCATTGAAGCTATGGACTGGCCCGCCCGTTCCCCAGACCTGAATCTGATTGAGCACATCTGGGGCATCATGTTTCGCTCCATCCACCAACGTCACGTTGCACCACAGAGTGTCCACGAGTTGGCAGATGCTTTAGTCCAGGTCTAGGAGGAGATCCCCCAGGAGACCATCCGCCGCCTCATCAGGAGCATGCCAAGGCATTGTAGTGGGGTCGTACAAGCACTTGGAGGCAACACACACTACTGAGCATCTTTTCCTTGTCATGAGGCATTTCCACTAAAGTTGGATCAGCCTGTATTTTGATTTTCCACTTTGATTTTGAGTATCATTCCAAATCCAGACCTCCATGGTATATTCATTTTGATTTACATTGATAATTGTTATGTTTTATTGTTCTGAACACATTCCACTATGCAATAAATAAAAATTTGCAACTGAAATATTTCATTCAGAGATATCTAGGATGTGGTATTTTAGTGTTCCCTTTATTTTTTTGAGCAGTGTATGTTGGTTAAGTTACCACTGAGTCCTCATTCTCTGCGCTGTAGCATCCATGTACCTGTTTAAACAGTCTAATGCGTATAGGTATCCCAGACAATTTTCGGTGGCGTTAAGGATCCAACATGTCCAATTTTGGACTGCCGATAGTTTTGTTCTCCCAGATATAGTCTCTTTTAGAGAAAACACAACTGTTTGGCAGAATGAGAACTCCCGTGTATAGGAGAGACAGCCAAGATGTCTCCTGGGAGAGGAACTATAAAACTACTCTTAGCCTCAAAAATACCACAATGTCATAAGGAGATAGCATAATGTAGGTATTAACGTGGAAACAGAAGATGATTACATAAATAAACAAATACACTAAAGAAAAAACAGAAAAGTCAACATAGTGACAAAATGTAATGGCAAGCACTGTCCAATCCAGCGATTAGGGATAATTTATATCATAAAGTGGGTTCCCTATTCTTGACCCCTTCTTGTTAGAAAGGTGTACCCCAATCTGCAAGAACAACTTCCGTTAAGGAGGACCCAACTTGTTCATGTAGTACATAGATGACCATTTATATGAATGGCAGGCATGTGATGATATGTCCTATGCACTTGGGAAAATGTGTGGTGAGCTCAGTTTTCACAACAATATCAGCTGTTCACTGCAGATCCATGGCCGTCATGTGACATTTTTTTTTAAAAGGACTGTCTTTATGAAACAGTCCCTTTAATTCTCTGGCCTCTTGCACATGACAGATTCTGAAAACAGTAGACATGATTTTTAATGAAGGCATACTATATTTTCATATGGCAGCATATATGAATATAGTGCAATATACATCTCACAGTAGAGACTGCAATACGATATGGTGCACAATTGTGTGTGCATGAGAGCTCATCAATCATTTCCAATGATCTCAGTGTGGAGCATCAGCAACAGTGGTCATAAAAAATACCAGTGTGAAAATGTCTGCGTATTCCAGATAATGTTTAGTACCCTAAAGCAGTTTTCATTTTTTCCCATTGTCCTAACAGGCAAACAGGTGGATGCAGAGAGGTGAGAAGGTGAAAGGAATAATTTGTGCTGTGGGCTTAAACAAAGGTTTTCCACATAAGAATTTAATGTAACTCACAGGAGGGCACATTTCTGGAAAATTGCAAAGAATAGTGAAAAAAAATAGAGTTGTTACCATTCAACCAATTTGACTTCAGATCTGAGGCACATTTTTACATTACAAAATGAAAGCAGTAACCTTATGGGTACCTATGGACAATCACAGCCCTTTGGCCCTGACCTATTTTTTTTTACAAAGCTTCTCTGATATTATTGCTAAGTATGCACTATCTAGCACAAGTATGCAGTACTGAGAAGTGTAGCTATAATTCTAGTATGATAGTGTAGCAACTCAATCGGGAACATAGATAACACACTAAAGACTGCAACTGGCCCTGCAGGTTCCTGTACAAACCAGAGATCCTGACCCCACAGTCCCTAGTGGTTCCTGCATGAACTGAGATAGCCCTAACCACAGCCTAGATGATGGCAACTCGCATCTATGCTACCTGAAAGGACGTCGAGCATCTCACGTTCCTCCTAAAGAACAGGAGGGCAGAGCAGAGTGCAAATTAACTACAGAAGGGAAAGTGTGCTGAAATAGAAAGGGGTCCCAGAGTGAGTAAAACAAACCACAAAATACAAAATAAAGGATTAAGTAAGTACTGTTAGAAAATATGCTGCCAACTTCCTAAGAAAAACAGAAGATAAGTGCAGGGTAAAGAACATAAACAGCAAAGAGATAAACCCTAGCTGGACTTTCACTAAGTGGCTTAACCTCTTCAGGACCTTACCCTTTTCCATTTAACTTTATTTTTCCGTAAATATGGCAAGGTTAGGGCTTGCTTTTTGTGGAACAAGTAGTACTTTTGAAGGACACTTTTGGTTTTACCATATCGTGTACTCAAAAACGGGGAAAAAATTCCAAGTGCGGTGAAATTGCAAAAAAAATGCACTTCCACAAAGATTTTTTTAGATTTTTTTTTACCATGGTCTCCAAATGCTAAAACTGACCTGCCATTATGATTCTCCAGGTCATTACAAGTTCATAGACACCAAACATGTCTAGGTTCTTTTTTATTTCAGTGGTGAAAAAAAATTCCAAAATTTGTTAAAAAAAAAAAAAATTTGCGCCATTGTCTGAGACCCGCAGCGTCTCCATTTTTCGTGATCTCGGGTTGGGTGAGGGCTTATTTCTTGCGTGCCGAGCCAATGTTTTTATTGATACCATTTTGGTGCCGATACGATCTTTTGATCGCCCGTTATTGCATTTTAATGCAATGTCTCGGCAACCAAAAAAAAGATAATTCTGGCGTTTTGATTTTTGTTCTCGCTATGCCATTTAGCGATCAGGTTAATCCTTTTTTTTATTGATAGATCGGGAGATTATGAACGCAGCAATACCAATATGTGTATGTTTGATTTTTTTTTGTTTTATTTTGAATGGGGCAAAAGGGGATGATTTAAACTTTTTTTCTTTTTTATTTTTTTAAAAACTATTCTTTTTTTTACTTTTGGCATGCTTCCTAGTCTCCATGGGAGACTAGAAGCTGCCATAACCCGATCGGCGTTGCTACACATAGGCGATGATCAGAATGCCTTTATGTAACAGATTTACTAACTTTCTATGAGCGCCGTCTACCGAGCGCGCTCATAGAAATTCAACACTGTCAACCATAGAGGTTTCCAGGAGACCTCTGGTTGTCATGCCAACCCACCGGTGACCCGCGATCACCTGACGGGGTCACCGTTGGGCGGATTTGAACCAACATACATGACAGATTCCAGCTTTGGATAATATCCATTAGCTCACAGTTCAGCTGGTCTTGAGCAAAAAAGCAAAAAATATTTCAACTTTTTTTCATAAGTGAATGATGAGTACATTTTCTGTACCAGTTTATAAATCAGAATATGCAAATATGCTAGTCTCCACTTATGAGCCACATCTGTTGTGTCCACAACAGATGTGGCTCATAAGTGGAGACTAGCATATTTGCATATTCTGATTTATAAACTGGTACAGAAAATGTTGGTGCAATATAAATAAATTGGCTGATAAAACAACCATGATGATTTAAAAAGCGCAACTGAGTCTACTAGTTTCTTAGTCTTCAATACTTCATAAAAATTTTTTTTTTCCTTTTTGGTTGGGTTTAGCACAAACTACCAGCATTTAACTGCAAAACTACCAGGCAGTTGCTAAATATTCTCAGAAATATGGTTTCTATCGAACAACTTCTTTGGAAAAAAAAGAAATAAATTCTTAATTCACATGAAACGATGCAGTGCAAAACAACTTATTTTAGCGAACATTTATATAACGAACATGTACAAACTGCCCTCCTATAACATTAGGCAAAGCTTCTCAGACTAGTCTGCTGTTTGGAAGATCATATAACAGAATCTTTTACTGAAGCACGATATCCCTAAGGAGATGAATAGATAACTCTGCACCCTGCTTTGAAGTTCCCTTAGGCTCAGAGTTCCCTTGAAGGCAACACATAGTTTGAGACTGGAATTGTTCCATGCCAAGTAATCAGCAAGAAGGAAAAGTCAGTGTAATGTAAGACCTGCTGCAATGATCTTTTGGGCCTTAGGGCAAGCTTGATATATCCATGTTTAAGACAATTTAACCCTGGTTTTAAACATTTTTTAGAGCTTTCACTGCTATTTTCCTTTTTCTGCAGTATTCTTTTGCAGTATTCATATACATAAGAATATATACATGATCTAACACTATGCATATACTTATGCATAGTGGCAGATCATATGGCTGCTAAAAGGTCAATGAATAAAGGGGACCTGGTACCTAACAGCACCGTCCCTTCCTCCACCATGCACAGCACCTCAATTTCAACAGCAAATGCATCTTCAAGAATGTAATGGTGGAGAAGAGAGACGTTGGCTCCCTGTTCAACCATACAGTCTGTGCATTTGAGTCTCAGCAGAGCAGGTGTGATAACATCATTATACTGTGCCTGCTGCATAGTACTTCATTCCAAATGCAGTAGAGAACAGATGATTGCATAGCAGGAAAGGAGTGAGGTGAGTAGTTTTAATTTATCAGTAAGTACTTGTAGAAGGCTGTGGAAGCAATCGTATTGTGTGGGGGCTATGGGGTCAACATACTGTGTAGTGGGCAGTGGTGACATCAAACTGTGTGGTGGACATTGTGGCAGCATCATAATTTGCTGGTGGTACTGTGGTGTGATCACACTGTGAATGTGAGGTCGGTGCTGTGATCAAATAACTGTGGTATTATGCTATGTGTGGAGGGCATCATACTCTATGGGGGCCATGACAGGGGTATTGTAGCAGGTTAGAACACTATGGGGAAAAATAATTGTGTAAGTCCCGAAATACATGTCGTTCTTCCCGTATTTCAAAATTCAGAGAGGTGTCATAGACTGTGACTATGAGCCATGGCTCTGCCTTCTCCATTTTTTTGTGGAAGGGTGGACTGATTTAGACCTTTTGCTATGGAGCTCCATGATACTTATGTATTCCATAAATCCCACTGTCTGTATCTCAGAAGGCAGACACAAGCAATAGGATCTGGAGTTTTTCTCTAAATGCTTGAATATGTTTTATATATGACTTTTTGATGTTTTGCTGTGTGTGGCAGTTTTTACTGCGCTTGTTTAAACTGAGGTTGGAAAATCTAATGATAGTTCACCTTTCTTACCAACTGTCCATATATTATGAGATTATTTTGAGAAATTAAATGCTTGAATATGAACTACCAATCTGAAATTATATTTTTTTTGCAAGGAAGCTTTGGATTTTATTATTTATCAATTAAATAATAATATGACATCCATAGCATGCCTTTAACCCCTTCACAACCGTCGACGGTAAATAAACGTTGGCGCTTTCTGGAATTTGTGCAGCGCCGACATTTGTCTGCAGTCGGCGGTCTTGCAGAGATCGGGACCCCCGCATACCTATGCACCAGAATTCCAATGCAGATTGCTAGCTGTGACTCTTGACCTCATCGAGACCTGATTGGTTCAGGTTCTAATGGAGTCACCGTTATGATAGCCAATGACAGCAATCTCTGGGAAAGTTTGTTGTAGTAGCAAACTTTCCATGGTGATTTGCCTCATATTAAACACTATTTCTCCTCTGATCTTCTGTCAGTGAGTGATCAGAGGACAAAGTGAGACAAGTGCTTCTGATAAGACCATCGTCAGTGAGCAATCTTGTCATACTGTAAGGCTATGTGCAAACATTGCGGATTCGTTTCCGCAGCGTTTTTTCCGCGTGGAAATGCTCCAAAAACTCAAGTGAATACTTAAGCAATGTTAATCAATGGCATTCCTGAATTGTTGTGCCCATGCTGCCGAAATTTCGGTTCTTATTTGCAGTGTTTTATTTTCCACAGCATGTCAATTCCGCAGCATGGGAAAGCTCTTACACAGCGGTAGTGCTGTGAGAGCACCGAAGCTGATGAACTCCGGTGAACTCTCACGGCAGTACAGTGATACACTGCGGGAGCGATTACCTCCTGTTAGTGTATCACCGGAGGCCGGGTAGAGCGGTCACACCTCCCAATGTGAGTGTTCTACACGTGAGATTATCGGGGACACTCGGTAAATGGACTACGTCGGACAGGGAGTATTATATGTTGGTTTATTATTTGATTTTTGCTGCAGGAGACAAGGGAGTCGGGGATTAGGCGTTCAGTAAGTATGGTGAATTAAGATTCAATAAAGGAGTCTGTGTGATTATTTCATATAAAGGACTTTATTCTTGCTGTTTCTTTATTTACCATATAACTATAGGATTAGTAATGGTTAGGTGTCTTATTGATGCCTCTCCATTACTAACCTGTGGGCTTGATGTCACCTGACAATACAAAGTTGACATCAACCCCACAAATATGAACCCCATTTGCCACCGCTACAAGGCAAGTGAGAAGAGCGAGGCTAATTGCCAGAATTGGCGCATCTATAAGATGTGCCATTTCTGGGGCGGCTGAGAGCTGATGTTTTTAGCCTGGGGAGTGCCAATATCCATTCCCCCTTCCCAAGCTATTAATATCAGCCCGCAGCTGTCTGCCTAGCCTTTGCTGGTTCAATTTTATAGGGGGACCCAAAGTTAAATTTTTTCTGGGGTTCCCCTCTAAACTAGCCAGTAAAGGCTAAGCAAACATCTGTGAGCTGATATTAATAGCCTGGGAACCTTTATGACTATTGGCTCCTTCCAAGAATATTAACATCAGCCCTCAGCTGTCAGCTTTCCCTCTGCTGGTTATGAAAATTATGCACGAGTCCACATAATTTTTTTAGAAATATTTAGAAAAATAAACAGATATTGCGTTTCACGCAGATTTTGTGTGTGTGATTATTTAACTCTTTATGTACCGTTTTATTAATGAGGGTATCTGTCTGACACCTGATCATTATTAAACCACGGGCTTGGTATTACATATATATATTGTGGTGTGACTGGTAGTCAAGTGGTTAATGGAAGGTATGTGTCACAGGAATGGTAGCTCCCTGTGATGTAGCCTGGAGTGTTTTTCTTAAGTGTAGGTAAAAGAAGTTGTTGTTCACATTTGGGTCTGGGCTATGGGTAGCTATGAGAGTTGGGAGGGTCTGGCTACCCATGTGCCTCACTCCTGTGGTGAGGAGGCTCACTGTACCCCATTTTGTCTGAAGATATGTGTGTGGTTGCAAATTTGCAGGACCTGTGATGAGGTCATGAACATGTGACTAGCCATGTGATTGGTAACTGGGAGTGGTTACAGGCTATCTCAGGAAGGTGTGTTGCACATGTGTGAGAAAGGGTGTTGGAGTCTGTCAGCCCAGACAGAGCTCCCATGTTCCAGGCTCGGACGTCGCATAGCCTGGGGAAGCCGTGTCGGCGAGTCCGAGCCAAAAGGAGCTGACGGTCTTGAAAACCGTGTGATACTGACCGGGGTCAGAGAGAAGTGATTACAGGATACCTCTGCAGTAAGACGGATCCGGGAACCTGCGTGGCCCACAGGTAACGGTCTTGAAAACCTTGTAATACTGACCAGGGTCAGAAAGAGACTGTGTGTGAGTGGACACTTATCAGATGCCTCTGAGGACAAGAGGAATCCGAGAACCTGTGTGGCCGATCCAACAGGTAACGGTCTTGACAACCGTGTGTTATACTGACTGGGGTCAGTGAGACGTATGTTTCAGGAAAAGACTGTATTTTGTTCCATGTTTACGGATACCTCTGAGGACAAGAGGGACCCGGGAACCTGTGTGACCAACACCAGCAGGTAACGGACAGGTGTCCGTGTTATACTGACTGGGGTCAGTGAGAGACTGTATTCATGTGTTAAAGCTGGATGTTTAATAGACAGTAAAATGGCTGATGGAACTGTCTTAGTAATAAACTGAATGGCTTCATTTCAACCCTGAGCATGCCAGTGTTTACCTCAAAGACCTGCAAAGTGAGTAATCCCTGTCCACTCACATGGTGGAACCTGACAATATATATATATATATATATATATATTCGCCTATATGTTTTGTGTGTATATTTGTTTTTGTGTATGTCTTCGATGGAGAATGAAAAATAAGAGGTTGAACAAGGAAATGACATCACAATTCTTTTTTTAATATATCTTTATTTAGCTTCCAAAAACGCATACAAAACCATATGAAAATCCGCATCAAAAATGCATCAAACCCGCATGGAATTTCAACTGCATTTTCTGCTAAGAGAGGCAGAAACCGCGCAGAAATTTCCACAAGCAAATCGGCAGTGTGCGCACATAGCCTAAAAACACAAAGAAAAAACAATAGATTCCCCCCTTCCCATCAATTTATTAGCTAGAATAAAGGGTTACATAGGGTAGGTGTTTAGTATAGTATAAATTGATTAGATGAATTAGATTGTTAATAATTAATTAATATATTTATATTCTTAAAATTAAAATAAATTGTTAGGGTTGATCGCAATTGTTTTACTGATCAATTTTTAGTAGTTCCATCAATTAGTTAATTAATCAGTAACGTTAATCAATTAACCCCTTACCTACAATTGACGTAATATTCCGTCCATGTGACCATGGACCTAATTACCATGGACGGAATATTACGTCATCGCGATCAGCGGCGCCCACGTGGTGAGCGCCGCTGATCGCGGCCGAGTGTCAGCTAATTATCATAGCTGACACCCGGCACAATCCCCGACACGTTAACCCCTTGCACACCGCGATCAAACACGATCGTGGTGTACCGGGGGTTAAAGGGAAGCATCGGCAGGGAGGGGGCTCCCTCCTTGCTTCCCTGAGCCCCCCACGGCAGCGCAATGTGCAGCGCTGCTGCGGGGGACTCCTTTCCTGCAGGTCCCCGGATCCAATATGGCGACGGGGACTTCCGGGGGCCTGCAGGAAGCTGACTTCCTCAGTGCCTGCAAAGCGCAGGCATGAGGAAGCCTGTGCAGTGCCTGTGACAGATCGCTGATCTGTCACAGTGATCTGTGATGTGACAGATCAGCGATCTGTCACAGGACAGTGATGTCCCCCCTGGGACATTGTAATAAAGTAAAAAAAAATAAGAAAAAAGTGTAAAAATAATTAAAAAAAAAATTGCCAAATAAATAAAAAAAAAAAAAAAAAATATTCCCCAATAAATTCATTTTTTGGAAATAAAAAAAACCAAAAACAATAAAAGTACACATATTTGGTATCGCTGCGTCCGTAATGACCCGCCCTATAAAACTGTCCCAGTAGTTAACCCCTTAAGCGAACCCCTTAAAAAATAAAAATAAAAAACGAAGCAAAAAATAATGATTTATTATCATACCGCCGAACAAAAAGTGCAATAACGCGCGATCAAAAAGACGCATATAAATATCCATGGTACCGCTGAAAACGTCATCTTGTCCCGCAAAAAACGAGCCACCATACAGCATTATCAGCAAAAAAATAAAAAAGTTATAGCTCGCAGAATAAAGTGATGCAAAAATAATTATTTTTTATATAAAATTGTTTTCATTGCATAAAAGCGCCAAAACATAAAAAAATGACCTAAATGAGGTATCGCTGTAACTGTACTGACCCGAAGAATAAAACCGCCTTATAAATTTTACCGCACCCGGAACGGCGTAAACGCACCACCCAAAATAAATTCATGAAATGCTGGTTTTTGTAAATTCTGCGTCCCAAAAAACGAAATAAAAAGTGATCAAAAAATGTCACATGCCCGAACATGATACCAATAAAAGCGTCAACTCGTCCCGCAAAAAATAAGACCTCACATGACTCGGTGGGTCAAAATATGGAAAAATTATAGCTCTCAATATGTGGTGATGCAAAAACTATTTTTACAATAAAAAGCGTCTTTTAGCGTGCGACAGCTGTCAAACATAAAAACCGCCATAAATAGTAAATCAAACCCCCCCGTTATCACCCCCTTAGTTAGGGAAAAATAATAAAATTAAAAAAATGTATTTATTTCCATTTTCCCATTAGGGTTAGGGCTAGGGTTAGGGTTAGGGCTAGGGTTAGGGTTAGGGCTAGGGTTAGGGCTAGGGCTAGGGTTAGGGCTAGGGTTAGGGTTCTAATTGGGGGTTTCCACTATTTGCGCACATCAGGTGCTCTCCAAACGCAACATGGCATCTGATCTCAATTCCAGCCAATTCTGCGTTGAAAAAGTCAAATGGTGCTCCTTCCCTTCCAAGCTCTGCCATGCACCCAAACAGTATTTTACCCCCTCATATGGGGTATCAGCCTACTCAGGACAATTTGCAAAACAACTTTTGGGGTCCTATTTCTCTGCCCTTAGGAAAATAAAAATTTTGGGGCAAAAATATTTTTGTGGAAAAATTTTTTTTTGTTATTTTCGCGCCTGGGCGTTATAAACTTCTGTGAAGCACTTGGGGGTTCAAAGTTCTCACCACACATCTAGATAAGTTCCTTGGGGGGTCTAGTTTCCAAAATGGGGTCATTTGTGGGGGGTTTCCACTGTTTTGGTACATCAGGGGCTTTCCAAACGCGACATGGTGTCCGATCTCAATTCCAGCCAAAAAAGTCAAATGGCGCTGCTTGCCTTCCGAGCTCTGCCATGTGCCCAAATAGTCATTTACACCCACATATGGGGTATCAGCGTACTCAGGACAAATTGCACAATAACTTTTAGGGTCCTGTTACCCTTGGGAAAATAAAAATTGGGGGTGAAAAGATCATTTTGTGGAAAAAATATGATTTTTTAATTGTACCGCTGTACATTATAAACTTCTGTGAAGCCCTTGTGGGTTCAAAGTTTTCACCACATATCTAGATAAGTTCCTTAGGGGGTCTAGTTTCAAAAATGGGGTCACTTGTGGGGGGTTTCCACTGTTTAGGTACATCAGGGGCTCTCCAAACGCGACATGGCGTCCGATCAGAATTCCAGCCAATTTTGCATTGAAAAAGTCAAACGGCGCTCCTTCCCTTCTGAGCTCTGCCATGCGCCGAAACAGTGGTTCCCCCCCACATATCAGGTATCAGCGTGCTCAGGACAAATTGCTCAATAATTTTTGCAGTCCAATTTCTCCTGTTACACTTGGTAAAATAAAAAAAATTGAACCTGAAGTAATTTTTTTTGTGAAAAAAAGTTAAAT
This sequence comes from Dendrobates tinctorius, assembly GCF_039654945.1. Classification (NCBI taxonomy): domain Eukaryota; kingdom Metazoa; phylum Chordata; class Amphibia; order Anura; family Dendrobatidae; genus Dendrobates; species Dendrobates tinctorius. The sequence continues at coordinate 47,085,002 of NW_027361754.1, forward strand.
GTTAATTTTTTTTAAATATTCAAAAAATTCCTGTGACGCACCTGAAGGGTTAATAAACTCCTTGAATGTGGTTTTAAGCACCTTAAGGGGTGCAGTTTTTAGAATGGTGTCACTATTGGGTATTTTCTATCATATAGACCCCTCAAAGTGGCTTCAAATGTGATGTGGTCCGTAAAAATAAAATGGTGTTGCAAAAATGAGAGATCGCTGGTCAACTTTTAACCCTTATATCTTACTAACAAATAAAAATTTTGGTTCCAAAATTGTGCTGATGTAAAGTAAACATGTGGCAAATGTTACTTATTAACTTTTTTGTGTGCCATATCTCTGTGATTTAAGGGCATAAAAATTCAAAGTTGGAAAATTGCGGAATTTTCAAAATTTTCGCCAAATTTCCATTTTTCTCATAAATAAATGCAAGTTATATGAATGAAATTTTACCACTAACATGAAGTACAATATGTCACGAGAAAACAATGTCAGAATCACCGGGATCCACGGAAGCGTTTCAGAGTTATGACCTCATAAAGGGACAGTGGTCAGAATTGTAAAAATTGGCCCGGTAGTTAACGTGCAAACCACCCTTGGTAGTGAAGGGGTTAATTGCGTTTATCAATTAGTTACGTTAATCTTTTAGTTGCCTTAATCAATTAGTTGTTTTAATCAATTTGTTCATTTTTGTACTAATATACACGTACAAATACGATATACAATATTTTATATACAGTGGGTACGGAAAGTATTGAGAGCTAGTGTTGAGCGATACCATCCGATATCCAGAAATATCGGATCGGATTGGATCGGCCCGATACACAAAAAGTATCGGGTATCGCCGATTCCGATACCGGAAGTCCCATTCAAGTCAATGGGACAGAAATATCGGATTTAAAAAAACCCCTTTCTTTCCTTGTACATCAAGTTCGGGAGGGGGGAAGAGTGTGGGTGGTGCGTGGGCGGACACTGTGCGTGTCTGTGTGTGCAGGCGGGCTCTGTGCGGGCCTCTCGGGGGTCTGTATGGGCCTAATGGGGGTCTGTGCCGGCTGCCGGTTGTCTGTATGAGCCTGCCGGGGGTCTGTGCCGGCTGCCGGCGGTCTGTACGGGCCTGCCGGGGGTCTGTGCCGGCTGCCGGGGGTCTGTACTGGCCTGCCAGGGGTCTGTGCTGGCTGCCGGGGGGTCTGTGCCGGCTGCCGGCGGTGTGTACGGGCCTGCCGGGGGTCTGTGTGTGTGTGCAGGCATCGTCGGGCGATGCCTGCTACAATGACAGTGATTGACACATTAGCCAATGATGGGACAGTAGTAGTCCCATCATCCGGCTAATGTGTTGAATGTATAAAAAAACAAAAACATACATACTACATACATACTTCATATATACTACATTCATATAACATACATACATACTACATATATACTACATTCATACAGCATACATACATACTACATACATACTACATATATACAACATTCCTACAACATAAATACATACTACATACATACTACATTCATACAGCATACATACATACTACATACATACTTCATATATACTACATTCATATAACATACATACATACTACATACATACTACATATATACTACATTCATACAGCATACATTCATACTACATACATACTACATATATACAACATTCCTACAACATAAATACATACTACATACATACTACATATATACAACATTCATACAGCATACATACATACTACATACATACTACATACATGCTACATATATACAACATTCATACAACATACATACTACATACATACTACATTCATACAGCATACATACATACGACATATATACAACATTCATACAACATACATACATACTACATACATACTACATTCATACAGCATACATACATACTACATACATACTACATATATACAACATTCATACAACATACATACATACATACTACATACATACTACATATAAACTACATTCATATAACATACATACATACTACATACATACTACATATACACTACATTCATACAGCATACATACATACTACATACTACATGCATACTACATTCATACAGCATACATACATACTACATACATACTTCATATATACTACATTCATATAACATACATACATACTACATACATACTACATATATACTACATTCATACAGCATACATTCATACTACATACATACTACATATATACTACATTCATACAGCATACATACATACTACATACATGCTACATATATACAACATTCATACAACATACATACTACATACATACTACATTCATACAGCATACATACATACTACATATATACAACATTCATACAACATACATACATACTACAAACTACATACATACTACATTCATACAGCATACATACATACTACATACATACTACATACATACTACATATATACAACATTCAAACAACATACATACATACTACATTCATACAGCATACATACATACTACATACATAGTACATACATACTACATATACACAACATTCATACAACATACATACATACTACATACATACTACATACATACTACATTCATACAGCATACATACATACTACATATATACAACATTCATACAACCTACATACATACTACATACTACATACATACTACATTCATACAGCATACATACATACTACATACATACTACATATATACAACATTCATACAACATACATACATACATACTACATACTACATACATACTAAATTCATACAGCATACATACATACTACATACATACTACATATATACAACATTCATACAACATACATACATACTACATACAGTGGGGAAAAAAAGTATTTAGTCAGTCAGCAATAGTGCAAGTTCCACCACTTAAAAAGATGAGAGGCGTCTGTAATTTACATCATAGGTAGACCTCAACTATGGGAGACAAACTGAGAAAAAAAAATCCAGAAAATCACATTGTCTGTTTTTTTTTCATTTTATTTGCATATTATGGTGGAAAATAAGTATTTGGTCAGAAACAAGCAATCAAGATTTCTGGCTCTCACAGACCTGTAACTTCTTCTTTAAGAGTCTCCTCTTTCCTCCACTCATTACCTGTAGTAATGGCACCTGTTTAAACTTGTTATCAGTATAAAAAGACACCTGTGCACACCCTCAAACAGTCTGACTCCAAACTCCACTATGGTGAAGACCAAAGAGCTATCAAAGGACACCAGAAACAAAATTGTAGCCCTGCACCAGGCTGGGAAGACTGAATCTGCAATAGCCAACCAGCTTGGAGTGAAGAAATCAACTGTGGGAGCAATAATTAGAAAATGGAAGACATACAAGACCACTGATAATCTCCCTCGATCTGGTGCTCCACGCAAAATCCCACCCCATGGGGTCAGAATGATCACAAGAACGGTGAGCAAAAATCCCAGAACCACGCGGGGGGACCTAGTGAATGAACTGCAGAGAGCTGGGACCAATGTAACAAGGCCTACCATAAGTAACACACTACGCCACCATGGACTCAGATCCTGCAGTGCCAGACGTGTCCCACTGCTTAAGCCTGTACATGTCCGGGCCCGTCTGAAGTTTGCTAGAGAGCATTTGGATGATCCAGAGGAGTTTTGGGAGAATGTCCTATGGTCTGATGAAACCAAACTGGAACTGTTTGGTAGAAACACAACTTGTTGTGTTTGGAGGAAAAAGAATACTGAGTTGCATCCATCAAACACCATACCTACTGTAAAGCATGGTGGTGGAAACATCATGCTTTGGGGCTGTTTCTCTGCAAAGGGGCCAGGACGACTGATCCGGGTACATGAAAGAATGAATGGGGCCATGTATCGTGAGATTTTGAGTGCAAACCTCCTTCCATCAGCAAGGGCATTGAAGATGAAACGTGGCTGGGTCTTTCAACATGACAATGATCCAAAGCACACCGCCAGGGCAAAGAAGGAGTGGCTTCGTAAGAAGCATTTCAAGGTCCTGGAGTGGCCAAGCCAGTCTCCAGATCTCAACCCTATAGAAAACCTTTTGAGGGAGTTGAAAGTCCGTGTTGCCAAGCGAAAAGCCAAAAACATCACTGCTCTAGAGGAGATCTGCATGGAGGAATGGGCCAACATACCAACAACAGTGTGTGGCAACCTTGTGAAGACTTACAGAAAACGTTTGACCTCTGTCATTGCCAACAAAGGATATATCACAAAGTATTGAGATGAAATTTTGTTTCTGACCAAATACTTATTTTCCACCATAATATGCAAATAAAATGAAAAAAAAACAGACAATGTGATTTTCGGGATTTTTTTTTCTCAGTTTGTCTCCCATAGTTGAGGTCTACCTATGATGTAAATTACAGACGCCTCTCATCTTTTTAAGTGGTGGAACTTGCACTATTGCTGACTGACTAAATACTTTTTTTCCCCACTGTACATACTACATATATACTACATTCATATAACATACATATATACTACATACATACTACGTATATACTACATTCATACAGCATACATACATAGTACATACATAGTACATACATACTACATATATACAACATTCATACAACATACATACATACTACATACATACTACATTCATACAGCATACATACATACTACATATATACAACATTCATACAACATACATACATACTACATTCATACAGCATACATACATACTACATACATACTACATATTGTGATAAAACACTCCGGGGTTGCCTTTGCTGGGGTCAAAGGTCACGTGCGTTCAGCATGAAACTCAGGCGCAGAGCTGGGATTCGGGTGTAACTGACCCTGAGTCAGGTTTATTAACGGTGAAAGCAATGCAAAAAGGAAATAAAACATAAAACAAATCCTTGCCTGTCCGGCACTAACTAAACAATGGACAACCTAACTACCAACTGGCGGGCTTCTCCCATCCAGCCAAACCACAGTTGCAGTGGGCACTGCTTCCACTCACGTGTGTCTCCCACACAGACAGGCTCTCTGTGTTCCCAGGCTGAGACACTCACACAACCACCTGGCATCCTTTTATATCCACCTCCCATTATTCATTAGCAAGCAGGTGCGATACTGACCAGACTAGGCCACATAGGAAAGGAATCTGGGCGAGATATACCTGCCCTCATCCACTATTCCCACATGATTCTCACATATCCCCCCCTCTGCTCAGACCACCTCGGTCGAGCAATGACACCCGCCAAACAGTGCACTCGGGACAGGGCATCTGCATTTCCCATCTGTACCCCTGGGCGGTGCTCCACCGTAAAAGTGTAGGCCTGCAGGGCAAGGAACCACCGGGTCACCCGGCTATTCCGTTCCTTGTTCAAGTGCATCCACTTGAGAGGGGCATGGTCAGTGATCAGCCTGAACTTTCGGCCCACCAGGTAATATTTGAGGGCCTCTAGAGCCCACTTAATGGCGAGGCACTCTTTTTCTACGACTGCATACCTTTGCTCGTGTTTATTCAGCTTCCTGCTGAGATAGAGGACTGGGTGTTCCACTCCGTCCCTCACTTGTGAGAGTACGGCCCCGATACCGGTATCAGAGGCATCTGTTTGTACCACAAACTCGCTGCAGAAGTCTGGAGTCACCAGTACGGGCTGAGAGCAAAGTGCCCGTTTTAGGCTATGGAAGGCTTCTTCAGCCGCTAAACTCCATTTAATCATGACGGAGTCTTTCCCTTTGGTAAGATCTGTCAGGGGGGTAGCGATGGCTGCAAAATTGGGTATGAACCGGCGATAATAGCTGGCGATCCCCAGGAAGGCTTGCACCTGCTTCTTGTTGACAGGTTGTGGCCAGTCCTGAACCGCCTGAATCTTATCAACCTGGGGTTTAACAACACCCCTCCCAATTACATACCCCAAATACCGGGCTTCTTCTAGCACGATGTGACATTTCTTGGGGTTCGCGGTTAGACCTGCCTCCCACAGGTCGTCAATCACAGCTTGTACTTTCTGGAGATGAGTCTCCCAGTCCAAACTGTAAATGACAATGTCGTCCAAATAGGCCGAAGCGTACTGCCTATGTGGCCTCAGGACTCGATCCATCAGTCTCTGGAAGGTCGCCGGTGCTCCGTGCAGTCCAAACGGCATATACACATACTGAAATAGACTTTCTGGGGTAGCAAATGCCGTCTTTTCTCTGGCAGCCTCCGCCAGAGGGATCTGCCAATACCCCTTTGTTAGGTCTAGAGTCGTAATATACCGGGCTTTTCCTAACCGATCTATTAACTCGTCGACCCGGGGCATAGGGTAGGCATCAAATTTTGAGACCGCATTCAGTTTCCTGAAGTCATTGCAGAACCGGATGGTGCCGTCCGGTTTAGGAATTAACACAATCGGGCTGGACCAAGCACTGTGCGATTCCTCAATGACGCCTAACTCTAACATTGCCTTCACTTCTCGGGAAACGGCTTCACGGCGCGCTTCCGGGATTCTGTAGGGCTTTACGTGAACTGTGACACCAGGTTCCGTTACGATGTCATGTTCCATGAGCGTAGTCTGCCCAGGTTTTTCTGAGAAAAAGTTTTGGTTGTGAAGTAGACACTGCCTGACCTCAGTCTTTTGCCGCTCCGAGAGAGTCTCTGCCACCCGTACCTCCGGTACGGTATGCGAGCAGACGGGACGGGCCAGCTCCGCTGACAAGGCAGACCGATCTTTCCAGGGTTTTATCAGATTTACATGATAAATCTGTTCAGGTTTCCGTTTACCTGCCTGGTATACTTTGTAGTTTACTTCACCAACTCTTTCCTTAATCTCAAAGGGGCCCTGCCACTTTGCCAGGAACTTACTGTCCACCGTGGGGACCAGGATCAACACCCTATCTCCGGGTGCAAACGTACGGATCTTGGCGCCCCTATCATAGATTCTTTTTTGGGCTCCTTGAGCCTGTATCATGTGTTCTTTGACGATAGGCATAACAGCCGCAATACGGTCCTGCATTTGTGTGACTTGATCTATCACTGTTTTAAACGGAGTGACCTGACCCTCCCAGGTTTCTTTTGCAACGTCTAACAGTCCGCGAGGACGTCGGGCGTACAATAACTCGAAAGGCGAGAACCCCGTGGAAGACTGGGGTACTTCCCTGATGGCAAAAAGCAAATATGGAAGTAAATAGTCCCAGTTCTTCCCATCCTTGTCTATCACCTTTCTCAGCATCTGCTTCAGAGTTTTATTGAACCGTTCGACCAACCCGTCTGTTTGAGGGTGATACACGGATGTGCGTAACGGTTCGATTTGTAACAATCGGCAGAGCTCCTTCATTACCCTGGACATAAAGGGGGTCCCCTGGTCGGTGAGTATCTGTTTTGGTATACCGACCCGACTAAACACATGCACCAGTTCCTTGGCAATCGTCTTGGTGGCCGTGTTACGCAAAGGGATGGCCTCCGGGTAACGAGTGGCATAATCCAAGATGACCAGGATATGTTGGTGTCCTCGTGCCGACCGTGGAAGGGGCCCCACTAACTCCATCCCAATCCTCTCAAACGGGACTTCAATAATAGGTAGGGGTACCAAAGGGCTACAGAACCGGGGCTTAGGTGCAGAGGCTTGGCAGTCAGGACAAGACTCACAATATACACGAATATCGTGATGCATGCCTGGCCAAACAAAACAGTGTAATATCCTTTCGGTGGTTTTCTGGACTCCCAGGTGACCTCCCATCACATGTCCGTGGGCCAGGTCCAGCACCTGCCTCCGGTAGGGTTTTGGCACGACTAATAGTTGCACCGTATCTTCCCCCTTTTTCTCTATCTGATAGAGTAAATCATTCTCCAGAACCATGTAAGGATATGCCAGCCTAGAGCTAGGTTCTACGGGTACCCCATTTATCACTTTTACATTCGTCCTAGCCTGAGAAAGGGTAGGATCCTTTATTTGCTCGCTTTGGAAGTCATCTTTCTGAACTTCTAAATCCGGCAAACGGGGAGGTGGACGGCTGTCGGCCTCCTCCTCTTCCCCGGTCTCTTCTGTATCACCCGCCATGACTGAAAACGGGAACTGCAGGTCATTTCCCGCAGACTCTTCCGCCGAGTCTTCCGGGGAGACCTCTTCCAGGAGTTCGGGACCCCCACGCGCCCTCGGAGAAGACTCATGTACACGATTACCCAAGGGCATCAACTGATTGTCCCACAATTGCCAGAAGTGGGGAAAATCCCGGCCCAGGATAACATCATGCAATAACGCCGGGACGAGTCCCACTTTATGTTGCACAGACCCATAGGAAGTAGTAATGCATATGACCGTGGTGAGGTACGAACAGGTGTCTCCATGCACACACGTTACAGAAAATTTGTCTGATGGTCCAGTCAGGGCTGACACCAGACTGGCCTTCACCAGAGTCACCACACTTCCCGAGTCTAACAATGCCACCACATTTTTGCCATCAACAGTTAAATCACACAAGTGTTTTTCCGCATCCTTTTGACCGGCATTCACACTCACTACCCGTGCAACCATAGACATGCGGTTTTTAGAGTCTGTGACGTCGCACTGCATGGGTTCAGTAGTGACCGGACAGTTCGCAGCAATATGTCCCATCTCTTGGCAGCGGAAACACCTAACGGGTCCCTTGCTTAGACCATAGTTCGTTACTCTCGGCCTCGCAGTGCGGGCAGTCCCGTTTTCCTCCCCCACTGTCTTAGGGATTTTTCCATCTCCCCTACTCCCTGGAACAGTCTTACCGGTTCCATGTGGAGATGATGAAGAACGAGGTGGGGTAACGTCTTCTCGGAGTCCTTCCGCCACGGAGTAACGTTCCACCAGATCCACCAGTTGATCTGCCATCATAGGATTTCCATGGCTTACCCACTTCCTCAGGGCTGGCGGTAGAGCTCTCATGTACTTGTCCATGACGACTCTCTGGATTATCTCTAGCGCTGTCAGCACCTCGGGTTGTAGCCACTTCTTCGTCACGTGGATCAGGTCGAACATCTGTGACCGCGGTGGTTTATCCGGCTGATAAGTCCATTGATGCACTCTCTGTGCACGGACAGCGGTCGTCACTCCCAGCCGGGCCAAGATCTCGGCTTTCAGTTTGTCAAAGTCCTGCGCAGCTTCAGGCTCTAAGTCATAATAAGCCTTTTGGGCCTCACCGGAAAGAAACGGGGCAATCAGGCCGGCCCATCGTGCCTTCGGCCATTTTTCTCGTACCGCCGTCCGTTCAAACGTGGTCAGGTATGCCTCGACGTCATCTTCGGTCGTCATCTTCTGCCAGTACCGACTCACGTGAATCACTCTCGACTCGGCTTCCAGGTTAACCTCATGTAGGCTTGCCAGGCGCTGCGCCACCTGCTGGAGAAGCGAACGATCGGTAGCTGTCATGTCCACCAACTCCTTCAGCTGGGCCATCATCACCCGATTAGCTTCTTGCTGGACGGCGGTGGACTGTACCAGCGCTTTCACCACGTCCTCCATGCTCATGCTTGCAACGTGATGCCCGCGTTCTCCACCACAATGTGATAAAACACTCCGGGTTCGTCTTTGCTGGGGTCAAAGGTCACGTGCGTTCAGCATGAAACTCAGGCGCAGAGCTGGGATTTGGGTGTAACTGACCCTGAGTCAGGTTTATTAACGGTGAAAGCAATGCAAAAAGGAAATAAAACATAAAACAAATCCTTGCCTGTCCGGCACTAACTAAACAATGGACAACCTAACTACCAACTGGTGGGCTTCTCCCGTCCAGCCAAACCACAGTTGCAGTGGGCACTGCTTCCACTCACGTGTGTCTCTCACACAGACAGGCTCTCTGTGTTCCCAGGCTGAGACACTCACACAACCACCTGGCATCCTTTTATATCCACCTCCCATTATTCATTAGCAAGCAGGTGCGATACTGACCAGACTAGGCCACATAGGAAAGGAATCTGGGCGAGATATACCTGCCCTCATCCACTATTCCCACATGATTCTCACAATATATACAACATTCATGCAGCATACATACATACTACATATATACTACATTCATACAGCATACATACATACTACATATATACTACATATATACTACATTCATACAACATACATGCATACTACATACATACTACATTCATACAGCATACATACATACTACATACATACTACATATATACAACATTCATACAACATACATACATACTTCATATATACTACATTCATACATTCATACAATTTTGAAAAAAATATCGGTACTCGGTATCGGAATTCCGATACAGCGAATATCGGCCGATACCCGATATTTGCAGTATCGGAATGCTCAACACTTCAGGGCCCTTTAAATTTTTCACTCTTTGTTTCATTGCAGCCATTTGGTAAATTCAAAAAAGGTCATTTTTTCCTCATTAATGTATATTCTGCATTCCATCTTGACTGAAAAAAACAGAAATGTAGAGATTTTTGCAAAGTTACTAAAAAAGAAAAACTGAAATATCACATGGTCATAAGTATTCAGACCTTTTGCTCAGACACTCATATTTAAGTCACATGCTGTCCATTTCCTTGTGATCCTCCTTGGGATGGTTCTACTCCTTCATTGGAGTCAAGCTGTGTTTAATTAGACTGATAGAACTTGATTTGTAAAGGCACACACCTGTCTATATAAGACCTCATAGCTCACTGTGCATCTCAGACCAAATGAGAATCATGAGGTCAAATAAACTGGCCAAGGAACTCAGAGACAGAATTGTGGCAAGGCACAGATCTGGCCAAGGTTACAAAAGAATTTCTGCAGTACTCAAGGTTCCTAAGAGCACAGTGGCCTCCATAATAATTAAATGGAAGAAGTTTGGGACTACCAGAAGTCTTCCTAGACCTGGCCGTCCATCCAAACTGAGCAATCGTGGGAGAAGAGTCTTGGTGAAAGAGATAGAGAAGAACCCCCAAGATCACTGTGGCTGAGCTCCACAGATGCAATAGGGAGATGGGAGAAAGCTCCACAAAGTCAACTATCACTGCAGCCCTCCACCAGTAAGGCCTTTATGGTAGAGTGGCCCGACGGAAGCCTCTCCTCAGTGCCACACATATGAAAGCCCGCATAGAGTTTGCTAAAAAATACATGAAGGACTCCCATACTATGAGAAATAAGATTCTCTGGTCTGATGAGACGAAGACAGAACTTTTTGGTGATAATTCTAAGCGGTATGTGTGCATAAAACCAGGCACTGCTCATCACCTGTCCAATACAATCTCAACAGTGAAACATGGTGGTGGCAGCATCATGTTATGGGGGTGTTTTTCAGCTGCAGGGACAGGATGACTGGTTGCAATTGAAGGAAATATGAATGCGGCAGAGTACAGAGATATCCTGGATGAAAACGTCTTCCAGAGTGCTCTGGACCCAGAATTAGTCGAAGGTTCTCCTTCCAACAAGACAATGACCCTAAACATACAGCTAAAATAACAAAGGAGTGGCTTCAGAACAACTCTGTGACCATTCTTGATTGGCCCAGCCGGAGCTCTGACTTAAACCCAATTGAGCATCTCTGGAGAGACCTGAAAATGGCTGTCCACCAACGTTCACCATCCAACCTGACGGAACAGGAGAGGATCTGCAAGGAAGAATGGCAGAGGATCCCCAAATCCAGGTGTGAAAAACTTGTTGCTTCATTCCCAAGAAAACTCATGGCTGTACTAGCTCAAAAGGGTGCTTCTACTCAATACTGAGCAAAGTGTCTGAATACTTATGACCATGTGATATTTCAGTTTTTCTTTTTTAATAAATGTACAAAAATTTCTATATTTCTGTTTTTTTTCAGTCAAGATGGGGTGCAGAGTGTACATTAAAGAGAAAAAAATGCACTTTTTTAATTTACCAAATCGCTGCAATGAAACAAAGAGCATAAAATTTAAAGAGGTCTGAATACTTTCCGTATCCACTGTAATATATACATAATTTGATAGGAACGTATTTTCTACTAAAATATAATTAATAATGAAGTGTACATTTATATATAATAAAATATAAAATGTAATAAAATGGCACGTCAATTTTATACTGCAGAGGAGGCATATGCCCTTTTATGTTCTGACAGTGAAGAAAGTGTAATGTCAGATAGCGATGATGATTTTGAGGGCTATAATTTCAGCGACAGTGATAGCTCAGAAATGAGCAGTCATTCTGGTCCATCCTCAAAAATAACAAGGACTAGTACAAGAGAGGCACATAGCACTACTGGAGAAACGTCTCCAAATCAGGTAACACTGCCCAGTACAAGCGCTGTCCCTGGTACTGGTGGATTGGCGCACGCCAATGTACAAGGGGCTTTGCTACTTGATGTATCATTTCTCAGATGGGAGGCTTCAGATTCGGCTACTCCATTCATCCCTGGTTTTAATGCCATTCCTGGTGTAAATGTGGAGGTGAAAGATTGTGGACCAGTTAATTTTTTAAATTTGTTTATGACAGATAGGTTGCTAGAGCATATTGTTCTCCAAACAAATTTATATGCTTCCCAACTTATCAGTCAGAATCCACAATCCTAATGCTAGGTCAAATTTATGGACGCCAACGGATCTTCTTGAAATGAAAAAAATTGTAGGACTTAGGCCTCTTTGACACTTCAGCTTTTTGACGTCAGTCAAAATCCGCCACTTTGGGGCGGATCCGTTTTTCCAACCCATTGATTTGCCTTAGTGGCGGATTTTGACTGATGGTCGTCCATTGGGTCCATTTTTTGACGGATCCGTGAGAATTTTATCGGCTCCCAGGTGGACCAGACGGACACTGCAACTTTTTTTTGGTTGACGGTCCGCTATTTTTAACTGCGCATGCCCGGAAGGTGAAAACCGGGAGCAGTTTTAACCATGTAATGCCATTCCGGGAGCCAATAAAATTCTCTCTCTCTCTCTCATCTGCATCTGACCTCGCGACGATGGAAGGCCTCTCTCTCTTATCGGTATCTGACCTTGCGGCGATGGAAGGCCGCGAGATGGAAGGCCGCGAGATCGCGGCGATGGAAGGTCGCGAGATGGAAGGCCGCGAGATCGCGGCGATGGAAGGCCGCGAGATGGAAGGCCGCGAGATGGCGGCAATGGAAGGCCGCGAGATCGCGGTGATGGAAGGCCGTGAGATGGAAGGCTGCGAGATCGCGGCGATGGAAGGCTGTGAGATGGAAGGCCGCGAGATCGCAGCGATGGAAGGCCGCGAGATGGAAGGCCGTGCGATCGCGGCAATGGAAGGCCGCGAGATCGAAGGCCGCGAGATCACGGCGATGAGATCGCGGTGATAACCTCGCCTGGAAGGCCGCGGTCACTTTAAATCACGCCACTTTCCATCTTCCACGGATCCATACTACAACGTGGTCCGCTGACCGTACATCTCTAAACGGAGACGGATCCGTTGCTTTGAACCTTTGGCGGATTTCAGCTGACCACTGACGACGGAGGTATGAAACAGGCCTTACCGTATATACTCGTGTATAAGCCGAGATTTTCAGCCCATTTTTTTGGGCTGAAAGTCCCCCTCTCGGCTTATACACGGGTCATATACCTGGGGGTCGGCGGGGAAGGTGGAGCCAGGGTGTCAGAGATCATACTTATCTGTCCTGCCGCGGTCTCTGCAGCCTCGCTTCTCCACTGTCTCCCTTCCTGTCTTCAGCGGTCACATGGTATCGCTCATTACACTCATGACTATGCGCATATTCATGAGTGTAATGAGCGGTACCACGTGACCGCTGAAGACAGGAGGGGAGACAGTGGAGAAGCGAGGCTGCAGAGACCGCAGCAGGATCGGTGAGTATAGCGATATTCACCTGTCCCCCGGTCCATCGCTGCTCACCACTGTCTCTGCTGCATCCTGTGTCAGTGACAATTAGGCAGCAGGGGGAGCGGTGATGTGGTTAATGCGTGCCGCCCCTCTGCTGGCTGAACAGTCACTGACACAAGAAGCGGCAGACAGCGGCGATGGACCCAGGAGAGGTGAGTATGGCTTTTTTTTTTACAGCATATGGGGGCATATTCTATGGAGCAGCATATGGGGGCATAGTCTATAGAGCAGCATATCGGGCATATTCTATGTGGCAGCATATGGGGGCATATTCTATGGGGCAGTATATGGGGGCATATTCTATGGGGTAGCATATGGAGGCATAGTCTATGGAGCAGCATATGGGGGCATAATCTATGGATTCCACCCTCGGCTTATACACGAGTCAATACGTTTTCCCAGTTTTTTGTGGCAAAATTAGGGGGGTCGGTTTATACACGGGTCAGCTTATACACGAGTATATATGGTACATTTGCCACTGGGATTGTTTAAAAAGCAAGCATTTGGTCTTACTGGTCCAACCGCATTGCTCAAGCCACCCTTATGTTTTCTGTCAATCATCCTAGAACCCAATATGAAATGCTTAACAGATATTGTCATTTTAACGACAATAGTCAAAGCCTGACCAGAAATGCCCAAGAACATTACAGATTTTATAAAATCAGACCCATCATCAAAGAGTACATAGAAACACAAAACATTTCTATCGATTAGTACCTTGTAAAATTCAAAGGTAGAGTGTACCTCAAGCAACTTATTCCATCCAAGAGGGTGTGGACCTTGCAGACCAGGTGCTTCAGCCAAACCAGGTATTAAGAAAATCACACATCTGTTATAAAAAGTTAGTCATTTACTCATTTCAGGTGGTCATATATAATTCTTTAATTCTTTTGTGTTAGCCAAAAAAAGCAGGAAATTCAGATACTTTCCTTGATTATCAGGAAAAGGTAATTGAAAATCTCGTTTTTGCAAATGTTGGTCCCGCTTATCCATTAGAATCTGAAGATGTCAAAAAACTCATTGAGTGACATTTTATTACACTCATTCCAGCAGCAGAAAGAAGAAATAACACCAAGAGAAGATGTCGTATAGGTACTAAGAGAGGAATGAGGCATGATACCTGCTATTATTGCCCATCCGTTTCCGCAGTGTTTTTGGACACGCGGAATTGCATAAAATCCGCAGTGTATTACAGTACCAATGATACTCAATGGGAATTTGAGAATTGGTGTGCACATGCTGCAGAAAAATCAGTGCGGATTCGCAGTGTTTTATTTTCTGCAGCATGTCAATTCGTTGTGCGGAAACGCAGCGTTTCTGCACTCATTAACTAAACATTTAAGGAAGGCAAATCCGCACATCAAAAAATGCAGACAATCTGCAAGAAATCCGCAAGCATTTTGGCATGCATTTTCTGCCAAGAGATGCAGATTTTGTGCGGAAAATTCCGCAGGACAATCCACCGCGTGTGTATATACCTTTAGACCTCACTTATTGATTTAAAATCTATTTTTAAACTGCATTAATTTATCCTATTTGTCATTCAAGCATATTTTTTTTAGTGAATGACACATTTGAGTAGAGCTCACTTAACAATTTCCAGGGTGGATATCTCCAGAGACTCTACCTGGGCACAATAGATTGAATATTTGTAATTTTTGTTTTAAAACATCCACTGAGGGTGTGTCTCTGGAAATCCATGGAGTGAAATTCATCACTACACTCACTGATGAATTCCCAGAGGGGTGTCATTTACAAAATGGGGTCACTTCAGGGGGGATTCTGCTGTTGTGCCACTTAGTGGCTCGGCAAAAGGAGTCCGCAAACTATTGTAGGAAAATCTGTGCTCCAATATTCAAAAAGCACTCCTTGCTTCCTCAGTCCTGCTGTGTTACCAAACAGTACTGTACAGCTTCATATGGGGTATTGCAAAAAATGTGACACAATTTACGGGGTAACTTTTACCTATTTTTCCATGTAAAAATTTATAATTGGGGGCTAAAACAACATTTTAATAGTAAAAATTAATTTTTTTTTCTTCACCACTCAATGGCATAACATTCTATGAACCAGCTGTGATGTTAGTATGCTCACTGCACCACTAGATGAATTCATTCAAATGAGTAGGTTGTAAAATGGGTTCACTTATGGGGGAAGTTCTGCTGTTCTGGCACCTCAGGGGTCCTGCCAATGTGACATGTCACCCACAAACTATTCCAGCAAAATCTGCTCTCCTTCTGAGCTTTGCACTGTGGCTAAAATTAAGTTTCCAACCACACATGGGGTATTGGCGTACTCAGGAGAGATTGCACAATCAATTGTGGGGTCCATTTTCTCCTTTTATACCTGTAAAAATGAGAAACTTGAGGTTAAATCAACTTTTTTGGTAAAAAACATTATCACGTTGCAATATCTTCAAATTCTATGAGGCACCTGTGGTATCAAGATGGTCATCACACCAGCAGATGAATTCCTCAAGGGGTGTAGTTTTCAAAATAGGGTCACTTGTGAGAGATCTCCTCTGTTTATGCACATCAGCAGCTGTGCAAGTATGACAGGGCATCCGGTATCGATTCTAGCTAATTTTGTGTTCAAAAAGTCAAATGGTGCTCCTTCCATTACGAGCTTTTCCATGTGACCTAACAGTAGTTTTCCATCACATATTGGGTATCAGCATGCTCTGGAGAACTTGCACAAGAAATTTTGGGGGCCATTTTCTCCTGTTACCCTTGTGAAAATAAAAATTGGAGGCTAAAGCAACATTTATGTGGGAAAAAGTATTTTTTTTAATTCCATTTTGCTTTAATTCCTGTGCAGCACCTCAAGGGTTAATAAATGTATTGAATGTGTATTTTCTATCATATAGGTCCCTGAAAGTCACTTCAAATGTGACATTGTCCCTAAAAAAGGTTTTTGCAAATTTTGTTGGAAAAATTAAATTGCTGAAAAACTTTGAAGCTTTCTAACGGCCTTATAAAAAAATTGTCTTTCAAAAATTATGCTGATGTAAAATAGACATGTGGTCAATGCTATTTATTAACTATTTTGCATGATATAATGATCTGGTTTAAGGGCATAAAAATTCAAAATTTTAAAACTGAAAAATGTTCTATTTTTTGTCAAATTTTCAATACTTTCATAAATAAACGTAAATCATATTGCCCTACACTACCGTTCAAAAGTTTAGGGTCAATTAGAAATTTCCTTATTTTTGAAAGAAAACCACAGTTTTTTCCAATGAAGCTAACATTAAATGATTCCGAATTACACTCTATACATTGTTAATGTGGTAAATGACTATTCTAGCTGCAAACGTCTGGTTTGTAATCAATATCTTCATAGGTGTATAGAGGCCCATTTCCAACAACCATCACTCCAGTGTTCTTATGGTACTTTGTGTTTGCTAACTGTGTAAGAAAGCTAATGGATGGTTAGAATACCCTTGAAAACCATTGTGCAAGTATGTTAGCACAGCTGAAAACAGTTTGACTGATTAGAGAACTTATAAACCTGACCTTCGTTTGTGCTAGTTAAGAATCTGGAGCAATACTTTTGTTGGTTCCATTAAAAAAGTGTTTCTCAACTCCAGTCCTCAAGACCCACCGACAGGTCATGTCTTCAGGATTTCCTTAGTATTGCACACGTGATGGAATTAATGCTTGAGCGGGTGATGAAATTATCACCAGTGCAACACTAAGGAAATCCTGAAACCTTGACCTGTTGGTGGGTCTTGAGGACTGGAATTGAGAAACACTGCATTAAACGCTCAAAATGGCCAGAAAAAAATAACATTCATGTTAAACTCGACAGTCTATGCTTGTTCTTAGAAATGAAGGCTATTGCATGTGAGAAAATTGCCAAGAAACTGAAGATTTCCAACAATGGTGTGTACTACTCCCTTCAGAGGAGAGCACAAACAGGCTCTAACCAGAGTGGAAAGGGAAGTGGAAGGCCCGGCTGCACAACTGAGCAACAATACAAGTACATTAGACTCTGCAGTTTGAGAAACTGACGCCTCACAGGTCCTCAACTGGCAGCTTCATCAAGCCAAACCAACTTGTGGGAGGGGCTTCTGGAAACATGAGGTGTAATTTCTCCAGATTACCTCAGCAAATTAACTGCTAGAAAGCCAAAGGTCTGCAATGCTGGAATTGCTGCAAAGGGAGCATTCTTTGACGAAAGCAAAGTTTGAAGGAGAAAATTATTATCTCTATATATAAAACTGAATGTGTGTGTGTATCACCAACCAATCACGAAGCATCTTTCATTTCAACAGAGCTGTTCAAAAGAAGCTGAGCTATGACTATGATTGGTTGCTATGAGTAACAGTTTTCCTTGCAACCAATCACTAAGCATCTCTCATTTCACCAGAGCTGGTTAAAAGAAACTGAGCTGTGATTGGTTGCTATGAGCAAGTTTTCCCACTTGACAACACCTCAGCAGACACTGACATGGTGGGAGAAATCTAGCATCCCTTGGAACATAAGCTCCCAGCCACTGTCTGCCCCCAGAAAGGAGCAGAGAGCACATGACAGAAATGAATCACCGCCTCCTGTGCCCATATCCCCATCACACATCCTCCATAATATAGGCACATCTTCCCTCTTAAAGGGATCATTGGTATGGAAGTCAGAGCAAATCCATCCAGCGCTTTGGTTTTGACCCCAGGCCTCTCTTAAAGGGATCTCCGGTATGGAAGTTAGGACCGTTCCACTCAGCTCTGTGGTTCTGACCCCAGTTTCTCTTAAAGGGTTCACTGGTATGGAATTTAGGGCAAATTCACTGCGCTTTGGTACTGACCCCTGGCCTTTCTTAAAGGGATCTCCAGTATGGAAGTCAGGGCAATTGCCTTCAAATGCTCTGGTACTGACCCCAGGCTCTCTTAAAGGAATCTCCTGTATGGAAGTTAGGGCAAATTCCTCAGTGCTCTGATTCTGACCCCAGGCTCTCTTAAAGGGATTATTGGTATGCAAGTCAGGACAAATCCACTCAGCGCTCTGGTTCTGATCCCAGGCTCTCTTAAAGGGATCCCCGGTATGGAAGTTAGGGCAAATCCACTCAGCACTCTGGTTCTGACCCAAGGCCCCTCTTAAAGGGATCCCCGGTATGGAAATGAGGGCAAATCCACTCTGCGCTTTGGTACTGACCCCAGGCCTCTCTTAAAGGGATCTCCGGTATGGAAGTTATGGTAAATCCCTCAGCGCTCTGATTCTCACCCCAGGCTTCTATTAAAGGGATCATTAGTATGGAAGTCAGGGCAAATCCACTCAGTGCTCTGGTTCTGATACCAAGTATCCCCGGTATCGAAGTTAGGACCGTTCCACTTAGCGCTCTGGTTCTGACCCCAGGCTGACAGGATGATGTGGGATATAAGGGGTAGCAGTCTGGTGGCTCTGGCTGACGGGATGAAGTGGGATATTAGTGGTAGTTGTCCGGTGGCTCTGGCTGACATGATGATGTGGGATACTAGGGGTAGTAGTCCGGTGGCTCTGGCTGACGGGATGATGTGAGATATTAGGGATAGTAGTCCGGTGGCTCTGGCTGACGGGACGATGTGGGATATTAGGAGTAGTAGTCCGGTGACTCTGGCTGATGGGACGATGTGGGATATTAGAGGTAGTAGTCCGGTGGCTCTATTGACGGGATGATGTGGGATATTAGTGGTAGTTGTCCGGTGGCTCTGGCTGACGGGATGATGTGGGATATTAGGGGTAGTAGTCCGGTGGCTCTGGCTGACGGGACGATGTGGGATATTAGGGGTAGTCCAGTGGCTCTGGCTGACGGGACGATGTGGGATATTAGGAGTAGTAGTCCAGAGGCTCTGGCTAATGGGATGATGTGAGATATTAGGGGTTGTTGTCCGGTAGCTCTGGCTGACGGGATGATGTGGGATATTATAGTAAATGTGGCTATGCAGAGTGGGCAGGGCTCTACACTCAGCTTTATATATGTATATAGATATAATCATTATAATCTGTTAGAACTAACCGTAGTTAGTTGTTACTATGCCCGGGCAGCGCCAGGCTCTTCAGCTAGTTTCAAATAAAAATCTTTTTTTCAAACCTTGTCAATGTCTGGACTAGATTTTAAATTCATTTGGGAACTCATTTGATTAATAAAAGTATGAGTTTTCATGGAAAACACAAAATTGTCTGGGTGACCCCAAACTTTTGAACGGTAGTGTAAATTTAACCCCTTAGTGACAGAGCCAATTTGCAGCTTAATGACCGGGCCAATTTTTACAATTCTGACCACTGTCAATTTATGAGGCTATAACTCAGGAACACTTTAACGGATCCCGCTGATTTGGAGACTGTTTTTTCGTGACATATCGTACTTCATGGTAGTGGTAAAATTTCTTCGATATGACTTGCATTTATTTATGAAAAAAATGGAAATATGCAGAAAATATTTTAAATTTTGCAATTTATAAACTTAATTTTTATGCCCTTAAATCAGAGAGACATGTCACACAAAATACTACACCCCTCAAGGTGCTCAAAACCACATTCAAGAAGTTTATTAACCCTTTACGTGCTTGACAGGAACTGAAGCAATGTGGAAGGAAAAAAATAACATTTAACTTTTATAAAAAACATTTTACTTCAGAACCAATTTTTTTTATTTTGACAAGTGTAAAAAGAGAAAATGAACTACAAAAAATTGTTGTGCAATTTCTCCTGAATTCGCCGATACCCCATATGTGGAAGTAAACCACTGTTTGGGCGCACGAAAGAGCTTGGAAGGGAAGGAGCGCCGTTTGACTTTTTCAATGCAGAATTGGCTGAAATTGAAATCGGACGCCATGTCGCGTTTGGAGAGCCCCTGATGTGCCTAAACAGTGGAAAATCCCCACAAATGAGACTATTTTGGAAACCAGACCCCCCCAGTCAACTTATCTAGATGTGTGGTGAGCACTTTGAACCCCCAGTGCTTCACAGAAGTTTATAACGTTGAGCCGAGAAAATAAACAATCGATTTTTTTTCCTCAAAAATGATTTTTTAGCCCGCTATTTTTTATTTTCACAAGGGTATCAGGAGAAATTGAACCCCAAAAGTTGTTGTCCAGATTGTCCAGACTATGCTGGTACCCTCTATGTGGGGGGGGGAAACCACTGTTTGGGCACACGTCGAGTCTCGGAAGGGAAGTAGTGACGTTTTGAAATGCAGACTTTGATGGAATGGTCTGTGGGCGTCATGTTGCGTTTGCAGAGCCCCTGATGTGCCGAAACAGTAGAAACCCCCCACAAATTACCTCATTTTGGAAACTAGACCCCCCCAAGGAGCTTATCTAGATGTGTGGTGAGCACTTTGAACCGCCAAGTGCTTCACAGAAGTCTATGACATAGAGCCGTGAAAATAAAAAAAATCATATTTTTTCCACAAAAATTATTTTTCACCCCCAAATTTTTACTTTTAAAATGGAAACAGGAGAAATTGGACCAGAAAAGTTGGGCAATTTGTTCTGAGTATGCTGATACCCCAAATGGGGGGGAAACCACTGTTTGGGCGCATGGCAGAGGTCAGAAAGGAAGGCACGCTGTTTTGGAATGCAGACTTTGATGGAATGGTCTGCAGCTATCAAGTTGCGTTTGCAGAGCCCCTGATGTGCCTAAACAGTAGAAACCCCCCTCAAGTGACAATATTTTGGAAAAAAGACCCCTCAAGGATCTTATCTAGATGTGTTATGAGAACTTTGAACCCCCAAGTGTTTCACTAAAGTTTATAAAGCAGAGCTGTGAAAATAAAAAAATCATATTTTTTCCACAAAAATGATCTTTTCACCTCCAAATTTTTACTTTCACAAGGGTAACAGGTGAAATTGGACCACAAAAGTTGTTGTGCAATTTGTCCTGAGTACGATGATACCCCATATGGGGGGAACCACTGTTTGGGCGCATGGTATTGCTTGGAAGAGAAGGAGCACCATTTTGTAATGCAGACTTTGATGGAATGGTCTGCAGGTGTCATGTTGCGTTTGCAGAGCCCTTGATATGCCTAAACAGTAGAAACCCACCACAAGTGACCCCATTTTGGAATCTAGACCCCCCAAGGAGCTTATCTAGATGTATGGTGAGCACTTTGAACCCCCAAGTGCTTCACAGAAGTTTATAACGCAGAGCCGTGAAAATAAAAAATCACTTTTTTTCACAAAAATAATTTTTTTGCCCCCAATTTTTTATTTTCCCAAGGATAACAGGAGAAATTAGACCCCCAAAGTTGGTGTGCAATTTGTCCTGAGTACGCTGATGCCCCATATCTGGGGGAACCACTGTTTGGGTGCACGGCAGAGCTCAGAAGGGAGGGAGCACCGTTTGACTTTTTGAACTCAAAATTGGCTGGAATCAATGTTGGCGACATGTCACGTTTGGAGACCCCTGCTGTACCTAAACAGTGGAAATATCCCAATTCTAACTCCAAACCTAACCCCAAAACACTCCTAACCCTAACCCCAACACACCCCTAACCCTAATCCCAACCCTAACCATAACCCTAATCACAACCCTAACCAACACACCCCTAACCCTAATCCCAACCCTAACCACAAACCTAACCCCAACACACCCCTAACCCTTACCCTAATCCCAACCCTAATTCTACCCTAATCTCAAGTCTAACCCTAACCCCAACCCTAACCCTAATCCCAACACTAACCCTGATTTTAGCCCAACTCACTTTAGCCTAACTCTAACCCTAATGGGAAAATTGAAATAAATATATTTTCTTTATTTCATTATTTTTCCCTAAGGGGATGATAAAGGGGGTTCATTTACTATTTTTTGTATTTTTATCATTGTGATAGGGTCTATCACAGTTACCAAAATGAACCAATAGGAAAAATCTTCCTACTGTTGCCGGGTGCCGGCCGGCAGATCTCGGCGGGCGCACTGTGAATGTGTCCGTCATTTTCTTACCGGAAGAATATGCCGGCGGCCGTGGGGGGAAGCCAGGAGACCCAGAGACACTGGGATGTACCGGTGGGATCGGGGACCCTATTTCTCTCCCCTCTGATGTGTGATAACATCAGAGGAGAGAGAAATTAAATGACACATCAGACTTTTTTTTTTGCGGTCACCGTTATATATATATGGCTAATAACAGTGATCGCAACACCGGGTCAGTAAAAACCAACTCGAATCATGTTCTCTGGGGTCTCGACTACCCCTGGCAGCCAAGACCCCAGAGACAATTCGACTTTGGGGGGCGCTGTACACTTAAACCTCAGCACCGTTAAAAAGCGGCGCTGTGGTATAAGTACCTCTAACTACCACCGTGAAAAGGTTTATCGGCGGCCTTTAAGGCTATGGGCACACGTTGTGGATTCTCTCGCGGATTTTTCCGCACAAAAAAACGCAGCTCTTGGCATTTTTGATGCGTTTTTGCGGCGGTTTTTCAGTACAGTTTTGCCTGCGGATTTGTATGCGTTTTTGTAAGCTAAATAAAGATATGTTATTTAAAAAAAAAAAAAAGATTTGTGATGTCATTTCTGACCAACCTCCTCTTTTACATTTGTCCAACCCACACTCCATTATACACAGATAGACAGAGAGATAGACAGATAGACAGATAATAGATATAGACTCAGTGCCCACAGTTTGGCCATCGAGGTCGGCCGGCACAAACAGAGCTACAAGCCCAGGGAAGACAGACTTGCCTACACTGTGACCTGGAGGCCCTGGAGGATGAGACTCACTTCCTGCTACACTGCAGAAAATACTCAGCAGTGAGGGACACTCTCCTCAGGAGACTATCCAATCTCTTCCCGGATTTCAGCTCCATGAAGGAAGAGAAAACATATATCCTGCTGGGGGAAGAAGAAAGCATGGTGGAGATAGCAGAGCAATATGTGAGCGCATGCCATAGGCTGTAAAAAAAGACAACCATGATATACCATGGACTTCCTTACCCCCATCCTTTACCCCATCCATCGTTCCTTCAGTCCCCACCCATTATCCCCACAGCCCCTACTCCCTATTCCCTACTGGACACATGCTTTGGCAAAACTAATGTTTATTTGGTCCTGCCAATAAAGCTTCTTTGAATTGAATAATAGATAGATAATAGACAGATAGAAAGATAGATTGATAGATGATAGATATATTTCCATAGATATGTCCATAGATATATCTATAGATATTTCCATAGATATATCTATAGATATTTCCATAGATATACAGTTGTGGCCAAAAGTATTGACACCCCTGCAATTCTGTCAGATAATACTTAGTTTCATCCTGAAAATGATTGCAAACACAAATTCTTTGGTATTACTATCTTCATTTAATTTGTCTTAAATGAAAAAACACAAAAAGAATTGTCCTAAAGCCAAATTGGATATAATTCCACACCAAACATAAAAAAGAGGGTGGACAAAAGTATTGGCACTGTTCGAAAAATCATGTGATGCTTCTCTAATTTGTGTAAATAACAGCACCTGTAACTTACCTGTGGCACCCAACAGGTGTTGGCAATAACTAAATCACACTTGCAGCCAGTTGACATGGATTAAAGTTGAATCAACCTCTGTCCTGTGTCCTTGTGTGTACCACATTGAGCATGGAGAAAAGAAAGAAGACCAAAGAACTGTCTGAGGACTTGAGAAACCAAATTGTGAGGAAGCATGAGCAATCTCAAGGCTACAAGTCCATCTCCAAAGACCTGAATGTTCCTGTGTCTACCGTGCGCAGAGTCATCAAGAAGTTTAAAGCCCATGGCACTGTGGCCAACCTCCCTAGATGTGGATGGAAAAGAAAAATTGACAAGAGATTTCAACGCAAGATTGTGCGGATGTTGGATAAAGAACCTCGACTAACATCCAAACAAGTTCAAGCTGCCCTGCAGTCCGAGGGTACATCAGTGTCAACCCGTACTATCCGTCAGCGTCTGAATGAAAAGAGACTGTATGGTAGGAGACCCAGAAAGACCCCACTTCTTACCCCAAGACATAAAAAAGCCAGGCTGGAGTTTGCCAAAACTTACCTGAAAAAGCCTAAAACATTTTGGAAGAATGTTCTCTGGTCAAATGAGACAAACGTAGAGCTTTTTGGGCAAAGGCATCAACATAGAGTTTACAGGAGAAAAAAGAGGCATTCAAAGAAAAGAACACGGTCCCTACAGTCAAACATGGCGGAGGTTCCCTGATGTTTTGGGGTTGCTTTACTGCCTCTGGCACTGGACTGCTTGACCGTGTGCATGGCATTAAGTCTGAAGACTACCAACAAATTTTGCAGCATAATGTAGGGCCCAGTGTGAGAAAGCTGGGTCTCCCTCAGAGGTCATAGGTCTTCCAGCAGGACAATGACCCAAAACACACTTCAAAAAGCACTAGAAAACGGTTTGAGAGAAAGCACTGGAGACTTCTAAGGTGGCCAGCAATGAGTCCAGACCTGAATCCCATAGAACACCTGTGGAGATATCTAAAAATGGCAGTTTGGAGAAGGCACCCTTCAAATATCAGGGACCTGGAGCAATTTGCCAAAGAAGAATGGTCTAAAATTCCAGCAGAGCATTGTAAGAAACTCATTGATGGTTACCGGAAGCGGTTGGTCGCAGTTATTTTGGCTAAAGGTTGTGCAACCAAGTATAAGGCTGAGGGTGCCAATACTTTTTTTCTGGCCCATTGTTGGAGTTTTGTGTGAAATGATCAATATTTTGCATTTTGCTTCATTCTCTTTTGTGTTTTTTCATTTAAGACAAATTAAGTGAAGATAATAATACCAAAGAATTTGTGTTTGCAATCATTTTTGTTAGAGTGTTAGAGTGTTAGCGACTCCTGGAGTGGACCCTCTGGGTCGCGGCACCAACCCTCCCAGTGCGAGCTAGCCTAGTGAGGACCACCCCCTATACAGGGAGTGTCAGGAGCAAGCCCCAGGGGATACGATACCACGACTGCTGGCACCAGGCGGCCGGCTCACAGGAGATACGAGACTGTGTGACTGGAGGGTGCGGGATACTAGGGAACACAGGAGAGTACACGGGAGTGCGCTGAGTACAGGGTAGTACTAGACGGGTACACGTGGGCACATAAGGCGTGTAGCAAGTAACAGAACACAGGAATAGAGTGAATGCCAGGAGGCACGGCGGAGCAAGAAACAAGGGACAGGATACGAGAGGATGTGCCAGGAGGCACAACTGAGCATGAAGCAACAAGGGTTCAGAGCAAGTGCTAGGAGCACCACAGAATAGCAGACAGAGCAGAGGACCTGAGAACAGCGCATAGCCAGGCTGGGACACAGCTGACCCAGCCAGGAAGCACAACAATAATCAGGCACCTCCCCTAGGGGGAGGTCGTCTGATATAGCACATGACTACTACTGGTTCCGGGTCAGGACCTAGCCAGAAAGCACACGACCACTAGTGGTTCCGGGTCAGGTCCTCCAATACCATAGAGAGGACCGAGCCTTATACAGCACTGACAGGAGCGCGCAAGCGCAAACGTAAACGTGGCATGGAGGAGACCCGGGGACGAGAGTTGCGCGTGCGCACCCGACGGGGACCCCTGAGGGACCGCCGTACCGGAGGGAGTGACGTCGGGGCCGAAGCCCCGCCTCCTGGTGAGCGCGGCATAACAGTACCCCCTCCTTTAAGCCCCCTCTCTCTAGAACTGGAAAATAGCACCTTGACACTAGGAGCGGGATCCAGACACTTCCTAACTGCATGAGGACCAATGAGATCCAGAGTCTCAATACGAGAAAATTCGGTCTCCTGCCATACCCTGGAGAACTCCACGGACAGAGAGTCAGAGGCAGGTATCCCCGAGACAGGTCGAACCGGCAGAGGCACACAGACATGCTTGGAGGCCGAAGTGGTGGTGCAGTCATTGGAAGTCAATTCATCCTTAGGAGGCGAGCTGTCGGAGGATGGTTGCTTGGGAAGTCTCTTCTTGGCACACGATGGGCAAGCAGCCACGCAGTCTTTGACGTCCTGAGCAATAGACGGCCACCAGTAATCGTGGGATAAACGGGAGAGTGTCCTCTTGGCACCAACATGACCGGCAGCCGGAGAAGAATGTCCCCAGGATAACACACCTTTACGGTTACCTTTAGACACAAAGGTCTCCCCTGGACGCTGGGGTGTCAACTTGACGGAAGCCACGGTAATTACCTTGGGACGGTCACTTGACGGAGGTGGAGACTGACTCTCAGCCTCCTTTTTGACAATGTCACAAGTCACAGACGGGTTGCTTGACGGATGTGGAGACTGACTCTCAGCCTCCTTCTCGACAATGTCACAAGTAACAGACGGGATGCTTGACGGATGTGGAGACTGACTCTCAGCCTCCTTCTCGACAAAGTCACAAGTCACAGACCGGTTGCTTGAAGGATGTGGAGACTGACTCTCAGCCTCCTTCTTGACAAAGTCACAAGTCACAGACCGGTTGGCGGACGGCGGACCTGTAACCATCAAAGACGAGTAAGCAGGGTTCTTTGGATGAACGAACAGCAGGCAACTCTTTTGACAGGACGGACCCCAACGGAGTATATCACCAGATTGCCAGTCCAGGGTCGGCCCATGAATACGTAGCCAAGGAAGGCCAAGAAGAAGGGTATGAGGCGAAGTCGGCAATACGTAGAAGGAGATCCGCTCCCGATGACATGTGCCAATCTGCAACTCAACTTCCTCAGTGACCTGGTTAACGGTGTCCTGCAAGGGCTTATCGTCGACCGGAACTACTGACCTAGGAGACTCCAGGGATCTGACAGGTATGCGAAACTTCTTAACTGCCTCGAGACTAATAAAGTTACCCACTGCGCCAGAGTCCACAATAGCTTTCACAGCAAAAGTCTCGAAACCAAAATTCAGGGAGACAGGCACGGTCAGGGGCAGAGAGGAATCACATACACTTGAGGAGACCTCACTTAACAGTCCCAGGCGGAGAGACTTCCCCGGTCTCTTGTACATGAGCGTAGAAAGTGGGTGGCATCCCCACAATAGAAACAGAGCCCTTGTGCCTGCCTTTTCACACGACGCCGTTGAGCTATCTGGAGGCGATCCACCTGCATAGGCTCAGGTACCGGATCTGCCGCAGATAAGTCGGGTAACGGATGAGAAAAACTGCGAGTGGACGAAGAGAGGCGAGAGGACCCTCTCTCTCTGGCTGACTCGTGGGTGCGCTCCTGGAAGCGCAAATCAATGCGTGTCGCGAGAGAGATAAGATCCTCCAAATTGGTAGGGGTATCTCGGCCCGCCAGTTCGTCTTTGATCCGACCGGACAGACCACGCCAAAAGGCCCCTACGAGGGCATCATTATTCCAACCTAGCTCAGAGGACAAAGTGCGAAAACATATCGCGTATTGTCCAACCGATAGAGAACCTTGACGAAGATTAAAGAGGGACTCGGTGGTGGAAGCAAGGCGACCCGGCTCGTCGAACACCTTACGGAAAGTGTCCAAAAAGATGGAAAGCTGAGCGACGAGCGGGTCATCACGCTCCCAAAGGGGATTCACCCACGCAAGCGCCTTACCCTCTAAGTGAGAAACAATAAATGCTATTTTAGCACGATCGGTGGGGTAATGCTGCGGCAAAAACTCAAAATGCAAACGACACTGGTTCAGGAATCCACGAAACAACACAGGGTCACCACTATACTGGGGTGGCTTACATAGGCGCGGAAGTGAGTGTGGAAGCATGGCCTGGGCAGATTGTATGGAAACGAGCCGATTATCTACCGACGCTATATAGTTGAGAATCTGAGCCTGGGAGTCGCGTTGCTGCGCAAGTTCCTGCTGGAGACTAGCCAACTGGGCAGCATTCCCAGGGTCAGAGGACTGAGAGGCAGATAAACTGGACTCCATGGCCTTGAGAAATGCCATAATCCTAATCTGGTTTTCCCGGAGGAACGTCAGCTCCTTTTGGACGGAAGCCGCAGTACCAGCGGGGTCCATGGCCTGATTATACTGTTAGAGTGTTAGAGTGTTAGCGACTCCTGGAGTGGACCCTCTGGGTCGCGGCACCAACCCTCCCAGGGCGAGCTAGCCTAGTGAGGACCACCCCCTATACAGGGAGTGTCAGGAGCAAGCCCCAGGGGATACGATACCACGACTGCTGGCACCAGGCGGCTGGCTCACAGGAGATACGAGACTGTGTGACTGGAGGGTGCGGGATACTAGGGAACACAGGAGAGTACACGGGAGTGCGCTGAGTACAGGGTAGTACTAGACGGGTACACGTGGGCACATAAGGCGTGTAAGCAAGTAACAGAACACAGGAATAGAGTGAATGCCAGGAGGCACGGCGGAGCAAGAAACAAGGGACAGGATATGAGAGGATGTGCCAGGAGGCACAACTGAGCATGAAGCAACAAGGGTTCAGAGCAAGTGCTAGGAGCACCACAGAATAGCAGACAGAGCAGAGGACCTGAGAACAGCGCACAGCCAGGCTGGGACACAGCTGACCCAGCCAGGAAGCACAACAATAATCAGGCACCTCCCCTACGGGGAGGTCGTCTGATATAGCACATGACTACTACTGGTTCCGGGTCAGGACCTAGCCAGAAAGCACACGACCACTAGTGGTTCCGGGTCAGGTCCTCCAATACCATAGAGAGGACCAAGCCTTATACAGCACTGACAGGAGCGCGCAAGCGCAAACGTAAACGTGGCATGGAGGAGACCCGGGGACGAGAGTTGCGCGTGCGCACCCGACGGGGACCCCTGAGGGACCGCCGTACCGGAGGGAGTGACGTCGGGGCCGAAGCCCCGCCTCCTGGTGAGCGCGGCATAACAATTTTCAGGAAGAAACTGAGTATTATCTGACAGAATTGCAGGGGTGTCAATACTTTTGGCCACAACTGTATCTATAGATATATCTATAGCTATTTCCATATATATTTACATAGATATATTTATAGATATGTCTATAGATATTTCCATAGAAATATCTATAGACATATACATAGATATATCTAAAGATATATAGCCATATATATTAAAACAAAAAAAACGGGAAAAAAATGACGTGGGCTCCCGCGCAGTTTTCTGCACCAGAGGGGGAAAGCCGTTGACCGGGGGCAAATATTTGTAGCCTGGGAAGGGGGTAATACACATGGCCCCCTCCCAGGCTATGAATATCAGCCCACAGCTGTCTGCATAGCCTTTACTGGCTATTAAAATAGGGGGACCCCCCAAAAAATGACGTAGGGTCCCCCTCTATTTTATAGCCAGAAAGGCTACGCAGAGTGCTGCGGGCTGATATTAATAGCCTAAGAAGGGGCCATAGATATTGCCCCCCGGCTACAAATACCAGCCCGCAGCCGCCAAAGAAATGGCGCATCTAAAAGATGGCACTTAGCCCCTCTCTTCTCACTCCCGTGTAGCGGTGGGATATGGGGTAATATAAGGGGTTAATGTCACCTTGCTATTGGAAGGTGACATTAAACCCGGTTAATAATGGAGCGGCGTCAATAAGACACCTATCCATTATTAATCTTTTGAAAGGGTTAAAAAAAACAACACACATAAGAATAAAGTATTTTAATGAAATAAAACACAACACAGTTTTCATCTTTTTATTTAACTTCCAGATGCAAGCGACACCCTCGTCTCCTAGAAAAAAACGAAAAATAATAAACAAACCGTATACTCCCTGTCCGACGCAGTCCAATTAATAATGAGTTTCCCACGATGACCTCCCCTATAGAACAGTGACATCAGGTGATGTTACTGCTCTGTGGGGCCTCCCACTGATGAACTGACAGGAGACAATGCCTCATGCAGTCCATCACTGAGGTTACCTGAGTTCAGAGTCTCACTTTACAGCACTGCTGCGTGAGAATTAATGTTAGGGTTACGGGACCTCTTTCCCGGCGGAGGGATACACAGCGGAGGATTACCTCCACCTGTCATTTCATTGCTGGAGCCCCTGGAGAGTGGTCGCATCAGCCGATGCGGCTGTTCTCCATGGGAGATCATCGTGGGACCCTCGTTATTATCTGGACTGCGGTGGAGAGGTAAGTATAGGTTGGTTTATTATTTTGTTTATTACAGGAGATTGATGGCTTTGGGGAATCAGGTGTGTGCGGTGAGTACATACTCTATGTTATGTGTTGTATGTTATATGTACTGTATGTTATATGTTGTATGTTCTGTATGTTATATGTTGTATGTTCTGTATGTTATATGTATGTTCTGTATTTTATATGTTGTATGTTCTGTATCTTATATGTATGTTCTGTATGTTATATGTTGTATTTTCTGTATCTTATATGTTGCATGTTCTGTATCTTACATATATGTTCTGTATGTTATATGTTGTATGTTCTGTATGTTATATGTTGTATGTTCTGTATCTTAGGCCTCTTTCACACATCCGTTTTTCTCCATCAGTCAAAATCTGCTGTTTTGCCAAAAAAAACGGATCCGCCATTTTTCTTGGCGGATTCGTTTTTTTCCCATTGACTTGCATTATGGGCGGATCTTGACGGATGGTCATCCGTTGGATCCGTTTTTTTATGGATCCGCCAAAATTTTGGCGTCCGCTGACATGACAGGACGGACAATGAAACGTTTTTTAGGGTGGCCGAATCCGCATTTGTCACTGCGCATTCCCAGAAGAATTGCCTTTGCCGGAAATTTAACCCTAAATCCGTTCTGGCGGCTGGTAAAATCTTCTCTCTCTCTCTCTCCTCCCCGGGCACAGTTCCTTTAAATTTCTGCCTTCCCCGGATCCGTCAAAGCAACGGTCCACTAGCACTCGTTGCTTTGAAGGCGATTGCAGATCCGTGTCCCGCCATTTTCGCGGATTGCAGCTGATGTAAAAAACGTATGTGTGAAACAGGCCTTACATGTATGTTCCGTATGTTATACGTTGTATATTCTGTATCTTATATGTATGTTCTGTATGTTATATGTTGTATGTTCAGTATCTTATATGTATGTTCTGTATGTTATATGTTGTATGTTCTGTATGTTATATGTTGTATGTTCTGTATATTACATGTATGTTCTGTATCTTATATGTATGTTCAGTATGTTATATGTTCTGTATCTTATATGTATGTTCTGTATCTTATATGTATGATCTTTATGTTATATGCTCTGTATGTTATATGTTCTGTATGTTTTATGTTGTACGTTCTGTATCTTATATGCATGTTCTGTATGTTATATGTTGTATGTTCTGTATCTTACATGTATGCTCTGTATGTTATATGTTCTGTATCCTATATGTTGTATGTTCTTTTTTTTTTACATTCAACACATTAGCTGGATGATGGGACTACTACTGTGCCATCATTGGCTAATGTGTCAGGGTAGCAGGCAGGACATTGCCTGCATACACATGCATACACACACACACACACACACATATACACATACATACATACACACATACAGACCCCCCTGCACACCCGCCGGCAGACCAGAACCTAAAGTGGCGTTTCCGGATAAGTTTTCTGGGGGATGGGATAAATTTATAGTGTTCGATTAAGCATGCAAACTGTATTTTAGGCTTCATCCTCGTTCATCTGGAAGGGAGGAATAATGGGTTGGGATTGTTATTTCTCTCCTTTAAGGAGATTCTCAATCCAGGGCCTTTTCCCTTCTGTAGGACTCAATGTCTATCCGGTTGGTTGATGGGCTTTTTGAGGCTCTAGACCTCATGTATGATGATCTGGACCGTGTCACCCTTGCTGAGTCTAAGTCACCTCACCTCCCCTTGAGAAAGCATGGCGAAATAGTGGTGAAACACGCGTCGGGGTGAACAAGTGTGCGCGCCTCGGTCCATTTTAATGATTTATGTACATTCATGGGATGACTTCATATGACAATGTGGGGTGTCTGTTTGGGGCTTGAACCGGTGGCTATATTTCTGGATTTACCTATGAAAGATTTATGATGCTTAATATGAATATGTTGCTATTTTCCATTTGAGATATGGACTTACAGGAAAGGTCCCAAATTTAACAGGGCTGATCTTACTAGAAGAACATACATATAGTGTAATGTGGAACTTCTATTCTATACAGTACTGAGTGCCACCATTTTGGTGTCCTTAATTGCACTTTTTATGTATGGAATTTTGTATTGTCTATGTGTTAATAAAGAAATTTTGTACATTTTTAAAAAAACTCCTTTGGTTCTCCTTTTTTCAAATATGTCAATTTTGGAGTGGTTTGTAAGTAGCTAAGTGAATTTCACTTCGAGAACGAATCAATATGAGTCTGGGTTTTTGTTTGATTCTAAGCTACGTAAGCTCCAACAGGGAGACTGGCTGGCAGAGGAATTCTGCTCAAAGTTCCATAGATGAGCCAATGACACACAGTGGAACAATCCTGGAGTCAGTTTTGTCAGAGTCTTTCTGAAAGACTAAAACACACACTAGTGCTTTGACTCCTGTGTCGTTGGAGGCCGCATTGGCTCTGGCCATATGCATTGATAGGTGCCTTAGGGGTAGACCTGTTGTGACTCCACCCTTATTGTACTGCCTAAAACCAAGGTTCTCCCTGTATGCTCTGAAGAATCGGAGGGGGTCTCCTCTCGGTATGAGTCTCTTAAGGTTCGCCGCAAAATGGGGATGTGTTTTTCCAGTGGTCAAAAGAGACATTTCATTGGGGTCTGTCCTTCTTTATCTAAAGCACAAAAAGCAGTCAAAAAACTTTTTACCCCAGGTTGTGTGGAGGATAACAACCTGGGTGTATTTATCTCCTCTGCCTGTGTATCTCAGTTTTTCTTAACCACAGAAGTCTCTTGGATAGTGGGGCGGGAGCCAATATGGTGGATGCTCAGTTCGCACAGGACCTTGGTTTTTCCTGTAGTACTCTGGCGAAGCTCGTCCCCATACTTACAATTGACTCTGCGCCTCTCGGTCAGGGAAATTTTTCGCAAGTAGCGCATGGTGTGAAGCTGTGCATAGGGGCTCTTCACAGGGAGCTGCTTTCTTGTTATATCTTGGAAAGTCTCCTTACTCCTATTGTGCTGGGTCTTCCCTGGTTTACTAAACATAATCTGGTCATACACTGGCAGGCCAGACAGAATATTAAGTGGAGTGATTTTTGCAAAAATAATTGCCTAGGTGCAACTATCTACTATAATCATTCCATCTTTCCTGTCCGATTTTGAGTAAGTGTTCTCTGAAAAGGGGAGTCAAGAACTGTCTCTCTGATAAGGGGTGTCAAGAACTGTCTCCTCATTGTGTGTGTGACTGTCCTGGGATTAAGAACTTCAAAGTGGATGCTTTGTCTCCGAGTTTCCCTGGGGGTTGGTACTGACGATGCTGTCCCTATTTTGCAAGGAGTGGTCGTCTCCACAGTGAGTTCTGAACTTGAGGGTGAGGTACTGAAGGCTCATGGGGATATGCCACTGCTGGTCCTTAAGGGAAATTGCACGTTTTCATGTGTCTTAAAATTTTGAAGGCACATCATGATTCGTCTTTGGCTGGTCACCCAGGTAGTAATGTGATCTTGGACCTCTTTTCTTGTTGTTTTGGTGACCAAGGTTGCGTACGGATGTAGTTGACTTTGTGTCTGTGCACGTTCTAAGACCCCACATATTCGTCTATCTGGAGCTCTTTTGCCATTGAACATTCCTGACGGACAACTGACTCATTTATCCATGGATTTCATTACAGATCTTCCTTCAATCTTTAGTAAAATTGTTATCTTAGTTGTAGTGGATAGGTTTAGTAAAATGGCACACTTGTTTGCTTTACCTGTTCTTCCTAATGCCAAGACACTGGCTCAGGTGTTCACTGAGATTGTGAAGCTCCGATGTGGTGTAAGATCGGGGCACCCAATTGGTATCTACATTTCGGAGGGCATTTTGTGCTCTTTAAGGGCTGCATCTATCCTTTTCTTTGGCATTCCATCCTCAAACTGATGGCCAGACTGAACACCAAACCAAAGTTTGGTGACTTACCTTAGATGTTTTGTGTCAAATAGCCAGGAGGATTGGTCTTTTTTTCTACCACTGGCTGAGTTTGCGTTAAACAATCTTTGTAGTGAGTCCACTGGTTAGTCGCCATTTTATGGTGCATATTGTTAACATCCACAATTCTGTACCTTCAGTAAAAATGAGTCTTCGGGGGTTCTTGAGGAGGAATAATTGTCTTCTTCATTTTCATCTATGCGGGAAGGGGTTCAGAATAATTTAAAGATCATGGTTGACAAATACAAACCTATGGCTGATAAGAAACGATTGTCAGGTCAAGATATGGGAGTGAATGATTTATTATGGCTATCCATCAAAAATATTAATCTGAAAGTTCCTTCTTGGAAATTAGATCCTAGATTTACTGTATTGGTCCTTATAAGGTGGTCGCCGTATTCAACCCTGTAGTTTTTCATCTCAAGCTTCCGCCGATTCTCAACATCCATAATGTTTTTCACAGGTCTTTACTCAAAAAATATGTTATGTGTGGAAATGTCACCTTTACTGCTGCCACCAGTTATTGTTGATGGTAATTTAGAATTTCAGCTGGCGAAAATCATTTATTACCATATGGTTCACCAATCTGTACAGTGCCTGGTACATTGGAAAGGATATGGTCCAGAGAAGAGGATGTGGGTGCTGGCATCCGAGGTTAATGTCCATAGCTTGATACATTTGACTCATCCGGTTATATCCAGGCCGGAGGGTCCAGAGGTCCCTCGGAGAAGGGGGGGAAGTACTGTCACACCTGTATGTTTATCTCCTGATCCCTGTTTCCCATTTAGTTTATTCCTCCCTGTCCCCGTCCTACTCACTAATGTTGGATAGTGCTTTTGTATGATAGAGGCTTTCTGTTTCCGCTGATTTGTCTTGTTCACATTACATTTCTGTCTCAGGCTCCATGGGGTGGTGGAGAGGACAGACCAGGGATTAACAGAAGCATAGTGAGGTTGAAGACTTGGGCCTCTCTACCATCAAGAGTACCCCTGAGACAGGGATAGTAAGGATCCCAGTTACAGGGACAGTTTGAGAATCCCCTACCTAAAACCATCGCAGCAAGACAACAGGAAGGTGAAAACAGGCCCAGGGATGAAGGGGTTAAATTTGTTCATTATTTGTTATTATCTGTTGCATGAAAATGTTTTTTCTAGACATTTGTAGTCAGAATAATTGGTCTAGCTTGTGCTGACTTGTGCATACAGAGCTGCAGTGTAAAACATGAAGGAAGACAGAACAACAAACTAAGCCATTGATGAAACTACCATACAGCTAAATTCCTGATCATAACTAATCCTAATGGAGCAGAGATAAAAGGCAACCAACAAAAAAGAAAATAAAAATCAGGTAAGTATCAGTTATAAGGAGTGGCTTACATTTCGTAGACCACAGAAGGGGTAAAATTAAGCTTTATGCAATGGTAGATGCACAGATAATTCGGACTCGATGTGCACTAATTTGGACTGTTTCCAATCATCGAGTCTATACAAAAATTGCTAATGAATGGAAATCTGTTCCATCTGCTGGAAATACAATCAGACAGGCTTGTATATTCCCTGTCACTGGTTGTTATCAATAGTACCCAAGCGTTTAACAACAATCAGCAGTTATTTTCCCATGTGGGGGCAATACTAGCTTTTTTGCTATGATTAGAATGGTTTTCCATGGCAAAAAAATTTAGACTTTCCAATAACAAAAAATTTGGGAATGCTTTTCTGATTGGATGTAAGCATAGGTGTCTATGACTTTAGGCACAGTTAGGCAAAGGCACTTGATGCAAGGCAAACTGAATATCACAACCTAAATGCATGCTTTTGTGACATGATGACAGTTAATTTGGCCACAGTCAAAAGTAGCTGAGATTGCATTAATCCTGTCATTTTACTGTGGCCCATGTGCTAAATTAATGGTGCTTAGATAGAAAGATAATTATTAAGAAAAATACAAGTCAGCTAGGTGAAAACATTGAAAAGTCTTTTTGCATCATAGTTTTAAATAATCTGCAAGACCATCTGCATGTATTAAAGGGGTTTCGCTAAATTGCCAAATTATTCCCTATCCATAGAAATCACCTAATCACTGGGGAATTACCCGCTGAGAGTCCCATAAATCTCAACAATGGGACTCTGGAAATCCAAGGATCAGCCTCTACAGAGCCGGTCTTGAATGAAACGGAGGTGAGCTTGTCCTTTGCTTAATTCATTATTTTTTTAGGACTGCTCTAGAAAGTCAATGGCAGAATTTCCAGTAGTCGCATT
This sequence comes from Dendrobates tinctorius, assembly GCF_039654945.1. NCBI lineage: Eukaryota > Metazoa > Chordata > Amphibia > Anura > Dendrobatidae > Dendrobates > Dendrobates tinctorius. The sequence continues at coordinate 47,121,852 of NW_027361754.1, forward strand.
GACAATAAATTGAGTGGAGGTCAATCATATACACTTCAGCTCCATTCAAGTTTTCAGTATTATGGGGGTCCAAGAAGATAGGATAGGGAATATTATGTGATTCTGGGAAAACCCTTTTAACCTACATATTATGGATACAATTACAGAGTTTTTGAGGGGCATTTTAAAGCAAATCTGCATCAAAACTACTCTTTAGGCCGTGTTCACACGTTCATTATTTGCTCAGTATTTTACATCAGTATTTGTAAGTCAAATTCAGGAGTGGAACACTAAAAGGAAAAGTATAATACTGTGTTTCCCGAAAATAAGACAGACTTACATTATTTTTTGCACTGAAAGATGGTTTAGGGCTTATTTAGGTGGCTTAGGGGCAGCACGGTGGCTCAGTGAATAGCACTGCAGCCTTGCAGCGCTGGAGTCCTGGGTTCGAATCCCACCAAGGACAACATCTGCAAGGAGTTTGTATGTTCTCCCCGTGTTTGCGTGTGTTTCCTCCGGGTACTTGTTTCCTTCCACATTCCAAAAACATACAGTCATGGCCAAAAGTTTTGAGAATGACACAAATATTATATTTTCACATGATCTGCTGGCCTCTGGTTTTTATGTGTGTTTGTCAGATGTTTTTATCACATACAGAAATATAATTGCAATCATATTATGAGTAGCAAAAGGTTATATTGACAGTTAGAATGAGTTAATGCAGCAAGTCAATATTTGCAGTGTTGACCCTTCTTCTTCAGGACCTCAGCAATTCTCCCTGGCATGCTCTCAATCAACTTCTGGATCAAATCCTGAATGATAGCAGTCCATTCTTGCAAAATCAATGCTTTTATTTTGTCTGAATTTGAAGGTTTTTGTTTGTCCACCCGTCTCTTGATGATTGACCACAAGTTCTCAATGGGATTAAGATCTGGGGAGTTTCCAGGCCATGGTCCCAAAATCTCTATGTTTTGTTCCCTGAGCCATTTAGTTATCACCTTTGCTTTATGGCAAGGTGCTCCATCTTGTTGAAAAAGGCATTGTTGATCGCCAAACTGCTCTTGGACGGTTGGGAGAAGTTGCTCTTGGAGGACATTCTGGTACCATTCTTTATTCATGGCTGTGTTTTTAGGCAAGACTGAGAGAGAGCCCATTCCCTTAGCTGAGAAGCAACCCCACACATGATTGGTTTCAGGATGCTTGACAGTTGGCATGAGACAAGACTGGTGGTAGCGCTCACCTGGTCTTCTCCGAATAAGCCGTTTTCCTGATGTCCCAAACAATCGAAAAGGGGATTCAGCAGAGAAAATGACTTTACCCCAGTCCTCAGCAGTCCACTCCCTGTACCTCTTGCAGAATATCAGTCTGTCCATGATGTTTTTCCTGGAGAGAAGTGGCTTCTTTGCTGCCCTCCTTGAGACCAGGCCTTGCTCCAAGAGTCTCCGCCTCACAGTGCGTGCAGATGCACTCACACCTGCCTGCTGCCATTCCTGAGCAAGCTCTGCACTGCTGGTAGCCCAATCCCGCAGCTGAAACACTTTTAAGAGACGGTCCTGGCACTTGCTGGTCTTTCTTGGGCGCCCTGGAGCCTTTTTGGCAACAAGGGAACCTCTCTCCTTGAAGTTCTTGATGATGCGATAGATTGTTGACTGAGGTGCAATCTTTCTAGCTGCGATACTCTTCCCTGTTAGGCCATTTTTGCTCAGTGCAATGATGACTGCACGTGTTTCTTTAGAGATAACCATGGTTAACAGAAGAGAAACAATGATGCCAAGCACCAGCCTCCTTTTAAAGTGTCCAGTGGTGTCATTCTTACTTAATCATGACAGATTGATCTCCAGCCCTGTCCTCATCAACACCCACACCTGTGTTAATGGAGCAATCACTGAAACAATGTTAGCTGGTCCTTTTAAGGCAGGGCTGCAATGATGTTGAAATGTGTTTTGGGGGATAAAGTTCATTTTCTAGGCAAATATTGACTTTGCAAGTAATTGCTGTTAAGCTGATCACTCTTTATAATATTCTGGAGTATATGCAAATTGCCATTAGAAAAAATGAAGCAGTAGACTATGTAAAAATTAATATTTGTGTCATTCTCAAAACTTTTGGCCATGACTGTACTGATAGGGAATTTAGATTGTGAGCCCCATCGGGGACAGTGATGATAATGTGTGTAAACTGTAAAGTGCTGCGGAATATGTTAGCGCTATGTAAAAATAAAGATTATTATTATTTTCAAGAGATGCCCTATTTTTTCCAATGAACAACAGTCCACATTTATTCTTGAACAAAAAAATCAATATTTATTCAAATATAATCATGTCAAACATACACACACTGCACGTACACATGTATACACACACTGCACATACAGACACATGTATACACACATTGCACATACATACATATGTTCTTACAAACATGTATATACACACACTGCACATTCGGTACATACAAGCTTGTCTCCGTTTGAGTTCCTCTAGCCTCCCCCAATTAACCCCTTCACCCCCAAGGGTGGTTTGCACGTTCATGACCGGGCCAATTTTTACAATTCTGACCACTGTCCCTTTATGAGGTAATAACTCTGAAACGCTTCCATGGATCCCGGTGATTCTGACACTGTTTTCTCATGACATATTGTACTTCATGTTAGTGGTAAAATTTCATTCAAATAACTTGCGTTTATTTGTGAAAAAAACGGAAATTTGGCAAAAATTTTGAAAATTTCGCAATTTTCCATCTTTGAATTTTTATGCCCTTAAATCACAGAGATACGGCACACAAAAAACTTGATAAGTAACATTTCCCACATGTTTACTTTACATCAGCACAATTTTGGAACCAAAATTTTTTTTGTTAGGAAGTTATAAGGGTTAAAAATTGACCAGCGATTTCTCATTTTTGCAACACCATTTTATTTTTACGGACCACATCACATTTGAAGCCACTTTGAGGGGTCTATATGATAGAAAATACCCAAACGTGACACCATTCTAAAAACTGCACCCCTTAAGGTGCTGAAAACCACATTCAAGAAGTTTATTAACCCTTTAGGTGCGCCACAGGAATTTTTTGAATATTAACCCCTTCACCCCCAAGGGTGGTTTGCACGTTCATGACCGGGCCAATTTTTACAATTCTGACCACTGTACCTTTATGAGGTCATAACTATGGAACGCTTCCATGGATCCCGGTGATTCTGACATTGTTTTCTCGTGACATATTGTACTTCATGTTAGTGGTAAAATTTCATTCAAATAACTTGCGTTTATTTGTGAGAAAAACGGAAATTTGGCGAAAATTTTGAAAATTTCGCAATTTTCCAACTTTGAATTTTTATGCCCTTAAATCACAGAGATACGGCACACAAAAAACTTGATAACTAACATTTCCCACATGTTTACTTTACATCAGCACAATTTTGGAACCAAAATTTTTTTTTGTTAGGAAGTTATAAGGGTTAAACGTTGACCAGCGATTTCTCATTTTTACAACACCATTTTATTTTTAGGACCACATCACATTTGAAGCCACTTTGAGGGGTCTATATGATAGAAAATACCCAAAAGTGACACCATTCTAAAAACTGCACCCCTTAAGGTGCTCAAAACCACATTCAAGAAGTTTATTAACCCTTTAGGTGCGTCACAGGAATTTTTTTGAATATTTAAAAAAAAAATGAACATCTAACTTTTTTTCAGGTTCAATTTTTTTTATTTTACCAAGGGTAACAGGAGAAATTGAACTGCAAAAGTTATTGTGCAATTTGTCCTGAGTATGTAGATACCTGATATGTCGGGGGGAACGACTGTTTCGGCGCATGGCAGAGCTCAGAATGGAAGGAGCGCCATTTGACTTTTTCAATGCAAAATTGGCTGGAATTCAGATTGGACGCCATGTCACGTTTGGAGAGTCCCTGATGTACCTAAACAGTGGAAACCCCCTACAAGTGACCCCATTTTGGAAACTAGACCCCCCAAGGTACTTATCTAGATATGTGGTGAGAACTTTGAACCCACAAGGGCTTTACAGAAGTTTATAACGTACAGCGGTACAATTAAAAAATCATATTTTTTCCACAAAAATGATCTTTTCACCCCAATTTTTATTTTCCCAAGGGTAACAGGACCCTAAAAGTTATTGTGCAATTTGTCCTGAGTACGCTGATACCCCACATGTGGGGGTAAACCACTATTTGGGCGCATGGCAGAGCTCGGAAGGGAAGCAGCGCCATTTGACGTTTTTGGCTGGAATTGAGATCGGACACCATGTCGCGTTTGGAAAACCCCTGATGTACCAAAACAGTGGAAACCCCCCACAAATGACACCATTTTGGAAACTAGACCCCCTAAGGAACTTATCTAGATGTGTGGTGAGAACTTTGAACCCCCATGGGCTTCACAGAAGTTTATAACATAAAGCCATACAATTAAAAAATCATATTTTTTCCACAAAAATAATCTTTTCACCCTCACTTCTTATTTTTCCAAGGGTAACAGGACCCTAAAAGTTATTGTGCAATTTGTCCTGAGTACGCTGATACCCCACATGTGGGGGTAAACCACTATTTGGGCGCATGGCAGAGCTCGGAAGGGAAGCAGCGCCATTTGACGTTTTTGGCTGGAATTGAGATCGGACACCATGTCGCGTTTGGAAAACTCCTGATGTACCAAAACAGTGGAACCCCCCCACAAATGACACCATTTTGGAAACTAGACCCCCTAAGGAACTTATCTAGATGTGTGGTGAGCACTTTGACCCCCCCAGTGCTTCACAGAAGTTTATAACGCCCGGGCGTGAAAATAAAAAATTTGTATTTTTTCCACAAACATGATCTTTTAGTCACTATTTTTTTATTTTCCCAAGGGTACCAGGAGAAATTGGACCCCAAAAGTTGTTGTCCAATTTGTCCTGAGTATGCTGATACCCCATATGTGGGAGAAAACTACTGTATGGGCACACGTCGGGGCTCGGAAGGGAAGTAGTGACGTTTTGGAATGCAGACTTTGATGGAATGGTCTGCGGGTGTCATGTTGCCTTTGGAGAGCCCCTAATGTACCTAAACAGTGGAAACCCCCCACAAATGACACCATTTTGTAAACTAGACCCCCCAAGGAACTTATCTAGATGTGTGGTGAGCACTTTGAACCCCCCAGTGCTTCACAGAAGTTTACAACGCCCGGGCGTGAAAATAAAAAATTCGTATTTTTTCCACAAACATGATCTTTTAGTCACCATTTTTTTATTTGCCCAAGGGTACCAGGAGAAATTGGACCCCAAAAGTTGTTGTCCAATTTGTCCTGAGTATGCTGATACCCCATATGTGGGAGAAAACTACTGTATGGGCACACGTCGGGGCTCGGAAGGGAAGTAGTGACGTTTTGGAATGCAGACTTTGATGGAATGGTCTGCGGGTGTCATGTTGCCTTTGGAGAGCCCCTAATGTACCTAAACAGTGGAAACCCCCCACAAATGACACCATTTTGTAAACTAGACCCCCCAAGGAACTTATCTAGATGTGTGGTGAGCACTTTGAACCCCCCCAGTGCTTCACAGAAGTTTACAACGCCCGGGCGTGAAAATAAAAAATTCATATTTTTTCCACAAACATGATCTTTTAGTCACCATTTTTTTTATTTTCCCAAGGGTACCAGGAGAAATTGGACCCCAAAAGTTGTTGTCCAATTTGTCCTGAGTATGCTGATACCCCATATGTGGGAGAAAACTACTGTATGGGCACACGTCGGGGCTCGGAAGGGAAGTAGTGACGTTTTGGAATGCAGACTTTGATGGAATGGTCTGCGGGTGTCATGTTGCCTTTGGAGAGCCCCTAATGTACCTAAACAGTGGAAACCCCCACAAGTGACCCCATTTTGGAAACGAGACCCCCTAAGGGACTTATCTAGATGTGTGGTGAGTGCTTTGAACCCCCAAGGGCTTCACAGAAGTTTATAATGCCCGGGCATGAAAATAAAAAAATCGTATTTTTTCCACAAACATGATCAATTAGTCCCCAATTTTTTCATTTTCCCAATGGTAACAGGAGAAATTGGACCCCAAAAGTTGTTGTCCAATTTGTCCTGAGTACACTGACACCCCATATGTGGGAGAAAACTATTGTATGGGAATACGTCGGGGCTAGGAAGGGAAGTAGTGACATTTTGAAATGCAGACTTTGATGGAATAGTCTGCGGGTGTCATGTGCGTTTGGAGAGCCCCTGATGTACCTAAACTATTGAAACTCCCCATAAGTGACCCCATTTTGGACACTAGACCCCCCACGGAACTTACCTAGATGTGTGGTGAGCACTTTGAACCCATAAGTGCTTCACAGAAGTTTATAACGCCCGGGCATGAAAATAAAAAAATCATTTTTTTCAACAAAAATGATATTTTTGCCCCCAATTTTTTATTTTCCTAACGGTAACAGGAGAAATTGGACCCCAAAAGTTGTTTTGCAATTTTTCCTGAGTAGGCTGATACCCTACATGTGGGGGTAAAACACTGTTTTGGCGCATGGCAGAGCTTGGAAGGGAAGGAGCACCATTTGACTTTTTCAACTCAGAACTGGCTGGAATTGAGATCAGACGCCATGTTGCATTTGGAGAGCACCTGATGTGCCCAAACAGTGGAAACCCCCAATTCTAACTCCAACCCTAACGCCAACACACCCCTAACCCTAATCTCAGCCCTAACCCTAGCCCTAACCCTAGCCCTGGCCCTAACCCTAGCCCTAACCCTAATGGGAAAATGGAAATAGATACATTTTCTTTTAATTTTATTATTTTTCCCTTACTAAGGGGGTGATAACGGGGGGGTTTGATTTACTATTTATGAAAATGAGGATGAATGAACTCATGGAAATCAACATCCAACACTGCGGAGACACCATCACATGTTTCTCAACGCAGTGATTCTAGGGCAATGCCCCCACCCTTATGGGAAATATGGAAATATATGAAAAACACAAGCCGCGGAGACACCATCACATGTTTCTCAACGCAAGCAATGACTAGCCAGGTCTTTCCCCGGGAGGGAACAACCACGGGAAGGGCAGTCTCCAATGAAGGAAACCACCTATGCCAAAACATGGTATCCATCCACAGACAGCTGTTTTGGGGTATTTGTTTTGGGGTATTGCCCCTCATCAGTGTGGAGTAGGAATCTGGTCAGTAGGAGCAATGCCTAGTAGAAGACTGTGAAAATGAGGATGAATGAACTCATGGAGATCAACATCCAACACTGCGGAGACACCATCACGTTTCTCAACGCAGTGATTCTAGGGCAATGCCCCCACCCTTATGGGAAATATGTAAATATATGCAAAACACAAGACGCGGAGACACCATCACATGGTTGTTCCCTCCCGGGGAAAGACCTGGCTAGTCATTGCTTGCGTTGAGAAACATGTGATGGTGTCTCCGCGGCTTGTGTTTTGCATATATTTACATATTTCCCATAAGGGTGGGGGCATTGCCCTAGAATCATTGCGGTGAGAAACATGTGATGGTGTCTCCGCAGTGTTGGATGTTGATCTCCATAAGTTCATTCATCCTCATTTTCACAGTCTTCTACTAGGCATTGCTCCTACTGGCCAGATTCCTACTCCACACTGATGAGGGGCAATACCCCGAAACAGCTGTCTGTGGATGGATACCATGTTTTGGCATAGGTGGTTTCCTTCATTGGAGACTGCCCTTCCCGTGGTTGTTCCCTCCAGGGGAAAGACATGGCTAGTCATTGCTTGCGTTGAGAAACATGTGATGGTGTCTCCGCGGCTTGTGTTTTGCATATATTTCCATATTTCCCATAAGGGTGGGGGCATTGCCCTAGAATCACTGCGTTGAGAAACATGTAATGGTGTCTCCGCAGTGTTGGATGTTGATCTCCATGAGTTCATTCATCCTCATTTTCAGTCTTCTACTAGGCATTGCTCCCACTGGCCAGATTCCTACTCCACACTGATGAGGGGCAATACCCTGAAACAGCTGTCTGTGGATGGATACCGTGTTTTGGCATAGGTGGTTTCCTTCATTGGAGACTGCCCTTCCCGTGGTTGTTGCCTCCCGGGTAAAGACCTGGCTAGTCATTGCTTGCGTTGAGAAACATGTGATGGTGTCTCCGCGGCTTGTGTTTTGCAAATGATTTACTATTTATGGCGGTTTTTATATTTGACAGCTGTCATACGCTAAAAGACGCTTTTTATTGTAAAAAAAAGTTTTTGCATCACCACATATTGAGAGCTATAATTTTTCCGTATTTTGACCCACCGAGTCATGTGAGGTCTTATTTTTTGCGGGACGAGTTGACGTTTTTATTGGTACCATTTTTGGGCACGGGACATTTTTTGATCGCTTTTTATTCCGATTTTTGGGACGCAGAATGAACAAAAATAAGCGTTTCATGAATTTCTTTTGGGGGGGTGCGTTTACACCGTTCCACTTGCGGTAAAATTGATAAAGCGGTTTTATTCTTCGGGTCAGTACGGTTACAGCGATACCTCATTTAGGTCGTTTTTTTATGTTTTGTCGGTTTTATGCAATGAAAACTATTTTATATAAAAAATAATTATTTTTGCATCGCTTTATTCTGCGAGCTATAACTTTTTTATTTTTTCAATGATGATGCTGTGTGGCAGCTCGTTTTTTGCGCGACAAGATGACATTTTCAGCGGTACCATGGATAGTTATATGCGTCTTTTTGATCGCGCGTTATTGCACTTTTTGTTTGGCGGTATGATAATGAATCATTATTTTTTGCTTCGTTTTTTATTTTTTAAGGGGTTCGCTAAAGGGGTTAACTAATGGGACAGTTTTATAGGGCAGGTCGTTACGGACGCGGCGATACCTAATATGTGTACTTTTATTGTTTTTTTTTTATTTCCAAAAAATGGATTTATTGGGGGAATTTGTTATTTTTTTCTAATTTATTTGGCGATTTTTGAAAAATTATTTTAACACTTTTTTTTTAACTTTATTACATAGTCCCAGGTGGGACATCACTCTCCTGTGACATATCGCTGATCTGTCACATCACATATCACTGTGACAGATCAGCGATCTGTCACAGGCACTGCTGCAGAATTCCTCATGCCTGCGCTTTGCAGGCACTGAGGAAGCCGGCTCCCTGCAGGCCCCCGTCGCCATCTTGGATTCGGGGGCCTGCAGGGAAGGAGCCCCCCGCAGCAGCGCTGCACATTGCGCTGCCGTGGGGGACTCAGGGAAGCACGGAGGGAGCCCCCTCCCTGCCGATGCTGCCCCTTTAACCCCCGGTACACCACGATCAAGTTTGATCGCGGTGTGCAAGGGGTTACATTGTGCCGGGTGTCAGCTGTGATAGTTAGCTGACACCCGGCCGCGATCAGCGGCGCTCACCACGTGGGCGCCGCTTATCGCTGAGAAGTACTATCCCGTCCATGGGCATAGAGGCCCGGGTCCCATGGACGGGATAGTACGTCTGATGTCAGGAAGGGGTTGAAGAATTTTTTGTGACATCATGGTCATATGACCAAGATGACACCAAAGATCCTTAAGCAGTCTTTACCTTGGAACAGAAATGTTGGGAGTCCCTATGAGAGTAGGGGCCGTTAGAATTTGCCCTATTTCCTCTAGCACTGTCTCCTCTTCAGTTCCTCTAGACTCCCGCAGTTAAAGAAACATGTCATCAAAGGTTCTTAAGCAGTCTTGACGTCAAAACAGAAATTCTGGGGGCCCCTACGAGAGTGGGGGCCCTAGGCATAACCCCAAAATCCTGTAAAGTTATGCTAAGGCTTATTTTTGGGATAGGTCTTATTTTCAGGGATACACAGTAGAAACACATGCAGCACTTCTGCATTTTTACCCACTCCTGGTTTTGGCTTACAAATACTGATGTAAATTACTGACCAAATAATGAATGTGTGAACTTGGCCTTAAACGGAAAATTCATTTTGGTGTTCATAGGGCAACTTTTTTTAGTTTGTTTTTTTTTTAACAAGATTGGCTTTGAAAACTACTCCGTGGAAAAACAAAATGACATGTCACTTATTTGCGGACTTCCAAACTTGACCATCTCAAGTCAAAAGGCAGCAAAACTCTTTAAAAAAAGTTTCAGAAATAAAAAAAATAAAAAAAACCTCCAAAAAACAACAGTAACCAAAAAAATCAGCATTTCCTAAACTGAATTCCTCATCAGGTATATCTGGCTCCTAAAAATATTTCCTTACATGCCTAATTTGCATCTCACAACACAGGTCTGCTGCTAATTTCTGTGGCAACTCACACAAATTTGTCTACAGCAAAAGATGTACAAAATCTCATTCATATGCGGTGCAGTGTACTTTGCTTCATAATTTCAATGTGGATCAATCACACAACATGTGAATACCAGCCCTACAAATATTGTATTAAAATATCAATTTAACTACTTAAAACCTTTTAATTAAAATTAAACATCATAATAATTGTACAATTGAAAAAAAGGTTTTACTCTTTGCAAATCACATAAAGTGTTTATTCTAAATAAATTAAGTTATTTTAGGCATGTAGGTAATATATATATGACCTACTACGTGAAAAATGGGTTAAGGCTGAAATCTTCATTTTAAAAAAAGAGTAAGAAGGAAGCAGTGACCCAATAACCCATCCTTGTGACTCCCTCCCTCCTCCTCCTCCTGCCAGGTGTAGGTCTTCTGTGTGACAGCGTGAAGTGGCTATAGCCTCCATGCTCAGTGGTGGGAGGGAAGGTAGCCCCAGGCCAGACTACTTCATTACGGCAGATAGCTTGACAAGGCAGCCGTCAGCCACAGTGCTCTGCATTGTGCTATCGCCTCTTTCCTTGACACGCATTCGCTTCTTTTTAGGAGACCTGTCCTACTGTAGGTTTTATGACTTGTCTTCTGGGCAAACAGATTCAGCCACGAGGCTCCAAATCGAATTACATCCCTTCCCTCCCTTATTCTTCCAACCTTGACGCTGATAAATCACCTATTCCACCTGCAAAACTATGAGGCTCTAAAGACCGGATAATGAGAGAGAGCCTACAGCTTTCTGCAGGGCACTGCTGTGTTAGTGAGCAGAATTGGGGTCAGTTATGGACAACTGGACACCGGGAGACTGAACAATTTCCCTGATAGTCTCATTGGGCTTTGTCCAACATGCTCAATGACACAACGGCCTTGGACGTGCTTGTTACAGTAACATTAATTTCTAAATACTGAAATTATCCCGGAGATCTTCTTTGTCATTTGTTCACAGTGAGGCATGCAAACAAAAAAAAAGAGAAAAGGCACAGGTCGATGCAAAACCTTTTCACGGCCTAGCTTATGGAGAAACGCAAAGCAATTGGAGTCATTAAAAAAGGCTGTTATAACGCCATTCAGTACAGCGATTAAATTCTACTGAAGTCAATAAGAGTTTTCCGTCCCTTGTTTGCACTAGTACAAGCCTCTGGAGCTACAGTGTATTGGTTTACCATATATTGCATTTTCGTGAATACATTTATGGAGATGTATATGGGGTTTGAACTTGATAGGGTTTATAGGGTTTATGATATACAGTTTCTGTCTAAACATATGTAGCATTTTATGATGCCTCTAATAGAATTTCTTAAGTGCTTTTTGTATTCAAAGTTGGGAACTTGTGACATTAAACACTGTGTCTAATCTGCTAACAGCACAGTATAGGGCAGAAGTGATGCGATCGCATTCTGACTTGATTATGTTTTACTAATGGCCACGCAGTTGTGCAAAAACTAATTGTCAGATCATAGTCATCTCAGGAGTGCGATGATTGCTCCTGTGTGACCTTACCATGGGTCTGTCATGTAGATTTCTCTTACTGTGCTAATGTCGCAGTGCAGAGAACGTGATAGGAAGCAAAAATTGTGTGTATGGCTTTGGGTAGGCCACTCACATGTGCGTCATTATTATGTTTGCAAGACATTAGCTCTTGAATGTGTGAATTAATAAATGACTGCTTTACCTGGCACAATTATAGTATTACAGGGTATTATATGGCATTACAATTGAGCTACTGTATGGTGGTGCTGTGGCAGCATGGTATGACATCTACATGTGTGCAGTTTTTCATCTTTTTCGCAATATTTTTCTAACCTATTTATTTGTTGCACAAAAGCTCTAAGAAAACTTAAACATTTTTTCAATTAAATAAAACTCAATGTATATTTTTGGTCTATAAATGTCTTGTAACAGAATTGTAGCCGCAACCAAAAACAACTAAAAAGTTACGCTAAATTGGGCACTTTACTTATCTTGTTACTTACAACCTGTGTTATATAGTAGTCCTATTCACTGCTGTAACAAAGTGATGCAATAAGCTTATTCTTGTGATTTGCAATGTAGATTGCATTATAGGGCATAAACTAATCTATTAGTTGGGTACCTGTCTTCAAGCAAAATTTTGATTTATATTGAACAGGACATTCATATTCATTACAAAGAAAATTTTCACCAGCTAAAAAAGGATCTAAATATTGTTTACAAACTTTAATAAGAGCAAAGTAAGGGAATATGTGAATATCTTGATTGAACATCAGCAGCAGCTGGCAGACTGAGAAGTGTTGTGCTTAGGACAGTCAAGCACACTCTTCCTGTACGCTCTTTAACCAGTCTGCCACCTAGTTACTGAACTATCAGGCTGGCATGCCTTCTATTCTTTGTCCATTCTAAACAAGGCAATGTTGAAAATGAACTGTCAACATTTCTTATTTACAGTAATGAATATTACAATGAAAATAAAGGGCAGGATGGACTAAATGTATTTGTATGCATTAACAAATGTTAAAAAAAATAAAACAAATGCAAAAAGTCATGTTAAGTACACTTAACAAAAATACACTGCTCAAAAAAGTAAAGGGAAGCAGCACGGGTACTCCGGTTTCCTCCCACACTCTAAAGACAAACAAATGCAAAAAGTCATGATAGGGAATTTAGATTGTGAGCCTCATCGGGGACAGTGATGAAAAATGTGTGGAAACTGTAAAGCGCTGCGGAATATGTTAGCGCTATATAAAAATAAAGATTATTATATTATTATTAAAGGGAACATTAAAATACCACATTCTAGATATCAGTGAATGAAAGATTCCAGAACATCTTTATTCATTACATTGTGGAATGCGCTGAGAACAATAAAGCATAGAAATGATCAATGTAAATAAAAATTAATATCCTAAGGCGGTCTGGATTTGGAGTGATACTGAATGTATTGGTTTACCATATACTGCATTTTTGTGAATACATTTATGGAGTTGCATATGGGGTTTATGTTGAACTTGATATGGTTTATCCTATGCAGTTTCTGTCTAAACTCCTTTACCCCCGAGGGTGGTTTGCATGTTAATGACCAGGCCAATTACAATTCTGACCATTGTCCTTTATGAGGTAATAACTCTGGAACGCTTCCATGGATCATGGTAATTTTGAGAATGTTTTCTCGTGACAGATTGTACTTCATGATAGTGGTAAAATTTATTTGATATGACTTGCATTTATATGTGAAAAAAATGGAATTTTGGCAAACATTTTGAAAATTTTGCAATTTTCCAACTTTGAATTTTCATGCCCTTAACGTTCAATGACTGACATAGTCCGTCATTGGACGTCTACCCTGCTTTGATGAGGGCTCCGGCGCTGAGCCCGCATCAAAGCCGGGACATGTCAGCTGTTTTGAACAGCTGACATGTGCCCGCAATAGGCGCAGGTGGAATCGTGATACACCTGCGCCTATTAAACCGTTAAACGCCGCAGTCAAATGCTGACAGCAGCATTTAACCGGCGCTTCCAGCCGCCGGGCCGGAAATGAGCGCATCGCCGACCCTCATCATGTGATCAGGGGTCAGCAATGCGTTGGCATAACAACCAGAGGTCTTATGGAGACCTCTATGGTTGTTGATGCCATATTGCTATGAGCGCCATCCGGTGGTCAGTGCTCATAGCAATGCGGTAATTCTGCTACATATAGGCAATCTGCTCATCGAATATATGTAGCAAAGCCGATCAAGTATGGCATGCTTCTAGCCTCCCATGGAGGCTATTGAAGCATGTCAAAATTAAAAAAAAGTTTTAAAAAATATGACAAAAATAAAAAAATATAAAAGTTCAAATCACCCCCCTTTCGCCCCATTCAAAATAAAACAATTACAAAAAAATCGCACATACACATATTAAGTTTTGCTGCGTTCAGAATCGCCCAATCAATAAAAAAAGGTATTAACCCGATCGCTAAATGGCGTAGCGAGAAAAAAATCAAAAACCCAGAATTATGTCTTTTTGGTTGCTGTGACATTGCATTAAAATGCAATAACGGGCAATCAAAAGAACGTATCTGTATAAAAGTGGCATCATTAACACTAGGACTACTGGACTCGTGACCCCGACTAGAACTACTGAATGTAGTCATTCTGACTACTGACTTGTTTTCGTTTATTTTTAGAGTTTCATTTGTGGTTATTTATTAATAATTATATATTTTTTTAAATGTATTATTATTGTGAGATCCAACAATAATGCTTTGGAATGTTTTCTTTCTGATTTTTCATATTTTTCTACAGGAAATAACAAAAGTAAACTAAGTAAAACAATAATAATAGACGTTTTACAATCATTTATTATTAAAGTGCACACATATAAACAACAACTCAAGAACAACAAGCAGAGAAAATGACTACTAGGTCAGTCAGTGCTCCTTCTCCTCAGTCAGTACCTGAAGAAGGCTGTTGGGTCGATACCGGTTGTACTTCATAATAACGTTTTATTGAGATTCAGCTCCAATTCTACATTTTCCTTCTCCTCCTAAAAAGTACGGCATAATTGACCTTCTAAACATTTGTTGATTCGCATTTCAGGCATCGTCATTCATTTACGGCGGTACATTGCCCACACAAAGACTTACGGCAAGTCATACAATAGCCAACAGATCTATTATTTTTGCATTTTTCTTTTATCTGGCAAAATTTTTTTGGAAGCATCACATCTGAAGATGTAGTCCTGGACATATATACAGTATATATTCATATAACACAGCATACAATGAGAATCACCAGTAACATATCCCTGCTGTTCTGTTCGCTACCACTATACAAATATAATGTTCGTTCATTTTTGACTGGACCTATAAAAGTCTTGATGTTTTAGCTAATTTATACATTTTTTTCACAGAATTATACTGCATGTGAGCATGGTTGATCATAAACAAAAGAAAAATGAAAAAAACACGTAATTTTTATCGTTTTCGCGTCATAAACCATTACATTGCATTATTGCTATATTCATGCATATTGCCCATTTGCAGATAAACAAATATTCTTTCTAGCTGTAAACTATAACTAATAACATCAAGCTGTATGCAAATATAGTTTTTCCCCCCAAAAAATTGCTGCTTCACACTATACAGTACAAAATAATCAAATAATATGACAATAAAATGTTGTATCTGCTATATACTTGTATGAGTTTTTTGAGCTCTTATGTCTGCATGTGTTCTCTTTGTCTTTTCAGCTGAACTGAAAGTAAGCTTACTATCCAGACTACTGTCTACTTCTAGGACCAGAGAAAAACAACACCCTTCTTTAGCATAAGATAAGAGCCTACAGTATTATAAACCAGCTCTTTTCAGTTCAGCAGTACACAGTAATAGAACCAGGTAACACAAGGAAAATGTGAAAAGTTGACATCTGAATTGAACTACATCTATATGAACATCAGGGTAAATAAGATACAGTGAAAAAATTATGCACAAAACTTTACAGTAACATTTAGTGACAAAAGGACAGCAAAATATAGTAGGTAGTCAAAATGACTACCTTTAGTAGTTAAAGGTAAATTTTGAAAAAAACGTGCAATTTTTTCATCAAAATTATTTATTGTCAAAAAATCTTTTTTCACATCCTATTTGAGGAAAAGTCACCGAGTCTCAAGCCGGAATTCTGAAAAATGTAGTCACAGAAGAGAAATAAAACGTGCAAGTAGTCAAAATGACTATACCAGTAGTCCTAGTGTTAAAAACGTCAGCTCAGTACGCAAAAAATAAGCCTCATCCAACCCCAGATCACGAAAAATGGAGACGCTATGGATATTGGAAAATGGTGTTTTTTTGTTTTTTTTTAACAAACTTTGGAATTTTTTTTCATCACTATGGAGCAGTAATCTCTGTTAAAGCTAGGGGGCACTGTGTATGCTACTCAGAATATGCGTGTGGGCGTGTGTCTGAACGCCCAGGATAAAGCCTGTATGTGTCTGGCTGTGTGGAATAGGACCTGTAGTGAGGTGATGACCATGTGATCCATACCTCACTTGTGGGTGTGGTCACGTACCATATAATGTGAATGAGGTCGGGTCACATGGGGTTGTGTGAGTAACGCTGACCGGGATCAGTAAGAGGCTTTGTATGCTTTATGTGGTAACGACGTTGTACTGGAAGCTACACGCTATTATGTTCATGAAGCGCGGTTTATGCTGTTGCCTAATAAACCAAATGAACTGTTTAACCCGGAGTGTTCCCGTGTATGCCTCAAAGACCAGCCAAGCGAGTAAATCCCCGTCCACTCATTTGGTGGATCTCTACAATTGGTGGAGAAGGCTAAGGGCAGTCTGGTAGCCTTGTTGTCAGGGGCAACGGACAAGGTCTACAAAGTCGGTTGCTACTGGCAATGGTCCAGGAGGCACGTGTGAGGTGTTTTGCTGTGACTCGGTGGGGTCACAAAGTTTTTTCTCAAGTCAACTTGCGGTGGCTCGGTGGGGTCACGAAGGTGACAAGCGTCTGGCTGCAACTCGGCGGGGTTACGAAGCTTGCTGTGGATCGGTGGGTCCACAAAGATGGCGCAGCAGAAGCGTGCAGAGACTTGTAGTAACAGGAGCTGCAGTCACTGTTGCAGCAAGAGGTTCTCCAGCAGCAGGAGCTGCAATGACACCAGCAGCCACTTGTGGTCGGCAGCCGCAGGTGCCGGTGGGTTTGTGGCTACAGCAGGAGCTGTAGCAGTGCCAGCAGGAACTGGTGGGGTGTCGTAAAAGGACATCAGAGGTCCAGTGCGGACAATCTCTTAAAGGACCAGTACAAGCCTGAGAGACATACGTGTTCTGTGTAAACTGGACCTGAGAGTACCGTGCGGAGTCCACGGGTTGTACCTCAGGGAGGGGGTGGTGTCCCTAAAGGGGGCGGTAATTCAGACAGCAATGGGTGCCAAAAACGGGATGGAGTCCCAAAAGGGGGCGGTATCCCAAAAGGGAGTAGTTGTCCAAAAAGGGTGAAGTCCCAAAAGGGGCGGTATCCCAAAAGGGGGTAGTTGCCCCCAAAGGGGTGGAGTCCCAAAAGGGGGCAGTAGCCCAAAATGGAGTAGTTACCCAAAAGGGGGCAGGGCATCCTGAACTTAAAGGGCTGGTGCAGACAGACTGTTGCCAGGGGCAAGAGTGCTATGTGTGTCCAGTCTGTTATATGAACTACCCACCCGGTGAGAAGCTTTGGGGGTGTGCCTTGCTGATGAATGGGGAAGATGTGTTTGGAATGGTTGATTCTGGGGGCTCGGTGACCCTAGTGAGGACTGTGCCCGTTAAATTTATAATATCTGAAAAGATCATGGTCACCTGCATCCATGGGTGCACTAAGGTCTATTCAGTAGCCGGGGTGATACTCGAGACAGACAGGGACATTAAACACCATGATGTTGCTATAGTCCCGAACTTAACCTGTCCGGTTATAGTAGGCCGGGACTCTAGGATGTTTTCAGACTTCTGGGAGAGGGGAGCTCCTCTACAGCAGGAGGATGGAGGCCTCTCTGCTGATGGGGTGGCGTACATTAAGGCAGTAACACCTCCCAAAATAGACTGGTCAGACGTAGGGGCGACCGGAGGAAGGGATGTGTCGGCCCAACTTACTGACTTGAGGTCCCCTGAAGTATACGACAGTGGAGCTGAAACCCAGATAGAGAGCATCTTGGGGATTCATCGTACTGTGTGGTGTGACTGTGATGTGTTAGTGCCAGTAGCAACCACTAGGACTGAGAATAATGTTGTGCATAAAGAAGCTATGGCAGAAGGGAATGACCGTGCTTTACAAGGTGAAGTGGGGCAAGCTACAGGAGTGGAGTCCGACACCGTTAGAAATGGGGACCGCTGCTTACAGGATGACCGATCGGGTGGTGGTGACTCCCATTCAGACGGTAACGACAGTGGAGAAGAGTGCAGTAAGACTGACTAAAGTCTAAATGGCATGTCTTCCTCCCGTCGCCGGAGGCGTAAGGGCCGAAAAGGGGCTGAACAAACTGCACCCTCTGATAAAATAGAAGAACTGCCAGAGAAGATGACCAATTTGACCGATGTCACATGACAACTAAAGGAACAAATCGACACGCTGACAAAGGAAATGTGCACCTGGAAAGAGCGAGCTGACAGTTTCCACCAGGTAGAAGCACGGGTCCAAAGCTTGGAGAAAGAGCGTGAAGAGGTCTGTCAACATCTGGCAAAGGAGAGTTTGAAGGTGGCCTGTTTGGAAGTTGCCAACTCAGCGCAGTTGGAACGTTGGAGCGGGTGCGCCACCTGGAGTCCAAGCTTTCGGCAGTCAAGGGCCGGTTTGGAGAGAAGGAAGCACAGGAGGTCCAGGACCTCGTTAAAAAGTGCTCTGGTGAGAAGAAAAAGGTGGCAGATTTATAGGCCAAACTAAAGGCAATTAAAGAGCATAACGTACAAGAAAAGGCCCTGAGACAAACAGCTGAGCACAGAGTGGATGAGCTGGAGAAGGAAGTCTCTGCGCTCAGAAGTCACCTGTCAACATGGCAAAGTGTGAATCAGGCCTTAAAAGAAGACGTGGAAGTGCTCAGAGAAGCAGTAAGAGGTCTTCCACAAGAGGAGGCATTGGTGGTTGAAGACTTACAGCGGCTGTGTCCGTGGGATAACAAAGCGGGGTTACAAATACCTATCTTAGTGAGGGGGCCTGAAGAGTGTAAAACTGGGGAAGACTGTGCTGAGAATGGAACAAGGCAATCACCCAGTTGTAGTAGAGGTCTTGATGGAAAATTCCATGGCCAAGCGAGAGCCTTCCGTCCATGAAGAGAGTGGGCCTTCAATCTTCAAGTGCGTGATAGAGGTATCTGAAGAGGTGCAAGAAGCCTGTACCAGTGAGGGTGTGCATGAGGCTTTTAAAAAGGCGGTCAAAGCGTGTAGGGTGTACTGGGCACCTGAGACTCAACAGTTGTTCGTACTGTCAACCAGGGAAGACACAGAGAAGCGGGTTGCTGTCCTGATGGATATGCATCTGCAATGTCTCCGCGCAAAACAGATGATCATGCTGAGCAATGTGAAAGCCGCTCAATGTCTGGAGCTTGCGCGGGAGGCTAAAAGTCGGCTGGGCTTGGTGGAAGACGTAATTCCGGTACCCAAACATCTGGTGGGGAGAGTCATTGGAAGGCTTGGAAAAGTGATGCAAGACCTTGTGAATAGATCCAGTGTGGCGAGGGTGAGGATTCCACCTGATGATGAAGTCCAGGTATCTGGTGAAGATGGCATTGTTCCAAACATTGTTGTGGGCTCCGTGGAAAGCCTTAGGAACTTCCGAATGCTCCTGGAATATCGGGTAACGTACCTGAAGGAGATAGAGCAGTTAAGACTGGACCGACTGCAGATTAATAAACAGATGCAGAACCTGAGATGGCGTCCGCCTTCATCCTGAGGTATAAGGACCAGAAGGTTACCCTCCAGATAATGAAATGGCAGGTAGCCGAAGACTTTCAGCAAGACAAGAACGTCGAGAATCTACAAGTGGCAGTTCTACTCTCAGTATGAGAATGAGAGACCTGGACAGTAGCTCCTGTGATGTAGTAGATGGGTCAGACTCACACCAGACAGTGGGTTCGACTGTAATTGGGACTTATGACTGCACCAACCTGGAGAGCCGGTCATGGAAAGAAATGTCAGGTGACGGGGAGTACTGGAAAATTGTGGACACTAAAAAGGGTCTGGTGACACAGACAGACTGTGACTGGAGGGCCAAAGCCCATGGCCGATATACTGACCGCTGGGGGCGGGAGAGGCCTAACAATTTTATGATGCCGAGTGACGGCCAAAACAGACTGAGACGGTCCTCTCGACTTATAGGGCAAGGTGACAGTGGGTATCTGGTCTCGCATCTAGTGTGTGACAAATGTTCAACCCCACATGTTTGAACAGGGGGGAGGGTATGTGGTGCAGTAACCTCTGTTAAAGCTAGGGGGCGCTGTATACGCTACTCAAAATATGCATGTGGGCGTGTGTCTGAATGCCCAGGATAAAGCCTGTATGTCTGGCTGTGTGGGATAGGACTTGTAGTGAGGTCATAACCATGTGATCCATACCTCACTTGTGGGTGTGGTCACGTACCATATAATGTGACTGAGGTCGGGTCACATGGGGTTGTGTGTTTTGATCCTGAGTGGTCAGAGTGCAAGGTCCCGGAAGGCCTGTGTATGTTGGAAGTGTTTGGGACTGAACTTCCTGAAGAGCACATGGAAAGGCCCGCACCTGGTACAGTCTGTGACGGCTCTGTGTAGGGAAGCTACTGCCTGGCTGCGGGTCTGAAACTGTAGACAGCCTAGTGAGCATGGCACTGTCTGGATCAGTGATCCCAGTGCGGCCGCTTCCCTGATAACCCGTGAGGGAAAAACTGTGAGTAACGCTGACTGGGGTCAGTAAGAGACTTTGTATACTTCATGTGGTAACGATGCATCTTTATCGGACGTTGTACTGATAGCTACACGCTTTTATGTTCATGAAGAGCGGTTTATGCTGTTGTCTAAAAAACCGAATTAACTGTTTAACCCGGAGTGTTCCCGTGTATGCCTCAAAGACGGCAAAGTGAGTAAATCCCAGTCCACTCATTTGGTGGATCTCTACAGAACCTAGACATCATTGGTGTCTATGAACTCGTAATGACCTGGAGAATCATAATGGTGGGTCAGTTTTATAATTTAGCGAACCTAGCTTAAAAGCCAAGCAAAAAACAAGTGTGGGATTTCTGTTTTTTACAATTTCACCGCACTTCGAATTTTTTCCCGTTTTGTAGTACATGACATGGTAAAACCAATGATGTTGTTCAACAGTACAACTCGTCCTGCAAAAAACAAGCCCTCACATGGCCATATTGACGGAAAAATAAAAAAGTTATGGCTCTGGAAAGAAGGGGAGCGAAAAACGAAAATGCAAAAATGAAAATACCCCTAGTCCTTAAGAGGTTAAATCACAGAGATATGTTAAACAAAATACTTACAGGGAATCTGTCACCCCTTTTTCGACTATCAGCTGCCGGCACCGACATCAGGGGCTTATCTACAGCATTCTGTAATGCTGTAGATAAGCCCCCGAAGTAACCTGAAAGAGAAGAAAAAGGAGTTATATTATACTCACCTAGGGACAGTCCGGTCTTGGTCCAGTCTTAGTCCGATGGTTGTTGCGGTCGAGCGCCTCCCATCTTCTAACGGTGACGTCCTCTTCTTTGCTGCCTGTCATGGCTCTGGCGCAGGAGCACTGTTCTGCCCTAATGAGGGTAGAGCAGAATACTGCAGTGCGCAGGCGCCGGACCTCTCCCGGCACCTGCGCACTGCAGGACTCTGCTCTGCTCTCAACAGGGCAGAGCAGTGCGCCTACACCGGAGCCACGAAAGGCAGCAAAGAAGAGGATGGCATCGTATGAAGATGGGAGGCGCTGGACCGGACAGCGACACTCATCGGACTGGACCGGACACCCGGGTGAGTATAATCTAACTCTTTTTTCTTATCTTACAGGTTACATCAGGGGCTTATCTACAGCATTACAGAATGCTGTAGATAAGCTCCTGATTTCGGTGCCAGCAGCTAGAAGTCGAAAAAAGGGTGACAGATTCCATTTAATACAGTAAGTAACATTTCCCGCATGTCTATTTACATCAGCACAATTTTGGAACCAAAAAATTTTATTGTTAGGAAGTTATAAGGGTTAAAAGTAGAGTTGAGCGAAACGGGTCGGTCAAATTCAAAATTCGCCGACTTTAGCTTAAGTCGGGTTTCACTGATCAAAACCCGACCATAGCGTGAGGTCAGCCATGAGGTCGCCGAGCCGAGCGCCAAAGTCGCGTTTCAAATAATGCTTCCAGCGCCTTTTCTCAGCCAATGATGGAGGACGCACACTGTGGGCCACACGGTGATATAGGTAGCAGCCACCACCATCTTAGAGAAGGGCATTGAAGTGATTGGCTGGCTTTGTGTGGCTTCACAGTGGCTATAAAAGGCCGTGACCGCCGACCGCCATCTTACTTCTGCCGATCTTAGAATAGGGAGAGGATTTTTGTTGTGTGCAGAAGCGCTGGTGGTGATTAGGCTGCCTTTTAAGGCTACCTGATCGCTGCATTGCTGTGTGCACACTACTGTTCAAGCTGCTTTTTTCAAAGCACTCCAACTTTTATTATTTTGTTCTGGTGAGTTACCGAGCGTTCATTTTTTCACACACCATATAGCGGTGTACGCTCATCACACTACCGTGTACCGGCTGGTATCATGGACAAAAAGAAGCTATCTGGGTATGACTCTAGAAAAACAAGCCGAGGAGATTTTCCATTTTTCCAGACCTACACCTTATAGAGCTGTCCGCTTTTCAAACAGTTTCATATATCTGCTGTTTGATTATGGTCAAAACTAGACAGAGACAGCGTGTGTCACTCCATATAAAAATAGATGGAGATTGACAATTTTCCATACAGACACCGTATAGCGGTGTACGCTCCTCACACACTACCGTGTACCGGCTGGTATCACGGACAAATAGAAGCAATATTTCAGATAAGGAGAAGGATCAGCAGCAGGCATTGACATCGCAGCAGCGGTTATCTGGCAGGCCCGTAGCTGTCCAGAAACGTGGAACAAAAACTAAAAGAGTTGCAGGACAGCTTGGCCAGACGGTCAACTTAGCACAGCGTGCAAGGCCAGAAAATGTATACCATAGTAGGAAGAGTGCAGTGTGGCACTTCTTTGTCCAAAATCCTACTGATGAGGCAAAGTTTACCTGTAAGAAGTGCGGAAGGACCTTTAGCCGAGGTAAACAACTCAGAAATTTGAATACCAGTTGCATGTTTAGACATTTAATCAACATGCACTTGCAAGCGTGGATGGACTATAAAACCTCAGGTAGCACATGTGCACCTGCTCCGACTGAAGGTAGCCAGCAACGCACCATTGCTTCCCCACTGTAAGACCACCGCCACCGTTAAGCACACCACCAGCACTAAATGTGGAGGTGTCATCACAAGGCCAAAGCACTCAGGGAATCACAATGGTTTTGCAACACAACACTGAAACTAGGCCATCACCACCAATACCATCACCAACCTCTTCTCACTCCATCCGGTCCACCACTACTTCCCCCATATGCAGCTCTCCAGTCCAGCTCACCCTACCAGATACTCTGAGTAGGACAAGAAAGTACTCATCCTCTCATCCGCGTACACTGTGTTTGAACGCCTACATTGCCAAACTAATCTCATTAGAGATGATGCCCTACCGTTTGGTTGAAAGCGAAGCTTTCCACGAGCTCATGGCCTACGCTGTCCCACGCTATGACCTACCCAGTCGGCACTTCTTTTCTCGAAAAGCCATCTCTGCCCTCCACCCGCATGTGAAAGACCGCATTGTCCATGCACTAAAACAGTCGGTGAGTGGAAAGGTGCACCTCACAACAGATGCATGGACCAGTAGGCATGGCCAGGACCGTTACGTGTCCATCACTGCGCATTGGGTTAATGTGGTGGATGCAGGCTCCACAGGGGACAGCGGCGGTGGAACAGTGCTGCCTAGCCCACGGTATAGGAAACAGTTGGCTGTAGGCTTTCGACCCTCCTGCTCCTCCATAAGCGAAAGCTCGTCCACAGAGCGCAGTCGCACGAGCACTCCATCCGCAGCTGGCAGTGTTGCACACGAGGTGTCCCACTATCGAACAGCTAGTGGTAAGCGTCAGCAGGCTGTGTTAAAGATGATGTCTTTGGGCGACAACAGACACACCGCGGAGGTACTGGCCGAATACTTGCAGCGACAAACTGAGTCATGGCTGGGCAGTCTACATCTTGAGCCAGGCAAGGTAGTCAGTGATAACGGCCGAAATTTTGTGGCAGCCATAGCCCATGCAAAACTCACACGCATACCTTGCCTGGCTCACACTTTGAACCCGGTGGTGCAGTGCTTCCTTAATAATTATCCGGAGTTAACATCCCTGCTCCATAAGGTGTGAAGACTGTGCTCGCACATCCGTCACTCAAACGTCCACGCCAGTCGTATGCAGAAGCTGCAGCGATTGCTCCACCTCCCCAAACACCGCCTAATCATAGACGTTGCAACAAGGTGGAACTCCACCCTGCACATGGTTGAGAGGCTGTGTGAACAGAGGCAGCAGGCTGTAATGCATTTGTGGGAGGATACAAGGGCAGGCAGTTTGAGGGAAGACATGGAATTGTCGGGTGTGCAGTGGTCAAAGCCGAAAGACCTCTGTAAAGTCCTTCAGTGTTTTGAGGAATGCACACGGCTGGTAAGCGCAGACGATGCCATCATAAGCATTAGCATCCTACTTATGCGTCTGCTCATACAAAGTTTGATGCACATTAAGGATCATGCGTCTGCTGCAGAGGAGGAACAGGAGGAGGAGGGAAGCCTTGCTGACAGTCCGCCATTGTCTGGTCAGGGAACTGTCCTGGATGAGGTGGAGGAAGAAGAGGAAGAGGAGGAGGATGAGGGGAATGATTATTTTGGGCAGGAGGATGCTTCTCAGGGGGCAAGAGAAAATGTTGGCGGTCCAAGGTCAGGTACAGTGTTTGTGCTGGACTGTAGGGATGTGGATTTGCCAGAAAGTGCTCCTCCACCCAGCAGTGGCAGTGCATTATTGACACCTGGAGCATTGGCCGACATGTGCGATTATGCCTTGCGGATCCTAAAAAGGGACCCCCGCATTGCCAAAATGATGAAGGATGACAACTACTGGCTGGCCAGCATCCTCGATCCATGCTACAAAGGCAAATTACACAACATCATGCCACAGGAGAACCTAGACATACTATTGGCTATCAAACAAGCAACTCTGGTAAACCATTTGTTTGAGGCACACATCAGCGGTGCTGGTTCTCCCATGAGCCGTAGTGGGCACAATGGAAGAGGTGTTCATGGTGCTCACAGCCAAAGTGGTGTTGGAGACAGGGGTTTAATGACCATGTTGTGGAATGATTTCTCAAGTACCGCTCACACGACTGCTAATACTGCATTGATGGAAAGTGACAGGAGACAGCAGTTGTCAACTATGGTTACAAACTACTTCTCCTCCCATATCGATGTTCTCCCTCACAGGTCATTCCCCTTTGACTATTGGGCCTCTAAACTGGACACCTGTCCTGAATTGGCACACTATGCCTTACAGGAGCTTGCTTGCCCTGCTGCTAGTGTGTTATCTGAAAGAATCTTCAGTGCTGCTGGATCAATCCTGACAGAAAAAAGGACCCGTCTGTCTGCCCAAAATGTTGATGATCTAACATTCATTAAAATGAACCATACATGGGTTTCAAAGGATTTTGTCCCACCTTCCCCTGATGACACACAGGTTGCCAGAAAACTGCTTCGCTTTTGTCCTCCTCTTCCTCAGACTTGCCCAATTCCGCCATTTGCAGCAACTGAATGTCCAGCCTACACATCAACATATGCCATTTTTTAAACCTCCCTAACTGGGCTGACCACCTCCCCAAGGGCTGGGGTCAACACCTGGTGCACCCGGGCAAGTGCCGTTGCTCTGAACAGGTGGATGGGCCCACTGATGGCCGATGGCACTGGCACAGGGCCCCTCATAGTACAATACAGAGTCTCTGACGGTGGGGGGCCCACTCACCGTCAGACACACCAGCGTACTATGAGGGGCCCTGTGCCTGTACTGTCGACCATGAGTGTGCCCCCCCTGCTTGGTCATGGCCACAGCACTTGCAAGTTGCAATACTTACCTCTCCCTGCTCCACCGCTGTGTAGTCTGGGCAGTTAAATCATTCACAGGGACGGCCACTAGAAAATTGGTGTATTGATCGATGATGGTTAAGATGTAGCTATAGCCTGTTCTGCTGGCCTCTACCTTCAGATGATCAATGGCTACCATTTGTAATGAACATCAACTTACAAGCACATGCAGTGGTGCTTTATGATCACCTTTCACAGTTGTGATAGTCACAGACGTGTGACATTCCTGCCACCATTTTTCAATGTCTCCTCTCATGCCAATCCAATAGAATCGCCTACGGCCTGTGGCTTCTGTCTTTTGCACTCCAAAATGACCAGACACATCATGATAGGCAGTGAGGACCATGTCTACATCTCTCCCTGTGATCACAATTTGATGGAGACGAGTAACGGTGATGTGATCCACGCTACTGCGACAAAGCAATCCTTTCTTCATAAAGAACCGTTTTCGCTGCCTCCACAGACACAGTAATTGAGGGTCTGCATCGCCTCTGCAACATCTACCGGGAGGTTTTCCCGCGATGAGTAATTCCCAAATTTCTGCTAACACTCGACTTTCCATCTGTACTTGTATCCATATAGTTTCCAGTAGCGGACAGTCTGGACTGGCTTACTGAGATTGAAATATAAACGATGATTTAAAAGTACCACAACACTGTATACTGTTGTATGCTTCGAATACCTTTCCCTTTTTCTACTTTTTAAATTCTGGTGTAATACATAGTGAGCCTGTGAGTGTCTGTGTCTGACTTCGGAAGTATAGATGGAAATTTACAATTACCCCTAGACTGGATACACCTGGTATGTGCTGATACAGTACCTTTGTTCAAAATTTTTTATTACGGTATCATCTATTGTGAGTGAGCGTGTGTGGTTTACGCCTTCTATATATACGGTGAATCGGAGATACCAATTTTTACCCTATACTCGATACAGCTTGTATCTTGTTATACAGTACCTTTGTTCGACATTTAGTATTACGTCTTAGAGTGACTATGGGACTATGTATACGGAGATTTCAATTGTACCCTATAATATATATACTTGATATCTTGTTATCCAGCACCTTTTTTACAACATTTTTTATTATGGTCAATCCCAGACTGAGTGAGCGTCTGAGGGTGACTCCGGAATATATACCGAGATTTCAAATTTAGCCAACACTGTATACAGCTGTACGCTTCTGCTACAGTAACCTTTTTTGCTATTTTGATTCTGGTGTAATCCATAATGAGCCTGTGAACATCTGTCTGTTACTCCGGAAATATATTTGGAAATTTAAGATTACCCCAACACTGTATACAGCTGTACGCTTGTGTTACATTACCCATTTACAGCTTTTCATATTCTTGTGTAATCCATACTGGGCCTGAGAGCGTTTGTGTCTGCCTCCTGAAATATATATGGAGATTCAGAATGTTAACACTTTACTATATATACATTGTATCTGGTGATACTGTACCCTTTTTCAACTTTTTATTTTATTGTGTACTCCATACTGAGCCTGTGAGCGTCTGTGTATGACTCATGAAATATATACGAAGATTTACTGTTATCCCTAGACTGTATAGAGCTGTACGCTTCTGATACAGTACCATATATCTGCTGGTATTTTGGGTCAATTTTCCAAAACATGAGGAAGTATGGTGGAAGAGGATGTGGACAGGGGCATGGGGGGGCCACCTGTTACTGATGTTGGTGGTGGTGCATCTGCTAGAAGTGCCAAAAACACAATTGCAGCTAAGGCAGGAGGTGTTGAGCCTGCGTCATGGTGTAGCTCTGGAAGGCCTGTAAGGCTCCCTTTTCTGGGAGTAGGTAGACTTCTTTTAAAGCTGGGGCATCAGGAACTGTTTTTGGCATACATTGCTGAAACAGCCTCCAGCTCTATCGCCTCCTATACTAAATGTCGAACAAAGGTACTGTATAACAAGATACAAGCTGTATCGAGTATAGGGTAAAAATTGCAATGTGACCGGCAGAAATTGCCTAGTGTATGACAAACTACAAGGTGTATATAGAATTGGGCAGAACTGGAATCTCCCTACAGTGGAGGTCTGTAAGAACGGAACTCCTTGACTTATCCTTACAGTCACACACAGATAGCTTCACTGTGGCCGTGATAACAGCCGTTACACGGTACTGACAGAGGAGCGTGCACGTACACCGCTGTCCAGTGTATGTAAAATTGTCAAGCTCCGTGTTTTAGTATACGGACTGACACACGCTGTCTCTCTATAGTTTTGAATGTAATCAAACAGCAAATATACTAAACTGTTTGAAAACCAGACAAAACTATAAGGTAGAGGTCTGTAAGAACGGAACAACTCCTCGACTTATCCTTACAAAGTCACACACAGATAGCTTCACTGTGGTCGTGATAACAGCCGTTACACGGTACTGAGAGAGGAGCGTACACCGCTGTACGGTGTGTGAAAAATTAACGTTCAGTAACTCACAAGGACAAAACAATAAAATCTGGATTGCTTTGAAAAAAGCAGTTTGCTCAGCAGTGGGCACACAGCAATGCAGCTACCAGGTAGCCTTAAAAGGCAGCCTAATAACCAACAGAGCTGATGTACCAAAATATAGCCTCCCCTTGCACTGCACAGTGACTGGTGTGTTGTACAGGCAAAATCGCTAGCAGCAGAATCAGTTTTTGGTATCTTCTTCCCTGCCTAACACTTTCCCTACAGAAACAGCAGCAGCTCTCCCTATTCTGAGATCAGCATGAGTAACATGGCGGTCGGCGTCCCCGCCCTTTTATACCCCCTGTGACGCCCCACAAAGCAAGCCAATCACTTGCATGCCCTTCTCCAAGATGCTGGTGACCGCTGCCTATGTCATCATGTTGCCCACAGTGTCCGTTCTTCCTGATTGGCTGCAAAAAGGGCGCTCAAGCATCTTTTGAAACGCGACTTTGGCGCTAAAGTCGCCGACCTCGTGGCTGACCTCACGCTAAGGTCGGGTTTGGCGAAAGTCGGCGACTTTTCAATTTTTTGGACCCGTTTCGCTCAACTCTAATGACTGCTATTTGGGTGGTAGTCGATCGCTTCAGCAAACAAGCTCACTTCATCCCATTATCTGGATTACCCAATGCTGAAACTCTCTCCAAACTGTTTATTATTCATGTGGTACAATTGCATGGGATTCCTCTGAATATTATATCTGATAGGGGTGTACAATTCATCTCTAGATTTTGGAGGACTTTTTGCAATGAACTGAGGATTTGTCCTTTTCCTCTGCTTATCATCCTGAGACTAATGGTCAGACACAGAGGGTGAATCAGTCTTTGGAGCAAATTTTAAGATGTTTTGTCGCTGATCAACAGGAGAATTGGTCATCATTTTTTCCGCTGGCTGAGTTTGCCTTTAACAGTCAGGTTAATCAGTCCACGGGGACCTCGCCATTTTTCTGTAATTACGGGTTTCATCCTCATTTTGGTGAGTTTTCCAGGGTAAGTTCTGGGTGTCCTGGGGTAGATGTCACTATTCAAGAATATGCTATTTCCTCCCCCCTGTGTCAATAGTACACTTGCTGTTGCCTGTGGAACATTGATCCCTCTGCGCTCTGTGCCTGACCCTTCTTGACTTGATTCTCTTCCCGAACTCAGACCCTTTGCTTGTGACCTGACTTTGCTTGTGCCTGCTCCGTCACTGTTTTGTCTCTCTGGCTTTCCTGACCTCGGCTCGTGTATCAGACTTCGTCTCTGACTTCCCTTTGTTGTACTGCGCCATCTCCAGGACCTGACCTCAGATTGTTTGACCTCCCTTTACTTACAGTAGTATATATATTTACTGCCATGACTCGTGTCACAGGTACTATTTTGTCTTTGCATTTTACATCCGGAAAGACATTATTTTAATTGTATTTATCTATATATTATTTTAAGTGATCATATTAAAAGTTATATTTTAACTATATACCACTGAGCACTATGTCACTTAGAATTGTAGAGGGGTAAAAATTTTGTATTCAATTGCTACCATACTTTAAAATGCAGCAGCCACAAAGCATACCGTTCAATGAAATATATTGTTCCCGTATAAAGAATTGCATGAAAAATCTACTAAATAAAATTAAAAAAGAAAAGGGTAGAAAAAAACAAAAACAAAAATAATGTGAGGATAGTAATAAATACAATAATAAATAAATAAATATAGTATAAAAAGTACCTTTTGTACCCAAGCCTTTAGATACGATGTGGACTGTGAACAAACCGCACAAGTGAATTAAAGACAAATGATTCAGAGCAGGCTCTAGCCTGTCAGCATCTGCATGCTTGGCTGAAGTTGATTAGGTGGTAGACAGTATGCTGCCTACCTGTCGAACAATAAAGCACCGGGCAGAAGCTAAATTTAAAGCTTGTGTTCATATATACTCCTTCAATCCGTTTGTCGATGTATGGATATTCATGTGGCTGCTTTATATTGAGGGCAGAGAGGCAAGGCATACTCAGATGAAAAGGGTTCCATGAACAGCAGTACACATATCATGTAGTGAACGTTAATAACCCAAGAGAAGTGTTAGAGCCTGGAACAGAACCTGAACATTTCCATAAATTAACCGGTTTGAAATTGCTCTGCGTTTTTAATGGATATTAAGCTCCTATAACATTGCATTACTATTAATAATATTAGAACTATTAAAGATTTTTTTTTACTTTACATGAAACGCATTTATCATCTATCTCAAAGATAAGTGATAAATATTTGATTGCTGGGGCATTACCGCTGAAACGCCCACTGATCATGGGAATAGGGGTCCTAAAATCCCCAGTGTGAATAACGTGGCAGTGTGCATGAGTAACCATCTTTGAATTCACTTTCCATAGCACTGATGAGAGCTAAGTGCTGTCTCCAATATCCCTAGAACATTACAACTGCATAGTAATAATTTTAAATTTAGTCTGCTCTAATTTCACAACGACTGTAGGCCAATGTTACCTTCACACAAACCATTGCAACTTGTATGGCAGCTTACTATACATTAAACATCATCTTAACACATAGGACTGTGGAGACCTGTTTGTCCTAAGCAGTGCCTTCACCCCCCCTTCCCGCCAATTCCGCAAAGGAAACACAGTCAGACCTAGATGGGTTGAACAGGTCGGTTACAGTTTATTAGTTAACCAAGCAGAGAAGGGCAATTACATTTCGTAACGGGAGGCTCATGGCTGAGATCCTGTCCGCGATCGACAGGCGATTTGGCCAACGAGCCTTTGCCCTCCTCTACTTCTTCCACTGTGACTTAATATTGTTAACAAAGATTAGTTATATATACATTTTTTTTAAATAAATAATACATAGTACACATATATACAGTTGTGGCCAAAAGTATTGACACCCCTGCAATTCTGTCAGATAATACTCAATTTCTTCCTGAAAATGATTGCAAACACAAATTCTTTGGTATTATTATCTTCATTTAATTTGTCTTAAATGAAAAAACACAAAAGAGAATGAAGCAAAAAGCAAAACATTGATCATTTCACACAAAACTCCAAAAATGGGCCAGACAAAAGTATTGGCACCCTCAGCCTAATACTTGGTTGCACAACCTTTAGCCAAAATAACTGCGACCAACCGCTTCCAGTAACCATCAATGAGTTTCTTACAATGCTCTCCTGTAATTTTAGACCATTCTTCTTTGGCAAACTGCTCCAGGTCCCTGATATTTGAAGGGTGCCTTCTCCAAACTGCCATTTTTAGATCTCTCCACAGGTGTTCTATGGGATTCAGGTCTGGACTCATTGCTGGCCACCTTAGAAGTCTCCAGTGCTTTCTCTCAAACCATTTTCTAGTGCTTTTTGAAGTGTGTTTTGGGTCATTGTCCTGCTGGAAGACCCATGACCTCTGAGGGAGACCCAGCTTTCTCACACTGGGCCCTACATTATGCTGCAAAATTTGTTGGTAGTCTTCAGACTTCATAATGCCATGCAGACGGTCAAGCAGTCCAGTGCAAGAGGCAGGAAAGCAACCCCAAAACATCAGGGAACCTCTTCTATGTTTGACTGTAGGAACCGTGTACTTTTCTTTGAATGCCTTTTTTTCTACTGTAAACTGTATGTTAATGCCTTTGCCCAAAAAGCTCTACTTTTGTCTCATGTGACTAGAGAACATTCTTCCAAAACGTTTTAGGCTTTTTCAGGTAAGTTTTGGCAAACTCAAGACTGGCTTTTTTATGTCTCGGGGTAAGAAGTGGGGTCTTCCTGGTCCTCCTACCATACAGTCCCTTTTCATTCAGATGCCGACAGATAGAACGGGTTGACACTGTTGTACCCTCGGAGTGCAGGGCAGCTTGAACTTGTTTGGATGTTAGTCGAGGTTCTTTATCCAACATCCGCACAATCTTGCGTTGAAATCTCTTGTCAATTTTTATTTTCTGTCCACATCTAGGGAGGTTAGCCACTGTGCCATGGACTTTAAACTTCTTGATGACACTGCTTACGGTAGACACAGGAACATTCAGGTCTTTGGAGATGGACTTGTAGCCTTGAGATTGCTCATGCTTCATCACAATTTGGTTTCTCAAGTCCTCAGACAGTTCATTGGTCTTCTTTCTTTTCTCCATGCTCAATGTGGTACACACTAGGACACAGGACAGAGGTTGAGTCAACTTTAATCCATGTCAACTGGCTGCAAGTGTGATTTATTTGTTGCCAACACCTGTTAGGTGCCACAGGTAAGTTACAGGTGCTGTTAATTACACAAATTAGAGAAGCATCACATGATTTTTCGAACAGTGCCAATACTTTTGTCCACCCTTTTTTTATGTTTGGTGTGGAATCATATCCAATTTGGCTTTAGGACAATTCTTTTTGTGTTTCTTCATTTAAGACAAATTAAATGAAGATAATAATACCAAAGAATTTGTGTTTGCAATCATTTTCAGGAAGAAACTGAGTATTATCTGACAGAATTGCAGGGGTGTCAATACTTTTGGCCACAACTGTACATATCTCCGTAGCAGTTAGTATGGCAATTTACACCCCACTGAAGTATGTAAGGGAGGGAGGGTGGGTCAAAAGCTTCCAAGTGAGTGACCGCCGGAGGGGAAAGGAAGTTGCTGGCCTGGCACCTGGATTTAACCCCTGTAGGTGTGGCCGTAGATACCTTCCCCTTTAAGGACCACTGGACAGCAGGGCATCCCAATTAGTACATCACCGAGGGGACTGGTGCGAGGGGGGGTGAATTGGGCACTGTGTATTTTGTTAGCTTTTGTCTATGGTGATCCACAGCCAGAGGCACATTCCTTAAGCAGTACTGTGCCTGCCATTCCTTAGCAGGAACTTGGATTCATTTAAAAGGGCACACTGGGCTAAATATCCCCTACTAAACCACACCAGACCATTTGTTTTACAGAACAGTCATAATAGGTCATAGGGTACTTATAGGCCTCAAGGAAGTAAACCTTCCCTGTTCTTACTAGTCATTATTCCTCTTGAATTAATGCCTATCATAACCCAGACTGACCCAGCTACAACTCTCTCAAGAAATGAAGATTTCCCATAGCCCATTTAAGCCACCATAAACAATACATAGCTGTTGGTTAAAGCGATGGTTCGGCCAAAATCAATTTCTCCTGAGAGAGATGTTGCCAAACTCAAACAGTGTATCTTGGAAACGGTGACTGACAGCTCATTCATCCAATCTGGTTCAGGCGTGTGCAGAGCTGTCACCGTTTTGATGGACAGCTCAGCTGTCCAATCAGGTGTTCGCTGTTCCAGGTGATTACCCAGCTACTTAGCTATGCTGTCAGTCCTAGACCTCTGCCAGACGTAGCATCTGTTCAGTGGTTTGCCTTGTATTTCTGTGCTTTGTTTGCTGATCTTTTGCTGTCTCACCTTGGACCTCGTTCTGACCAACCATTTGCCTAGCCTCTTTGCACTGATTCGCTATGTTTATGGCATTCTGACCTTGGACCGTGACCTGACTTTGGCTTTTCCCTTACTTTACTACATGCTCTCTTTGTATCTAACCCCGGGACATTTGACTACTTTGCCTCACGGCCTCTCCGTATTTACTAGCATCACAATCTTATGAAAAGCAAAAATGATTGGCAGACTGTCTGCCGAGCCTGCCGATAGCGACGGATTTGGACGATGTTAGTATGTTTATGGTGGACTTTAGTCTTAGGACTGTGTTTTTTGTGCACGAGTACTATTGTTGTTTTTAATGGATAGCTCTCAAACCTATAATAATGCATGGGGCTGATCACATGTCTGTGATTTCTTACAGAAAGGACGTTCAGTACAAAATCGCAAAGACATGTTCAATTTTGATTTGAGTTTCTGATCAAGATTGGAAATGCAAATCTATGTGTCTGTGAAAAAATTGTATAACACTTAGATGCCTGATACCATCCGAGTGCTGTATATTTTTCAAGAACTGCAAGGTAGGAAAGATAGAGAAACTTTTTTTGTCATTCGCAAAAAAATAATGAAACTCGGATCAAATTCAGATGGTAAAAACTGACACTCTGACCAACCTTTGATGAAACTGACAACAAAATACACTGGAGAAACTTGGACAGATTTTTTCATACGAGAAAATCATTAACGTCTGAAAACAAAGCACAAAAGGGATTACTCAGGGGACCAGCGGGAATAAAATAAAAACAAAAACTGATGACTTTT
Organism: Dendrobates tinctorius; assembly: GCF_039654945.1. Classification (NCBI taxonomy): domain Eukaryota; kingdom Metazoa; phylum Chordata; class Amphibia; order Anura; family Dendrobatidae; genus Dendrobates; species Dendrobates tinctorius. The sequence goes on from NW_027361754.1 coordinate 47,156,434, forward strand.
CACCTAGTGACAAGTCCTCTAACAACAAAGTACATCTTGAGTCCTTCTTGTAATGGCTTACTACTGTAGATATGTAACTTGGTAATGACTACAAATCTATGGGCCATTTATATTTTCTTGTACCCTGTTGGTATTTGCTACATTCACAGCAGGAGGAGTCCACAAAAAATGTCAAAATAGTTTTTTGAGCTTTGCATTTATGGCGGTAAAATGGCTTGGAAAAATCATTTTCCAGGTCAGTACAATTATGGTGATACTGAACTTTTAAAGATTTTTTGTTACGGTATTTAAAAGGTGAGAAAAATAGAAAAATTTCTAAAAAAAAAAAATTAAATAATAATTTTGTATGCATCACCCATGTTTTAATTTTTTCTTGATGGAGCAGTATAAAGGCTTGTTTTCTTTGTGTGGCAAGATGATGTTTTAATGGTACCTTGTTGAGTCATATACAATAGTGGATATGTTTTTATTGCATTTTTTGGGAGGGTGCGTACAACTAAAAAAAAATGGCAAATCTGGCATTTCTAAGCTATTTTACTTCATGCTTTTTAAAGTATGGGCTAAACAATTTTAGATATTGATAAACTGAACTTTTACAAAGCAATACCCAAAAAAATATTGTTTTTTTAAACTTTACTTATATAGCTAAAATCATTGTTTCCTATGAAGTCCATCCTACATAACACATCTGCCGTGTGTGGAGCTGGCCAAGCTCCTGACCGCTCTTCTTATATTCACACCTGTTAGGCTGGAGTCACATTTAAAGTATAGAAAAATCGGTCCGATTTTAACAGCCGACAATCGCACAAATGTTCCCTGAACAGTGATCCGTATGTGATCCGTTTGCAATGCGATGTTGCAATTTGCTCGCATCTAGTATCTGTTTGACATCTGTATGGCACTCGTATGGAATTTTAACATAAGTTTTTACATACAGCAGTTCTCTGTATGTTAAAATTGCATTGTAAAACAGAACTGTAAACATCGTTTTAAAACCAAATAATCTTATAAATATATATATATATACTGTATATATATATACTGTATATATACAGTCATATGTTAAAGTTTGGGCACCCCTATTAATGTTAACCTTTTTTCTTTATAACAATTTTGGTTTTTGCAACAGCTATTTCAGTTTCATATATCTAATAACTGATGGACTCAGTTATATTTCTGGATTCAAATGAGGATTATTGTACTAACAGAAAATGTGCAATCTGTATTTAAACAAAATTTGACAGGTGCAAAAGTATGGGCACCTCAACATAAAAGTGATATTAATATTTCGTAGATCCTCCTTTTGCAAAAATAACAGCCTCTAGTCGCTTCCTGTAGCTATTAATGAGTTCCTGAATCCTGGATGAAGGCATTTGTGACCATTCCTGTTTACAAAACAATTCCAGTTCAGTTAAGTTTGATGGTCGCCGAGCATGGACAGCCCGCTTCAAATCATCCCACAGATGTTCAATGATATTCAGGTCTGGGAACTGGGATGGCCATTCCAGAACATTGTAATTGTTCCTCTGCATGAATGCCTGAGTAGATTTGGAGCGGTGTTTTGGATCATTGTCTTGCTGAAATATCCATCCCCTGCGTAACTTCAACTTCGTCACTGATTCTTGCACATTATTGTCAAGAATCTGCTGATACTGAGTTGAATCCATGCGACCCTCAACTTTAACAAGATTCCCGGTGCCGGCATTGGCCACACAGCCCCAAAGCATGATGGAACCTCCACCAAATTTTACTGTGGGTAGCAAGTGTTTTTCTTGGAATGCTGTGTTTTTTAGCCTCCATGCATAACTCCTTTTTGTATGACCAAACAACTCAATCTTTGTTTCATCAGTCCACAGGACCTTCTTCCAAAATGTAACTGGCTTGTCCAAATGTGCTTTTGCATACCTCAGGCGACTCTGTTTATAGCGTGCTTGCAGAAACGGCTTCTTTCGCATCACTCTCCCATACAGCTTCTCCTTGTGCAAAGTGCGCTGTATTGTTGACCGATGCACAGTGACACCATCTGCAGCAAGATGATGCTGCAGGTCTTTGGAGGTGGTCTGTGGATTGTCCTTGACTGTTCTCACCATTCTTCTTCTCTGCCTTTCTGATATTTTTCTTGGCCTGCCACTTCTGGGCTTAACAAGAACTGTACCCTGTGTTCTTCCATTTCCTTGCTATGCTCCTCACAGTGGAAACTGACAGGTTAAATCTCTGAGACAACTTTTTGTATCCTTCCCCTGAAAAGCTATGTTGAATAATCTTTGTTTTCAGATCATTTGAGAGTTGTTTTGAGGAGCCCATGATGCCACTCTTCATAGGAGAATCAAATAGGAGAACTACTTGCAAGTGGCCACCTTAAATACCTTTTCTCATGATTTGATACACCTGGCTACGAAGTTCAAAGCTCAATGAGGTTACAAAACCAATTTAGTGCTTCAGGAAGTCAGTAAAAAGTAGTTAGGAGTGTTCAAATCAAGAAAATGATAAGGGTGCCCATACTTTTGCACCGGTCAAATTTTGTTTAAATGCAGATTGCACATTTTCTGTTAGTACAATAATCCTCATTTGAATCCAGAAAGATAACTGAGTCCATCAGTTATTAGATATATGAAACTGAAATAGCTGTTGCAAAAACCAAAATTGTTATAAAGAAAAAAGGTTAACATTAATAGGGGTGCCCAAACTTTAACATATGACTGTATATATATATATATATATATATATAGACAGGGTCTGACTGGGATGTTTAGGACCCACCAGGGGAATGGACTCTAGGGGCCCACCCTACAGCTATTGCAAATATCTGTCAGTTGTTATCCCCATTATTGTGGAGCAACAGCTGTAAAATACAGGCGGCTCCTGCACATCTACTGTGCGACCCCATAACTGGGATGTATAATTACAGTAGTTTACATTAATGGGGTTGTTTTGTCTCCGACATTTAATTCACAACCTTTGACTGTCTATTTGATAATATTTACAATGATTTGCTGTGAATATGCAGAATGTTCCGTTTCTTACATAGATTTAATGTTTTCATTGTTTCTGGCTCCATCTAGTGGCCAGAGTCATAACCGCAGTTATTGTATTTTACTTTCATTTTTGCTTCTATTTTCCCTCCGTTCACAATGTATTCTGGGAAGGTTTTCAAGGCAAACTGGTAAGTTTTGCAAAGGATCATGGTTAGTCCAGCCCCCATTTTCCCTCCAGTTCTCCGTTTTCTCTCAGCCTACATCCTGGGAGCATCTCATTTCTCTTCTCCCTTTGTGACAGCATCGCTGGTAAGCAACCATGCTTCCTATATCTAATTTCTGTCTCAGATCAGCCTGCTCAGTTAGTTTCCCTCTCCCCAGCTAGTAGTGCACACGTTGATTCTTAATGTGTTATGTATGATCTGTATCCTTGATGTACCCTATATTGACTCAGTGTATGTATATGTTTTATTTTTGGTTTTACCGCATCAATATACCACCACGTTCAAGAAAATACAGATTCAACCTACAGTCTCCTTATTGAACCCCGTTATAGCGGTTTAGCTGCCTGTTTAAGCTACATGAAGTCTGCTTCAATTAGTGAGGACAGAACAGTGAAACAGCGGCTGTCCAGCTAATGGGAATACAGAGAGGGGAGTCTTCCATCTTGCAGGACCGCAGTGAACAACGGCTATCCAGCTAATGAAAACTCAGAGATAGCAGAATCTTCCATCCTGAAGAGGCCAGTTATACAGCACCATCCAGCTAGTTCAATTCAGGGAAAAGACAGTCCTTCATCCAGCTTGCAGGAACTGGTGAAACTGCAGAAATCCACCTAGTGAGATTCAAGTCACCGGCTACACAGAGACGTAATACATCTACAGTAATCTCTGCACAGCCAAGCATTCCCCCAAGACACCATGTCCCACAAATCACATAGGACAAAATCTGTTACTTCCATCTCCTCAAAGTCTATATACATCAGCAGTGCGGTCGCCATTGCACGCGCAAATGCTGAAGCCGCCAAAATGCGAGCAAGGTATGCTGAAGAGATGCAACTTAAGTTAGAGAAAGCATGTAGAGATAATGAGAGAGCTGATCAAAGGAGAAAGGCGCAGCTAGAGAAGGCACGCAGAGATGAATAGAGAGCCGATCAAGAGAGAAAGTCACACTAAGAGAAGGCACGCATAGATGACGAGAGAGCCAATCAAGAGAGAAGGTCGCAGTTAGAAAAGGCACAAGTGGAGGCCGCCTTAGAGAGCCTAGCAGCAAAAAGAGAAGCCCCCCGCAGCCCTAGCCGAAGCAGAATCACTAGAAGCCGCGCAAACCCTGAGCTGCACAGCCATAGCGGTGCGTCAAGTCTGAAGTTGCCACTGCAGGATTCCCCACAACGCACATCTTAATATGTTAATGAACTTCCTGATCCAAACTATAACCAAGAACACGACACATCCAGTGAAGCGAGTGAGTCATCATGAGGCTCAGCTCCAGGAAAACGTGGAGCAAAACAACTCTGCTAATGTCTACCTTGCCCCTCGCCAGGTAACCAACGTGAATCACCTTGCTGACACACTGCACGTCAGACCGAAGCAATATGACACCGGCTGGTGCCACCCTGAGTATACTAACAGGTATGAACGCACCTCACATCACTATCAGGGTGACCCATCAACAGTATACTCTGTTGACAACCGGTTCACAACAGAATTTGCTAAGTTCTTCACACAACGTGATCTGGTTGCCAAGGGACTCATGAAATTCACTGACCACGCTGAAGGTTACAGAGCTTGGAAAGCTTCCTTCCAAAATGTCACTAGAGACTTGGGGCTACAACACAGGGAAGAGATAGACCTCATAGTCAAATACCTGGGAGAAGAGTCAGTCAAACACGCAGTAAGGATCAGAGACATTAATATAAACCACCCTCAAATTGGCCTTAAAGAGACCTGGAAGAGGCTGGATGAGTGTTACGGCTCAGCAGAGGTAATAGAGAGAGCCTTGCTCAAAAGAATCGATGACTTTCCTAAAATATCTAACAAAGGTCTCCAGAAACTTAGAGAACTAGGTGACCTGCTAAAGGAAGTCCTAGTTGCCAAATGTGAAGGTGACCTACAAGGACTTGCATTCCTTGACACAGCCAAAGGTGTTAACCCTATAGTCCAAAAGTTGCCCTACAATCTACAGGAGAGGTGGCTCACACGTGGTTCCACTCACAAATACAAACACAGTGTTCCATTCCCTCCCTTCTCCATTTTTGTAGCGTCAATTAAAAATGATCCTAGCTTTGATTTTGCAATGTCATATGCCACACCATCACCAACTGCAAACTCACGCAGAACATCTGTGGCAGTGCACAAGACAAATGTTTCTTCTCCAAGTTCCAATTACAGGTCTGCTGGCCGCTCTCAATCAGAGACAAAGGTACAGGACCCTGACAAGCAGTGCCCGCTCCATCAGAAGCCTCATCCTCTCCTGAAATGCACAGCCTTCAGAGGAAAATCTATGCCACATCGCAGAAGCTTCCTGAAAGAGAATAGTATCTGCTACAAGTGCTGCTCATCCACAACTCATCTCGCAAAGAATTGTAAGGTCAGTGTAAAAAGCTCAGAATGTGGCAACACAGATCATAACACTGCCCTACACCCTGACCCAGCTCCATGGAGTGCACAAAACATGCCAGCTGACAGTGTGCATGGCGGGGAGGAAAGAAGCACTGATGCAGCTACGCCGGAGATCACTTCACAATGTACTGAAGTCTGTAAATGGACAATAGACAGTAGGTCCTGTTCTAAAATATGCCTCGTCAGAGTGTACCCAAAGGGCCATAGAGACAAAGCTGTAAGACTGTATGCTATCTTGGATGATCAAAGTAGTCGATCCCTGTCTAGATCAACATTCTTTGACCTAGTCAGCATCAAAGGACCAAGCACTCCTTACTCATTAAAGACATGTGCAGGTACTGTGACAACAGCAGGTAGGAAAGCTACTGACTACCAAATTGAGTCCTTAGACAGATGATTCTGCCTACCACTACCTACAATCATCGAGTGTAATCAGATCCCAGATAACAGATCTGAAATCCCTACACCAGATGTGGCAATCCATCACACTCACTTAAAACGCATAGCACACCTTATACCGGAACTCGACCATCAGGCACAGATAATACTGCTGTTGGGAAGAGATATCCTACAGGTTCATAAAGTGAGAAGTCACATCAATGGACTTCACAATGCTCCCTATGCCCAAAGGCTAGACCTAGGATGGGTCATAATAGGAAACGTATGCTTGGGACATATGCACGCCCCTTCTTCTGTGACAAGTATGCTGACAAATACATTGGAGAAAAGACGCCCATCTCTGTTTCAACCTTGCAACAACGAGTTCCATGTCAAGGGACTACCACACAGCATCCAACTACCCAATCATTTAATAGACTTTACTCATGACAGCAGTATGGTGTCAGGAAGCTATGAGGATCAGTCAAGTTGTTCTTAGAGGTAATGGACAAGGGACTCATAAAAGATGAGACCAACAGCTGGGTCTCACCTCTTACCTTCATAACCCACAGACCAAGTCTACCAAATAACAGAAATCAGGCATTAAAACGTTTCTCCTCCCTTAAACATAATCTGCAAAAGAAACCAGAGATGAAAGATCACTTTTTCTCATTCATGTCAAAGATTTTTGAGAACTGTCATGCAGAACTAGCTCCGACTCTCAAAGACTCTGAGGAGTGCTGGTTCCTACCCATGTTTGGAGTATACTAAGAAACCGGGCCAGATTAAAGTGGTGCTTGACTCCAGTGTTAAGTTTGATGATGTCTCCCTGAATGATGTTCTACTGACAGGACCAGACCTCAATAACAAACTGCTGGGAGTACTTTTGCGCTTCCATAAGGATTCAATTGCCTTCATCGCTGACATCCAGCAAATGTTCCATTGCTTCCTTGTGAGAGAGAGAGACAGGAACTTCCTAAGATTCTTCTAGTACAGAGACAATGATCCTACTAAAGAGGTCACAGAGTACTGCATGAGAGTGCACATCTTTGGCAATAGTCCTTCTCCTGCAGTTGCCATTTATGGACTCAAAAAGTCAGCTCAAGAAGGAGAAACAGAATACGGATCAGATGTCAGACAATTCATAGAAAAATACATTTATGTTGATGCCTGTCTGAAAGCCATGCCTTCAAATGAGACTGCCATCAGTATCCATCAGTATTCTCAGGAGAGCCCAAGAGATGCTTGCTTGCTCTAACCTCAAGCTTCACAAAATAGCCTCAAACAGCCAAGAACTTATGAAAGCATTCCCTTCACAAGACTTGTGTAACGGTCTCCGAGACCTGGACATGGGGTTAGACCCCACACCAATGCAACGCAGCCTCAGGCTTCTCTGGAATCTACAGTCAGACACTTTTACCTTTCAGGTCAGCAAGGAAGAAAAGCCTTTCACACGTAGAGGAGCCCTGTCTACCATCAACAGCCTGTACAATCCCTTGGGATTTGCAGCTCCTGTTACTATACAAGTCAAAGCCATGCTAAGAGACTTAACTAAGGAGACATCAGACTAGGATGCACCTCTGCCACCTGATAAGAGAATCCAGTGGGAAGTATGGAAAAACTCTTTAGCAGCCCTCTCCAACCTGAATGTTCCAAGACCGTACACCCCTGTGCCATCTACAGAAATACAAAGCCAAAGTCTGTATGTATTTGCAGATGCTTCTGTCAAAGCAATCGCTGCTGTTGCCTACCTCAAAACTGTGGACTCCAAATGTCAGAGACACATTGGATTCGTTATGGGGAAGGCCAAACTTGCTCCACAACCAGAGCACACTATACCAAGGTTAGAGCTTTGTTCCAGCTACTCTCCTATCCCAGAAAACAGGACTATCCAGTGCCCCTCCAGGAGGATTAGATGCTAAGGACCTCTACAAGCGCCAATGGACACAGGTACAAAGTCTTGCCAATACATTCTGGGACAGGTGGCGCAAACAATACTTGTCTACCCTGCAGCCACGGACGAAGTGGCAATCTACCAGGCCTAATCTGAGGATTGGTGACCTTGTCCATGTGAAAGACTGTCAGGCCCATCGGAACCAGTGGCCACTTGGACTAGTGACTGCAACATTCCCGAGTAAGGATGGCAACGTCCGCTAAGTCGAACTTAGGATGGCCAAAGGGAATTAACTTAAGACATTCTCCAGACCAGTAACTGAGCTGGTCCTATTGTTGTCTTCGGAGAATAAGAATAGTGACATCCGTTTGATGCCAGACAGGGAGTTGTCATGAACTCATTTTCTGCTCCACCAGTTGAGAGTTCCCCTTCCGTTCTCCCTCTGGTGGTGACAGGAGGTAGTGCGGTTGGATTAAGTAGTAGTGATCTGCCACCTGATGAGGAAGATAACAATTGGATCTCTGGAGTATCAGACTGGATATACGACACCCGACGCCCTATCCGGGTGCTGGTGATTCAGTCTGCTTCTCAGGTCCTGGACTTCAGCTCTCTTCCAGTCTTTTCAAGTTAAGTTTGTTTTTTGCTAATGTTCACACTTGCGCTTGTTGGTCAATTCAGTTTGTTGTGTAATCAGCCTGCCCCTGCTGGGGCTATGCTGAAATTCCACTCCTAATAATCAGTATTTGCCAATCTGCTTTTTGTCCCTTATTAGATTGGCCTGTTTTTTGCTCTGTCTCAGAATATTTCAGAGTGCTGATATAGGTTTAGAAGTCTAGTGACTTCAGGGTTAATTTTGCTATCAGAAGTGTTGGACAATATTTTGGTAGGTTGTTTTTGGCAGATTGAAGACAGTGTCTTTCCTTTTCTGTCCTTTTTAGTTAGCCGGGCCCCATCGTTTGCGCAGCCTATTTTCCTGCCTTTGTTTGTATTTTCATCTTGTTTCACCATCAATACATGTGGGGGGCTGTCTTTCCTTTGGGGTCTGCTCTGGGGCACTTAGTTTTCCTCTTTTCCTGCTTTAGGCTTATGTAGTTCTCCGGTTGTGATGAGGCGTCTAGGACCAACGTAGGAACGCTTCACGACTACTGCTAGTTGTGCGGTTAAGATCAGGGATCTGCAATCTGCATAGTTACCAACTTCTCTGATTTTCTGAGACTTAGCTTGTTGTCTTGTTTTTCCTCCTCAGTTTCCCAATCATAACAGAATCACCAGCCATACCGCAGATTCTAGGGTACTCAAAAGCAGGAAAGAATTGTTAGAGAAAGAAAAAAAAAAAAAGTCAGAATTTTTTATTTTTTTTTTAATGTATTTTTTCCTCTTTTTTTCTGGGGCCGTAGGAGGATTTTTTTTCCCTAATGGAGATTAAGCAACTGTCTGATCGTGTGGAGCAGCTTGCTGCTGAAGTACAGGGAATTTCCACCTACCTTATTCAGTCACATGCTGCTGAACCCAAGATTCCTACTCCTGATGTGTTTTCTGGGGATCGGTCTAAATTTCTGAATTTTAAGAATAATTGTAAATTATTTCTTGCTTTGAAGCCTAACTCATCGGGGAGCTCTGTGCAGCAGGTTAAAATTGTCATCTCCTTGCTGCGCGGCGATCCCCAAGATTGGGCTTTTTCTCTGACACCTGAAAATCCTATTCTGACTAATGTGGATGCATTTTTTCAGGCCTTGGGGTTGTTGTATGATGAACCTAATGCCGTTGATCAAGCTGAGAGAACCCTGTTGGCATTAAACCAGGGTCAGGATCCTGCAGAGTTGTACTGTCAAAAATTCCAAAAGTGGGCGGTCCTTACTACATGGAATGATAGTGCATTGGCAGCTCTCTTTCGGAAAGGTTTGTCAGAGACCGTAAAAGATGTTATGGTGGGATTTCCTGTTCCCTCTGGTCTGGATGGCTCTATGTCATTAGCCATTCAAGTTGATCGGCGTTTACGAGAACGTAAAACTACACGGGAGGCGCTGCCACCTTTTGAACAAATATCTGAACCTAAGCAATGTGATGAGGTTTTGTCTAGGGCGCAACGTCGGGAGTTTAGAAGGTGTAATAAGCTGTGTTTTTTCTGTGGAGACGCCTCTCATACTATTTCTGTCTGCCTTAAACGAGAGAAACGTTTTGCACACACATTTGCTGTGGGCAGTATACAACCTAAGTTCCTTTTGGCAATTACTCTGATCTGCTCCTTGTCCACATTTTCCACTAAGGCTTTTGTGGATTCAGGAGCAGCTCTGAATCTGATGGATTTGGACTTTGCTAAACGTTGTGGTTTGTCCATGACGCCTCTGCAGACGCCCATTCCTTTGAGGGGTATTGATGCCACTCCTTTGGCGGAGAATAAACCTCAGTTTTGGACCCAGGTGATAATGCGAGTTGCCCCAGACCACCAAGAAAATTGTACATTTTTGGTGCTGCATAATTTGCATGATACTATTGTTCTGGGGTTCCCCTGGTTGCAAACTCATAACCCAGTTTTGGATTGGAAATCTGTGTCTGTGGTGAGTTGGGGTTGTCAGTGTGTTCTTAGGGACGCTCCTGTTTTCTCCACCTCTCCTCAGTCTCATGATATTCCTGATTATCTGGCTGATTTCTCTGATGTTTTTAGTGAGAGTAAGTCTGCGTCTTTGCCTCCTCATAGGAGTTATGACTGTGCAATTGAGTTGATGCCTGGGTGTAAATTTCCCAAGGGTCGGCTTTTCAACTTATCTGTACCCGAACATGATGCTATGCGATCCTATATTAAGGAGTCGTTGGAGAAGGGTCATATTAGACCATCGTCGTCACCATTAGGCGCTGGGTTTTTTTTGTGGCCAAGAAAGATGGCTAATTAAGACCGTGTATTGATTATCGTCCCCTTAACAAGACGACGGTTAAATATCAGTACCCGTTACCTCTGATGTCTGATTTATTCTCCAGAGATAAGAGTGCCTGCTGATTTACTAAGCTTGACCTCAGGGGGGGTATAATCTTATTCGCATCAAGCACGGGGATGAATGGAAGACGGCGGTTTAATACTCCGGAGGGACATTTTGAGTACCTGGTGATGCCTTTTGGGCTCTCTAATGCCCCTTCTGTGTTCCAATCCTTTATGAATGATATTTTCCGAGACTTTGTGGATAAGTTTTTGATCATCTATCTGGATGATATTTTGATCTTTTCTAGTGATTGGGATTCCCATGTGGAACATGTCCGGACTGTGTTCCGGATTTTGAGGGAGAATTCCCTGTTTGTTAAGGGATCGAAGTGCCTCTTTGGTGTACAGAGGATTTCATTTTTGGGATTTATCTTGTCTCCATCGACTATTGAAATGGACCCGGCCAAGGTACAGGCCATTTATGATTGGGTTCAGCCTACTTCTTTGAAGGCTCTCCAGAAGTTTTTGGGTTTTTCTAATTTCTATCATAAATTTATAGGTAATTTTTCTAGTATTGTCAAACCACTGACTGATCTGACCAAGAAGGGAGCTGATGTGCTGAATTGGTCTCCTGAGGCTTTCTCAGCATTTCAGGAGCTTAAGCGTAGATTTACTTCAGGTCCAGTTTTACGGCAACCTGATGTCTCACTTCCATTTCAAGTGGAGGTGGACGCTTCTGAGATTGGTGCAGGAGCTGTGTTGTCCCAAAAAGACCCTGTGACTTCTAAGATGAATCCCTGTGCCTTCTTTTCTCGAAAGTTTTCCCATCTGAACGCAACTATGACGTGTGGAATCGGGAATTGTTGGCCATGAAATGGGCATTTGAGGAGTGGAGACATTGGTTGGAGGGAGCTAGACATTAATTTGTGGTCCTTACCGATCACAAGAATCTGATTTATCTGGAGTCGGCTAAACGCTTGAATCCTAGACAGGCTAGATGGGCCTTGTTTTTCACGCGTTTTAATTTTGTGGTCTCTTTTCTCCGGGCACTAAGAATGTTAAGGCAGACGCCCTTTCTAGGAGTTTCTTTGCTGATTCTCTTAATGTGACTGAGCCTACTACTATCCTAGGTGAGGGGGTAGTTCTTATGCCATTTCGCCCGATTTGAGACGTGCCCTGGAGGAATTTCAGGAGGATAAACCTGAGCGTTGCCCAAGAGGCCGTGGACCCATATCTCAATGGATTTTATTTCTGATCTTTCTGTCTCTCAGAGAATGACTGTTATCTGTGTGATTTGTGATAGATTTTCGAAGATGGTCCATCTTGTACCACTCCCAAAGTTGCCATCTTCCGCTGAGTTGGTGCCCTTGTTTTTACAACAGGTGGTTCGGTTACACGGGATTCCTGAGAACATTGTGTCCGATATAGGGGTCCAGTTTGTTTCCAGATTCTGGAAAGCCTTTTGTTCCAATCTGGGAATTCAGTTATCCTTCTCCTCTGCGTTTCATCCCCAGACCCGTTATGAATGGGTCACCGAGGAGAAAAAAAAGCAACACACGCTAAGTCTCAGAAAACCAGAGAGGTTGGTAACTATACAGATTGCAGATCCCTGATCTTAACACACAACTAGCAGCAGTCGTGGAGCGTGCCTACGATGGTCCTGGACGCCTCGTCACAACCGGAGAGCTAAATAATCCTAAAGTAAGAAAAGAGGAAAACTAACTCCCCCAGAGCAGACCCCAAAGAAAAGACAGCCCCCCACATGTATTGACGGTGAAGCAAGATGAAAACACAAACAAAGGCACAAAACTAGGCTGAGCAAATGATGGGGCCAAACTAACTTGAAAGGACAGGAAAGGAAAGATACCGTCTGCAATCTGCCAAAAAACCCTACCCAAAATAATGTCCAACACTTCTGATAACAAAATTAACCCTGAAGTCACTAAACTTCTCCCACTATATCAGCACTCTGAAATATTCTGAGACAGAGCAAAAAAGAGGTCAATCTAATAAAGGACAAAAGGCAACCACAGTGTCCACACCTGGTCAGGATGAAGATTCCACTTGCCCTGAAGAGAATCGAGGATGAAACCCAAAGTTACAGAAAAAGGGTGACATCAGAGTGGCAGAACTAGCTCTATTGTTCAGCGCAAATTTGGCCAAGGGCAAAAATGAGACCCAATCATCAGCAGATATAAAACATCTTAAATAAGACTTCAGGGTCTGGTTTGTTCTCTCAGTCTGCCCATTGGTCTGTGCTATGAGCTTTTTCTGCTCCACCAGTTGAGAGTTCCCCTTCCGTTCTCCCTCTGGTGGTGACAGGAGGTAATGCGGTTGGTTTAAGTGGTAGTGATCTGCCACCTGATGAGGAAGATAACGATTGGATCTCTGGAGTATCAGACTGGATATAAGACAGCCGACGCCCTATCCGGGTGCTTTTGATTCAGTCTGCTTCTCAGGTCCTGGACGCCAGCTCTCTTCCAGTCTTCTCAAGTTAAGTTTGTTTTTTGCTAATGTTCACACTTGCGCTTGTTGGTCAATTCAGTTTGTTGTGTAATCAGCCTGCCCCTGCTGGGGCTATGCTGAAATTCCACTCCTATTAATCAGTATTTGCCAATCTGCTTTTTGTCCCTTATTAGATTGGCCTCTTTTTTGCTCTGTCTCAGAATATTTCAGAGTGCTGATATAGGTTTAGAAGTCTAGTGACTCCAGGGATAATTTTGCTATCAGAAGTGTTGGACAATATTTTGGTAGGTTGTTTTTGGCAGATTGAAGACAGTGTCTTTCCTTTTCTGTCCTTTTTAGTTAGCCAGGCCCCATCGTTTGCGCAGCCTATTTTCCTGCCTTTGTTTGTATTTTCATCTTGTTTCACCATCAATACATGTGGGGGGCTGTCTTTCCTTTGGGGTCTGCTCTGGGGCAGTTAGTTTTCCTCTTTTCCTGCTTTAAGCTTATGTAGTTCTCCGGTTGTGACGAGGCGTCTAGGACCAACGTAGGAACGCTCCACGACTGCTGCTAGTTGTGCGGTTAAGATCAGGGATCTGCAATCTGCATAGTTACCAACTTCTCTGGTTTTCTGAGACTTAGCTTGTTGTCTTGTTTTTCCTCCTCGGTTTCCCAATCATAACAGGGAGTGTTCTGTCTCCGACATTTAATTCACAACCTTTGACTGTCTATTTGATAATATTTACAGTGATTTGCTGTGGATATGCAGAATGTTCAGTTTCTTCCATAGATTTAATGCTTTCATTGTTTCTGGCTCCATCTAGTGGCCAGAGTCATAACTGCAGTGTTATTCTATTTTACTTTCATTTTTGCTTCTATTTTCCCTCAGTTCACAATGTATTCTGGGAAGGTTTGCAAGGCACCCTGGTAAGTTTTGCAAAGGATCATGGTTAGTCCAGACCCATTTTCCCTCCAGTTCTCCATTTTCTCTCAGCCTACATTCTGGGAGCATCTTATTTCTCTTCTCCCCTTGTGACAGCATCGCTGGTAAGCAAACATGCTTCCTATATCTAATTTCTGCCTCAGATCAGCCTGCTCAGTTAGTTTCCCCCTTCCCAGCTAGTAGTGCAGATGTTGATTCTTAATGTGTTATGTATGATATGTATCCCTGATGTACCCTGTATTGACTCAGTGTATGTATATGTTTTATTTGTAGTTTCACCACATCAATATACCACCACATTCAATAAAATACAGATTCAACCTACAGTCTCCTTATTGGACCCTGGCATAGCAGTTTAGCTGCTTGTTTAAGCTACATGAAGTCTGCTTCAATTAGTGAGGCCAGAACAGGGGTTCTTTGGTTAAAACAAGTTATCACCGATCCATGGGCTCCACAGGACAGGGGATCACTTAGGCCCGAACATTAGAAACTGCACTGATCGGAAGAATGAGGAAATTTTGTCGTTGATAGGACACTTATCCCCATTTTAAAATGGAGCGGCAGGGGGATATATGACCGCAGCTCCATTCACCCTCTTTGGAGCTTCTAGAAAAAAACAAGTGCAGCCACTGAGGGAAAGAATGGATCAGTGGTCAAGTCAGACATGCCACTCCAGTCTGATGAGGATGAAAAGTTCCACATTTTGCTGAATGGGTCCAAGTAGTCAGACCCCCACCAATCAATACGTTATCACTTATCCTGTGGAGACATGATTATTTTTTTCCACAGGAAACTGTTATGAATGGGAAACTGAGGAGGAAAAACAAGACAACAAGCTAAGTCTCAGAAAACCAGAGAAGTTGGTAACTATGGAGATTGCAGATCCCTGATCTTAACTGCACAACTAGCAGCAGTTGTGGAGCGTTCCTATGTTGGTCCTAGACGCCTTGTCACAACCGGAGAACTACATAAGCCTAATGCAGGAAAAGAGGAAAACTAAGTGCCCCAGAGCAGACCCCAAAGGAAAGACAGCCCCCCACATGTATTGACGGTGAAACAAGATGAAAACACAAACAAAGGCAGAAAAATAGGCTGAGCAAACGATGGGGCCCGACTAACTAGAAAGGACAGGAAAGGAAAGACACTGTCTGCAATCTGCCAAAAACCCTACAAATATGCAATGTAAGTGCATATTAACACATGACCATTAACCAGAGAAAACAGAAAGCAAAAAACACAAATATCCTGAACTAACTTACACATTACCTTACTTGTCTCAGTTCAGATTCGTTTTTTAATTCATTTAATTGTGCATTCAGTGCATATAGGGGTGTGACCGCCCTCTTTCTGAGCTGGGAAAACCATCCTGTCTGGCCTAAGCTTTTACTAGTGGTTCAGCCGCTCGATCCTTGTTCACATTCACGTCACTTGGCAAGTGAAAAGTTTTTAAATACTGGAGTAGGGACTGTCCCACAAGGGTTGCCGTGACGTGGCGGGATGGCTTGTACATTATTTTGATAAAAATTATGTTTACTAAATACCCTTATTATTATTATTACCTTTATGCATTATTTGCAGTTTATTTTTTAACTTTTTAGTTCAGGATATTTGTGTTTTTTGCTTTCTATCCTGGTCCCTTGCCCTGCCCCAGGGGTGGACACTCCTTTTATGGCGACAAAGCTATATATATATATATATATATATATATATATATATACTAGCTGAAGAGCCCGGCGTTGCCTGGGCATAGTAACCAACTGTGGTTAGTTATAACAAATTATAATGATTATATTGCACATAAAAACATTTCACATCATATATTCAACACTACAGATTTGCAACACAAATTAACTAAACGATTACCCAAGTATTGATAGTATTTTCTTTTCAACTCATTCAAGAGCCTTTTCATAAACAACATTTTTGGTTTTTCCTTTCTGTGCAAAGAACAGACCACGTAAAGTTGACCATGAGAAAAGCATGGAGATTGCAAATCGATCCCTACTGCTTTCAAGGACTGTCCCTGAGCATTGTTAATGGACATTGCAAATGGCAGTTGAACTGGAAACTGGAGGCGTTTAAAATCAAAAAACAAATCAGATGGAATGAGTGGAATTCTTGGAATGAAAATATCCTCTCCTTTAGCACATCCTGTTTCTGAGCTGTGTATCTAACCCTATCCTGTGTGATGTCTGCTGAGCTGTGTACCTAATCCTCTCCTGTGTGATACTTTCTGCTGAGCTGTGCATCTAATCCTATTGTGTGTTACTGACTGCTGAGCCGTGTATCTAACCCTATCCTGTGTGATACTGACTGCTGAGCCGTGTACTGTTGTGAGTTCATTTTCCCCTTCATCCTATTGTGTGTTACTGACTGCTGAGCCGTGTATCTAATCCTATCCTGTGTGATACCATCTGCTGAGCCGTGTATCTAACCCTATCCTGTGTGATACTGACTGCTGAGCCGTGTACCTAATACTATCATGTGTGCTACTGACTGCTCAGCCATGTATCTAATCCTATCCTGTGTGATACTGACTGCTGAGACCTGTATCTAATCCTATGCTGTGTAATACTGACTGCTGAGCTGTCTATCTAATCCTATCCTGTGTGATACTGACTGCTGAGCCGTGTATCTAATCCTATCTTGTGTGATACTGACTGCTGAGCTGTGTATCTAATCCTATCCTGTGTGATACTGACTGCTGAGCCATGTGTCTAATCCTATCCTGTGTGATACCATCTGCTGAGCCGTGTATCTAACCCTATCCTGTGTGATACTGACTGCTGAGCCGTGTATCTAATCCTATTCTGTGTGATACTGTCTGCTGAGCCGTGTATCTAATACTATTCTGTGTGATACTGTGTGCTGAGCTGTGTAACTAATCCTATCCTGTGTGACACTGTCTCTGCTGAGCCGTGTATCTATTCCTATCCTGTGTGATACTGACTGCTGAGCTGTGTATCTAATCCTATCCTGTGTGATACTGACTGCTGAGCTGTGTATCTAATCCTATCCTGTGTGATACTGGGCTCCCCCTGCAGTCTGTGTCAGAGGGTGGTCTGTGTTGGCACGGTAATAAATTGTGTTATTTCCAGCTTTACAGAAGGACGATAACACCATAGAAATGATAAGAATAATAGGCAAAATTGTTTGGTGAATTGGAACACGCGGGGTTAAAATTTCGCCTCACAACATACCCTATGATGCTCTCGGGGTCCAGACGTGTGACTGTGCAAAATTTTGTGGCTGTAGCTGCGACAGTGCACATGTCAATCCCGGACATCCACACATACATACACTTTTTCCCCATTATGTACCTAGGGGCAAAATTGTTTGGTGAATTGGAACGCACGGGGTTAAAATTTCGCCTCACAACAAAGCCTATGACGCTCTCGGGATTAAGTACATGGCTAAGCAGTCAGTATCACACAGGATAGGGTTAGATACACGGCTCAGCAGATGGTATCACACAGGATAGGATTAGATACACTGCTCAGCAGTGAGTATCACACAGGATAGGATAAGATACACGGCTGAGCAGTCAGTAACACACGATAGGATTAGATACACAGCTCAGCAGAAAGTATCACACAGGAGAGGATTAAGTACACAGCTCAGCAGACATTATCACACAGGATAGGGTTAGACACACAGCTCAGAAACAGGATGTGCCAAAGGAGAGGACATTTTCATTCCAAGAATTCCACTCATTCCATCTGATTTGTTTTTTGATTTTAAACGTCTCCTGTTTCCAGTTCAAACAGAATAGGATTAGATACACGGCTCAGCAGTCAGTATCACACAGGATAGGATTAGATACACAGCTCAGCAGTCAATATCACACAGGATAGGATTAGATACACGGCTGAGCAGTCAGTAACACACATGATAGGATTAGCTACATGGCTCAGCAGTCAGTTTCAGACAGGATAGGGTTAGATACACGGCTCAGTAGGCGGTATCACACAGGATAGGATACACAGCTCAGCAGTCAGTATCACACAGGATAGGATTAGATACACGGCTGAGCCAGTCAGTAACATACGATAGGATTAGATACACAGCTCAGCAGAAAGTATCACACAGGAGAGGATTAGGTACACAGCTCAGAAACAGGATGTGCCAAAGGAGAGGACATTTTCATTCCAAGAATTCCACTCATTCCATCTGATTTGTTTTTGGATTTTAAACGCCTCCAGTTTCCAGCTCAACTGCTATTTGCAATGTCCATTAACAATGCTCAGGGACAGTCCTTGAAAGCAGTAGGGATCGATTTGCAATCTCCATGCTTTTCTCATGGTCAACTTTACGTGGTCTGTTCAAGAGTTGGAACTGCCAAAAATCTGTTCATCTTTGCACCGAAAGGAAAAACCGAAAATGTTACTTGGGTAATCATTTAGTTAATTTGTGTTGCAAATCTGTAGTGTTGAATATATGATGTGAAATGTTTTTATGTGCAATATAATCATTATAATTTGTTATAACTAACCACAGTTGGTTACTATGCCCAGGCAATGCCGGGCTCTTCAGCTAGTATTAGATATATGTGTATATATATATATATATATATATATTGCACCACATACATACATGTATATATTACATAGTCTCCTTTATTATGTATATTGCCATCCCTTATTATGCAGTGCCCTCTCTTGCTATCTACAGCACCGTTATATTGGGTTATATAGAGCCCTGTTTTTTATTACATACCGTCCTGTCTTGTTAGCTGTATAATGCAATGATGGCTAGGAAAGCTTCCTTTCTAATGGAGGAGATTATGGACTGGTCGTCTGGTCACCGGCTCCTCCATCAGCAGTCATTTTATATCTAAAAAGAGAGGGGACTATGTAATAAAAGAGGGCACCGTTAATAACAAAATTAACAAGAATACACTATGCAAGAGACAGCACTGTACATAACAGCAGAGGAAGCTACATAATAAGGGACGGCACCATATATAACTAGAGAGGATGGTACGTAATAAGGGACGGTGTTACACATGATAAAAGAGGAAACTATGTAACTAAGCATGGTGTTATACAGAATTAGTGAGTACACTATATGCTAAGGGACTGTGTTATACATAATAAGTATACTATATGCTAAGGGACTGTGTTAGACATAATAAGCGATAATAATGTCTTCCTCCACCTCCCCCTGTTCCTAAGTCCATTATAAGTCCCCATTCCTCCCATCCCAATCCCCTACACCCCTCATTGTCCTCCTCTCCCCGCATCCCATTATTGTCCTCTCCCCCACCCCATCATTGCCCTCTTTCCCACCTCCATCATTGCCTTCTCCTCCACCACTATCATTGCTTTCTCCCCTGCCACCCCATCATTGCCCTTTCCACCACCTCCATCATTGACTTCTCCTCCACCACCCCATCATTGCCTCCTTCCCCATTACTCCCATCATTGTCTTTTCCACTACCACCATCATTGCCTTCTCCCACATCCCATCATTGCCCTTTCCACCACTTCCATTATTTCCTCTTCCCCCACCATCCTCATAATTGCCCTCTCCATTACCCCCATCATGGCCTCCCCATAACCCCCATCATGGCCTTCTCTCCATCACCTCCATCATGGCCTTCTCCCCATCACCTCCATCATGGTCTTTTCCCCATCACCTCCATCATTATTATTATTATTATTATTTATTGTTATAGCGCCATTTATTCCATGGCGCTTTACATGTGAGGGGGGTATACATAAAAACAAGTACAATAGTCTTAAACAATACAAGTCATAACTGGTACAGGAGGAGAGAGGACCCTGCCCGCGAGGGCTCACAATCTTCAAGGGATGGGTGATAATACAGTAGGCGAGGGTAGAGCTGGTCGTGCAGCGGTTTGGTCGATCGGTGGTTACTGCAGGTTATAGGCTTGTCGGAAGAGGTGGGTCTTCAGGCTCTTTTTGAAGGTTTCGATGGTAGGTGAGAGTCTGATATGTTGTGGTAGAGAGTTCCAGAGTAGGGGAGATGCGCGAGAGAAATCTTGTATGCGATTGTGGGAAGAGGAGATAAGAGGGGAGTAGAGAAGGAGATCTTGTGAGGATCGGAGGTTGCGTGCAGGAAAGTACCGGGAGACGAGGTCACAGATGTATGGAGGAGACAAGTTGTGGATGGCTTTGTATGTCATGGTTAGGGTTTTGTAATGGAGTCTCTGGGCAATTGGGAGCCAGTGAAGGGATTGACAGAGGGGAGAAGCTGGGGAATAGCGGGGGGACAGGTGGATTAGTCGGGCAGCAGAGTTTAGAATAGATTGGAGGGGTGCGAGAGTGTTTGAGGGGAGGCCGCAGAGCATGAGGTTGCAGTAGTCAAGGCGAGAGATGATGAGGGCATGGACTAGGGTTTTTGCAGATTCTTGGGTGAGGAATGAACGGATGCGTGAAATATTTTTGAGTTGAAGTCGGCAGGAAGTGGAAAGGGTTTGGATATGTGGTTTGAAGGAGAGATCAGCATCAAGGATTACTCCGAGGCAGCGAGCTTGTGGGACTGGGGAGAGTGGGCAGTCATTTACTGTAATTGATAGGTTCGTAGGGGGGGTCACGTGAGATGGGGGAAAGATGATGAATTCTGTTTTGTCCATGTTGAGTTTCAGATATCTAGTGGAGAAGAAGGATGAAATAGTGGACAGACATTGAGGGATTCTGGTTAGTAGGGAGGTGATATCTGGTCCAGAGATGTAGATCTGTGTGTCATCAGCATAAAGATGATACTGAAAGCCATGAGATTCTATGAGCTATGGCCATCATGGCCTTTTCCCATCACCTCCATCATGGCCTTCTCCCCATCACCTCCATCATGGCTTTCTCTCCATCACCTCCTTCATGGTCTTCTCCCCATCACCTCCATTATAGCCTTCTCCCCATCACCTCCATCAAGGCCTTCTCCCCATCACCTCCATCATGGCCTTTTCTCCATCACCTCCATCAAGGCCTTCTCCCCATTGCGGCCTTCTCCCCATCACCTCCATCATGGCCTTCTCCCCATCACCCCATCATGGCCTTCTCCCCATCACCTCCACCATGGCCTTCTCCCCATCACCTCCATCATGGCCTTCTCCCCATCACCTCCATCATGGCCTTTTCCCCATCACCTCCATCAAGGCCTTCTCCCCATCACGGCCTTCTCCCCATCACCTCCATCATGGCCTTCTCCCCATCACCCCATCATGGCCTTCTCCCAATCACCCCATCATGGCCTTCTCCCCATCACTTCCATCATGGCTTTCTCCCCATCACCTCCATCACGGCCTTCTCCCCATCACCTCCATCATGGCCTTCTCCCCATCACCCCATCATGGCCTTCTCCCCATCACCCCATCATGGCCTTCTCCCCATCACCCCATCATGGCCTTCTCCCCATCACCTCCATCATGGCCTTTTCCCATCACCTCCATCAAGGCCTTCTCCCCATCACGGCCTTCTCCCCATCACCTCCATCATGGCCTTCTCCCCATCACCCCATCATGGCCTTCTCCCCATCACCCCATCATGGCCTTCTCCCCATCACTTCCATCATGGCCTTCTCCCCATCACCTCCATCACGGCCTTCTCCTCCACCACCCCATCATTGCCTCCTTCCCCATTACTCCCATCATTGTCTTTTCCACTACCACCATCATTGCCTTCTCCCACATCCCATCATTGCCCTTTCCACCACTTCCATTATTTCCTCTTCCCCCACCATCCTCATAATTGCCGTCTCCATTTCCCCCATCATGGCCTCCCCATAACCCCCATCATGGCCTTCTCACCATCACCTCCATCATGGCCTTCTCCCCATCACCTCCATCATGGTCTTTTCCTCATCACCTTCATCATGGCCTTTTCCCCATCACCTCCATCATGGCCTTTTCCCCATCACCTCCATCATGGCCTTCTCCCCATCACCTCCATCATGGCCTTCTCCCCATCACCTCCATCATGGCCTTCTCCCCATCACCTCCATCATGGCCTTCTCCCCATCACCTCCATCATGGTCTTTTCCCCATCACCTCCATCATGGTCTTTTCCCCATCACCTCCATCATGGCCTGTTCCCCATCACCTCCATCATGGCCTTCTCCCCATCACCTCCATCATGGCTTTCTCTCCATCACCTCCTTCATGGTCTTCTCCCCATCACCTCCATTATAGCCTTCTCCCCATCACCTCCATCAAGGCCTTCTCCCCATCACCTCCATCATAGCCTTTTCTCCATCACCTCCATCAAGGCCTTCTCCCCATCACCTCCATCATGGCCTTCTCCCCATCACCCCATCATGGCCTTCTCCCCATCACTTCCATCATGGCCTTTTCCCCATCACCTCCATCAAGGCCTTCTCCCCATCACGGCCTTCTCCCCATCACCTCCATCATGGCCTTCTCCCCATCATGGCCTTCTCCCCATCACCCCATCATGGCCTTCTCCCCATCACTTCCATCATGGCCTTCTCCCCATCACCTCCATCACGGCCTTCTCCCCATCACCTCCATCATGGCCTTCTCCCCATCACCCCATCATGGCCTTCTCCCCATCACCCCATCATGGCCTTCTCCCCATCACCCCATCATGGCCTTCTCCCCATCATGGTCTTCTCCCCATCACCCCATCATGGCCTTCTCCCCATCACCCTATCATGGCCTTCTCCCCATCATTGCCTTCTCCCCATCACCCCATCATGGCCTTCTCCCCATCTCCCCATCATGGCCTTCTCCACCTACTCACACATACACATCGATCCACACACACACACATACACATGACACATACATGCACACACACATCCACTCCACACACATACTACATCATTGCCTTCTCCCCATCACTTCCCATCACACCACATACATATACACATATACATAGTCACACACACACAGCAGCAGTGACAGGCAGCACAGTACCTCACATGTCCGCTCCGCAGCATCACCGCCTCCGCCCTCCGGCTGCTTCCTGTGTCTCTGGCACAGCGGCCGCGCCATTGAATGATGACATCATTCAGCGGCGCTGCTCTCTGTGTCAGAGCGACACAAGAAGCGCTGGTGCCGGGCAGGAAGGATCCTTGCAGTTCCTGCTGTTTTCTCTTGCAGGCTCCTGCTGTTTTCTCTTGCAGGCAGCGGAGCTGTTGGGATCTCTCCCTGCCCGCCGCTACACATGAGGGCAATCTGGCCAGGGACCCCCCAGAGCCTCGGTTCCGGAAAAATCAGCCAGATTGCCCTCATCATTAGCCGCCCTACAGAGGCCCCCTGGAGCCTCTGGTCCCCGGTGCTGTGACCTCAGGACTGGCATTTTCCCAGTCCTGAGGTCACAGCAGTTCATGCCAGCTGCGAGAACACCTTCAGTGAATAGAGGTGATGTCACTGATGCTGCGCACCCTCATAGCCTAACCCATGCTGAACTCTTGAACGTGGAAAAATCAACTGGCATTTTGCCATGCTAAAAAGTTCGTCTCAGTTCAGGCTGTGAGGGAGCGCAGACTCAGTGACGTCACCGCTAGTCACTGAGTCTGCACTGGCAGCATTTTACCCATTCACCAGTAGTTTGCAGCCGGACGGTCGCATCTTGGCACCGTCCTGGTTGCAAACTGTATATCCCCCAGATATGAATTACGTTGTGGGACAGAATGCCGGACAGGTATGGTATATTGTTGGTTTTTTATTTAATGTTTTTTTTCAGGAGAATGAGGGCTTCGGAGAATTAGCAGATGTTGTAAGTGTGGTTTAATTAAGAACAATAAAGGAGTCTGTTTATTTCAAATAAAGGATTTTTTAATCGGTGTCTCTGTTTTATTTACTACTAGGTGAAGAGCCCGGCGCTGCCCGGGAATAGTAACTAACTACGGTTAGTTATAACAAATTACAATGATTATATCTATCTATCTATCTATCTATCTATATATATATACAGTATATAAAGCTGAGTGTATAGCATCGCCCACTCCGCATAGTCACATTCACTATAATATCCAATATCATTCCATCAGCCAGAGCCACCGGACTACTACCCCTAATATCCCACATCATCCCGTCAGCCTGGGGTCAGAACCAGAGCACTGAGTGGAATGGCCTTAACTTCCATACCGGGGACCCCTTTAAGAGGGGCCTGGGGTCAGAACCAGAGCGCTGAGTGGAATTGCCCTAACTTCCATACTGGGGATCCCTTTAAGAGAGACTGGGATCAGAACCAGAGCACTGAGTGGATTTGCCCTGCCTTCCATACCAATGATCCTTTTAATAGAATCCTGGGGTCAGATTCAGAGTCCTGAGGGATTTGCGCTAACTTCCATACAGGAGATCCCTTTAAAAGAGTCTGGGGTCAGTACCAGAGCATTTGAAGGCAATTACCCTGACTTCCATACCGGGGATCCCTTTAAGAGAGCCTGGGGTCAGAACCAGAACGCTGAGTGGAATTGCCCTAACTTCCATACTGGGGATCCCTTTAAGAGAGGCCTGGGGTTAGAACCAAAGTGCTGGATGGATTTACCCTGACTTCCATACCAATGATCCCTTTAATAGAGGCCTGGGGTCAGAATCAGAGCGCTTAGGGATTTGCCCTAACTTCCATACCGGAGATCCCCTTAAGAGAGGCCTGGGGTCAGTACCAAAGCGCAGAGTGGATTTGCCCTCACTTTCGTATCGGGGATCCCTTTAAGAGGGGCCTGGGGTCAGGACCAGAGCGCTTAGTGGAATTACCCTAACATCCATACCAATGATCCCTTTAAGAGACCCTGGGGTCAGAACCACAGAGCTGAGTTGAACGGTCCTGACTTCCATACCGGGGATCCCTTTAAGAGAAGCTTGGGGTCAGAACCAGAGCGCTTAGTGGAATTGCCCTAACTTCCATTCCAATGATCCCTTTAAGAGGGAAGATGTGCCTATGGGATGGAGGATGTGTGATGGGGATATGGCTAGGGAGGGGGATTCATTTCTGTCATGTCCTTTCTGCTCCTTTCCGTGGGGCAGACAATGGCTGGGAGCTTATGCTCCCGGGGATGCTAGATTTCTCCCACTCAGTCAGTGTCTGCTGAGGTGTTTTCTGGAGTGGGAAAACTGTTGCTCATAGCAAACAATCATAGCTCAGCTTATTTTAAACAGCTCTGGTGAAATGAAAGATGCTTAGTGATTGGTTGCAAGGAAAACTGTTGCTCATAGCAACCAATCACAGGTCAGCTTATTTTAAGCAGCTCTGGTGAAATGAAAGATGCTTTGTGATTGGTTGGTGATACACACACACATTCAATTTTATATAGATAGATTTGACTATATGGGGTTAGTAATGGGGGTGTCTAACTGATGTATCTTCATTACTAACCTCGGGGCTTGATGTTACAAAGGTGACATCAACACCCCAACTATTACCCCATATGCCACTGCTACAGGGCAGTGGGAAGAGTAAGGCTATGTGCCAAAATTGGCGCGTATTCCCACCCATCCCTTGTAGATTGTGAGCCTTCGTGGGCAGGGTCCTCTCTCCTCCTGTACCAGTTATGACTTGTATTGTTTAACATTATTGTACTTCTTTTTATTATGTATACCCCTCCTTACATGTAAAGCGCCAAGGAATAAATGGCGCTATAACAATAAATAATAATAATAATAATAATCTTACAGATGCACCTTTTCTGGGGCGGCTGCGTGCTGGTGTTTGTAGCCAGGGGGCCACTATCCATGGCCCCTTCCTAGGCTATAAGTATCAGCTCTCAGCTGTCTGCATAGCTATTGCTGGCTATAAATTATAGGGGGACCCCACGCCATTTTTTTCCTTGAAATAATAATTTATTTATTAAATACATGTCAATAATTTTGCACACACACTATACTCAATAAATTTGTCACTGACATGCATACATACAGTATATATATATATAATATATTCGATAGATATTTCTTATATATACAGTATATATTTATATATATTATATATATATATATATTATATGTATACATTACATATATACCGTATTTTTCACTTTGTAAGACGCACTTTTTTCCCCCAAATTTGGGGGGAAAATAGGGGTGCGTCTTACGTCTTACAATGCGGATATACCTTATTTGTGCTGCCGCTGCGGGTGTCCGGTGCTTGCCGCCACCGCGCTGTCCCCCGGTGCTGCTGCCGCTGCGGCACTCTGTCCCCCAGTGCTTGCTGCCGCTGCGCTCTGTCCCGTGTTGCGTGGGGGGCTCTGCCGTTCCATCCATGCATGCTTGTCCTGTGCGGTGGATTGCTTCCGGGAAAATGTTCGCCGAACAAGCACAAATGGAGATCTCGGCATTGAAATCTCAGGAGATGAGATTTCAGCGCTGAAATCTCATCTCCCAAGATTTCAGTGCCAAGATCTCCATTTGCGCTTGCGCGGCAGCCATTTTCCCGGAAGCAATCCACCGCACAGGGCAAGCAAGCATGGATGGAATGGCAGAGCCCCCCACGCAGCGCGGGACAGAGCGTGGCAGCGACAAGCACCGGGGGTTACAGTGTGACGGCAGCACAGGGGGACAGAGCACGGCGGCAGCGGCACCCAGCAGCATCGGGAGACAGAGCGCGGCCACAGCACCTGGCAGCACCAAGGGGAAGAGCGGGCGGCAGCACCGGGGGACAGAGCAGGCGGCAGCCCCAGGTACAGAGCGCAGCGGCAGCAGCGGGGGACAGAGCGGGCGGTAGCACAGGGGGACATAGAGGGCTGTTATGAATGAGTCACCGAAGGAGGAAAAAACAAAAATACAAGCTAAGTCCAGAAAACCGGAGAGGTTGGTAGCTATCGGATTGCAGACCCCTAATCCTATTCACACAACTAACAGTAGCCGTGGGGGGTTCTTACGGTGCCCTAGACCTCTCGTTCACAGCCGGAGAACTAAATAAGCCTAAAGAAAGAAAGGGGAAATCTAAACTGCCCCAGAGCAGACCCCAAAGCAATAGACAGCCCCCAACATGTATTGTCAGTGAAAAGCAGATGAAAACACAAACACAGACAGAAAGACAGGTTGAGCAAACGATGGGGCCCAACTAACTAAATAGGAAAGGACAGAAAAGATGCTGGCTGCAATCCGCAAAAATTCTGCCAAAATAATGTCCAACACGTCTGATAGAAAAAAGGCCCTGAAGTCACTAGACTTCAAAAACACTATATCAGCACTCAGGTATATTCTGAAGACTGAGCAAAAGATCAACTTGACCAGAGAAAAAAATGGAGCTCAGCCTGTACCAACAAGGGCAGGCAGAACACAAACACTAAGTAAACAGACAATATCTCATGGAAAAATACGAGAGCAAATACTTAGCTTTCAGAAGACAGGTACTAAACTGGTTTGCAAGAGCTCAGAGCAGAAAGGATCACCAGCACCCCTGTAGGGCGTCGGCTGCCTTATATCCACTCAGTGATTCCGGGTGTCCAATCAGGCTCCACCTGTTCAGATGACAGGTTCTTCCCAACCCAACCAATTTCACTACCTCTCTTCTCCAGCAGAGGGAGTTCATCAGACATCAACGGTGAAGGGGAAAATGAACTCACAACAGTACCTCCCCCTTGAGGAGGGGTCACCGAACCCTCATCCACGCCACCAGGACGATTAGGATGGGCCTGATGAAAAGCACGAACCAATCTTTCGGCATGAATATCGGATGCAGGGACCCAAGAATTATCCTGCTGGCCATAACCCTTCCATTTAACCAAATACTGGAGTCTCTGTCTAGCCAGGCGAGAATCCAGTATCTTCTCAACCTCATATTCCACATTACCTTCCACCAATACAGGGTCAGGAGGTGCCACCACAGGAACTACTGGCTCAACAAACCTTTTTAACAGAGACTTATGAAACACGTTATGGATCTTAAATGTAACAGGAAGAGCCAATCGAAAAGAGACAGGATTAAGAATCTGCAAAATCTTGTAAGGTCCAAAAATCTAGGTTTAAACTTTGGAGAAGGTACCTTCATAGAGATATTCTTTGATGACAACCAAACCATATCACTCACCTTAAACTGGGGACCAATGGTCCTATGACGGTTGGAAAACTGCTGGGCCTTTTCCTGGGAGAGAGACAACCTATCCACCACTTGGTCCCAGATCTGGTGCTTTCTCTCCACCACAGTGTCAATACCTGGGCAGGCAGAAGACTCCATCTGCCCTGAAGAGAATCGAGGATGAAATCCAAAGTTACAAAAAAAAGGTGACATCAAAGTGGCAGAACTAGCTCTATTATTTAAAGCAAATTCGGCCAAGGGCAAAAATGAAACCCAATCATCCTGATCAGCAGAAATAAAACATCTCAAATACGACTCCAAAGTCTGGTTTGTTCTCTCCGTCTGCCCATTGGTCTGAGGATGAAACGCAGAGGAGAAGGACAACTGAATTCCCAGCTTGGAACAGAAAGTCCTCCAAAATCTAGAAATAAACTGAACTCCTCTGTCAGATACAAAGTTCTCAGGAAACCCGTGCAAGCGAACCACCTGTTGCAAAAACAAGGGCACCAACTCTGAGGAAGATGGCAACTTAGGGAGTGGTACAAGATGGACCATCTTAGAGAATCTATCACAAATCACCCAAATAACAGTAGCCGTGGGGGGTTCCTACGGTGCCCTAGACCCCTCGTTCACAGCCGGAGAACTAAATAAGCCTAAAGAAAGAAAGGGGAAATCTAAACTGCCCCAGAGCAGACCCCAAAGCAATAGACAGCCCCCAACATGTATTGTCAGTGAAAAGCAGATGAAAACACAAACACAGACAGAAAGACAGGTTGAGCAAACGATGGGGCCCAACTAACTAAATAGGAAAGGACAGAAAAGATGCTGGCTGCAATCCGCAAAAATTCTGCCAAAATAATGTCCAACACGTCTGATAGAAAAAAGGCCCTGAAGTCACTAGACTTCAAAAACACTATATCAGCACTCAGGTATATTCTGAAGACTGAGCAAAAGATCAACTTGACCAGAGAAAAAAATGGAGCTCAGCCTGTACCAACAAGGGCAGGCAGAACACAAACACTAAGTAAACAGACAATATCTCATGGAAACATAAGAGAGCAAATACTTAGCTTTCAGAAGACAGGTACTGAACTGGTTTGCAAGAGCTCAGAGCAGAAAGGATCACCAACACCCCTGTGATATCCACTCAGTGATTCCGGGTGTCCAATCAGGCTCCACCTGTTCAGATGACAGGTTCTTCCCAACCCAATCAATTTCACTACTTCTCTTCACCAGCAGAGGGAGTTCATCAGACATCAACGGTGAAGGGGAAAATGAACTCACAACAGAGGGTGGCAGCACCAGGTACAGAGCGCGATGACAACACCCGGCAACACTGGGGACATAGAACAGCGACAGCATCGGACACGCGCACATCAAAACACCCCCTCATCCTAGCAGCAACGTTCCACTCGTGCCTCTTCCAGCAGCAACCCTGGGACCCCACTTCCCACCATCCCCGGTAAGCAATAAGACGCCTGGATTATAAGAAGCACCACCATTTTATTAAAAAAAAGTTTTTCCTATTTTTCTCCTCAAAATTTGGGGTGCGTCATAATCCAGAGCATCTTATAAAGCGAAAAATACAGTATATTATATCTATCTATATAGATATAATATGTATATATTACATATATATTATATCTATTTTATTTATATATATATATGTGTGTATATATATATTTATTAGCTTGGCCCGGGCAAAATTTTCACACATTGGTCGTCGGGGGAGAGGCAATTTCAGAAAAAGCAAGCTGGTCAAATGTAAATGTATTTCATGAGATGATGAACACGGACAGGTATTTATATATGTAGATTGGTAATACAATATATTGGTTTGATAAGTAGAGGCAAAACAATGTCTTCCGGTTGAGGTGCCACCTGCAGGTCATTGTGTCTTTCTGCAGGTTTATGAAAATGAATGTTTAAACTGTATTTAGTGATAAAATCATGAATGTGTGGTTTGTTTGGCTCTTTTCTTGCTGAAGGGAGCAAGTTTACCTTTCAAATGGTGTGGGGCGAAATAGTCAGTGAAAAAGCAGTGCATGTTTACATAAATGTGTTTGCATATGTGACTCACCATTTATGTGTGTGGGGCGAAGTAATCACCGAAAAAGCAGTGCATGTATACAAATGTGTTTGAATATGTGACTCACCTGCAGTGAAGTGTGCAATCCTCCAATGTGCCTGAAATAGGCTGGGCAAGCACTTGAGCAAGCTGGAAAGACCCCAAGGCAAATAATTGGATTTCTTTGTGATATCTGTAAGCAGCTTTGTGGTAGTGTGCTTTGGGGTAGTGTGCTGCCACCTGCAGGTAATTTGACCTTTCAAATGGTATATCATTTGTTTGTGTGGGTGGAGTATGAATGGAGCAAGTGTGTAATTCAATAGGCAGTGCATGTTTACAAATGTGTTTGCATATGTGCCTCATCTGCAGTGAAGTGTGCAATTCTCCAATTTGTCTAAAATAGGCTGGGCAAGCAGTTCCGCAAGCTGGAAAGCCCCCAAGGCAAATGTTTGGATTTGTTTGTGATGTCTGTAAGCAGCTTTGTGGTAGTGTGCTTTGGGGTACTGTGGTGCCACCTGCAGGCCACTTTTCCTTACTGCAGGTTTATGAAAATTAAAATGTTTAAACTGTATTTTGTGATCAAATTGTGGATGTGTGGTTTGTTTGGCTATTTTCTTGCTGAAGGGGGCAAGTTTACCTTTCAAATGGTGTATCATTTGTGTGTGGGTGCAGTATGAACGGAGATACAAAGTAATCACTGAAAGACAATGTTTAGAAATAATAGAATAGATTAAATGTATATACTAGCTGAAGAGCCCGGCGTTGCCTGGGCATAGTAACCAACTGTGGTTAGTTATAACAAATTATAATGATTATATTGCACATAAAAACATTTCACATCATATATTCAACACTACAGATTTGCAACATAAATTAACTAAACAATTACCCAAGTATTGATAGTATTTTCTTTTCAACTCATTCAAGAGCCTTTTGATAAACAAGATTGTTGGTTTTTCCTTTCGGTGCAAAGATGAACAGATTTTTGGCAGTTTCAACTCTTGAACAGATCACGTAAAGTTGACCATGAGAAAAGCATGGAGATTGCAAATCGATCCCTACTACCTAAATAGATCCCAACTACTTTCAAGGACTGTCTCTGAGCATTGTTAATGGACATTGCAAATAGCAGTTGAACTGGAAACTGGAGGCGTTTAAAATAAAAAAACAAATCAGATGGAATGAGTGGAATTCTTGGAATGAAAATGTCCTCTCCTTTGGCACATCCTGTTTCTGAGCTGTGTATCTAACCCTATCCTGTGTGATAATGT
Organism: Dendrobates tinctorius; assembly: GCF_039654945.1. Taxonomy (NCBI): domain Eukaryota; kingdom Metazoa; phylum Chordata; class Amphibia; order Anura; family Dendrobatidae; genus Dendrobates; species Dendrobates tinctorius. Next base: position 47,187,889 of record NW_027361754.1, read on the forward strand.
CTGCTGAGCTGTGTACCTAATCCTCTCCTGTGTGATACTTTCTGCTGAGCTGTGTATCTAATCCTATCATGTTTTACTGACTGCTCAGCCGTGTATCTAATCCTATCCTGTGTGATACTGACTACAGAGCAGTGTATCAAATCCTATCCTGTGTGATACCGTCTGCTGAGCCGTGTATCTAACCCTATCCTGTGTAATACTGGCTGCTGAGCCGTGTACCTAATACTATCATGTGTGTCACTGACTGCTCAGCCGTGTATCTAATCCTATCCTGTGTGATACTGACTACTGAGCTGTGTATTTAATCCTATCCTGTGTGATACTGACTGCTGAGCCGTGTATCTAATCCTATCCTGTGTTATACTGGGCTCCCCCTGCAGTCTGTGTCAGAGGGTGGTCTGTGTTGGCACGGTAATAAATTGTGTTATTTCCAGCTTTACAGAAGGATGATAACACCATAGAAATGATAAGAATGATAGGGCTCAGTTACCACAACTGTCTATAAAGAAAAGTGTTGCTGATAGCAACCAATCACAGCTCATTTTCATCTTGTAAACAGCTCTGGGACAGCGTGGCGAGTCTTGAGTGGTGACTTTTGTGTTTCGACTTTTATGTGGCGAGGTTGGTGTATGTGTTGTGAAATGTGTGCTGAGGTTGGTATATGTGTTGAAGCGCATGGTAGTGTGTGGCACATTTTGTGTGTGTTCATATCCCCGTGTGTGGTGAGTATCCCATGTCAGGGCCCCACCTTAGCAACTGTACGGTATATACTCTTTGGCGCCATCGCTCTCATTCTTTAAGTCCCCCTTGTTCACATCTGTCAGCTGTCAATTTGCCTCCAACACTTTTCCTTTCACTTTTTCCCCATTATGTAGATAGGGGCAAAATTGTTTGGTGCATTGGAACACGCGGGGTTAAAAATTCACCTCACAACATAGCCTATGACGCTCTCGGGGTCCAGACGTGTGACAGTGCAAAATGTTGTGGCTGTAGCTATGACGGTGCAGATGCCAATCCCCGACATACATACATACACTTTTTCCCCATTATGTACCTAGGGGCAAAATTGTTTGGTGAACTGGAACACGCAGGGTTAAAATTTCACCTCACAACATAGCCTATGACGCTCTCGGGGTCCAGACGTGTTACTGTGCAAAATTTTGTGGCTGTAGCTGCGACAGTGCAGATGCCAATCCCAGACATACACACATAAATACAAACATATACACACATTGAACTTTATATATTAGATTACATATATATTATATATATATATATATAATATGTATATATAATGTACATTATATATAATATATACTTTAGATTATATATGTGTGGGTCGCCCCTCCCAGGGCTGTGGGGTACCCGGTACCGGGCCGGTGTCAGTGGGATGTGTCACAGCGGCGGTGACCCGGACCGTGGCCCTGGGCGCCCAAGTAATAGAAAGATGTGAATTAAGGGTGAATAGTTCATGACGCCACCTGTGGTGTTCGGCAAGGGAGATGTTAAGCCGACGCTGCAAACAGATCCTCCGGGACAGATGGTATGGTGAAGCAATGATGGTATAGCCCTCCACAGGCAGGGCTGTTGTCCCAGGGCAGTGTAGATGTGGGGACACTTAGGTGGTGTAGTGTCCGGCACAGGGGATGTAGCAGTGTCAGGCAGACGGACGCAGGAAGGAATGGAGGACACCAGGGCATGTAGTTCCAAAGCTTTACTCACAGTCAGTAGTGCCCGCTTCTGTGCCGTGTCCCCCGGGTCAGGGACCCAGTCAACCTCCAGGCAAGATGGGAAGCTCCCCTCCACACTCCGCCAACCTATGTGCCTTTCCTGAACGTCTCCTCTATAGCGCCTTTAAGTGTGAAGATCTCCAGTACCATCTTATGCTGGAGTTCCTCCTGACAGATGTTCCCAAGAACTCTACTTGTACGGCAGACAGCTGTAGCCTGCTTCGGGGTCTCCCTTCTCCTGAGTCCCGGCTCTCTATCCAATTGCTGTTGTGCCCCAAGTTTTAGATGGGAGTAGTACATTTACAGCCAGCTACTCCACCGGTGTCTGCTGCAGAACCATAAGTGTCCATACAACCTCGGGGACCGGGCCCTGGCCTTGCGC